>NW_023276806.1:236548302-237748302 GCF_003668045.3 Cricetulus griseus
GTGTGTGTGTGTGTGTGTGTGTGTGTGTGTGTGTGTGTGTGTGTGTGTGTGAAGACGCACACAGAGAGGAGCACACATGACTCTGGACATGTGTGGATGTTGGGTGATAAATTTGACTGTCAATCTGCACCTTATATTTTGAGGCAAGATCTCTTTTGCCCTTTGCATTGGTATTGAATACTACAGGCTACCTGGCCGGCAAGCTTCCAGGGATTCTTGTGTCTCTGGTTTCCATCTCTGTAGAATCCCTGGAATGGCACAGTCTATGTAGTGATTCCCTCAGAACTGAAACAATCTCTCATGGAGGAAGGGGATAAAAACCTCTCAGTGAACTCTGGAAGTAGATACTTTTGACAAGTTTAGGAAAGCTGGAATTTACAAGATTCACAAGGCCCCTTGCCGAGTTATAGAAGCTGTAAACAACTGGAAGAGAAAATTATATGGACTGTTCAGTTCCCAGAGGAGATTGCCCTACAAGTTGAACTGCCTGCAACTATTCAGAGTGCTCTGGGATGTAGCTTTTATGATTTGTCACCAATGCAAGAGTGGAGTTTTTGGTGGTGCAACTGCCTTTGAGTCAGCCGTGCTCATGGAATACTCCAGCCATACTCCTGAGAATCACTTCAGTAAACTTACTGTTTCATCAAATTGGACTCAAGTCAGCTTGTTAACTGCATCTCTCATCAGTGCCCTACCTGCGGTGAACAGATACTTGTTTCCTTCTCCTCTGGGGAAGATAACAATACACTACCATTCTCAACCCTTACACTGTTTGTAACTATTGAAACTCAGGCCCTTACACTTAAGTGATGTGGTTGTTTGAAAGATGATGACCGCCCCCATAGGCTTACAGATCTGAATCCTTGGTCCCTGGTTTGTGGATTAGGAGGTGTAGCATTGTTAGAAGAGGTATGCCACTGGGATTGGGCTTTGAAATTCAAAGCCCAATTATGAGTTAGTCCCCTCTGCTTGTGACCATGGATCAGGGTGCAAATGCTCAGTTATTGTCCCAGTACCATGTATGCCTGCCTATATCCATTCTGTCCACCAAAGTGATCATGAATTCTCACCTTCTGCAACCATGAGTCCCATTAATATTTCCTTTTACAATTTGCCTCAATCATGGTGTCTTATTATAGTGATTGAAAGGTAACTAAAATATGTGGCAAGCAATTTATCTTCTGATCCATACAACAAATTCCAAGACATGATTTTTTTTTAATATATTACATGAGTTCTCCTCATGGGAGATATTTTCAAATACAGCTGTGTTCTACTTCATTCTATGTTTCATCTATATATCCTATATATTCTCAGCTGTATTAACTGAAGAAGATTAATGGTCCATGTCTCCCCCAGTCTCAGAGTAATCTATGTGTATGTTGTGCTGGGACAACAAAATAGCATCCTACTATCCCCTTTGCCTGGGTTGACAAAGAAGCCTGAGCTCACCCTAGGGCCTCTTTGCTTTATGATGTGTTAGCTGATCAAACTGGGAAAGGAAAAATGCCATACACATCAGATGCCAACCACATCAGATATTGGTTTCATGATTTCTATTTCTGTGAGTATAATACTGTTTCATTTCCTTGTATAAATTACTTGAAAATGTTGAATAATTAAGATCATAATAGAAGTAGTGTCTAGAAAGTTAATTCTAGAACACAAATATATTGTTTTAAACACTAGAGAATGAAGGTACAGCAACAATAAACTGAATATTTGTATGACCTATCATTCTAAAGTTATCCATTTTTTTCTATAGTGAAGATGATATGCTATACATTTGTCTTTGTTACCCTCTACTTTTGATTTTATATGACTTATATTTTGCACATTACTGTGTTGAATTAGATGGTCAAGCAATTAATGCTCATGGATATGTTCCCTTTGTTTATTATGTGAAAATTTGTAATCTTTTTATTTTTTTGAAAATGGAAAATAAACTTTATGAAGACCAAAAGATTAATCCACCAATGCAGTACTTAGGAGCATATCTCTTAGTCTAGAAGCCAAGCTTTCAGAAAATTCTTCCATCTTTAATACAAAGCAGTATGCAGTAATAAGTTAAAACATTAATATAAGAAACTGGGATCCTTTGTATTCTTATAGCATTATGGAGAAGTGCTTTTTCACAATATAGTCAAGAGAAATCTTTCCCTTCTCTGATGGCATACTGTTCTTCAATGCAATGGGGTATTATAGTGAAGAACGAGGGTAGCACTTTAAATTCTTGAGTATTTCATCTTTAAAAATTGTTTCCTCCACTTTTCCAACAATGGCTATAGACTGCCTTAGGTTTGAAATTATGCCTTAAGTGTATTTTGATAGTAGAAATTTTGTTACTGAGATGTCCTAATGGTATTCACCTCATTGAGAGATTTCCCATTTTATCTTTTAAAATGACAGGTTTATAAATCATCCCGCAGAGATTGCTGAGCCTACCAGTTGAACACAGATTCAGTTTCAAGAATATGGAACAATTGTTTTAGCAACCACAGTAGTAAGTTTATCACATCAAATCAGGTACCAACAGGTCAGAACCCAAATAGTACTTTTGCTAAGAAAAATATCATGATCTGCAAGTATCATTAAAAAAGTATATTTAAAAAATTGTTTAAGAAGTATGAGGAATTGAGATTTTAGTGTCTGAGTAGTTTGGTTTTTCTTTTAAGATTATTTCTTTTAATTTTTGAAATTATAACATAATTTCTTCCCTCCAAACCTTCCCATATATCTCTTTTTGCTTTCTTTCAAATTAGTAGTCTTTTTTTTTTTTTATTAATTGATGTTAGAATGAACTGAACACAGATGACAACAATAGACATGCTGACATGGACAGGGGAAAGCCTAAGGGATCTCAGTCTTACACAGAGAATTACACTCAACTAAGGAGTGCTGACAGCTTTTGTTTGTTTGTGTCTTTGTTTTGTTTTGGGTAGATAAGTGGGTAACAGAAGTGTCTCCTGTCCCCTGAACCTTGAATGGATTTACTAGTATTAAATAGCTTAAAAATGTTTTTTATATGAGTTTCTTCTTCACAAATGAAGTTTTCAGAAGGCTATCATCCCTTCCAAATTTTGATTGCTTGATTCTAAATTACATGCTTTTAATTAAAATTTATTTATATGCATATAGGTATATGTGGTGTTGGTCACAGTGCCATGGTTTCCATGCCTGGGTCAGAGGATAACTTGTGAGAACTGGTTTTCTTCTACTGTGTAAGACCTAGGTGTTGAATTCAAGATACCAGGCCTGGGAGAAATTACATTTACCCACTGAGCCATCTTGCCTGCCTAAAGCGTGTTTCATCCCTGTGATACAATTCAATTCATGAACACATGTGATGAAACAATGGGTTAGAAGCAAGGTTTCCCCATTACAGTGTGTCAGGAGAAGATGGGCCTACTCCAGTAAGGTCATATGTTTACAGGAAAACAAGGAATGCGAAAATACATTTGAATGCGGTTTTTAAGAAGGTGCCTGGAAGAAAAACGAGCGCTTATAATTTAAAAGTACTTGCAGAAACTATGAAATCCTATGCGACTTCTCCCAAGTACCCTCTTTTCTGTCTGCTCCTAGCAAACAGGAAGATAGACTTGCTTTGTTTTTGTTCCCCGCTGTTTGTGCTTGTCTCAATCATCTTTCTTGAGTGTTTTGTTCTTTTACATTTCATCCCACAAAAGCAACAGCTTGCCTGCAAAATGTTGGACTGTCACTCTTGGTGAGCAGAAATGCCCGCTCAAGGCTGTTGGTCCTGTGCTTGTGTGGGACAGACACGCGCCCTAAGAAGCCAGATCTCCCTAGTGGCTAGCTCACACGTAAAACATCCATCCATTTTGGGCCTGTCCTTGAGGGCACTCGTCTTTAATCCCAGCAGTGGGGAGGCAGAGGTAGGCGGATCTCTGTGAGTTCGAGGCCAGCCTGGTCTCCAGAGAGAGTACCAGGATAAGCTCCAAAGCTACACAGAGAAACCCTGTCTCAAAAAACAAAAACAAACGAACAAAAAAATCCTTTCTGGCTTCTCAGGAAGCCTCCTTCCTGTATAACATTTCTGCATCACCCTCACACCTACCTCCTATGAAGGAATTCTTTTGCCATTACTCAGATTTTGTTGACACTTCCTGCCTTAAACAGTCAGCCTTCCAAGCCTGACATGGCCTTTAAGCAGTTGCCAGAAGGCCGAGATTCCCACAGTCTTTCTCCTCTGACCTCTCTGTCTACAAACTTCCCTTTGAGCTTATTGTCTAACAGTATAGATTTTAAGATATCCCATTAGTTATTGGTTTTGCTCATCTGCAAGACAGTATCTCAGGGATAATGATGTATTGTCCCCCACTCATCACATAATGTTGCAAATCTATCACCTTATCGATATTTATTTTGATACTTTCCTGGTAAGATCTCTGTCCATATTGATAAAATTATGCAAGCAAATCAATTTTATAAAATTAAAATTGATTGGGATTCATTTTCCTGAGAGGCTAATAACAGCATTGCAATCCAAATACAACATAGCTTTCAGAGAGAGAGCTTTGACTTAGAGCTTTGCCTAAATCTTCAAACACTACCAAAGCTTGCAAAGCACCAAAATACATGCGTTTGTTAGATCGAAGGGACAGAAAAATGCATGTTTATAATAACTCACGACACAATCCAATAAGTGCAGCTGACTTTATTGATATCATTGTATTGTTGTGGCACTATTTATGTTACAATAATGTTTTAGGAAAAGCCAATAGCTGAGTCTGTTGGAATTGGTTGGTTTACTTGATAAGTCAGAACAAGTGATGTAAGAGGAGAATATAGAAGGAAGATCTTAGGCTATGTGCAGAGAAAAATAAAAATCTCTCCTAGCCAAAGCTAAATCAAGTGACTAGTGCACACAGTGTAAGAAAAATACTCAAGAAGAAGTAAAATCGGGCTCCATTTAAGCATATTCTTTGATTATTCAGCATATTATATTTTACTGATGAGTGAATAATATTCATAAATTTGTTCATGAAATTTTAACTTATTTTCAAATTAAGTAATGAAAGATGCTGAAATTATATAGCTAGAAAGGAGGATTCCTGTCACAGAAACATTAACCATGTAAATATTTATTTGTATTTCAAATAAAATAAAATTTAAAAATAACTTGAATTATTAGGATGCAATGTAGGAATCTGGACATTATTGTTTAATTTCTGAGTTGTTCTTGTAATTGAACAGAGACTTCTAGAAACTTGGTAAAATTGAGGAAGAAAATGAAACTCTTAGTAGTAGAATTAATTAGTAGAATTACTAATTTAATTAATAGAATTAATAAAAACAGCTTGCAACCAAGACACACCTGACACTCATTGTATTGCATGCTTTTCTGATGCTGGGGGAAAGAACAAAAACAGAAACAAAAAGTCCAGAAACAAATAAAACCCTGTCCAAAAGCAACTGAGGGGAGAAAGGGTTTGTTTGGTAACCTTTCCACAGGGATAAAATTCATCATGATGGGGAAGACAGGGCAACAGGCAGAGAAGGCATGGTTCCAGGAGCAGGAAGCTAGGTGATCACTTCCCTTTACCCTCAGGAAGCAAAGATGTGGAACAGGAAGTAGGGCTAGGCTAGACTATCATCTTCCAACTGTGCCACAGCTCTGTACTCCCTCCAGCAAGTCTCTACCTGCCAATGCTTCTACCACCTTCCAAAACAGGGACACAAACTGGGCATCAAGTGTTCAATTCCCTGAGCCTATCAGGTAATTGCTCATTCAAATTACCAGAAATATCAAGAGTTTCCTTTTTACTATGTATGTAGTGTAAGTTATCCTCAAAAAAAGCTGTGTATATTAAATATAATGTATTTTACCACATCTAAAATCGAGGAAGTAAGATTAGGAGGGTGAGAACAGTTTGAGATACATAGTGAGTTTCAAGCCAGATTGATAACAGGAACAACACTTTGTCTCCAGAAAGAAAACAAAGCATGAACATTTTTTTCTTTATTTTTGGTTTTTCGAGACAGGGTTTCTCTGTGTAGCTTTGGAGCCTATCCTGGCACTTGCTCCGGAGACAAGGCTGGCCTCGATCTCACAGAGATCCACCTGCCTCTGCCTCTGCCTCCCAACTGCAAAACATGAACATATTAATGCAGAACGTTTAAGAAAAATATAGTAGAGACAAAATAAAAATAAAATTCCATGGACCATTGAGTTAAATACTTTTAACATCTTACCAAAAATACTATATATATTATATATATATATATATATATATATGTATATATGTATACATGTGTTGCTATATTATTACAACGATTCCATTATTTAACTCATAATAATGATATAAGCACTTATTTTATATAATCTTTATATAAAGAACAATATGATGTCCTAGGACCTAAGAGGCAGATAAACCATATATTCCAACCACTGAAAACACAGTGGTAAATATATATATTTTAGAAATAACTCATATTTATTTTCCTCAATTACATGGAAACAATTAATAAAAGATAATTCAAATGCTGAGTTCTTCTTTTATTAATTCTAATCCTGACTGACTTGAATTTATATGGAAGCAAGATGCCAAGGTCTTTTCAGAGTTTAGGCACTGTTAATATTTTAAATCAATGTGTGTAAACCAATGTTAACTTGAGAAATGTCAGAGTAGCAATGGTAGAGACTCAACTACATATAAAAATAAATTCATAAGTATAAATTAGCATAATTGTATTTCTGTGTTATTTCATATTCTCCTACAATATTCTTTTGAGATGAAGTGGATTTATTCAGTTGATGTAGCCTCTCTTTTGGCTAGGTGTTTAGATTGTTGCCAGTGCTTAACAAGAATCCATTTTGTGGATTATCTCACCATAATAATGAATAAATTCTGACTTGTCAGTCAGTTTCTTTCTTTTACTTCAAAAGAAAATTCAAATAACGAACCTCTAGCAGATATGTACCTTCAGTTTGAAAGTGACAGAGCTGCCCTTTAACAGTTAAAAAAATAAGTACTTTTCCCACATTCCCCATCACAGATGAGCATGCTCTGAATGGGATACAAACAATAATAGCACACTATTGCCATCACTCATTTTCATAAATGCCATTTAAATATTCACTAATTTCTTAAAAAACTATGTTGCACAGATGCCCTATAATTTTTACATTTCGTATTACCACCAGTCAATATCACTTAAGTCAAGACTAATTCTTTTAATAAACTTTAACGTTTTTTTTGCTCTAATCCTGCTATAAGTGAAGAGCATTTGTTTTCTTTCTAGTGAATGTGTAGTATTACCAGCCAGGAAATGCTTTTCTCAGATGGAATTATTCTTTCATTATATTAAAATATGTAGCGAAGAAATCTCCTAAAATATATATTGCTTCAGAAATAGAATAGTAAATCAATACAAATGTCTATTATGCAATTAGAGAAGAAATTTGAAAGAGTTCATGATGAGTCCCTTTAAGGTTATTTCCTTCTTTGTTCTATGTTTCTGTGATGACACACAGAACAAAGCAGCTTGGGAGAATAAAGAGTTTATCTGGCTTACATTCTGAGGTTACAGCCCATCATCAAAATAAGTCAGGGTAGGAGACATTGGACCTGAATCTCAAAGCATGGAGTGATGCTGATAAAGGCTTGCTTCCTCAGGCTATCTCAGTTTCCCTTGTTATACATCCACATCCACCTTCCTAGGGATGTTGCTACAACAGTGGTTGGATCCTCTTACATCCATCAATTAGCAGACCCATCTGCTAAGACAATCCATCAGTTGTGATTCTCTTTTCCCAGATGACTCTAAGTTTGTGTCAAATTGACAGCTAAAATTAACTATGACAGGCTAGAATATCCTAAAGGTAAAACTGGGTAAAATATTTAAAATATTCTGTTATACTGACTGTAATAGCTTTTGGAAAAGGGAAGAAAATAAGAGGTAGTTATTTCCAGGACAATTAGATCCATCTTCGTTTATTAAAAGTTTATGTATGAGCTATTAAATTTAAACTACCTTATGAATATGATTATTAAGAAAGTTTGGAGAGTGTTAGAAATTAGCATGCAATTTCTAGTGCTTCAAAGATTATGCCATTTGACATCACAACTGCAGTGTAAAGTATTATTCCTTAAATCATACCATCAAATTCTAGTAATGCTCTTATCATAAACCTCTGTGGAAGTCAAGGAGCTGACCTAATTTCTGCTAACATCTAATTAACACTAATGTAAAAAGAATTAATATTAATGCACTAAAAATAAGTTCACATATAAATATAAACTTGCAGAAAGCATTCATAAATGCTCATAAATCCACTAAGTAGTTTAATTCCTGTAAGTCACACAGAAGTATGCAGAGGTCTCTCTCAATAGGGAAAGCATACATATGTCTTAGCAAACTCCTATCATACATTCTTTCATTCCATCTCAAACTTACATCCTAAAACTTACCAAAATGTTCTTAGTTTGTTATTAATTATAATACAGAAACATTAGATAATTCTGTTAAATGTGATTTTAAAAGACAAATGTGTAGTATATTTCAAACATTACTAATGATATCTATCTTTCAAATAATGGGTCTTTGTTACTAGGCTTGAAAGAAGCAGATGAGATGCATTGAAGAATATTAATTTCATCCAGTAAGATATTCAATATTTTTCATTTAATTAAAACATACTGATAACTATATAAAGTAAAGAAATATCCATGCTACCCCCTAATTCCTTTCTGTTTCTTCATTTAAGTTATAATAACATTCTCATTAAAGCATCTCACATGTCATAGAGGCTATGGTAGCAAATTTATTGAAGGAAGTATAATTGCAATCAAAAATTTCACAGCCATAATTATTTAGGTGAGCATTTTATTGCAGACTGTTCTTAAAGAAAGTGAAAAATATCACCGGGTTTGGACACTGACATATAACTAATTCTTATTTTGACAAGACTCTTATGTGTTTTGCATTCCAGTGAAATTTTGGTAGCCTTAATTGTGTTCTGAGATTATTGAGGTCATTCTTCTAATGAAAAGTTTTATAAATTTAAAAGTAATAGATTCCATGTTATGTTTACTTTTTACAATGAAAATATTAGTAAAAAAAATATTAGAGTGCCAGACTAGAAAATCCAACAGTTCTGGAGGAAACAGTAGCCTAAGAGGCCATAGTACTTTAATGCTACCAACCAAAGGACAGTATGTTATCTTACAAAAATCAATCTACAAATTCAACAAAATTCCCACCAAAAATCCAACACAATTACTTACATTCCTTGAAAGAACAATAATCATCTTCATGTGGAAAAACAAAAAAACCCAGGATAGCCAAAACAATCCTTTACAATAAAAGAACTCAGGAGGTATCAACATCTCTGATTTCATTGCTCTGTATAGAGCAACGGCAATAAAAACCACATGATACTGGCATAAACAGACTGATTCATTAATGGAATCAAATTAAAGACCCGAAGGTAATTTATACACCTGTGGACTCTTGATTTTTGACAAAGAAGCCAAAATTATCCAATGGAAAAAGAAAGCATGTTCAACATATAGCACTAGTCTAACTAGATGTTGGCATGTAGAAGAATGAAAATAGATACATACATATAACCTTGTACAAAACTCAAATCCAAGTGGATAAAAGACTTAAAGATAAAAGTAGATATATTGAACCTGACAGAAGAGAAAGTGGGGATTAGCCTTGAATATATTGGCATATATATTGGATATATATAGAGACAACTTACTGAAGAAAACACAAATCACACAGGCACTAAGACTGACAATTAATAAATGGGACCTCATTTATTAACTTTATTTTATTGCCATTACTTCTGTAAGGTAAAGTAGAGGCTATGATAGCTACCATCAAAAAGACAAAAACATCAGCCTACAGAATGACAAAAGATCTTCACCAGCCCCACATCTGACAAAGGGATGATATCCAAAGTATATAAAGAAATCAAGAAACTAGATATCAACAAACCAAATAATACAATTGAAAAATTGGGTACATAACTAAACAGAATTCTCAACAGAGGAATAACAAATGGCCAAGAAACATTTCAAGAAATGTTCCATATCCTTGGTCATCAGGGAAATGCAAATCAAAATGACACTGAGTTTCCATCTTACACCTGTCAGAATACCTAAGATCAAAATCACAAGTGACAGCTCATGCTAGAGAGGATGTGGAGTAAGGAAAACACTCCTCCATTCCTTGTGGGAATGCAAACTTGCACAGACCATTTAGAAATCAGTATAGCAGTTTCTCAGATAATTGGGACTCTGTCCTTGAAGACCCAGCTACACCACTCCTGGCCATATACCCAAAGGATACTAGACCTTTCTACAGGAACACCTGATCAACTATTTTCATAGCAGCTTTACTTATAATATTCAGACATGAGAAGCAACCTAGATGTACCTCACCTGGAGAATGAATAAAGAAAATTTGATACATTTATACAATGTTGTATTACTCAGCTGTTAAAAGCAATGACATCATGAAATTTGCTGACAGGATGGAACTAGAAAAGATCATCCTGAGTGAGGTAACCCAGACATACATAGACAAACAAGGTATGTACTCACTTGTAACTGCATATTATCTATAAAGTAAAGGATAACCATGCTACAATGTACAGACCCCAGAGAAGATAAATAACAGTGGGAGCAGGGGTTGTCTCTGACTCTGATGCCTGCTTTTGTGACTCTTTCCTACTACCGGGTTGCCTCATCCAGCCTTAATAGAAGAGGAGATGACTAGTGCTGCTGCAACTTGATATAACAGGACTGGTTGATATCCATGGGAGGTCTGTCCTTTTTGAAGGGAAATGGAGGAGGAGTAGCTGGGTTGGAGAGGGAAGATGAGGAAGGGCCAACTGGGAGGAGAGGAAGGGGAGGAAAATGTGGTTGTGTGTAATAAATAATTAGAAAAAAGAGAGAGAGTGAGATAGGGACGGGTAGAAAGGGAGGGAGGGAAGGAGGAAGGGAGGAAGGAAGGAAGGAAGAAACAAACAAAAAAGAAAGAAAGAGGGACAAAGAAAGAAAGAAAGGAAAGAAGGAATAGTGTGCACGTGAAAATTTAGGATGGCATGTAAAGAAATGGATGCAATCCTATAGGATTTACACTGGGAGAAATCAGATTTCTTAGCAATGTGATTAAGGAAGCAATTAGATTCTCATCTTGTCTGAAGGAGGCTTCATATAAGTGAGGAAGAAGTTGACAGTTTTATAGATAATACAAGGACAATGTATATGGTCTGGATAAAAACTATTTGGACATGAGGACAGAAACTTCTGACACTGGCAGAGTGCACATGTGTGACATGGCTCTTAGGCAATTAGAGTTGGGAAGGAACTCAGGAAGGCATAGGGTCACCAAGGTCTGCTCCTATGTCTATCAATACATCCCCTCTTCTTGTCTCATTTATGTATGAGGTCACATAATCATTTATCTGATTCCTAGTGTTCATACCCTAAGCTTTCATATAAGGATTAACAATCAATGACACAAATTAATTTGGAAGACAAACATATTCATGATTCTCTTGTACACAGCTTTTCAGTTTGGAAACCTATGAGCACATGTGTGTGAATTCTTGTCCAAGGAATGGAATGGTGGCCTCTTTGGACATGCATTGAGTTTGTTCATTCATGAATGCAGAATTCTAAAATGATGGTGAAAATCTTTCAACATATTTTCATTCTGGGAGAGGCTACAGTTATATGTAATGGATAAAACCATAGTAAAAAAAGAAAAAAAAAACAGGTTCCTTTCCCTCTCCCTTTACTATAAAGTCAAGATGTTTAAAACATAGATGATGAGAATGCCTAAGATAAATGTTAACAGTAGCTTCAATGTCTGTGTATCAGGCAGTACACAGACCAAACACATCCTGATAAAATCATGTCATGGACACTTATGCATTAGCAAACATTATCAATTATTTCAGAGGAATGCTGTTGGCTACTTACAACATCTCTAGGGCTTCTGCTTTCTTCTTTCTCATTGCTGGAAGGAAGAAACTGACTGAGGCTCTCCTTCAGAGTTCTACACATGTTGCCTTGTGAAGACAATTGTGGACACTTGTAGATGTGTATCATATTAGCCACATGTTCCTTACAGTATCTTGTGCAAAGAACAACAGTCCTCATTACTGCATTTTATTTTCACAAAGTTGTTTAAAATTAGCTACCAAAAATTAAAGTAAATTGGAAGGCTAATGCTGTGCACATGGGTATTATAAAGCTGTAGCAAAGAGAAACTCCCAAACACTTGGAAGCCATTATAAGTTACCAAGTTATGAAAATAAGTTTGCCAGCATGATGGCATTGAAATGAATGTTAGTGATGGACATCCCAACATTCTTTAGCATGTTAATCCAACAAAACTTTTGATTGAACATTTATATGTAAATTATTTAGGGAACAACAGGGAAAATAGCACATACTCCACTTGGCAAATTTTGACATCTAGAATGTGGAAACTGAACTAAAGTTAGGCTAGAAATTGAACATCAATATAAAGTCCAATCTTTCGAGTTTTTAGCAGGGGCCTGACTATATTAGCATTAAGTGATAGCTTGAATAATTAAGAACATTACAAAAGTGAGAAATCAAGCACTTTAGAAGTAGTTAATTAAAAGCCACTGAGGTACTTATTAACATATTTAATTTAGGATGTCAAGATCAATGGTGGGGCTGTCTCAAGAAAATCATGTAGGCAAAATATATACTACTTGTACCCTCAAGTAGACTGTACAAAGATTTTTACTTACCACAACTATGCAAGTAAACTTTATTAGAGATTTAAAGGAAATAACAACAATATGACCCACATAATTACATCATTTGTTGAATATCTAAGGAGTGCCTCTGATGTTTCTCAAAGGTGGGAGCACTCTGTTTCTCAGTGCTGTGGATTTGTCTTGTTATCACTCTGTTCAGTTTAATGCCCAGCACAGACAGGTTGGGGTGACGTAATGCACTTCCCAGAAGTATGTATCTTGAATCTTGTTCTTACTTGTTCTCAGGCTTTGTCATCTAGGGGCTGTGCTTCTTACACACTCAAGGATGAAATCACTGTAGCTAGCTTTGCTGAGGCCATTTATAATCAACTCACTTGATGCATGGAAGTATGGAGGTAGAAAAGAATTGGTTCTCTTTCTCAAATATTGAAGGGCCAATAAAAGTCAAAATGGAAAGATTCAATCCCAAATCCTGTGACTCTTGAGCTGAAATTATATTAATTATTTTTAGAATTTTCTTTTATTAAGTTTAGTGTGTGCATCTGTATGTGTACAGTCAGAAAATAACATGTGGCAGTTGGTGGACTCATTCCATGTGTGAGTTCTAAAGATGGAACTTGTTCAAAAGGTTCAACAGCAAGCACCCTTACTGGCTTAGCCATCTTGCTGGACCTCTTTGTCTCAATATGAGCTGGAAACACAGGCTTTACACAAATCTCTACATCACCCAAGTGAGTTATCTCCTCCTAGAAAATCATTAAACACAGAGATCATTTTCACATTTATTTCAGTATGTTCAATTTTTCTGAGGGAAGTTTTCACTAGTTTTTTTTCCTTTCCAACACTGTTGTGTAAGACTGCTGTATCAGTGGGCATTGTGCAATTAAGTTGCTTCTTCCTATTCACAGTGCACTTAGAAATCACACTTGATTGTTACAGACCTCTTGTCACAGCAATGTTTCAGTAGCAAGCATGGTTTAATTGTGTCCCTTCCAAAATTTAAGCATCACATCTCAGCTAAAGTGAGGTGTCAGAGGTTGGGCCTCCAAGAACTGAATAGACCATAAGAGGTCTACACTCTGGCATTAAGGACCTCAGAGGAAGACTGTATATAGCCTTTTCTTTTCTTCTTCTGCTTTCTGCCATGAAAGGCTGGAGCAATTCTTCTATCATGCACACTTCTCTGGGAACTACCATGGAAGCAGAGACAGGACCCTGAGAACAAAACATACTAACATATAGATCTTGGATTCACTAGTGTCTAAACATGAGAGTGCTAAGAAAGTATTTCTTATACATTACCCAAGTTATTATGGTATTCTTTGCAGCTCACATGGACTTGCTCTTTTGCCCACAACACCAACGAAGTCTATTACAATCAGAGTAAGATGTGTCTCATTCAGCTAGTCTATAAATTTATAGATCTGTATTAATCTAATTTGTTTGAAAGCATTAATACTTTTGCTTGTTTTTAAGGTGTTTGTTTTCCTTGTCTGGTTTGAACACTATACAGTGCTTCAAGACATAATTTGTAGGGGAAGCAGGAAAGCAGCATTAAATGCCTGGGATAAGGTTCATGAGCCAGGAGAACACCTAGAAGCTTATACTAGAATAGAACAGGGACCTACAGAACAGTTCCAGGACATCTTGCAAAGGTTAAGTAGGGCAGTAGAATTACAGGTAACAGATCCAGAAACAAGAAATCAATTATATACACAATAGCTTATGAAAATGCAAACCCAATATGCAAAAGAATACTTTTGCCTTTAAAGATCAGATCAGCTCTGCTAGAAGAATGGGTTTGCATGCAGCCAACATTGACTATAATGTGCAAGATACAGGAGCTTGGGTAGGAGAAGCCATCTCAAAAGGTTTAAAAAGGCAACAGGAGATTGAAAGGTCTAGAGGTGAGGATGCAAGGGCTTGGGAAGGAGAAGCACCTTACAGAGGTCAACATAGGTACCAAGAGGCTAGAGGTTATTACTACTATGAACCAGAACCTTGGGTAAAAAGAGCCTTCCTCAGGAGACCATGAAGGTGCCAGGAACCTAGATGTTTCAGCTGTGGTAGAATGGGACAACCTCTCAAAGGAAAGGGAAGTGTTTTGCTTTTATCTTCATGGGAAAACTCATCTTCAGAAGGCAAAGGACACTGCATGTGTAGATACTTAAGAAGAGAAGGTAGCTATAACCATCAAACAAAAGGAATGTGCCATACAGTAAACTTTACAGCTGACTCTCAGAGAACTCTATTCCTCTTTATTTCCTAGTCTCTATTCAATTAAACCAATGCTAGATATAGAGGTGGATTTGGCTTTCCTCCTCTAAAATCCAAGAATGTTAAGTAAACGTTAGAGTTTCTTCTGTATTGTATCAAGAAGCCAATTGATGTAATACAGAATAAGAGAAGAATTTGGGGACTGTCTTTGTCTTTTCTTGGCTCTTTCTTTCAAGGTGTGCACCTTCTCATAATTGTTATGCTCCCATGGTTACCTTTCCCAGTATGTGTACATACACAAGCAAACATTTCTCTACTGTTTATGTTTGAGTCCCACACAGCCAATGAAGACCTGCCTGACAGCAATCCCTGGATACCCCAGAAAGAAAATGGGCCACACCTCCTAGACTGCACTGGATCCAACTTGCTTCATTTCAACTGACACTCTGGCCAGAGCTTTGGGTACTGACTTCAATCAAGTTGAGGATTTCAATCGAGATCTTCAATCAAGTGAATCCCATCTAATGTGGACTGGATACAATGCATTCAAGACTCTCACTATACTAACATTTTCTTCCTACAGGACCCCACAAGGATGTCGTCATCCCATTTCAGCAGGAAGTAACGTGGAGAATGCTATGTCCCTTTTCCCCTATTGTTGTCATTTAGGATAGTGTATATACCTAGTTAGGGATAGCTTCCTATTGTTCATGGTTGGGATTGGAAGGAGGTGTTCAGGATTGGACACCTCTTTCAAATGACTTTAGGGTTTAGTTAAAATAGATAGTTAGGATGTGACATAAGCGGATTGTTGTATCTTCTTATATTTCACCTTTATGATTGTTAATTTTGGATACTTTACACTGTTAAGTTTTAATCCTCTTTTAGACTAAAAGGGGAATTGTAGGGGAAGCTGTAGTCATGTCTGCTTTGGGGCTGGCTACAGGTGTGCCTGACCACACCTTTGAGGCATTCAGGTGGCTGGTTTCAGTTTTGGTTTCACTTTCAGCTTGCTGTACAGACTGTTGTCCTGCTGGCTGGCTAGGTCACTCTGTAAGTAAGGCTTTTTCCCTATTAAAAATCCCTTGTATTTCTACCTGGATCTGTATTGGTAATTTCCCACACTAATATAATTAAGTATATTTATTCCCTTTTCATAGATAATATTACATTTGTTTTCTACTAATTCAACACTCAGGAGTTCAGACTCACTGTATTGCAAACATAATCCATGAAAAGTCAGGAGTGTGTTAAAAACATCATTTGGAATCAAGAGATATTGTACTGAAGAGTTTGAAAAGTAAATTAAATTTTCAAAATATTAGACTGCAAGGCTTGAGAATATTTCATGTCATGACCTTTTTCTGAAAAAAACCCAGTGACCTTTATTTTTTTTTGAAAAAAAAGCAGACTAAATTAATAAGAAAAAAATCAAATCCAAGCAGTAGAAAATACGTTCATCAGCAGTTTAGTGTTCAATTACCAAAGTAACGTTAGGAAGCACATCCTTAGTCACTTCTGAGCAATCTGTCATCTACTGTGAATCTCTCACTAAATTAAATTCAAATGGTCAAATGGGAACACAGCAAGCTATAACTCTTCAAGAAAACCTAGCAAGTGTTATGGTTTTTCTTCTAAATTGTGAGCTAATGGGATTTTATTTCTAAATAAAACGTAAGTTTTTTATTGTCCTTCAACAGCCCTAAGCTTATTTGATGTATTATTTCAGATTCTAAGTCATATAAACATCACCAGCAGTATTTACAAATACTGATTTTTGACACATTGTTCATATACTTTCTTTTGTTTTTGTTTTTTTTTTCAGGATTAAAGTTAGGCACATACAACTGGACACTAGCATGATAGGGCTCTTCTGACATCCGAGCACAGCCATTTTTGTAAGCACCTATGCACTGAGTCTGAATTTGGACATTAAATATGACTATAGTCAACATGTTTATACATCTTTTTATTTCATTGTAAATAGAACTTACATCTTTTCATTTTTGTAATTAGTTTTTTCTGTATGTGATATTTAATTTTTCAGTTAATATGTATACAACTAATTTATGCAATAAACCTTGGAATATAATACATGCCTGTTAATTAGACTTTCTAAATGAAATTATATTATTTGGTTAGAAACACAATTAAAGACTTCCTTTTCACTATCTTAATAGTTTCTGCTCAATTTAATTTTATTCTCCTTTATCTCTTTTTTTTTAGTTTTCAAATATTTTGACATAGAGAAAGCTAATTAATTTTATCTTGGTTGAAAAAAATTACAGTTTTCATTTGAATTTTTATTAGTAGTTTTAGATGTTTAAATGTATATGAAAATATGAATAAAGTAATTACAGATATTATATTCCATATATTGTTAAAGGATTTTGTGTTAAAATAAAATAAAAGTATAAGGCATGGATTCTGATATTTTATTTAATATAACAATTAAGTTGTGAATTTTGATGCTGTTTTAAAAATACTTGTCTTCAGGATATTATGAATTGGGGTATCCAAAGAAAATCATGCATGTATATTATGTTACAAATGTTTATAAAATAATGTTAAACACACACACACACACACACACACACACACACACACACACACACACGTATGTTGCCAACATTTTTTTGGTTAATGGTTGTTTATATTTGAGTGTCTCTTTAAAGGGATGGAATTTTTGTCCCACTTGGTCCCACTGTGGTTTAGTCCCAAATAAACACACAGAGACTTATATTAATTATAAACTGTTTGGTGCATGGCTCAGGCTTATCAGCTAGCTCTCTCTTAATTATTAACCCATTTCTATTAATCTGTGTATATTATGTGGTCTTGGCTTACCAGTAATGCCTGGGACTTTTGCTTTCTCAGTAGCTACATGTCATCTCTCTGACTCTGCCTACTACCTTTATCTATTGCTGTTTGGATTTCCTGCCTGACTAAATCCTGCCTGTCCATTGGCTGAAACAACTTTATTCATTAACCAATAAGAGAAACATATATTCACAGCATACAGAAGAATATCCCCCATCAGGATAATAATTCCTATTTGTGTGTGGATGTGTGTTGTGGGACACTAATCATGAGGAGATATGCATAAATCTTTGTGTATGTTCCCCAGACAGAAAATTGACAACAGGAAAAATTAATGATATCCCCAAAGTCCAACTTGGCAAACAGGTGATTGTGTTGGGTTTATCTTCAGGGATCTGAGTAAGGGTTTACTTAAAAGGGAGCTTAACCGCAGCTGGTCACTGAAAGCACATGTAAACATGAATGAGTCATGCAATCTAAAACCTAGAGCTCTCTGCACACTTTGCAGGCAGCTCAACGGGGACTGTCTCTTCAGAAGTTGTGCTTACACATCTTTTCGGGGAGGGGAGTCTGTGAATCTGGTAAGTTTCAGGGAAATTTTGAGGTTTTTTTTTTTTTCCTTAAGTTCATCTTAATAATTCTCCCTTTAGAATTTTACCAGTCTTAAGGAACTTCTGGAATGGAATGTTTCAATTTGGAGGGAACCAAAACACCAGTTTAACACTTAAGTTTATTTAATTTTTCCCACTAAAGTATATAGGTTCTTACACAGAAAGGAGGGTGTGTGGAACTGTCTGACATCCTGAGTGAAATATAAGTGATTTCCTCTTAGAGGGCTTACTTCATGTACTGGTTGTGTTAGCTACAAAGGTTATCTCTTTCAAGAAGCTGAGCATAAATATCAGAAAATAGTGACATCAGAACAGGGTACAGAATACAGCACATTAGGATTCATCTGAGAGACATAAAACACTCATGCCAAACCTGAATTTAAAAGCTAGCTTCTACTTGCAGGATGGCCTTTTGATTTCTCTTTTCTCTTGCATGCTCACTACAGACTCCACAGAGAGGCTACTCTCTGTTACTTTCCATATCTTATTTGTTTCAAAGACTCATGTGACTCACAGACAGCAGCTTACACTTCTGTCTTAAATGCTAAGAAAGTAATGAAATGAAGATCTAACAACTCTGAAGTGAAAACCAGAATTGAGTCAAAAACCCTTTATTGTGTGGTCTTTCTACTACAGATGAACAAATATAAAAAAATGTAGACTAGCACCCTGATGGGGGAAGTACTTCTGTGTATGTTTATCTTTTTTATTGTTAAATAAAATACTGTTTGGCCAATGAGAAAGCAAGTAGAGGGGACTAGGAGTCAAAGAGGATTCTGGGAAATGTAGTAGAGAAGTGCTGATCCAGGCAGGAAGTAACATAGCAAGCAGACTCATATTTAAGTTAAGGAGAAACAGGAAAGGCCCTCTTTTCCCCTCGGCTCCTGCTCCAGCAGCACGATGTTATCTACCAGCTAGGAGGGACGCCAATAAGGCGTCCGATAAGATAAGTCTTATAAAATATATAGATGTATGATAATTGAGACTGAGCTAACAGATGAGAATCCTAGTCATTGGCCAAGCAACATTGTACCTAATACAAGTTTCTATGTATTCATTTGGCCCTAACTCAGGCAGGCGGCTGGCATAAAGCATACACGTGGAGGTGGGGCTCAGCAGCTTTTGACAGAGAGATTTATTGTAACAGAATGTTGTCAGAAGTGGGATGACTCCATGCCCCAAGGTTCCCAGAGAAAGAGGTAAACCTGCTGCCACAGCCTGCCTGTTGGGCCGCTGAGCGGCATGGGAGCAGCTTCCATATGCTCGAGCTGTCCCGGGTTTAGACTTGGCACTCCCAAGATGATAAAGACAGATCCAGATAAAGAAAAACTTCTAAAGGTTTACAGTACATTTAAAAATATATGTGGGCTTATGAGAAGAAAAGTAACAGGAGGAAATAGAATACCTGGTTATGATGGCCAATGCCGGTAGGATTTGCTAAAGGAAGCAGAGGCAGGCAGATTTCCACAGAGAAACCCTGTCTTGGGAAAAAGAAACAAAAGAAAGTAAAAATAAAGTAATAAAAAAGCCACAAGAGATTAAAAAATACACAGAGAATCTGGATACTAATTGCCATACTGCTGTCTTTAAATTGTTTGATTGCCAAGGAAAGACTTACTGCCACTAAAATACATTTGATTAGAAATAAAGGTTTTACTTGTATTTCCAAAGAAAATCAAAAGCTGTTGATTCCTTCCAGACTAATATGGTTTGATCAAGCAAGACCCCCTGAATCTGAGATGATACAGCCTTACAGTCTATAAAAACAAGGACTTGGTCAGGTTTCTATGTTTTATCATGATCCCTATGGTATATGAACATCGTCCCCAATCAGCAGCTTAGAAAGAACGATGCCCATATTCCCAAATATTGTTTATAAATGTTTGTTTTCATTTAAATGGGGTTAGTTATAAATGATAAGGAGCATAATCAATCTCTTTTTAAATTAAGAAAAGGGAAATAGGATATAGGAATGAATACTTTGCATTGGTATTGATTTTCATTTATTGATACAACTTTAAGGTCAATTTTGTGATATGTATGTCTCCTCTTGTTTAGGTATTGTGTTTATACAGATCTTTTGCCTATAATAGTCAGAACTTAAAATTAGGTTAGTTAGGTTTTCTAGATATATAGATATATATTTGAGATGGATAGGTATTCTTCAAACCTTTCAAAGACCTACAGAAATATGACATTTAAATGGTTTAGGGCTTTTCTTGGCAGTAAGACACAACTGCTCCTGGCACACCAATTATGTCAAAAAGGAGGATGGGCATCGAAGAAACTCTTTATGGAGTTTGCTTTCAACATGGCATGATTAGCCATTTGGGCAAGAAACTGCTCTTGCCTGGACTGTTTGTTGCTATATAAACTAGACATGCAGGACCCACAAGAAAGTGACTGCTAAACTTACAAAACAAGACAGTACTAAAGGGTTCCCGTTAAAATGGAAAAGTGTGCCAGACACACTATGGCCTATGGGCTGAAGATGGATGCCCCAACGTTACAGAGGAAATTTGGGTGACTGTCTAGGTAGCGAGAAGTCTCTGTCAATTCTAGAGTTCATATATTATCCTTCTATGGTCTTTGATAGAGTTGAAGACAGATAGTTATGGTTATAGTTTTCTTCAGTTATTATAAAAGAGAAGTTACCCTTTTTATTTAGACAGAAAAGAGGAAATGATGCGGAATTACTTCTGTGTATGTTTATCTTTTTATTGTTAAATAAAATACTGTTTGGCCAATGAGAAAGCAAGTAGAGGGGACTAGGAGTCAAAGAGGATTCTGGGAAATGTAGTAGAGAAGTGCTGATCCAGGAAGGAAGTGACATAGCAAGCAGACTCATATTTAAGCAAAGGAGAAACAGGAAAGGCCCTCTTTTCCCCTCGGCTCCTGCTCCAGCAGCACGATGTGATCCACCAGCTAGGAGGGACGCCAATAAGGCGTCCGATAAGATATGTCCTATAAAATATATAGATGTATGATAATTGAGACTGAGCTAACAGATGAGAATCCTAGTCATTGGCCAAGCAACATTGTACCTAATACAAGTTTCTGTGTATTCATTTGGCCCTAACTCAGGCAGGCGGCTGGCATAAAGCATACACGTGGCGGTGGGGCTCAGCGGCTTTTGGCAGAAAGATTTATCGTAACAGCACCCAGTCTGCGTTACATCATTAGGCTTCATTGGTAAGTATTAGAGTTATATTGGTGAAACTTCCAGGCACAACCAAGATTGTGTACTGCTTTGTGGTACCAGAACTTCTTCATCTTTTAACCAGCAGTGACAGAATTACTCAAAATTGTTGGGAGAAGTACAACAAACAATCAAAGAAACAAAGATAACACTAAAACAGTGATACTGTGGTTTTATTTGACATAGAAATAAAAAATTATATTTAGTGATAGCATGACTGATAGTGACACATCTGTATTATAAAATAAAATTATATATATATATATATATATATATATATATATATATATATATGAATGATAGGAAGAAGGAAAGTTTGTGCTTGAACTTTAGAGAAAGATTGCAAGTGGGAACAGGGAGAAAAACCATGAATGAACACAAAAAACATACATAAAGGAACAGTATTGTAGTCTCATGAGCCTTTGGTCTCTGGCTTTTTTTCCCTTTTAATGAAGAATAGATTCTTTTCTCATACAATATATCCTGACTATAGTTTCCCTTCTCTGTTCCTCCCAGTTCCTCCCTCAATTTCTGTCTCTCATTAGTAAGGAATCAGGCTTCTAAGAGTTGATTGCCAAACACGACAAAATAAAATATGAAATGAACCCAAAGCTAACATATTGACGTTGGACATGCAACCCATCAGGAGGAAAAGAATCTCAAGAGAAGTCATAAGAGTTAGAGACCGACTCATTCTCACAGTCAGGAGTCCCATAAAAATACTATGCTGCTAGTAGCATACAAGCAGAGGGCCTGGTATAGACTTGTGAAGGGCATGTGCTTGCTGCTCCAATCTCTGTGAGCCATATTGCCCCGCTGCTTAGTTGATTCAGAGGGCCTTGCTCTCCTGGTGTGCTGTTGTACTTTTACCAGCTATTGATTTGCTGGACTAGGGCTGAATCTAGTGAATCAGTTCCCATTCCAAGGCGTCTGCACTGGGAGTGAGGAGCAAGACTTCTTGGCTTTCTGGTGGCTTGACTTTCAGAAGTGAGTGATCTAGTGTCTCTAAAAAATTCTTTCTAATTTAACTCTGTATGTTCTGCTGGCTCTGCATTTTTAAGACTATTTTTAGGACAGCACCCTTACAAGTAGATAAGAGACTGCTTTTCTCTTAGCTGCTCTCTGCTGCTGTATGAGGATATATTGGATAGATAGCTAGGTACAAGCTAATAAACTGTCCTTAATGAGCATTACATCTGCCAGTACCATGATTATGGAAATTAATTAATAGGTAATAGGTAAGAAAAACTATTAAACAAACAAAAGTTTTACTTGGGCAAATGTTAGTTTGGTGAACTGAGAAAAAAATAAATGTCCAAGGCCAGCAATGGAAGAAGAGACATTGCCATTGATCATAGAGAAATAGTAACATCTTTTGCTCTCCTCATATGTGCAAATCCCAAAACATACATGTACACATAATACTCCCTCCCCCTCTTCCTTCCTTCCTTTCTTCCTTCCTTTCTTTCTTTCTTTCTTTCTTTCTTTCTTTCTTTCTTTCTCTCTCTCTCTTACACACACACACACACACACACACACACACACACACACACACACGTAATGTAATTTTAGAATTACACACGTGTGTGTGTGTGTGTGTGTGTGTGTGTGTAATTTAATAATGGAAATCCTTTGTTTTCCACAGGTTAAAGGCAATGTGTAGAGAATAATCCAGTTGCTCCCCATTCTAGCTAGCTGACTCTGTAGTGTACATGAGAATACAGTGATGTAGGGGTTCTCACAGCAATAATTCACAAGTTTAAAAATCAAAGGGAACATTTTTCTGATTTGATTTGTTACTAAACTGCATTAATTATCACACTGTGTACTTCATAAAGATCAAAAGGGACACCCTGAATGTCAATAAATTTGTCTTTCCATTTATTAGTTTATATTTTGCTTATTTAGATTCTATGAAAATTCAATGGAGAAAGAGCAGTCTTTAGCAGTTGCGTAGGAAGGGCAAACAAGTATAGAAGGGGAAGACTTTGGACCCTTACCTCACACAACAGGAAAAACGAACACAAATTTATCAAAACTTATAAGTGTTTTCTAAAATTACATAATACTCAGAAGAGAAAACACAGAGTAGCTATTCATAAACTTTTATTGGCATATACAGAGCATAAAAGCACAAGGCATGCACCTGTGTTCATATGTACACACACACACACACACACACACACACACACAGACACACATAGACACACAGATACACTTACAAACACATACACACAGAGGGAGGAAGGAGGAAGAGAAAGAAAGAGGATACTGAGAAAATACTAGAAAGCTTTGTAATTTAATGACATCAAGAACATAAAAGCACTGCACACAATGTGAGAATGTACTTGCAAATGCTACAGTTTGCATAGCAATTATATTCTTGTATTTAGAAATACAGGGGCCCATCTCAACTTAACAGTGAAACAGTCAAAACATGGGCAATGGATTTGAGGATGTATTTCTCTCACAAAGAAAAGTAAAAGGCCATTGAACAGTGGAAAGGCATTTAGACCCGTAATTCAACTTATCCTGAAGGTTGTTATAAATGTCTTCAACATTCTGTCATGGAAATATTTAGAGTGCCTTATTAAAGGCTTATTAGTCTTCACTGAATGCATTGCTGTTTATAGTAGTTAGCATGAACTCACTATCATTGTCTATCAGTGGCAGAAACCCAAATCCACAAATTATGATGAAAAAAGTCAATTGTTAATTATGATACCTATATTTTTCAGATTATGTCTTTAACTTTTACACTTCTAATTTATGTAAACACAAAACAAAATTTGTTCTCATTATCATTGTATTGCAGACACCAAATGAAAAATGCAATTTTATAAACTAAAACCAAAAGAAACCCAAATTACCTCCTGATGAGATATTTTGTCTCCATTGTCCCAAACTGACATGTAGCCATCCCTCCCATTCCACCCCTAAAAGAAAGTTTGACTATATTAAACTGTAAATTATTTCTACATTATGATAAATACTATGGGTTTTTTTTAACAGATTGGTTATGTTTTATAAGCCTTACGAAAGAGCTTTTTTGGTTTGAAGTACCATTAAAATTGGTAACTTGTGCTAATCGGGGTGTATCACTGAAAATGTAAAGCTCTGCTGAAGTTAAGAATATTTTTTTTCACATTGAAAAGTAGAACATAGACACCAAAAGTTAAATGACATCAAAATAATATCCGTCATAGACTGACCCATTCTTGTGCTGACAATTAAAAGATTTTATATAAAGTCATCAAGAAAAAAATAAATAAAATATTTAATAAAATGAATTCATAATATCATATTGATATAAATAAAAGATAAGAAGAATATCATCAAATTCATAGTGCATTGTTTAGGGGATACACTTTTCAAAAATTTGGCTGGTAATATGCATACTTTATAAATCAACATAATGTAATATATATTCCTCACATTATGGTATCAATGTATAATTTATGTAACTACCAAACTTCAAGATCCTAGGATAAAGAAAAGTACTTCCAGAGTAGTAGCTACAAATTGTGATCACATATATTCATTTGAACAGAAAGTAATATCATGCAAGAAAATGCAAAAATCTTTATGAATTATCTTAATGTGTATTTCATGTCAATTCCAATAAACCTATAGTATTTCATTTTCCTGATTGCTTTCAAATATTTTCATGATGAATATACAAGTTGAAGTTATCAAAATAATTAGCATTCATTTTGTGTTTCACTATTTCTAGAACAAACAGGGGATATCTTTTCATTGTTCTAGTAGCCTTTATTTGCCTATTGGCATATGCAACTCATTTTGCAGGGGAGAAAATATAGATAGACAAGATACAATTGTCTTCCTCAACTAAAAAATGTTCCAGCATCATAAGATTAGTATACAAGCATTGTGTTTCTTTTCCATGTAAGAAGTTTCATATTGCAACTTTATTTTATAACATACAGCACATGTCCTAGGTGGCCCTTTTGCGGAAAGATGTATTCTAGGCATTCAACACTAGGCCACATCCTTTCCCTTCCTCATTTTGTAATTTGCCACCTTAAAACCACTTACAGATCAGCATATATAGAAGAGCATCAGTTCACTGTATTAGTATATGATATTATTATTATTACTAGATAATATTAGTGTATCCCCAGAGCCAATAGAAAACTGTCTATTTAACAATTTTTATGGAATTTATAAACACCATTTTGGTTGGTCTATTTCTCTTCAGATTTTTTATGAAACTCAAATGGTACCTCACAAACATTTTGTCATTTTATATCTTTAATAATACAGAAAAATCAGTCTTTATAATTTTGTAGCATGTTAATAGTGTTGGTAAGTTGTTTTAAAATCTGAAATACTCTAATGAGACATATCTGTGATTCAACATCAATTTATTTGAAATAATATATAAGAAAATTAAGATTCATATAGGACCAATTAAATATTAATTAGAGAAGGTTGTGTTCATTTGCTTGCAGAAGTACCAAATGGCAAACCAATGCATGATAAAAAACTGTTAATTTAGAAAATGGATAGTTAGCACAACCTTTGTCCTAATTTCTGGCATGTAAGTCAGATCATTGAAGTACTGCAAATGATGACAAATGAATTAAATTAATTAGGTTGTACATAATGACATACAGGATCTCAGTGCTTTACATGGTTTAAAGCAGGTTCTCCAAAAGCGGTCATATGCAGTTATAGAAATGTTATTATCACCACCTCAACAGGGTCAGTCTGTCTAGTTCTCTTGGTAAATTTACAAGTTCTACTCTAAAGTATGTGTAATTTCTGAAGCCCAGTTCTGTCAGGAGATCTCAGCAGAAAGCTCTCATTAATGACTAATGCGTAGGAACACTCACAAAGAAGACTAATATGGGAAGAAAAGAACCATTCTAGCTATGATTTAACAGATAGAACAAGTAGAGAGGTGGAACCAAAACATGAGAAGTCTAAAAGTCTTTCCCTCTTTCTGTTCCTTCTAATTGTTCTCTTCTTCCTCCTCTACCCCCACCTCTTCCTGTTTTCTTTCTAACTTCCCTGTTCCCTTGTCCCTCCCCTACTCTATTTTTTCTCCTCCCCTATACACCTACATACACACTCACACTCAGACACATGCACATGCACACACGCATACACTCCACTCAAACACAAACATTTTTCACCCAATTATAACTAAATGTCTCAAAAGAAAATAATGTTATTTGCTTATAACTCAGGCCTCACTCATGTGGACATGGTCACTCTTCTTTGAAAGAGGATCTGCTAGATTCAGTAAACAAAATTATAAGAAATGACTTAGGTTAAACATGTTCATCTAAAGTTTGAATTTAACCAATGCATTTTAACTCTGCTAATTAGATCAAATAAATGGAAGTATCAATGTAGTTTTCTATATGATCTTTAGTATTTGATTATGTGTAGTGGGCATATGACCTTTGGGAATAAGTGCGGGGACAAAGAAGATTAGAAAGTCTTCAGAAGGCAAAACAATCGCAAGCACATGAGCTGTCAAATGATTGTTTCACATCCTCTGTGCACAGGTTTCAAGCTGAAATGAATGCAGATGAGTCGCTGCTCTTACACAGTGTTGTGAGGTTTAGCTCATTTTTCCTCTTTTTTGACAGAGCCTGTACATAACAAAGCTCTTAATGGAAGCTGAAATTGTCTTCAATTATACCCAATGTCTAAAGGTGGGTCAGCCTAGCTTTTTAAGCTCTTAAAATGTCTCTGATTTTTGTCAAGGTTACCAAATTAATAGGACTCTATGAACTTTTGTCCTTCCTTAAAAGTTAAAACTTGGAGGTGCTCATGGCTCACAGTAAAATCTTGTAAAGAAAAGATGTCCCACATTAGACAATGATCTCACAAGTTTGTGCATAGGGATGCTCTGGAGTGAGGAAGGGCTCCAGACAGCATCACAGCAGCTGTGAGTGCTGAGAGCATTGTTTGCAGTTTCAAAGATGGAGAGAGACTTTATTTTCCTTTATGATATTTTAATGTGATCAGGGGAGATGAGCTTGGTACTCACAATTTTATATTCTAGCCATTGAGGACATACTAGCAACAAACACAGGAAGCTACAACGACTGTCCTCCAGAGTTTCATTTAGGAAGATAGGCCTGTTATTTCCTAGTTTAATTTTGCTTGTTTTTACTGTCACCTTTCCAGCCATCTACCATTCTGTCTTTATGACTGTATCTGTCTGTCTGTCTAGTCAGTCAGTCTGTCAGGCAGTCTGTCTATCACCTATATATCTAGATATCTAAATCATTTGTCATCTATTTCAATCTCTTTCATGTATCAGCTATCAACTATGTAACTATGACCTATATTGTCTATTTATTATCTACTATGTCTTCCCTCTGTGTTTTTCTTTTTATCCCCCCCTCTTCCTCCTCTGTCTTTTATAGTCCTGATTTTATTCTGTTGTATTCATTAATTGAACATTCTTACTGTATAACTTAAAGTTTCACTTCAGTTATAATTAAGTATGGAACATGTCCTTCTTGCAGTCTACATAGTGCTGAAGCTTTTAACATTACAAACGGTGAATATATATTTACCTGTATTTCTTTTCTTACACCATGTCATCCTGCTACTACAATCAGTTTTAAAGAAGGAACCATTTTATTTTTTCTAATTTTAATTAATCCATACTAATCCATACTCTTAGAATTAAAAATTATCACAGGACAATAAATGCTCAGCCAAAAAAATAGTAGATTTATTATATTTAACCCAAGACTCTGAAGACACATTTTAGGCAAATAATGATACTACTTTAATTGAAGGTACTGCATTTTGTTTTTTTTTTCCTTTGGAGTTCTATTTCTTGGTAAAATAAAGTGGCACAGGTAAATAGTCTCATTATACTTGGGGACACTAAGTTGTAGTCAGATTTTGCAGGGAGATGTTTAAGGCCTAACAAGAGGTGGAGATAATCTGATATGAAAGGGTTTCAGGAAACAGTCTAAAAATGTTATACTGTGAATCATAATAGTATCAGCTTTGGATTTCTTCAAGATACTTCTCAGATTTTACATGGAAAGATAGAGATGCACCATTTATTATATATATATATATATATATATATATATATATATATATATATATCACACCTACACATACATGCACATAGTAACATAGTAGAGAACTTGGGTTATAAGCACATACTATATTTCTTGGACTTTACATGAAGACAAAGGTAATAAAACTCAGGCATTCATGGATGACAAACCCTTAACCAACTGAGCCCTCTCCCTAATCCTTGTGATCAATCTTTTAAAATTGAAGCAGCCAGCCACTAGAGATTTCTCACTTCTACCAATGCTCAGACCAAAGGGGTGATCTACTGAACCTCAGATTACATCCCCAGACTGTGCTGCTCTCCACCAAACTTCAGAATCCTAGACTTCAATGCTCTCCTCAATATGACTGGAGACCAATTGCCACATGAGACCCTTTGTTTCTTCCTTATATGCCTCTCTGGTGCTGGGATTGAAGGCATGAGCTCTGTTATTCTTTTATTCATAGCCCTGGGTGGTCTTGAACTCAGAGAGAGCCATCTGGCTCTGGCTCCTGAGTTCTGGGATGAAAGATGTGTACCACCACTGACTAGTTTATATGCCTAATTAGTATGGCTGCTGGGATTATGGGTGTGTACCACCACTGCCTGACCTCTATGGCTGTGGCTAGCTTTGCATTTTGATTCTCCAGGCAAGCTTTATTAGATCATAAACAATATATCGCCATAGTATTTTCAGATCACTCTGCTTAGTTCCTGACTCTAAGGAAACCTGAGCTTTGAAGCCATACCTCTATCTGGGATAATATTTGATCATAATTTAACAAACCCACACTAACTCATATTGCTATTTCCCTGATTGTTAAAACAAGAACTTGTATTATCTCAGAATTTTCCCACAGATTCAAAAAGAAGTGTGTTGAGTTTAGAGCATAAAATTTGCTTTTTGTATACAAGGACCTCACTTTTATGACTCCAGTCTTTTTTGTTGTAGTGCTATTTTGGTGTTTTGTTTTTGTTTTTTTGAGACAGGGTTTTTCTGTATTGCTTTGGAGCCTATCCTGATACTCACTATGTAGACCAGGCTGGCCTCTAACTCACAGAGATCTGCCAGCCTCTGCCTCCCCAGTGTTGGGATTAAAGGCCTGTGTGCCACCACTGCCTGGCTATGACTCAAGTCTTACACAATTACTTCTTTCATCATCATTTTGTGAAAATCATTCAGGTAAGAGGATTAAAATCTGTATATCCTGGGAGCATGTTACAAAGGCTTATACCATTGAGAATGAACTGGCATGAAGAAGTCATGGACAACCTTACTCCTTTATTTCTATATTGTATTAATTATACCTGTATTTACTGGAGATAGGCTTTCTTAATTTTTTTAAAGGGAACCACTATCCTATTGTTTCTGTAATCCACTTCCAAACTTGTAATTGAAGAGTATCTCTAGCTCAGATGCTTCAGCCTGTTTATTATAGTATTTTATATACTAGGAATCTATAAATACATAACACTGAGTGATACAGAATAAATAGAGACAAATATTTAAATAAAATGCAAATGTTCTGTACATAGGCACTATCATCCATTTTTGATGAAGCAGTGTTTCAACTTTGTAAAAGCAGAGGGAAAAAGTATCCAAACCTTTAAGACAACCAATATGCATGCATTATGTTGGACATGGATATATATATATATATATATATATATATATATATATATATATATATGTCAAAATTGGAATGGGGTAGTAGCTTTGTCAGTAGAGTGCCTGCCATACAAGCCAAGGAGCTGAGTCTTCATCCCAAATACTCATGTAAAAACTGTGCATCACAGACTATCTACAATCCAGACATGGAGAACACAGAGACAGGCGCATCCCTGGAGGTCACTGCCTGGCCAGCCTAACAAATATGCAAGTTCCAGGTTTAGCTAAAGACTTGGTCTTGGAAAGTTAATTGAAGCCTAATCAAAAGAAATGCCAGGTATCAATGTCTGGCCTCCAAGTGTACATGTGCATTTGTGCAAATACACACACACACACACACACACACACAGCAAAATGATAGGATATAAGCTATATTTTATTCAGCTTATAAATCATTCTTGGTTTGTTTTTTACCTTTCTCTCAGTTGCTAACATTTAGTAGCTTTTATAGTGATATGATGTCAAAATGAGGCTTTTGGTGAGGTCAGAAAGCCACTGGCAACTTAAAAACAAATAGAAAATTAAATCTAAAATCATTCATTCAGTGTAGTCTTCTAGGTCTTCTAGGGCAAGATAAAACAGTTTGAAAAGCAAACAGTGATTATCTAATATGTATTTAAGTCAATGATAGACATTCCTTCTACCTTTATTCCCAACACACTTCTCTGTTCCCAAATAACTTTTAGAGTCTGGGAACTTTTGCAAGATCTTATTGCAGTATAGAAGTGAAGAAGGCTTGGAAAAATGCCTTTGTCTATTCACAAAAAAAGACAAAATCCCATGACCTACAATGACTCAGCCTAGAACCATTCATGTGAATCATTAGTTTGATTTTATATCATATTGTGAAGTTAAAGGAACATTTTTAAGTCTACTTTATGAGCCACTTCATTTCTCTGAGAGCTGTTCAGCCTGCTAGAAACATTGATTTTTCTAAGAGAATCACTCTGATTGGCCCCCTGCAGTCCTGGAAGGCCACTGTTGATACTAGAAGTTTTGTGTGCAAGTCATGATTATTCTCAGGCGTCCTCTATTCCCACATTTGTGTATACACACAGCAAAATTATAGTTTCTATTATTGGGATGATAAGGTGAAAATAAATTAGATCCAATTATCTAGAGTGTCTATATTTATAATATCATTTTATTAAGTTAAAGATAGTTATCAAAAATGTTCTAATTTCTTACACTTAGATGCCTAGAAACAAACTACAGAGTAAGGAAGACTTACAAATTGAAGCATAAATTCTATCCAGCTTCGTTTAGTTTACCATTGATCTGAGCATAGAAAATTGCAACAGTGTGTAAAAAAAAAAGTGGAACTTTGGCTTTCTGAGTCTCTTTACCATCTATTAAACGTCACAAACACACCATATCAGTAGGAAATTCTTTCTCTCCTCAATGAGTCTATCATTCCCGTGTGGTAAGTTCACTCAGTTGACATGAAGCATCTCCTTCCTATCAGAAGAATTTTCTTAATTGCCTATCTCATAAACACAGGTTAATTAAATGTTCAAATGTATCATTTAATCAACAAATCTTGAATGCCAAAAGAATAATTACTCAAGTAAGTGTTATACTTCAGAATGAAGGAGGAAATATTTGTATTTTGTGGGCTTTATTTTGTATTTTATTCATGCATTTTTGAAAATCAAGAGTAGATGGATATTTGGACATCAAAAGAGCAGCTTGAAATATGGAACACTGTATTATCAAAGCTCACAAGCCAGGCTTTGCTGACAGGAGGGACAATCATAAAACATAACCTTTTATTTCATCAGAGAAAGTTATGCCTGCCCAAGATCTGAAGCTAAACAGCCACAAAATGGTTTCACACAAGTGACAGTCTATTCAAAACAGCTGTCTGCAGGGAAAATAAATGGGATTTAATCTGCCATAAAATGAATTGCACGATTTATTTTCTTGAGGAAGTCATGCCTTTGTGACACTGGTGAGCTGAAACAGTTTTGCTTTAGAAAAAGAACACATTGCTTCTCATGCCAAATCCATATTAATTCAACCATGTAGAATTTCCCTCCAGAAAAGCCATAGGAAAGCCATATCAGCTTATCCACTAGTGATCTAATTCCTTTCCCTGCCTTTACATGTACTAGTTTAAAACATGAGGCCTGGATAGACTCAGTTCAGAGAGGTATGTTCAGATACATGGTCTTTGAGGCTGAAATAGTAAATGTCAGACATTAGTGTCCTTCAAAACTGAAGGATTTAATTTACTCAGAACTAGTATTCAAGAATATAATATTACCATAAAAACAAAATATTGATAATGATATATATATGAGAGATCAAATTTATTGATGTACTTTGATTTTTTTAAATACCAGAGAAATTAGAATAAATTCTAGTTAGGGAATTTGTTTGAATTCTATGTGAAATATTTAATTTTCAAAAATATGTGCTAGCAGTAGAATTTACATTGTGCCTTTTGACTGTATTACTTCATTCAATCTCATATTTTTCCACAATATCTATATCTGTGACAAAAGTAGCCTAGATGCATCGCATTGTGATGAAAGCATTCTGACAACCACATTAAATATTTTCACATAAATACTAAAATAACAAAAAATGAGACTAGCTGCATTTAAGTAAAAAATATTATTTTTGTTAGAAATGAATAGAGTATTATCTCCATATGACTATTGTTATTGTCTGTCTCATAGAGGCCAGTCCATATACTATAGTAATATCTGAAGAACCCTATCCTAGTCTGTAAAGTGAGAACCTACCTATAAAGACTTCTGTGAGGACAAAGAAAGCATTTCAGTCATATCATGAGGACTGGATAGTTTTAATTCTCAGAACACTCCTGAAACTACGGGGTTACCACATTTGCAGATCAGAAGAAAAAGAGGAAAACCAGAAGCTACTCTAAGTTGAAGGTAATGACAAGGCTCAACCACGATGTATAATTCATTAATTTTGTTGTTTTTGTATACCTAGGCATTGTATTTGATAAGGTGATTAACCTAAAATTAAGAAGGAGAGAAGCTCACCCCCTGACCCCTCTCCCCCCACACACAAATGGAAAACACTGTAGGTCCTCTGACTCAAATTCTATTTGAAACAGGCTCCAACTGGGAGATAATACTCATATTTAATGAATGCAAAATAGTCCTACTTATGAGTTGTGTATTTTTTGTAATTTTTCTTGCTTTTCCTCCTCTTTTGATCTTGAGAGCCTGTTACTGCTTTACAATTGTATTTATGGTGATAGAAAGCAATGCCACTTAATATCCAGGATCTCTTAGAGTGAGAAGGGTGAATTGGTTGATTTTTTAAAAAGTCAGTTTACTAAAACTACCTATATGCTTCCATTCCATGGTATATGATCTGCAAACATCAGATATCAGAACAATTTTTTCAGCTTCTCAGTGAACAATTTTGAATAACTAAATAGAAAGGCAAAAAGTTGTACTTTGTAAAATTTGCTTCATTGTTACTACTTATCAGTATTGAGTTTGATATCATATTTTGATATACAATAAATTATTCTAAAAAAATTAAATATAATATTAAATCTACATAATTCCAAGATAGACTAGTTTTCACATAAAGAGTACTTGTCTCATGGTCTAGTGGAATTGCTGATGGAATGCCAGCACTAAACTATTTTTTGTTGACTGTCATCTCAGAAGTTTTATATGTATTTTAACATTAGCATTTCATAATGTAAAACAGAAAAACATTGATATTCTTCATATATTTCACAAGCTTCTCACATTGATTATATCACTCCACTCTGAGTAGTTGTGAAGCTTGTGCTGGCTGATTTGTTTACTCATGGAAATGTAATCTAATACACACTTGAAAGTAGCGATATAAAATGGATGTTAAAATTCAGGATACATCACCATTTTTCATGAAGTCATTAAAAATATTACTGCTATTTTGGAGCTTTATAAACAATAAAGTGAGGTCTGGGATTTTATGATAGTGAGGATCTTCATACAAGTTTTATATACAGTATTCTATCTATCTATATAGAAATGCATTTCTCTTTTGGAGTTTGGCATGTAGAATTATTGACTAATTCTATAGTAACAGAATCTTACAGTATGTTGAAGATATTATTTATAAAACAAAAGAAGAAATTGGTCTAGAACAAAGTATTATCACTGAGCTTAAATTCACTTAATAATCTTTTCATGAGAAAGTAAGACAGGTGCACAAATTCCTGAAAATGCCAAGATCTATCAAAGAAAAATTATAGGTTAACAGTACACGAGACAGTATTAACCATTTTAGACTTAAGTATCTCATGTTAATATGTACTCAGTATTACAAGCAGGTAGAACCTTGCTTTTATTAGCATATATACAAACATGTTTTCCAAAGGAGACCTTTTGAAAGGGATGTTATTAATTCGTCCATGTTATCAATGGGGTTTCAGTTTTAAACTTGAGACTCAAGACAGTGATTCATACCTTAATTAATGTGAAATTGCACTGATTGAATTAAGAGTTTAGGCTGGGCGTTGGTGGCACACACCTTTAATCCCAGCACTCCAGAGGCAGAGGCAGGCGGATCTCTGTGAGTTTGAGGCCACCCTGGTCTCCAGAGCGAGTGCCAGGATAGGCTCCAAAGCTATACAGAGAAACCCTGTCTCGAAAAACCAAAAAAAAAAAAAAAAAAAAAAAAAGAAAGAAAGTAAGAGTTTAATTCATTTAAAGACCTGAGATCTTGTGTTTCTACAAAGCTTAAAGATTATGGTGAAGCTGCTAAGCCATAGGTCACACTTTTGGCAGCAACAGTCTAGTGTAGCATGTCTTTCTTGTCGAACTCTCTTTGGACCACCAGTCCCCAAATAATCACACAGAGATTTCTTATTCATTATGAAAGCTTGGCCTTAGCTTAGGGTTGTTCCCAACTAGCTCTTGTAACTTAAATGGACCTCTTTCTATTAATCCACATTCTGTTGCAAGGCTCTTTACCTCTCCTCCATTCTGAATTCTCACCTCCCTCCATGTCTGGCTGGTGAAAACCTGCCTCTCTTCTTCCCACTGTTCCTATCTGCTCCTGCCTAGCAACTGGCCATTCGGCTCTTTATTAAAACAATCAGGTGCCTTAGGCAGGTGAGGCAAAACTCAGACACATCTTCATATAGTGTAAACAAATGTCCCACAACACTCTAGAGAACCAGAGGAAGAGTAAGTTGGATTTCTTCAAATTTGCCATAATTGCCATCCTGTAAAAGCAGTTGATGTCTGTGTTCTTTCCTCTCATCCAGCACACAGAGAAAAATAGTTCTCTGTGAAACACAAATGGGAGATATCTACCTGGGTTCACAAAGAAGCTGGAAACAAGCAAGGGCATTGACATTTAAGTGTGTGTATGTGTAGCTGCGCTTTTGTGTGTATTCCTACATGCACAGTGAAACCTTTCCACGTATGTTATGTTGACAGAAATGTGTCTGTGGTCCTCATGTGACTACCCCTAACTTGAACTTGTGAGAATATGAAGTTTACAGAATTGTCAGGTTCAAACACACTCAATCTCTGAGGATAAGCCCCAGCTTATTTCACACATTTTAACAGTTTCCATGGGGATGCTGCTAAGGTTGCCTGGAATTTGGAGATAAGCCCAGGATTACTCCTGCTTTAAAGCCATCATGAAACCTTGTTATAGGCCTCCAGTTAAGTTGTAAAACGTATTTCTAGGAGCTTGGTTGGGACAAAGCTACACACTCGCTCACTACAGGAAGATGAGAATTAAATAGTAAAACCAGAGCAGGGGTTGTTTGAAAGTTTACCTGCAGGCCTCCAATGCAACATTTTAGAGATAGTATGCTTATTTTCTGAGATGAAAACAAAAGATTTTTCACCAGTCTTGCTTTGCAAAGAGTTCCTGAACTGAGAACTCCTGGGTGGGCTACTGACTTGAAAAAATAACTTTTGAGAACTAGGTCAATCCTACTTGGGCAGGATTTTGAGAAAACCATACACTAATAAAGCAGAATTATTCATAACTACATGATATTTTAGTGTTTTCTTTATAACAGAATTTGCCAATTATTGTAATACATGTATGCATTAGAAACAGGAGTATCCAATTGATATACATGAACTATGAACATAGCTAAAATATTGCCATCCTTCATTTTTTGTTATATGTCACTATTCTATTGACAGTGAGCACCTAATATATAGGGCAGGGAATTTTGATTAAGTCTTGTCAAACTTTTATTGCCTTTGGCTGAAGGACATTGCAGAATATCCAGAAGATGTATGCTGGTTAGCAGTGAGGTTGCATATGGAAAGGAACTAGGACTGGAATGTATTACTGTAAATAAAGTGTAAAATTTCAGAAATAATTTCCTCCAGGAAACCAGCAGATACCCTATATCTTTACAAATTTTAAATTTGTCTAGCTTACTTTTTCTGAGTTTTAAAGAGTTTGTAAAAAAAATAACATAAGGTTGTAGTTTATGAAATTATAAAAAAGCTAAGGGATGCTGATATATCATATATATATATATATATATACATATATTATCTGTATGCTATTAATCATATAATAATAGCATTAATGGAATGTCTGTAATATAGATATATCAAGTTCAAAGAGTGATAGAAGTAGCTCCTGTCTACATATTAGTAGTCTCATATGGATAATATTTTCTGTTTAGGTGCTCCAAAAGTTTCCAAAACTTATGAATTACCATAATTAGTCATCATATGTGTTCCAAATAAATTGTTTCTGGAAATAGCTAGATGAGAGATGAATAGAGAGATAGGTAGATAAATATCAGCTTTATGGAGTATATTTGATGAAATTACAAATATATGCAAAAGAATGGAGACCATTTTAGAGTTATTTGGGAGTACATGATACAAGCAAACAGATGTAGTCAATGGCTCAGGTGTTTATTCCATGCTTCACCCGGTCATGTGACCACTCATGACACACCTTCATCATAACTTACATGAGGAGACATACCATTCTCTCCCTTTGATAGAATGGGTGTGGCTCTGAAAAGTTAACTGATGTACTCAATGTTGATAGTAAGATTACAGTATGTAATACAGGATTATAATATATACCAAAATAATTTTAAAAGATATCATAATCCCAAACAAAAATATGGAAAAAGGCATTTTCCTATTTCATATAATTTCATAAGTGTAAAATGTAAGATTATAGAAGCATTTTTGTCATTCATTTCTTTCAACATTTAGTTTTGCATTTCATTTCAAAATGTGGCTTATAGCTAGATTTTTTCCATTGAGAGCTACTGGGTATATCAACCACAGCCAAGGGCAGGCCCCATACTCAGGAATAGTGGGCAAGAACAAAATAGACTCTTTGTCTTTTAAGTGTGACTTTTGTCTTGGTTTTCGTTTTGTCTTATTAAGTTTGCTTGTTTGTTTGTTCTGGATTTTCACATTTTGTTGTATTGCCATTGCTACTTTTTTTTTGAGAGATGAAGAGAGAGTGAGACAGGAGAACATAAAATTGACTGGGTAGGGGTGGGACACATTTGGGTAAAACTGAAGAAAGGGGAAGGGCTGTGATAAAATAGTCCAAAAAAAATAAAAATAGATAGTCTAAAAATAAAAAGTAATAGAATGAATAGACTATTAAGTGAAATCTCTGAATGTCCAGTTATGAAGAAAAAGGTCACCGATGCTGTCCTAACTGGCCCTGTTTCTGTTGCTTGACATCTGTACCACTAATCATACTAACAGTAGAAAAGTGGGTACTTTAAAGTAACTACTGCACCAAAGACAAGGTTAATTTGGAGCTAAAAATTTAGATACCATTGATTCCCTTCATTTTAGCATTTCAATTGAAATGTGTCTGAACATATTCTGCAAACTATGCTCAAAAGTCACATTATTTTACTGTCATGCATTTCCTAGTTTAGTACCACAGGGTAAAAATTCTAACATAATAAACAGTTTACCACGACAAAGTTTATTATGCAGAAAATCACCCACACATACACTGCCTAATATCATCTGTGACCAGCCAACCTTAAAGACCATTCGTTTGGTGATCTGCAACCCTGGATTTTATTGTAATTTTACTTTTTAGAAACAAAGTTTTAGATTTATTTAAATGCTTATGTTTATCTGAGATAAATATGGCTACTTTAAAACTTTTAACATTAATTATAATAAAAATGAAATATTGTGCTATTTAATTTTTAGAGATATCTGACTATTGCAGTTTTATACATTGGATTTTATTCCGAGATAGTATCAAGTGTATACTGATCCTAAGCAACAGAATGGAGAAACCTCTGGAAAACCCAACAGAAATGACCAAAGTGGCCACTTTCACCAGAAAAGAATAATATTGATTTTGCTCACTTTTGACATATAAAGCCCACAACCTATTGATCTTCAGCAATCCTCTCATCAGTATTTCAAGTCAATCCTTCTCAATCTAGCCTGAAAAGTACTCATCTATGTAACTTTTAAATGCTTCAAAAAATATTGTGCTTTGTTGTAGATGCAATTTCCAGAACAACACTTCAGCCTTATGATTTCAGGATGGGTTTTCTTCTGAGATGAAATAATAATACAGACACAGATAATCTATGGCTACACTTTCTTGCAGATATCATGTTGATTAAAGCACCTGTATGCAGTAAACTATGATATGGAAATCTATATTCACAAATACATGAATATCTTCAAACCTCTTCCTCATCATTTTATTAACATCAAGATGTGCTTTCCTACCTCATCATTGTTAATTCCCTATTTCAACCAACTCTAATTTAAGAATTCCAACACTCAACAAACATTTTATAATTTGACACCCTGCCTTATGAGTCAAACTGTGTTTCACCTAGATGGTAATCATGAATATTGTGTCAGGTTTTCTTTTATGCTGCTATAACAAATTGTTTCTGTGATGCTCAGACATGATAAAAACATGAAATCACAAGTATAAATATTTATTTGTATCCCTTGTAACTTGTATTTTTTGTGAAGTCATACAAGCATACCCTGAAGAATGCTTCAAACTGGTAAACAACAAAGCACAATACTATTCAGAAATAGAAACACACTTTGGAGACTTCCTAGAATAACCCTCTATTAGCATGTGCCTTTAACAACATAGTTTCCAGGTTTATCATGCCTGGAAGCAGAGCTTGAGTTATTTTCCCTTGTGATGTCTGATTTTCAATAGAATGCAATGTAAATTTATTACCAACAACACCTACAAAGCTAGTAGCTTCTCATTGTGTTCCTTTTGCAATTGGCCAACATTTTTTTCTGCAGTTACAACACACATAAAACATCATGATCATCTTTCTGATGGGATGAAAAAAAGGCCATCTCACCATCTTTCACTTTTCACAAGTATGTGCAATTACAGACTCAGATAAAATACTACAAGTGCAGCTTACCTCTATCACTGAAGTCATCGACTAGAATGATTTCCACTATCAGACTCTCTGGGGTTCGGTTAATTATACTGTGTATGGTCCGTAGGAGTGAGGTCCAGCCTTCATTGTGAAATGGGATAATGATGCTGGTATTTGGCAGCCTTTCAAGGTACATCTTGTGCTTACAGCTGGGAAAAATAGGGAAAGAAAAAGATGTCCAAAGTAAAACCTTTAGAACAGATCACACAATCCAGTATATTCATTATGTGATAGGTAATGATAAAATCATGGATTTGCCAAACATGTTTTTCAAACCAGGAATTGTGAATTATAACAGATATTCTCCTCAATCCTGAAACTTTATTTGCTCATTCTCACTCTCACTATAAAAAATATTTTGTATCTGGGTGGTTCAAATATTTCAAGATGTTGAGATATTGTGCTCTTCATAAGACTGATCAGTCTTGTGTATATGTGTGTATGTGTGTGCACACATGTGGCTGTGGGTGTGTATTGTAACTCTATGCATATGTATGTATGTATATGGATGTATTTGTCTTTGTCTTACTGAATCTGGAATATGTCTTAGTCCAGTGAGCGTGGCTGTCCAGTAAATCCCTGATCCACCTTTTCCCACACTTGCAGAACTAAGGTTACTGGAAGGTACTGCTGTGCCCAGCTATTTATATGGGTAGTGGGGATCTGAACTCAGGTTTGTCTTTATTCCTGTAAGGTAAGGACTTTATGCATTGAGCCATTACCATAAGTCACCATAGTTTGATTTAGTAAAAGTAGGCATAAATAACTATAAATAACAACTATTTCAAATAATTTTCATAGAAGATATGATTAAGGTTTAAATGGGATTCATGAATAGTTTTACAAATTTACTTCTTAATGATTCTGTTGAATTATTTAGTTTTGACTGTGGTATGTTTCATTAGTTTGATGATATTTATGACAAATTTGGAGAAGAAACTCCATACCTTAAATGAAAATTTAACTCTCAGTGACAATTTACTTCTTATAACACACATAGATTTAATGCCCAAATAAAGACAATATTGTATTCTTCATGAGAACTTTAAAAAGAATCCCAAGGTGAGTTTTCATTTCAATACAAACTAAGAAAGAAATAATTTTACTGTGTATCCTTATATAGACTACTAAATAGAAAACCCCATTATTTTTAAAAAAAGATTTAACTATTAAGTAGTTTCGGATTTTTTAAAATAATGAAAAATTTGGGAAATCTATGTAAGTTATGGTGAGGTAGGAGCACTGAGATATAGTAAAACTGTGAAATTTATTGTAGGGTAACTTAAAAGACAAAAAAGAGATGGATTAACAATTTCTGATGGAACTGATAAGGCAGATGAGTTTGCATGCAATGGACAGATCTGGTAAGGACAGCCAGTGTAATCCCATACACATTATAATTATGACTTCTGAATGAATCCAAAGTTTCCACATAATTGTGCTTCTATACAGGCGTACATCAGTACCCAAAGCAATTGACTCTACCACAGGAACTGCCACTTTCTACTGTATTCTTGGAAAGCAAATGATAGTTCTAAGAAAAGAAAGGTGTTTTCAAACATTAAGACATTTTGTTCATATCAACTTCTTAAGAACTAAGCAAAGACTACATTCATGTAGTATTGTCTAAACAAGCCCATCATGCTAAAAGGAATGCTATTGCCTTGCAAAATCCAATAAAAACCTAAAACAATCACAAAACTATGTAAGATTAACCTAACACCATACAAACTTTCTCTCTTAGAAATGTGTTGCAAGGCTTGGTGGTGGTGGCACATGCCTTTAATCCCAGCTATCAGGAGGCAGAGGCAGGCAGATCACTGTGAGTGTGAGGCCAGAGAAGTCAACACCAAGAAACGCTATCTCAAACAACAACAACAACAAAGAAAGAAATGTTTTCAATAATCTCAATCAGTATAAACTCAAATTATTGCCACATATAAACAGTGAAATATCACTTTCTATTTATTCATTCAGTGATTTACTAAAGATTTGATATAAGCCAGAATCCAACTTGGAAAACTTAATTTAGAGTTACCATTGCTGTGGGGAAACACCATGACCAAAATAAACCTGGGTAGAAAGTGTTTATTTCATTCACATTCTCATATAACAGTTCATCTTCAAAGGGATTGAAAGATGAAACTTAAACAGGCCAGGAACCTATAGGTAGGAGCTGATGCGGAGGCCATGAGGGAGAGGAGATTGCTGCTTACTGGCTTGCTCCCACTGGCTAATTTAGCCTGCTTTCCTAGAAAACCCAGGACCACCAGCCCAAGGATGACACCACCCACTAAGGGGTGAGCTCTACCATTAATGAAGGCACCCTAGAGATTTGCCTACAAACAAATCTTACAGAGATATTTTCTTAATTGAGGTTCCCTTCTCTCAAATGACTAACTTGTGTCAAGTTGACATAAAACTATCCAGTACAATTGACTCCTTGTTAACTTGACACACACTCACATCACTGTAAAGTCATAATCTTTCCTTTCTTGTTCACCCCCAAGACCACACATTAATATAACATCACAACATAAAACATTTTACAAACCTTAAAAGGTCCATGATCTTACAAATCCACCTTAAAAATTCAGCCTTCAGGGCTGGAGAGATTGCTCAGTGGTTAAGAGCATTGACTGCTTTTCCAGAGGATGTGTTTTCAATTCCCAGCACCTATATGGCAGCTAATAACTGTCTGTAACGCTAAGACCTAACACACATATAGATATATTTTCAGGCAAAACACCAATGCAAATAAAATAAGAATATAATATTTTTAAAAATCAACCTTTTTAAAAATCCCAAAGCCTCTTTTAACATCCAAACTCTCTTTACTAAAACCAAAAGTCCCTCAGCTATGAGGTTCTAGTAAATAAAAAATAAGGTTAATACTTTCTTATTTCAAGGAGGAAGAACCAGGACACAGTCATAGTCAGTACAACCAAACTGAACATCTAATATACATGATTCACTTATGGTCTTCTGGGATCCTCCAAGTGTCTAGTTTCACTTCTCAGGCTCGGTACTCTTCTGCAGCAAGAACAACTTCTCTTCTAAGCACAGGTAGTCTCTGCTCCACAGCTGCTGCTATTCTTGGTGGTCATCCCATGGTACTGGCATTTCCAAAATGCTGGGGTCTATTGCTAAAACCAGGCTGCACTTTTCACTTATAGCCTCTCCTAGAATCTCTTCATGTTCCCAAACCTCAAATACTCTGATTGACCCACTTAATCCTGGGTATGCAACAGTCACTGTGGCTGAACCTTCACTAATGGCCTCCTGGCCTCTCACAGGGGCAAACCTCAGCTGCCTTCCATAATTCCTTCATGCCTTCAAAATTCTTACATTACCAAATTCAGCGGCTAGAGTAAGGTACAACCTTTGATCACCTTTGCAACATAGCTTCTGTCTGTTGACTCTCAGGAAACACTTCTAAGGAGATTTCACCTCAGGGATGCTCATTTCTTTTTAATCACTGCTAATGTCTCAGCTCCAGTTAACCAGCTTCAATTGTCCCAGTAAAGCAAAAGTTTCATTACCGTGGTGCTGGTCTCTTATTTATCACAGCTGATTCTTCAGTCCCAGCTGCTTAGAAAACCAGAAACTTAACCCAAAATAGCACATATACAACAACTCTGTTGATCTTTATGTAATTCTCAAACTTCATTCTTGAATGGTACAAGCCAAGCCTCCATCACTTGTGCTTCTCTCAATACTCCTCCAAATTCCCACAGAACAGCTCACCAATCTTTGAACACTCAGTAGCTTTTCTTGCCCAAAGTTCCAATGTCCTTCTAAATCCTCCCCCGAACATGGTCAGGCTGTCACAGCAACGCCCTACTATTCACACAATTTCCATCTTAGTTTAGGGTTACCTAAACCATCATGGGCAAAAGCAACTCGAGGAGGCAAGGTTTTATTTCATTTCAACTCCAATATAACAGTTCATCATCATCCGTGAAGGCAGGAACTCAAGCAGTGCAGGAACCTGGAGGCAGGAGCTGATGCAGAGACCATGGAGGGGAGCTGCTTACTGGCTTGCTCTCCAAGGCTTGCTCAGCTTGATTTCTCATCAAAGCTGGGATCACCAACCCAGGTGGCACCACTTATAATGGGCTAGGCCCTTCCTCAGCAACTGATAATTTAAACAAATGCTCTACAAGACTTCCTTACAGCCCAGTCTTAAAGAGGTTACTTCCTAATTCCATGTTTCCTTGTCTTGAATGACTTTAGCCTGGGTCAGGTTGACATAAAAATATACAGTACAGAAAACAATGAATGAAATGCAATAACTTTAGGACACTCACAATAACACAAGAAATGCAGTATGAGAAACATGTAACCTTTGCAGTAAAATGTATAGTAGTGTAGATGTTTAATTATATACTGTAGGCTAAGACAAGATGGTACTTGAAAAAATTGGAATGTCTTCTTGAATTATAAATATTCTAGCTTGGATTTCTACTTCTGTGATAAAATACAAAGCAAAGGCAACTTAGAGGAGAAAAGCACCTGTTTGTTTTACACAATCCATCTCATGGTAACAAAGACAGGAACTAAAGTCAAGAACCTAGAGTCAGGAAGTGAGGTGGGGGCCATGGAGAAAAGCTTTGACTGCCTTGTTTTACATGTTTTACTTCCTTTGCTTTTTTTTTTTTTTTCAACCTAGGCTCATCCACCTGCCCATGAGTAGCACTGTCCACAATGTGTGAGCCCTGCCATAACAAACATTAATCACTTTCATACAACCCAGGACCTAGCATCACTTACCTGCTCAGGGGTCGAACTGCACACAGTTGGATGAGCATTTCCATATCAATCATTAATCAAGAAAATGTGACAGCTGGGCGTTGGTGGCACACACCTTTAATCACAGCACTTGGGAGGCAGAGGCACATGGATCTATGAGTTTGAGGCCAGCCTGGTATACAGAATTAGTGCCAGGACAGGCTCCAAAGATACACAGAGAAATTCTGTCTTGAAAACAAACAAACAAAAAAAGGAAAAAAAAAGAAGAAAATGTGACATACACCTGCCAATATGCCAATCTAAGGGAAGAAATTCCTCACCTGACTTTTCTTTCCTCTTCTGAACTTCTGTTTATTTGCCAAAAACTAAGCAGACCAATTAAAAGTAGAAGGTGGCCTACAGAAGGTACCTTTTCAAAGTTCAAGGTATAGTTCCAAATAGAACTGTCATGATTATGTAATTAGGAGAAGCAGATAGGGAGAATTATCATTTTTTTTAAATAGCAACTGATTTAATGACCTAGCGAATGATGTAAGAACAAGGTATAATCTTCACATTTAGTCATCTTATGATTGAGGACAAAGCCATTAAGTTCAGCTTGGACAGTGAAGATATCAAAATGTCATGTAATCAAAGAGCCACATTCATCTGTATATATTACACCATTGTTGTCTGTCAGTCACCTCTTGGGCATCTGTCTAATCAGGCTATCCACACATACATCCCCCTACATCTGTGTGTAGTTTAAGATAAGGGTCTGTTTGGGGATGTAGTACAGTATTAGGCTGCTAACTAAGCATGTGAGAGACCTTCATTTAAAACTCAAGGCCTGTGGAAAGACAATTATGGCAAAAATTTATTGCTGGAGGATCTTAAATGATGCCAGTACACCTCAAATATGTCCTCAGCACTCTCAGTATAAGCCATGTGTCCTACTAAAAGTTCAATGGTCTAAATACATCTCTGTGTCATGGGAGACAAGAAGTTCTGAGAAGAATGAAGAACCTCTCAAACACAAATCAACTAATGAAGAAAAGAGAACTAGGGAATGAGCAATGTTTTGATGGAATAGCTCTAAAGCCCATTCAGTTTCACTCACAGGGTCGAGTCTCCATTGCCTCTCCAGTGAAGAGCATCTTGACAACTCACTGGATTTCATCACTTCATGGCCCCCCATTTGAGCTCCATGAGTTTCTGTGATTATTTTACAGGGAAGAACAGTTCTAAAACTGTTTCAGACATTTCTTTAGGGGGGTCAGATCTTCTCCTATCATGAATTCAACCTAAATCCTAGACATATTAAATCATACTATATCTAGGAAAGCTAGTCCTTGATTACAAAATGATCAAAAATATTAACCAACACTTATTTTGGAGTACTTATTTCCTCAGCCTGTAAATGTTGAGGTTTCAGGAGTTAGGAGTATTTTTTTCTTCCATCAACAATATACTCTCTGTCACTTTGTGTCTCTGTCTCCCTTTCTGCTGTGCCTCTGCTTCTGTCACTTGTATCTGTCTCTGCCTCTCTATCTCTGCTTCTGTACATTCCCCTTGCTCACTCCCTCATACATGGTCTCAGGCAGCCCAAGCTGACATCAAAGTCACAATGTAATCCAAGATGGATCTGGCATTCTAATTTTCCTGTTTCTGTCGACTTTGGTGCTGGGATTATAGGAATAGAGTGCTTGGCTGTCTCTCAGTTCTCCTCTAAACTGATGCTTTGCTTTGTCTCTGCCTCTGTAATATAAGGATTGGGTTCTACCAAATGTGTCTTTAGTATATACAGAAACTTATTCTAAATAACAGATTACAGGTATTTAAACTGTTTTCTTCCCATAGAACATTAGTAATTGATGTTTTCTAATTGAGCTACATTATAAAGTCATTGCTAACTCATATCTGATTACTGTTTCTCTGATACTGAAATCATAATTCATAAGTAAAATTATAAATGCAGAAAAGTTTGTTTTGCCAATGTGCTGGCTAGTTATATGTTAACTTGACACAAATTAGAGCCATGCAGGAATAAGGATTATCATTTGAGAAAATGCCTCATAACAGTAGCTAGTAGACAATTCTGTAATACATTCTAATTAGTAATTGATATGGCAAGGCCCAGCCCATCGTGGGTGGTGCCATCCCTGGGATAGTCACCCTGGGTGCTATAAGAAAACCCAGCTGAGCAAGTCATGAGGAGCAATCCAGTAAACAGCATATCTCCCTGGCCTCTGCATCAGATCCTGCCTTCAGGTGTCTGCTGTAACTATCCTCAACCATGGAGAGTGACCAGAGAGTTGTAAAGTGAAATACTTTCTTCCCCAAGTTCTTTATGGTCATCATGTTTTATCACAGCAATAGAAACCCAACAGAGACAGAAATTGGTAGTAGTCTGTGGGGTGTTGCTGTGACTGACCTGACTGCATGTTTTGGGTGAAATGTGGCAGCATTTGGTACTTTGGGCCATAAAAGCCATTGAATGTTCAGAGCTTTCTAAGCTGAGAGCAATGCAGATGATGAAGTCTTATGAAGTCTCTTATGAAGTCTTATGAAGTCTCTGAAGGAAGCAAAGAATACTGGGGACATTTATGTAATATTTTGAATTACTGATATTCAGTTATGATCAGCAAATGATTAACAAGGGACCAGAACCACCAAAATGAAACCTTTTATTTACTGGGACTCTTGATGCTGTTTAGCTGGCGAGGATAAATTAATGGTAATTAAGGAATCATAAACACAAGTAACAGACAGACTGAAAAAGTTATAATATATGCAATTAATGACAAAAGGAGGTCATGAATTTGTAAAAGATTGGGGGATTATATACAGGAAGGAAAGGGAAGAGGGAAATAACTATTTCCTCATGGTCAGCACACAAAATCTGTGGCCCAGAGTGGGCTGAGGGTGGGTATGATTCTGGAAGCAGCAGTTGGTAGTGTCTATGAGTCACCCAAGTGACACTGGCTATGAAGGAATTAGGTAGTAATGAGGAGAAGCTGAGGCTTAGCACTGAGTGGCAAGGTTGGAGTCCCTGAAAAGAGACTACTGAAGACAGAGAAGCCTCAGTTGTAGCAGAAGGCTTATAACAGAAGAGTTCATGGATTCATGGACAGTTCAGTCTTGGCATCATGTGGCAGAGCCAGAGACCCTTGAGGGAGCAGGAGGGGCTATTGGTGATGGCATAGTCCAGGTTACAGTATGAAATACAAGAATTTTGGAGATACTCATACCACTTTGGTAGATGACTACCAAAGATGACAACAGCCATACAGTGGATCTCTGTGTGCTGTCAACAGCAGAGCAGCCCTCTAGGGCTTGGAGAATATTGAGTGGGCCCAGATGTTAAACACAGAACTTTTTATATTGGTGACCTTTGATTTCACTTTGATTTGATTGTAACTTCCCTGGTTATTTCCTCTTGGAGTAAGAAAGTATTTAACTGATTTTTGTTGATGTTTTTATAGGAACCCACAGTTACGACACCTCAGTTGTAGAGAGACTGTAGATATTTAGAGGGACTTCTTTTATGAAGATATTTTAAAGAGAATGGCCTTTTAAAATGTTTGAATGTTTAAAGCCTGTGGGACTTTAAATGTTTTATACTGCGGTATTAATATTAACATACCATCCTGGGGACAAATAAGAAAGGAAAGATTCTAGTTGAATAGTTACATGTTTCTGCGATGGCTCGTTTTATGCCAAGTTGACACAAGCTAGGGTGTTTGGGAAGAGGATTCTTAGTTGACCTCTAGGCTAGTGGTCTGGCATGCTGTAAGAAAGTAGTATGAGCAAGCCATGGAAAGCAAGTCATAAATCAGCAGTCCTTCATGTCCTCTGCATCAGCTCCTGCCTCCAGGTTCCTGCTGTGTTTGTGTTCCTGTCCTGACTTCCCTCAACCATGGAGAGTCACTGAAGAGTTGTAAGCTGAAATAAACCTTTTCTTCTCCAGGTTGTTTTTCATCATCATATTTTATTACAGCAATAAAAACCCTCACCAAGATGAACAGCATCTATAAAACTCCCTCATTTTCATAATGTGCTATAACACATTAAATTAGATAATCTCTATGAACCACTTAGGGCAGTACTGGTTCTGATCCTAGGTAAGGGGTTTTGACACTATTTTTATTATTACAGACATGTTTACTATTTTACTTGTTTTTCTCTTACCTGCCAAATCCTCTACAGAATGAGAAAGGGACGTCAGAGAGAGACGGGGACAGAATAAAGGCAAGTGGGAGACAGGATAGAAAGGAAAGAATAAATTACAGTCTCTTCCCTTAAGGGTTCACAGACCAGTGGACAGACACAATAGATGACTGGACTCAAATGAGACAAGTGACATAATAAATAGCACACAGGCAGCAAGAGCCTGAAGGAAGTGTGACTAAGTTTGTCTGAATGGATTAGGGAAGCCTTCAGAGATGGGTATGTATGGTGAAAGCAGATCATATAAAATCTTGAAAGAGATTCTAAGGAATTTGGACATTACCCTCTAGTCAATGTGAAGTGTTTCAAATATTGTTAATCATGAGGAAGACAGGACCATGTTTACACATGTTTTGGCTACAGGGCAGATGTTACTCTGTAAGACAGGAGAGTCCAGACACAGAAGGATTATGGATTATAATAGTTTTGGCAAAATTACAAGGCAAACAAACAGAAAACAACAAGACTGTGAATTGAATTTTTTTACTGTAAACAGAAGCAGTGTCTTTGTAACAGTATTTAATCTTATGGGACTCTATTCAGTTATCTTAGTCATTTTAGAACTTGTGTTGCTTGATAGAAGATGGATAACACTCCTGAATAAGGATGTTGGGTTTGAGAAGTGGTGATGTTCCTCAGCATTGCTAGAAATCCAGCAACATTTCTAGCTTTCCTCAGAATCTCATTCTGTGTGTTTGGGGTTTGATGTCAGGTTGGGATCAGAATGGAAGTTGGTTAAATAAGAAGACAGCGTATGCCCATGAAATGGTGTTTAAGAACTAGGTAAAAGAGCATCAGGCTAAGGATCAGTGGTACAGCACATGTCTAGCATGGACAAGCTTCTGAGCTCGTTCCCCAGGTCTGTAATATATATAAATTAAAAAGCTATTAAAACCAAATTAACTAAAAACAAATTTAGTTTATGATTACAAATATTTAAGCAAGTTTACAAACACAATAAAATCAGAACAATTGGAAACATTTGTTGGGATAGATTTGCAGAAATGTGGATAAAATATCTCTAATGATTTGATTTCGTTTTAATATGTTGTTTTCAAAATGAAATTAAGAATGATTTAGAAATGGGACATCTCTTTGTTGAGCAACACTTACATAATTGGATAAAATGTATACTTTAAAATTTTAAATGTGCCAGAAAGAGAAAAAGAATTTAAATCTTTAAAATTTTAGTTGAGAAAAACAGAAAGTATTGAAGACACTTAAAAAGCTGACAAAACTCCAAATTATTCTGCAAATGTTCTGCTAAGCCTTTCACAGCAATGCAAATGAATGTCAATGCTAAATTTCTCACTCTCTGATGTTTTCCTAAAACAAACACACAAATATTTTTGAGAGCTTTATATTGGTCCTTCGAAAGTAAGAGATTTTTAAAAGAGTAATTGAAGTAACAGCATTGCTTACATTAAAATGTATCAACAATTATCCCATTCATCTTTATACTAAATTAGCTTTCTTATTTTATTGCCTTGACAGGAATAGCCATTGATTCCACAATAGGGAGGCATCAAACAAAGTTTAGTTACAAATACAAGTAACTAAATGTTTGGTAAGAGGGCTTGTTGAGCAAGTCTGAGGATCCTAGATCAGGATCCTGAAAATGTGGAGTGTGGTTATCTTCGTTACATTGGAGTTTTCCTTCCATTAATTTCTGTAGGGCTGGATTTGTGGATATGTATTGCTTAAATCTGGTTTTGTCATGGATTATCTTGTTTCCTCCAGCCATAGTGATTGAAAGCTTTGCTGGATACAGTAGTCTGGGCTGACAACGATGTTCCCTTAGAGTTCTTAGAACATCTACCCATGATCTTCTGGATTTCAAAGTTTCCATTGAGAAGTCTGGTGTAATTCGGAAAGGTTGGCCTTTGTATGTTACTTGGCCTTTTTCTTTTGCTGTTCTTAATATTTTTTTCTTTATTCTGTAAGTTTGGTATCCCAAATTAATCATTAATGAAAAAATGCCCTTTAGACTTCCCTACAGGCAATATAATAAAAGCATTTTCTCAATTAAATATCTTCTTCCCCCAAAATCTGTGTTTGTACAAACTTGATAAAAAAACAATCAGCACTTTCTATCACTCTTGACCATGTTTGAAAATAAAACATTCAGTAACATGTGTAGGAAACACCGGTCACAATAGAAAGATGATGGTCTAGTATATGGATTCAAGTTCTGTGTTATACTTTACTTTCACTGTAGGAAATGGTCAACTATAGTTGATTTAGGGACAGAAGTTTATTTTGACATAGTTTCATGGGTTTAAGTTCCTGGTTGGATGACTCTCTTGATTTTAGCCTGGAGGAACACAATATAATAAGATGGTTCTACTGTTTTGAGGTTGCATAGTATATCATGTTGTGATTGGGGAATGGCAAAGTACTTACCTAATGGTAGCTCAGGTGCAGAGGAGACTAAAGAAGGATCCAGAGCTTTACTTTTCCTTTCAAGGGCATGTTCTGAGTGACTTTCCTCCATCTAGTAGGCTACATTTCTTAAAGGTATAGCTGCCACTCAACAATGCCACAAGCTGGCTACCCAGCTTATAACCTTGGCCTTTGGGGATACTTACTCAAACTATTGCTGGCTCAGAGAGCCATTAACACTACACTATGACTAGCAAAATAATAGGACAAGTATCAGCTTTAACAGTACCCCTTTAGTGGCTTTGTGTATTTTAATGCACATATTCTTTTCACTTTCCTTTTATCTGATACTTTTATTAAAGAAAGACAGTGCCGGGCGTTGGTGGTGCATGCCTTTAATCCCAGCACTCAGGAGGCAGAGGCAGGCAGATCTCTGTGAGTTCGAGGTCAGCCTGGTCTACAAGAGCTAGTTCCAGGACAGCCTCCAAAAGCCACAGAGAAACCCTGTCTCGAAAAACCAAAAATAAATAAATAAATAAATAAATAAATAAAATAAAGATAAAAAATAAAGACAGTAACAGAGATGAATTTCTCATATAATTTTGCACCAACTAAGTCAGATATTTTTGGTGCTTGTGTAGCATGATGCTAGTGTATAGGTCTATCCTCATGTGTGTCTGTAAGGTGCACCTGCTGTTGCTCACGCTCATGGATGGAGATATCCAAAGGAGAATATCTTATGTCCCATTCAACTACACTAAATTTTATAGCTTTGAGAACAAGCTGGAGACCCTATCACTTTTTACATGTGGGCTGAGTGTTTTAACTCAGATCATGTTTGTGCAGCAAACACTCTTATTCATCAAGCAATCCCTTCAGCCCCCACACCAGAATTTTAAAGATGAAATAATGGTATTCAAAGCATGGAATACCACCAAAAAAAATCAGTTACCCTTTAGAAATAAATACACTTCTCCTTTCTTACTTCATAGCCAAAGACGTCTCATAATGATGCAGTTAGGGGGATTACAGGCAGAACAGAGTAATTTACATGAAATGTAAAAGAATAGCATCGAGGGTTGAGGTACAAGAGAGAGTCATTTTGTACAATGAATACATAATAACTACACATCAAAAAGAAAAGGGATATGGTTACAAGTATCTGGGGAAATGAAAAGCTGCTAGGGTCCGCAGGATAGAGTCCTCTGAAGATCAGAGCTGACAGTATTTCTGAGATGTTCTAGTTGGGTTTCTGTTGATGTGATAAACACCACGATAAAAACTAACTTGAGGATAAAAGGGCTCATTTTAACTTACAGGCTTTAGTGCATCATTAAGGGAAGCCAAAGCATGAACTCAAGATACAGCTTGAAAAAGAAATCGACAGAGGAACACTGCTTACCGGTTTGCTCAAACACCACTTTACAAAGGCCAAACCCACTTTAGGGATAGCATTGCCCTTAGTAGGCTAGTCCCTCCTACAACAATTAGTAATTAAGAAAATGCCTCACAGACATGGCCACAGAGCAATGTAAGACAATTCTTTGGGGGAGGATCCCTCTAACTAGATGGCTCAACCAAATTGACAGCAGAAGCTAACTATGACAGGAGGTCATGAAAAACAACTGTTCTTCAGCTAGACATTTGTCAATGCATATTTACGATGCAGTAGCCTTTACTTGGTGAATGAAATACCACAAGGGATGGGAGTGAAGGATGCTTATGACCTATAAAAAGGCTGAAATAACTCCCTGAGAACTGGAAAAAGGACAAAAAGACTTAGAATCTGAGTTCTGTCTCAGTAAGGCAGCAAATTAGCTCTAGTCTAAAAGCAGCTCTAATGCAGCCCTAACAAAGCTTAAAATCAAGACTCAGTATCATTAAAGTGTCTCCAAGTATCTTAGATATACTGCACAGCACAATTCAGTAGCATTTACAGTAACAAAACATCCTGTAGTTTACAAAGTCAAACCAATATGTTGAATTACAGCACATCATTAGATATCTCCCCCAAAACTTATTTCATTGCTAGACTAACTTCTAGAATCTCCAAAACATTTACTTATAGAAGCCATAGTTTCAAAAGTAAAATTTCAGTACAAGATTGTTTTAGCTATCCTGCATTTTTTTCCATATGAAGTTGAATATTGCCCTTCTAAGGTGGGTAAAGAATTGTGTTGAAATTTTCATGGGGATTGCATTGAATCTGTAGATTGCTTTTGGTAACATGACCATTTTTACTATGTTAATATGAGTATGGGGGACCATTCAAACTTCTGATAACTTCGCCAATCTCTTTCTTCAATGTCTTGAAGTACTTGTCATACAGGACTTTCACTTGCTTGGTTAGTTACCCTATTGTTTGCAGCTATAGTGAAGGGTATTCTTTCCCTAATTTCTTTCTCCACCCTGTAATCTTGTGTATATAAGAAGGCTACTGATTTTTTTAGCTTTTTTTTTTTTTTTTTTTTTTTTTTTTGTCCAGCACTTCAATAAAAGTTGTAGTAGTTGCCTGGTTGAAATGTTTCGCTGGCTTATGTATAGGATCATGTTATCATTATAGTACATTTTTGTATACTATTTAAATATTATTCACTAGTACTTTGCATAATAAACAGGCATGTTTATTATGTCATGATAATAAATAAACATGAGTCAGATTTTGCGCTTACTTTTAGGTCCATATTATTAGTTATGATTTGTATAATTTTGGAATAATCTAGGGAATTACCTTTGGTAGTGATAAGAGATCCACAGGAGGAAACTATTTCAAAATGATATAAAAATTTTTTTTGGACACATGGTATCTTAGTTTCCTCTACTCTTGGTGTGATGAAACACTTTGACAAAAGCAAGCTAAAAGGGAAAAGGTTTGCTCAGCTGGCAATTCTAGGTTACAATCTATCTTTTTTCTTTCTTTTTTTAAAAATGTATTGATTGGTTGTGGTTTTTAAAATCTTGCATTTCAATTATATTCATCTGCCTTCTGCCCTTGCAATCTCCCTGCTGAGATCAAAGAAAATAATATTTCAAAGAAAAGAAAAAAAAGAAAAATCTCCTCATGGAAGTAGTAGTGTGACACAGTATACCCTTAGGGCATACAGCTTTGCTTGCAAGTGTTCATTGGAATGAGCCATTGGTCTGGTTTGAGGCCTCTGGCTTCTGCTCCACTATTGATACTGTGTCCTACCTGGGACTCCTCTTGGATATCCCATTGTTGTTCCAAGTCCTGGAGATTCTGCAGCCTTGGGTCTGCAAGACAGGCCCTTCACATGCTCCAGCAAATCGTAGATGAGGTGAGCTAGCCCTACCCCTCAGCTGGTGAGGGGTAGGGCTAGCTCTTCCACCTGTCATAGGCAACAATGGTCGGGGGGATATCCCTTCCTTTTTCAAGCCACTCTATGGCAGATGAGGGACAGGGTCAGATCTCCCACCTGTGCCCTTGTCAACAGGGTCAGGTACAATCTATCTTTGTGGGTAATATGGCAGGAGATTGAAATATCTAGTTACATCCACAGTCAAGAGCAGAGAGCATTGAATTAGTGCATGTAAGCTAGTGTTGAGTACCTGTTCCCCACTATTGTAATTAGGTACACTTGCCCAGGGAATGGTGCCACCTATAATAGGCAAGTCCTGCTATTATCTGCCTAATAAACACAGGTCAACATAAATAATCCCTTACTGAGATGCCCTTTCTAGATGATTATAGATTATGTCAAGTTGATAACTAAAACTAAGCACCAGAAAACAAAGACACATAATTATAACAAAGTAATTATTTAAATCCATTTATAGGTATCATCTTCAGCAAATTATATTTCAAATTATTAGTTACATAATGAATTTTTTATCTCCTAGTTATGAAAGAAAAGCTTTTTCAAAGCATCATTTTTTATAATAAGGCAATACAAGTAGCTGCATGTGGAATTCGAGCTTACTAAATAAGAATTGACAGAATAGCCAACAGTATTTGGATTAGTGCACAAGTCAGGTTTCCATCACTGTAACAAAGTGCCTGCGATAAACAACTTACATTAAGTTTATCTTGGTTCACAGCTTTAGAGATTTCAGTCCACAGACTATTGGTCTTATTACTTTGGGACATCCATAGTACCTGGTGGATATGTGCATTGAAGGAGGATATTCAGTCTATGTCATTTAAGGAGTATGGGGAAAGGAGTGCTAGGACCCCAGTAGCTCTTTCTAGGACATACTCCTGATGATTAGGTCCTACCTCATCAAGGTTCTACTGTCTCCCAGTAGTACCACAGGCTGTTCACCAAGTCTGTATTATATGAGCATCCAGAGACTTTCAAAGATTTCATCTCTCACAGTTATAAGCTATTTATTTGACTTTTACTATAAGTGGATCAGAAAAGTTCAGAAAGCTATGGGAAAAATCTTTATTTTCTTTAACCTTTTGTCATTGTTCCTTCACTACCTGTTTTGGTTCAGCTACAGGTCTCCGTGCCCTATGCTCAAAAGCAGGAGAGGAAAATGTCAACTTGACATCTGGCTAGTGACAAGTATATTATGGGACTAATCTGTATAAGTCATTTCCAAGCACCAATTTACATAGTAATTGTCTTAATGTCAGCATATTCAATTTTCAATGACTGGTTTTAGTCACTCCATTTTCTGTTCCATTCTTTCCATGTCAACCGAATTTGATAAAGTAGTGATAACTGGCAATTTATTTTGCTTTTGACAGGCCGGAAAAACTAGTGTTTGCTGCCGTGTGTGTATTTGAATACAATGGGGTCATCACTACTTGTTTACCCATTTACCACATATTTATTCGATCTTATGAATGTTTTGAATAAAAACATGTTAGTTAGAAAAAATTAAAACGTTGATTGTAATCTTTTCATGCTTATACTAAGGAACAACAGAATGTATACATGCTCATTAACTATGTGTCTGTGTATTCACAGTCAACATGAAAGTGACTAGATCTAGGTAAGGAATAATAATGTGATGCCGATATTTTGTGAACTATCATTATTTTCTTGTAAAAATGAATTGATAATAATAAAAATCCCTGTAATTATTTTTGTGAAAACCTGAACCTGCTAAATACTTTAAACAGTGATCTTCCGTGGTTCATAAGGCTCAGAGTTGCTACCTTTGAAGAACATTTCAAAGGGCTGGGAATAAATGCATGCAGTCCAAATGTAAGGCTATCTAGGTATTTCAAATAGGAGAGTAAAGCTCAGGAGATGTGTTTTGGTAATGTATTTTAGAGAGAGCTAGATCAACAAGGAGAGGTGGAATAAAAAATAAACTATGGCCAGAACTGAGCAATGATGGATTTTAGCATGTGGCATTGGTTGCATGTGATTGTTGAGCATGAGGATGAATAGGTGAGGAGAGAGAAAGCAAGAGAGCTTGTATTCCTTGATATAGACAAAGCTGTGAAAAACACAAGTGTAAAAGTATTTGTTAATTTTCTTGTGTTTTACAAGATGGAGTGGAAAAGATATCGGGAATTTTCAACACAGCAGACAATACTGATTTGACAAGAACATCCTGTTGCAGTGCCTTGAATGAAATCGAAAGTGTGGATGCCTAGAAAGTGGAGAAACACAACCTCAATGTAGACTTCAGTGTTTTGAGCTGGAGGAAATATTGGATCAAGGTGAATAATAATGTGGAAACAGCACTTGATTAATCAAAAAATGAAGTTACTAAAATATGTGACTAATCCTGAGTTCCACACTGCTTCAGACAATACTAAACAATCCTTTCTACAGGAGTTTCCAGCTTTTAGAAGAATTTTACTAGAACATTGTATGCCTGACCCTGATATATTTGAATCTTTGAATTAACTTTAGAGATAATAAACACTTATCATTACATAATTGTTATAAACCTCCAGAGACAAATAATTATTACACTGATCATATGGTTGGGTCTATGTTAGAGGAAATCAAAATGCAGCCTGTCAGTAAAACAACAGGCTGAGAAAAATAACTTGCTTGCCCACATGGTTAATCTATAACAAGTTGCTTGGATATGAATGTACATGGGTTCTTGGAGATAATTTGTTTTTTCACCTGTAATACCTAAAAGTTTAGTCATGTAAAGGATATAGAAAATATGTTGTAAAAAAAAGAAAATGTGTTGTTTTTTACTTGTATTCATTGTAATCATTCACTTGAAAATTAGAATGTCATCACATTGCAACTTTTATATTGCCTGAAAGAGTTTGCTGGGGAACCTGTCAGGGGAAAAATAGGAAGTAGGAGAAGGAAAACATCAAGAGAGACCGAAGGGACATTTCTGGATAGAGATAAGAAGAATAAAGAAGGAAGCCATCAAGAGAGTGTGTGAGTGTTTATTTTCCCTGACCCCCTCAGTAAAATGTCATAGTACTTGCCAACTCTGGGATTCCTTTTGATCCCCACTCTACTGGAGGCTGTCCCCCAGGCAGTCCCAGCACCTTTCCTTCATCCACAGCCCCAGGTAACCACTGTCTACTTCTGCTTTCCAGATTTCCATTTAATGATCATCCATGTGAATGTAATCATACTCTGGGAGGAATTAGTGATTCCGGTTTTCACTTGCCAAAATGCTTTCAATGTTAACATTGCATCAAGATGTAGAATCAACATCTATTAACACCTCTTAATGACTGAATAATTTTCTTTTATGGTCTATTAATCCATTGATCAGCGGATGACCATTTGGGTGGACAATTCATTTCTACTGTAATAAAAAAAAAAAACTGCCTGAGAGTTTTGTCTGAACATTTTTCATTTTCCAATCTAGAGGTAGAAGTGTTATTCCATTAAACTTGGTGTTTAACTGTTTTAGAAACTGCCATACTATCCTAAAGTTTCTATGTCATATACTATTTTATCAGCAGTGAAGTTTCTGATTTCTTATCATTTTTAGCAGCACTTGTTTTTCTAAGCTTTTGCTTATAGCCATGAATATGAAATAGGATTATTAAAAAGATTTTTGTTCTGCCTTAAAGACAAAAGATGCTGATGTATATATATATATATATATATATATATATATATATATAATGAAGTTGTATATTTGATTTATTTTTGTTTTCCAATCTAAGACTTTTTTATTAGATTGAATATGTTGTCAAATCTAACATCATATAATTATAGCTTTGTATTTTTCAAGAGTTTCAAAATATCAGATTCTTTATTTACGTCTTAAGTTAATTTTCTGTTGATTTTATACATGGATTGAGGTATGGGCATGCTTACTCTTTCTATTTTGTATCTAGTTGTCTTGGTAACATAAGTTGAATGCTATATTTTCCCATTTGGCATTGTTGGTATCTGTACAAATATTAATAGACCTTAGCTATATAGGGCTGTTTTGCGATCTTCTGCTTTGTTCCATTGGTTTGTATGTGCATTTACTTACTTGTTATATATTGTCTTGACTACCATCATCTTATAAAAGAACTTGAAATAAGGAATTATGTATCTTCTCACTTTGATCATCTTCAGGATTGTTCTTGCCAAATAATATATATTAAACATTCTTCAGTGTACCTTAACAAAAAAGTGAACTGATATCCCACAAAAAATATAGAAAATACTTCTGAGTCATACATGTGATAAGAGACTTATAATTAATGTATATGAAACACATTTACAATCTCATATGTCTAATTAGGTTTTAGAATAAGCTTGTCACAAATGACTCTAATATGTTATTGACTTAATAATGCTTTCTACATTGTGAACATGGACTTCAATTAATTTTAATGTTTTGGTTTCAAAGTGTAAAATGTACACATCCTTGGTTGAATCTAGTCTATCTTTCTGAGTTTAGCTTGTTTTACAATATCATGATGGACATTATTCTGACATAGGACAATTTCATTATTCCTTATGGTTGAATAGCCCTCCATATTGTGTGTGTGCCATCTTTTCCTTCCTCTTTCATCTAATGATGGATACTCCTTTACTTGCCTATCATGCATAGTTCTATGATAAACACTAGTATGTGGGTGGATGCATTGATTCCAGTGGGCATTCACCAAGATGAGTTGCAGGTGTGTCACATGGTAGTTCCGATTTTAGTATTCTAAGCAACGGCTATTCTACTTTTTATGTTGGCTGCATTGATTTATATTTTCAGTAATAATGCCCAAGAGTTCTTTTACATGCTCTCCTCATCTGCATTTATATTTTGAATTTTTTAACTATACAAAATTAAAATAGAATCTCTACTCAGTTTTGATTTGCATCTCATTAATCATTATTTTAATACGTTGAAGCTTTCTATTGGAGCGCTGGATATATGATTGGAAACTTACAAGCTTGTGAGGAAAAAAAAGTTTGTATAATAAAGGCTTTACCCTAAGCATAGGATTAATCTCCTGATGATGACATCATCCTATGATGTCATTACTGGGAGGTGTTACATTGGAAGTTGGGGCATAATTCGGGAAAGTAGGTCACTGAGCATGGCCTGAGAAAGCTACATCTTGTCCCCTAACCATTCTTCTCTTTCTCTGTGTTTCTGTTCACCATAAGATGAGCTGTCATTATTCACATGTTCTTCTTAGGCCTACAGGAATGGAGCCAGCCAATGATCACTGAAACCTGTGAAATTGTGAGCCAAAATACTTTATCCTTCTTGTCCATCAGGGGAATTTCATCACAATACCCCAAATAAACACATTATCAGAAACAAACCCACATAGCTATACTCATCTCATTCTTGGCAAGTTTCCTAACAAAACCTATATTGGGAAAAGATAACTAATGAAAAAAATTGTGAGAAGACTGAATATCCACTGGCAGAACCTTAAAATATTATCTCTATCTTTCTCCCTATGAATTCAATTCAAAATAAATTAAAAATCTTGATCCAACACTTTAAACTTCCAGAGATAGACATAGAGAACAATAGACCTTGGTACAGATGTTAACTTCCTTAGACTCCAATGATTGAGTAAATAGGACAAACAATTGACAATTGGATTGTATCAAATTAAAAAGCATAGCCAAAGCATATAAACAGTTACAGAATAAAGGACAACTCACACCATGGGAAAGGTTTAGCAGGCTATTCTTGCAGGAAAGGGTTAATTTTCAGAATACATAATGAATTCAGCAGACTCAAAATCTAAAAGTTAGGCAAACCAATGAACAAATGGACAAACAAATGACAAGAAGCTTTTCAAAAGACATGCAAATACCCAGCAAGTGTGTGGAAAAATGCTGTTAGGTTTACCTGACTAGTGAAGCACTGGCTTCCTCTTGTTCATCTATTATATTAATTTTTTGAGATTATATTATAATTACACCACTTTCCCCTTCCCCCTTTTCTCTCCAAACCCTCCCATACACCTTCTTTGCTCTTTCAAATTCATGACCTCTTTAACATCAATTGTCATTTGATGCATATAAATGTAAGTATATACATATATGTTCTTAAATACAACCAGTTCAGTCTGCATAATTCTACACACACACACACACACACACACACACACACACACACACATATATATATATATATATATATATATATATGTTTTCAGGTATGATCATTTGGTATTGGATAACCAAATGGCTTGGCTCTTTCCTGGAGAAGACTGTTTCTCCCACTCTGAGCATTCCTCTGTTGCCTGTAGTTCTTTGTATAGGGTTGAGGTCTCATGGCCTTTCCTCCAACCTCTTTGGCAAGTCTGTTGTTGTTGTCTTTCTTCAGCTTATGTTTACATTGTCACCCTAATGAGACTTTCTGGTGTTGCTTCTGACATTCCTAGGAGATGCAATATCACAGCAAATCCCTGACCCTCTGGCTCTTATTTCCACCTCTTCTTCTGCAGTGTTCCTTATGCTTTAGCTCCAGGAGCTGTTTGTGGATGTATTTTCTGGGCATCTGTTTTTAAGGTGATGACTTCATTGCATCTCTTACTGTGATTTCCTTCTCAGTAGTGAGACAGTTTTACTATTGCCAGTATTCTTGGTGTTTTATAGAAGACACAAGGTAAAGTGAAATATCAATATGGAGTCAGGTATAGATGTAAAGGTATTTATTTAGAAGTGCCCTACTTACTCAGAACAACCCAGCCTGCCGGCAGGGAATGAGGTAAGTAGAACAAGCCAAAGAAGAAAGAGAAGGGGCTCCCATGTGCCCTGCCTCTTTCTCTTAAACCTTCGGGCACATAACCCTGACCATGCCCTAGAGGGTGTGGCCAGGCACACTTGTAATCAGCCCCAAGCAGGCGTGGTTAGGGTGTCCCCTACACACAAGGTCTTTGTGCTCATAGGTAATCACTAGGGAAACTAGGAATTTTCAACAATCAGGGTTTTCTCTTCAAATGAGGAGACTTATTACCTGTTTCCTGTCCAGAAGCTTGGAATGGATGTGGTTAATAGTCTGGTGACCTGTGCACTGTCTGTGTGACCGGGCCACACCCAGATCCTCCAGACTCTTGTTTATCTCAGTCATCCTCTCCAGACCCATATCTTGAACACAGTTTCTCTGCTAATAGTAGAACCCATCCTTAAGGACGAGGTCTCATGTAGTGTGTTTAAATATGCCTGAAATAAACTACCCATGGTCACACTTGAAGTGTGAACCAAACTGGCTACTGAGTTTAACCTGGCTTCCTTCTTGCCTCATGCAGATCCACACTCTGTAGGTCATGGTTGTTGCTGAAAACACCCACATCTTTTACTGTGATTGCAGACCTCTTCACTTTTTGTTATTTAACATTTTGAATTTCCTGATGTGTAGGTTGTCATTGTCCAATAAATCTAACATTTTTTTCAGTCATCATTTTTCAAATATTTTATCTGCTTTTTACTCTGTTTTGCCCTTCAACATGATTCCCTCTATAAATGCTCACATCCTTGGTGGGGTCAAAAGTTCATCCAAGTCTTTATTTGATTTTCATTGGTGTATTCTCCTGTGTTTTGAAATAATCTCTATTTAACTTCTACTTCATTGTTTCATTATTGTATAACTGCTGGTCTTCTGTTAAGACCCTCTAAAACAGGTTTAATTTATTTATCATTTTTCTTTTTAGTTCTTTCTGCAATTTTAAATTGTTTGCTCATTAGAATTTTTTGTTTGATGAAATTTTATGTCATTCTTTCCTGCTTCATTGGTAACTTTTCCCTTTAGCTTTGTCATTACATTAAAAATGATTGGCTTAAAGCCCTTTTCTGTTACATGCAACCTTTACTAACTCTTATGGATACTTTAAATTACCTAATCTCATTTACATGCATGTGTATGCATGCACCTGTAAGTTTCTGTTACATCAGTATATATATATATATATATATATATATATATATATATATATGAATGTATGTATGTATGTGTGTGTGAGCATGTTCATGCACATTTATAGGCAAGGAAGGTGGCATGAAGTTTTCTCTTCCACCACTCCTCACCATGTTTGTTTGAGACAGATTTCTTATTGAACTTTGACCTCAACCATTGATAGACTGGTTGGTGGAGAAATCCAAGGGACCCCTTCTCCAATCTCTCCAGCCCTGGGATTACAAATACATAATGTTTTTTATTTTCTGCATGCTTCATAATTTGTTGGAATCCAGACATATTTGATATTATATTGTAGTGATTGTGAGAGCTAGTGTTTCTACTCCCTCCCCCAGTTTATTATTAGAATTGCTTGTGTAATTCATAATAATAGACCCAATTGTTTTGGTGAAGTTTATTTTTTTCCAGTACAGTATTAAACCCCTAATGTTGATACTCACAGAGGGGCAGCTTGGGGATTCCCCCACTTAGAAATAAGTAACTTTTTCACTTTTCAGACCATACTAGCCCAGATTTTCAATAATTCCCCCTTGGGTACTTTATTGTTTTTGTTAATACCATATCTTCGAATATAAATCATTCTACAGGTGAGGCCATTAAAATTGTATGTCTTTTGAAGGCATAGCTTCCAAGGTTCTTGGAGTTTTATTCCTCAGGAATTTCATACAACATATTTTTATTGTATTCTATTCCATCCTCCAACTCTGTTCTTAATCAACATAATGTTGTTTCTCTTGCTATAAAAACAAACAAACTAAAAAACAGAAAAGTCAAAATAATAAAAAAAATGGAGTTCAATTTTTGTTGCCACCTATAAACTCCTCATGAGCATAGGGCTTGCCCTGGGTTGATATACCCAATTTTTGGCGTCTGTTCTTAATTTAGGACTTGCCTGAAATGTCTGGTTCTTCACTTCTCTCCTGATAAATAACTATGTATAGACCTAGCTACATCTTTGTGAAGTACACTGGCTGCATTCCAGGTGCCTTCTGATCCAATCTCTAGTCTTTGTCAATATTCTGAGGTGTTAGAATTGTGTTCTTTTGCACCGAAGTTGCTTTCTTTGGTAAGAGCAGAAACACTAATTTCATGGCATGCGGCTCTCTCAAAAGCAGGGATCTTCAGAGGATGTAAGGGAGCACGCCAAGGCCCCCAGGGTGACACTGTGTTCCAGCAGCTGAGGCCAGGGGAGAGGAGCCACAGTTGTTTCACTCACAGGAGAGCACATCACAGTTACGGAAGCTGTGATTGGCAATGAGGCATCCGGGCATGCCACATGCCAGGAGAGCTTCTGCTACAAGAGTGATGCCCAAGAGCAAGGGACCCTGCTGCCTCTCCACTGTGTATGAGCAAAGTTTCACCTTCAGCAAGAGGAAACAGGAAAGAGAGTTTGAAAGCCTGAAGCACCATCTCTCCCAGGAAGCTGTCTGACTGGAAGTGTGGCCCAGATGCAGCCGGGAGAGCCACTCACTGGTAGCGTTCAGGAATCTGACTTACAGAGCGGGCAACAAAAAGGATGACACACTTGTGGTATAGATATCTTTTTTTTCTTTTTCGCTTCCTATCAAAACACAACAGATTTCTTGAAGAGATCTTAACTCTTTTACTTTGGGGGACCATTTTCAGAGGCTTAAAACAAATTTGTTTTGAAGTGTTTTCCCCAACTTCATTGCAGTGCAGGCCAATATGTTTCCATTATAGAAGTCAATTTCTGGGAGTTTTATATTTACAAACACATATTAGTGCTCATCACTCGTATGATTAACAGGCTTTTTCACAATGGCAACAAATATTATACATACTATTGAAGATACAAATTGATGTTTTAGTCAATACCATGTGTTTTAACATAATTATTCATAGATTTTTATTGAGAAAATTTCAAAAATAAAGCAAAGTACAATGATGTGTTAACAGTTGAGAAGTTAGGGATGTAAAAACATGCATTGAAAAATATTACTGTAATATGTGAATGAGGTATTTATTTCAATTTTAAATTAATGAATTATTCATTGATAAGTCAATTTTGATTAATAATTATGTTAAAGAGTAACATGCACACTTTTTAAAATTGAATTGGTATCAGCTGTGAGTATTTTTCCTTGGCCATCAACATATTCATTAATATTATTATTTTCTCACCACATTCCAACATCAAGTGACAACTGCACAGTAATTGAAGATCACATGGTTCACCAGTTTAAAAAAGAAGTCTATCACTTTCTTTAAAACAGCAAGATTTTCTCAGACCTACATTGGTTATGTGTTTACAGTTTTAAGTACCACCTTTTATTTCTGGAAGCTTCTGGAGTGGGTAAAATTAAATGCTGAATTTAGAATTATATTTGCTATGCTAACATTGGCAGAAAAAAATATCCAGTTTTTTTCTCTACCTGCTATAGGCCTCACTTAGAATTCTTTATGCAGTCCAGGTTGATCTCAAATCCTCCAGGCTCTGTCCTCACCCTCTCAAATGTTAGGATCACAGGCAGGTGCAGCCATGCCTGCAACCTATGCTCTTTTCTCTTTACAGAATTCAAGATATGACTCTATTTCTTAGTCTCATGCACATTTTTAGTTTTTAATATTTAATTTTTATTATAAGTTAACTACCCACACACATACACAAGCTCATGCCTAAAAGGTTTTTTTTTTATTTTTTTTTTCATTTTCACAGCCTTTCCCCCAGCACTCTGAGACAAAGGGCCCTTCTACTTGCCCTCATTTTACTTTTCAAAGAATCTGGTTCATGCTCTGTCATTCATGCTGAAGGCTGAATGCCTGACAGCTTGTCAACTGTTAACTCTCCTAGGAAGATTTCATCTCCATAGCCAGAATATAGACATCTTTTATTTACAATGATAAAACATCTTCTCTTTCTCTGTCTTTAGTAATAAGATGAGGAGTATGTGTTTCAATTTGTTATGGTGGTAATGCCATTATGAATCTACATCTTGATTTCTAGAAACACAATTATGTACAGATCACTATACTGTTCTACTTATAGCTTTATTGATACACAAGGTGCTTAAATATGTTTTAAAAGTTCACTTTTATTTGTTGTTACTGGCCATTCTTTCCTCCACTGTATTTCTTGTAATCTTTCTTTATTGTTCCCCCTTTGAAATAATGTCTTGAAATCATCTTAACTTAAACAGCATTTGATTCAAAGACCACATTTTCCACCTCCAGCTCTGACAGAATCATACCTGGCCAGAGTACAGAGAAAGGCATTTTAGTTTATTTTTTGGCTGAATTCACTTGTGAACTTATTGGATGAAAGTATTTCATCAACTTCACATGAATGCCACCATAAAACCATGAAGGGAGACTCACTATTGCCAGTCAAAATGTACTGAAAGCTATCAAAATGGAGAATAAAAAATGCTATTCTTGAAAATTTTTGCCTAGTTACAAACATTTCTGAGAATTAGTTTTATTTAGCATTAAAGAGTCAAACCTATTAAATCATATTTTTATATTTCATATATCATTAGAATAAATATTTTAGGTAAATTGACTGAATCTTAATTAAAAGTTGAACATATAATTATAGTTTCTTTTAAACTAAAATTAACCCATTAAATTAATTATATAATGGCAGATCAAATGAAGCATTAGAATCTATTTTTTCATATTGTAAATTTTTATGCCAATGAAAATAAGCAAAGTGCATCATCATTAGGAGTAACAAATAAATAAATCAGAAAACCCTGGTAGATTTTCCTGCAACTGATTTGCAAACCTGGTCTCAATTTTAAAAAATCTTAATCTCTGAAAGTCAAGAGGGTGAAGGAAGATTGCATCCTTAGTGTAGTAGGTAAATAAAAATTCAAGATAAAACCTGAGCTTTTGAACTTCATTGTAGAAACTGTAGAGATTGGGTCTTGATACATGGGAATGTTTAGAATATAGAATACTGAGATGTCAAAAGTTCAATCTAAGATCTGACTATGCTCACAAATTCTCTATGTAGATGAAGTATCTTGAGCTCTTTATTGGGGAGGAGAGTTCCATCCTGACAGATGCTCCAATATATAAGGCACTGTGTGATGAATCTGCCTGCTGTCTCTGAACCCTCTCAGATATTATTCCAGGACAAATATAAACAGCTGTGATTGATGAGTTTGGGCTTTGCCGCACACCAGGCTTAGCTCTCCTCCTTCGTTTCCCACTTTGGGTTCTTTGTGCAGGCAGAGGCCAGTTGCCGTGTTGCACCCTGAACTCTGCACTTCACCTCTTCAGGTATGTGATTGCTTCGTGTCAGCAAAGGTGGTGACATCAAGGATGAATGTTCCTATTCTGGAGCTCAGTAGAAGATACTACATGTCATTCATATAAGAACTATTCTCATCAATGGAATCTCAATACTAAAGACAACATTTTAATAAAGAAGTTACTTCTAGGACAATTTTTCAATTGCTTCTGAAATTGTGTGGGGAACAGGAGTATGATATTTTGCCATGATATAACCATAGTACTATGAAAGCAATCATATGATTCAAAAGTTATAAAATGCTCCTATATTTTCTCAGGAGATGAGCTATCACAGAACCTTTACCCAACACTCAATATTTTATTTACTGTCAAAGCCAGGAGGCTAAAACTCTTCTAATCTAGAGAAACTCAGTTGTATAAAATAGAAATGATAAAAGTAGAAAAGCAACAAAGGAAAGTAAGACAATTTTAATTTTAAAATGCCCCAGCTTGTACAAGTAACAGACCTCAAGTAATAAACCCATACATGAAATAAAGCAAATACAAACATATGTACTTCCAAACATCTGTTTTTAAAGCAGCAGAAAATAATTGACAGTATACCAATGACACATTTATATGAATACCATGAAATTGTATATAACTCCCATTATTTGAGACTTTTATGCCACTTTATTTCATGTACTTTTACTGGGGAACAAAGTTGGAGTTTATTGAAAAACAGTATTAAAGGTGGTGAGATGGCTCAACAGATAAAGTCACTTACAGCCAAGCCTGAAATCTGAGTAACTTAGATACCTGATGAGCAAAGGGGTCCAGACCAGGCTGGTGAAACCCACAGAAACAGCTGACCTGAACAAGGTGGAGCTCATGGTCCCTAGACTGATAGCTGGGAAACCAGCATGGGACTGATCCAGATTCCTTTAATGTGGGTGTCAGTGAGGAGGCCTCAGAAATCTATGGAGCCTCTTGTAGTAAATCAGTACTTATCCTGAGCATAGAAATGGACTTTGGGAGCCCATCCCACATGGAGGGATATTCCCTGAGTCTAGAAACCTGGGGGATGGCCTAGGCCCTATCCCAAAGGATGTGACAGACTCTGAAGACTCCCTATGGAAGGCCTCCTCCTCCCTGGGGAGCAGAAAGGGTATGGGATAGGTAGGGTGTTAGTTGGGTGGTGCAGGGAGGAGGGGAGACAGAGGGAACTGGGATTGACATGTAACAATCTTGTTTCTAATTTAAATTTAAAAAGGGGGAAAAGATACCTGAAAAATCATTTAGTGCAAGAAACAAATTGACTTTGCAAGTTGTCCTTTGATTTCCCTAAGTTCCCAGTTGTACATACCTGTTCCATTCCCCACCCCAAACACACACACGCACACACACAGAGGAAGCATAAGGAAATTTTCATGAATGTCTAATGACAATCATTAAGAGTGTGAAAGGTACTTAATGAACTGTCTTTACATATCCACTAGTGGGCAGGAGCATTTCAAGAAAGCCTACTTCTCTTTTTATATTTGGGTTTTTCTTATACATTGATTATATTATGGTTGAATAGTGCTTATGATAATAATGGGTGCATTTGTTTATGCCAAGAAAGGGGCACTTGCACAACATCATTAAAGCTTCCTTTACTACCTGAATGCTTATGTAGAAATTTAGCAGAATGTTTTTTCTAAGTAAGGTATTCTTCCATAGTTTATAATTTTCTTCTTTATTCATTTTGAATTCAAATAGATTTCTTCTTTAACATTCTTTTTAAAATAAATTTATTTATTTGTTTTGTATCCATGTTGCAATTTCCCTCCCTCCTCCCTTGCTCCTCTGCTCCCATCCACTGCCAATCCTCCTCCATTTCTCTTTAGGAAAGGTCAGGTCTCTGATGGATATCAACAAAAATGGTGTATCAAGTTGTAGTAAGACTATGCACTCCTCTATGTACTAAGCCTGGGCAAGGTGACCCAGTATAAGGATTAGGGTCTGCATCTGTCTCCATCAGTTGCTGAATGAAGCCTCTCTGATGACAATTTGGCTGGGCACCAATCTAGTCACAGGAGACGGCCAGTTCAGGCTACATATCTAATATTGCTAGGAATCTAAACTGGTGCCTTCCTGGGCGATTCCCTTGGGTCAGGTTTTTACCTGACGCTAATATGTCCTCCCTTTCCAGTGGTCTCTTTCAGTACTCCTCCCCTCTGTCCCCTGCCCCTTCTGATCACTCATGTTCCCATACTGACCTGCTCTCAGACCACGCACAAAAACTCTTCTATTCCCCCTACCCAGGGAGATCTGGGTGTACCCCCATGAATGCTCCTTCTGCATAGTCATTCTGGCTCTGTGGGTTGTAGCATAGTTATCTTTCATTTTTACAGCCAATATCCCCTTATGAATGAAAGAGTACATACTATGTTTGTATTTCTGGGTCTGGGTTTTCTCACTCAGGATGATTTTTTTCTAGTTCCATCCATTTGCCTGCAAATTTCTTGGTGTCCTTGTATTTAATACCTGAGTGGTACTCTGTTATGTAAATGCACCATTTTCTGTATCCATTTCCAGGTTGAGGGACATCTAGGTTGTTTCCAGGTTCTGGCTATTACAGTTAAAGGTGCTATGAACCTAGTTAAGTATTGTGGTAGGTTGATTCTGTTTTCTGAGATATTGCCATATTGATTTTCAAAGTGACTGTACAAGTTTGCATTCCCTTCCATTGCTCCACGTCCTCTCCAGCATGAGCTACCCCTTGTGTGTTTGATCGTAGCTATTCTGACAGGTGTAAGACGGAATCTCAGAGTAGTTCTGGTTCGCATTTCCATTGTGGCCAAGGATGGAGAACACTTTTTGTTTGTTTTTCATTACAGGGTTTCTCTGTGTAGTTTTGGAGCCTGTCTTGGCACTTGCTCTGTAGACAAGGCTGCCCTGGAACTCATAGACATCGGCTGCCCCTGCTTCCTGAATGTTTGGATTAAAGGTGTGCACCACCACTGCCCTGTGATCGACATTTTTTTAAGTGTTTCTATGCCATTTGAAATTCTTCTGTTGAGAACTCTCTGTTTAGATTTGTACCCCATTTTTTAATTGGAGTATTTGGTTTGTTGACATCTAATTTCTTGAGTTCTTTATATATTTTGGAAATAAGTTCTCTGTCAGATGTGTGGGTGATGAAGATCATTTCCCATTCTGTTATAGACCAGGATATGGAGCCCAGAGGATGGGGTACAGACTGGGGTAGCTAGATCTGGCCTGGCCTCTGAGGTCCCTAGGACCAGCCTGGCTTCTAGTACAGCTGCTGGAACTGGGATCCCTAGATCCAGCCTGTGTTCCAGGAAAACTGGAGTTTTCTCCAGAAGTTGTAAACAGGATGTGAATTGTGTTTGGGGGGTGTTGTTGGAGGTTTTGTTTTGTTTTTGTTTTGTTTTGTTTTGTTTTGTGTGTGGGTGTGTACGTGTGTGCATAGTTTGGCAGGCTTTAAACGAGTTTTGTGGGCTTTGGGAAGTGTCTTACCTGGGTTTCCTAGGATGAACCTGGCCTTCAGTAAGGCTGCTGAGGCTGTGGGTCCTAGCATGGAGCTCAGGGGAGGAGTGTGGTCTGGGATTATTGGGCAGGCTTTAAGGATTGTTATCTGGCTGTAGATCCTGCCTGGCCTCTGGTTGTACAGAAGACTTCTATCAAAGTAGTAGACCAGGATATGGGGTCCAGGTGTGGAGGTGCCATCTGGGGTTGTAGAACAGGCTTAAAGGGGTTTGGTGGGTGGTGGGCAGTGTCTTCCCTGGGCTTCCTAGGTCAACTATTTCCTCAGGTGCACATTAAAGGATTTGGGCCCTAGTGTGGATCCCAGGGGATGAGGTGCAGTCTGTCATTTTGCATTCTTAATTGAAAATAAAATAAGATGTTCTACATAATACAAAACATATATGTGACATCCCATGTAGGTGTCTAAATATGAAAGTAACACAATTAATATACTTGTTGGGGAAAATTAAAATGTGTTATTATGAAGCCAAGTCATTAAGGTTACTACTGACTGGACATCTGTCACACAGATGTCCTCAAATCTTACCAGCAGGGTAGGAAATGATATAAAATATAAACAGAAGGCTTAAAGACAGATTCTAGACACTGAGCATACAGACATTGCAAAGAGCTTAAAATGTACAGATTATAGCCTGAACACATATAGAATAATAATGTAGAAAATTAGAGAATGCTTAGACAATATCAAAGCACAGATAATATAACTGTCTACAAAACACAGAGATAATTTTTAAAATTTGGAAAAACTGAGTTAAAAATCTAATTGGAAAAGAAATCTTGAAATAACTTTATTATTTGGATACAAGTAAAACTCATAAAATTATTGCCCATTATCATCTGACTTTATTCATGGTTCCAAGGCCATGGTTCTGTTATTGTCTATGACATACCTGTCATTGTCCATGATATAAACTATCAAAGCTGGGTGTTAGCTTTGATATTATTGAGAAATGATGAAATAAGAAATATAAAAAATGAAGGCTTGTAGACTGAGATTTCTAAAGTAACCAGTAATGAATTATTGTAAATAAAGTTGTTCACTAAATATAGCAAACCACCCAGAACACAAGATATCTAAAGGTGAGTATGTGAATAGGTGCATAGATCAGCAGTGTATGCCAGAAGCCACACAGTGGGAGCTTATGAACTGCTATGAAGAATAAGCTATAAAGAACTGCAAGACAATATTTTCACAACATTAAAACACTCATTAATATAAACTTTCCTAATGCTACTCTGAGACTGCACAAAGGATATTTGAACTGTCATGTTTTAGTCATCCAAATCTTGCACCCTGTTTTACAGACTGAGTCAACATACACAAACTATGGGCAGTTAGTTGCAGAACAGTTAAACTAATAATCCTGAAATCTGTGCTGACTGAACTCTGTAATTTCTAGGACCTTCTACACAGAGCCTTGTGGTGTTGCTGTCAAATCCACATTCATTTGAGATGCACAGAGAACCCGGAAGCATAGAACTTCAAGCAATGTGAGTTCTACAAGACTTTAGTTCATATTTTTTTCTGCAGATGAGATTCTGACAAAGTCAGGGGAGCATCGGTGATCTCTTATTGCACTTTTGAGAATCAGCTATGGACTTAAGTCAGGTTAAGGCATCATCATGGCAATTGTTAAATGCCTTCCTGCTATACAATCTCCACTAGTGTTTGCTTTCATCTTTTTGCATGGTATCATTTTGCTCCGAAGCATTTGGTCTTTTTCAGAATGCAGCTGCATTAATGAAGTAAGAATGTGTAAGAGGGGCTACAATTGCTTCCTTAACAATTAGAATAATATTTACTTGATAATCTAAGCTCAGTGGGTATAATAAAAACTCAAATTAGTTTGTTTTTTGCATTTCAGGTTTGTGTAAGGATATCTTTTGTTTAAGTTTGTGGTTACACTAAAAATATGCTCTAAAGAGAACAGTCAATCAAGTTTGCTCAGCAGCTCTCTGCTCTTTCCCAACTGTAACACTTTCCACTCGAATGCACCTTAATAGGTTGGAAATGCTGGGGGAGATAGGCGGTAAAAGGAAATTATTGTCTGAGCATATTTATTATGCCAACAATGCAGCTTAATCATCTTCAATGGAAACAATTAGACATTAGAATTCCTCATAACAAGAAATGCTTTGGTCAGTGGGACCTGCTACAGATAATTTTAAGTTACCCGGGAATAATGTATCTGGATTAAAGGCCGAGGACAATATGTAGAGCTTTCAGTCTAGGAAAAATTTTATTTTCTCCTCATATTAATCCTCTACTTGATGGCATTAAAATGTAATTTAACACAGATTTTTATGAGAAACCCAGTAAGTTTTAAATTTTCCAAATAAATTAATGAAGTAGTGATAGAAATAAAATAATAGCCCCCTAAAGCATATGATATTTTTCCTCTTAAGGTTCAATTATCATTAAATAACTGAGTTTTATTTATTTACAATTCTCATTTAATTTATAGCTCTAATGTATTTTTCTTAGTTTCTATTTCTCTTCCTTTCTCCACTCTCCTTCACTCCTTCCCCACTTCTCTCTCTGTCTCTTCTGTCTCTGTCTATGTCTCTGTCTCTCCAAATTGTTTCTTAATGGAGAAGGAGATGGGAGGCTCTAGTGGAGTTGAGTGGGTGGTAAGGAGTTGAAAATAATGTTCACATCCCCTGTTGTCACAGTTTTTTTTTTTTTGGCTTTGTTTAAACTATCAAAAACCACAAAAGATTCCACCCCCCTCAGAATTAACAATTTAAATACAAGCTTGAGGTCATTAGGTCATTATAGAAATTTGGATTCCAGAGGACTGCATGCAGCATCATTTGTGTATTAATTTATAACTCTGCCAATTGTCAAACCACAAGCAGTTCATAATGTAACAGGGAGTTGAAAAAAGAGCTTCCACCCCACATAATCACTCTTTCTAATCTTTCCCATCTTTCCGATGGGAAACCAGGTCAAGGATCCAAACTAATGCTAGCTTAAGAAAGCAGCCCATTGAAGGTGCATGTCCAAATACAGTCCTCACAACACGTCAACCAGGAGAAAATATTTATCTCTAATTCACAATATTAAGATAAGATATTGACTTCTTAAAACATTTTGTTTTAAAGGAAGATAATATAGACAATGAAAATGCATTAATTTTTCAGAGTTCATGATAGACTCAAGATGCTGGTCACAATCTCCTGCATTTGAACATTTGGTCTCCTTGATGGTGCTGCTTTGGGAGGTTGTAGATGCTTGAGGAGGTAGGGTTTTCAAAGGTCACTGGAGGTGGGCCTTGAGCTTTATATCCTGCTTCAATTTCCTGCCCCACCTCTACTTGGGAGGTCATTAAGATGTGGGTGTGTTCTTTCTGCTCAGGTGTGTGTGTGTGTGTGTGTGTGTGTGTGTGTGTCCCTTACTGAAGAGGGTATTGATGACTTACCTACAGCTGCAGGTTGTTGCACTGTGGTTCCCTTTATGCTGTGGTAGTCTTCATCCCCTCACAAGTCAGCCAAAATAAAGCCTTCCTCCTTACTTGTTTTTTTGTTTTTTTTTTTTTTTTTTTTTTTTTGGCCATTTTTAAAAAAATTACAGAAATAAGTAAGGTTGGCATTCTTTTAGAATTTCAAATCTTATTTAATTTTAAATTAAACACATAGCATTGCCGGGTGTTAGTGGCTCATGCCTAGCACTCAGGAGGCAGAGGCAGGTGGATCTCTGTGAGTTCGAGACCAGCCTGGTCTCCAGACCTAGTGCCAGGATAGGCTTGAAAGCTACACAGAGAAACCCTGTTTTGAAAAACGAAAAAAAAAAAAAAGTAAATAAAGAAACACCAGGTGAGAGAGCTGGCCCTGGGGTCACAAGAGTAGGAGAGCTAGCCCTGACCCTCACCAGCTGCAGCACATGAGAAAGTAGCCTCTGCCCTCTGCTTCCCCTCTGGACAGCACACTAGAGCTGACCCCATTGTCACAGGTTGCAGGTACACCAGCCCTGAGAACATGAAAGCAGGATTGCTGATGCTGCCCCCCTCATGTACCTCATTCAGCAAAAGGCAGAGAGAGCCCTACATTGGGCAGAGCTGTAGAGCTGGCCCTGTGGCTGGTGATGTGAATGCAGGATGGGCTTGGAATCTGAGAACCAGCCCTGATCCTTGCTCCAGGTTGCATTACATGAACTAGCCAACACAGTGCTAGATAGTTCACTGAGACAGTGATGGTGAGGGAAAAACAAAGGAGCTGACTGTAGGGCATGCTGTAGCCACACCTGCTTTGGGGCTGGCTACAGGTGTGTCTGAAGACGCCTGCGAGGGTGTGGTCAGGGTGATGTAGTGAGGGCCATTCAGGTGATGGGTTTTGCTTTCAGTTTCATCTTTGGCTTGCCCTAGGGACTGCTGCCTTGCTGGCTTGCTAGGTTGCTCTGTAAGTAAGGCTTTTCCCTATTAAAATCCCTTGTATTGTTACCTGACTCCATATTGCTAATTTCCCACCTTAGCTGACTAGAGCAGCTGCCACCCAGGCCCAGAAACAGGGCTCTGAATAGGCCCACTAGAACATCCACCAGGATCTATGAACAGTTGAAGCATGTGAAGGGTATAAACCGATATAGATCCAAAACAATAGGACCTCCATGACACAGAACAACAACAGGTTATCCAAAAGGGGACCAGTGAGAACCCAGTATTAGTGTCGTAGCATGAGCCAGAGCCCTTGAGCCAGAACAATGACTCAGGACAATGAACACTTGCAAGTTAAGATGAATGGACTAAAGGGTAAGCTGTGTGACTCAATGGGCCACAATACAGCTTCTACAGCAAGATTCTTCTGTTTTTGTTTTGTTTCTTTGTTAATTTGGTTTGGGGTTTTTCTCTTAAATTTGGTTTTCTTTTGGGGCAAGGGGTTGCAAGAGAGGGTGACTAGGGACAGGGGGATGGGTGGGATTGGAATTCGTGATGTGAAATCCACAAAGAAGCAATAAAGGTAAAAAATAATAGTAACAAAAAATAACCAAAGAAACAAATACACGTGCCATATTCACACTTACTTAGCGTGTCTGATGTCTGGTAGAGACCTCTCTAAAGCAATATTGTTGCTGACAAAAATGTTGAAGCCATTTTCCCTGTAAGCTGAGTCATCGTGGTCCTCTTCAGTAAGGGGGTATGGTTTTCCATGTTCACCTTTCCCTACAAAGAAAAAAAATAAGGTTTTCATCTGAAAAAAATCTGTTTCATATTCTAGAACAGACACCAATCAATTGGTTATAGGAAACGAAAATGTACAATTTACATAACCTTGAAGAAAAATTGAAAACATGACATATACAGGAAAATGATTGAATTTAAAACTATTAAGCAAACTGAGTAACACCCAGAGAGATAAATACTTCATTTTCTCTCATAAAGATAAATACTTCATTTATTTCAAAGTTTATTTCAAAGTTTATATATGTGTGAAAGTGTGTCCACAGAGGCACATAAACAAGTGTGTGCACATGGGCGCTGGGCGTTACCATCACATGTTGCTTCTCTACCTTACACACTGATGCAAGTTTTCTGGCAGAACTTACCTCTAGTCTCTCCACATGCACACACATAGGCCTCCGCATACATGTTTGTACCTACTTGCAAACAATTACCATACTTAAATGTGTACCACAAACATACATATTCATAAAAAGTCAGGACAGTAGTAGAAATATTTTTGTCTCTTCCTTCCTTTGCACAGTTGCTTAGGTACATTTGATGATTTTCATGTTATTCAGCTGAGATTGAAAGCCAGTAAAGCTAATATTTAATATATGAAATTGGCATTTGTCATTTAACATATTCTTCTAAAGACTAAACTGGTGTCAATCTTGTAATATGGACTATTTAGCAAAATAATTCATGGGTTGTGTTTTTGATACATTGAATTCATTAGTTCTTTCTTATAACACTCTGTGGTTACACATTCTCTTATTTATTAAAGCTTCATTATAATGAATTTGCAAATAAAAACATCACACAACAGAATTAACCAACACCAAAGTCTATACCTAGAGTTAGAATAGCCATCATGAAACTGGAGTTTTCACATTGGCTTTTCCGTTTTCACTCTCCAATATTTTTATTCACTTGTCCACCACCAAAAAGTGAAAAATGACAATAACATTAAAACTACAAAGACTAAGGTGTTTTTTTTTTTTTTTTAATTTTCTTTCATGTCTCTTGCCTATAACCTGCATTCAGGAGCAAACAAAGAAGGACTGTTTACACATAGCAATAATTTCTGAAGCAGTATTCCTTTGAATCTCACTGGGATTTCATATGACTTTTCCTGATTTTAGTAGTGTGAGTGTGTTTGTGTGTGTGTCCATGTGTATGCTTGGTGGAATATCTATCTATCTATCTATCTATCTATCTATCTATCTATCTATCTATCTATCTTTGTATAATGTGTAATAGCTTTTCTTCCAGTATATTTTTCTAAATGTTCCATGTTGGCTTTTATACTTTCTTGTTAGTTGTTCACTTCTTAAGCTCATTGTCTCTCATAGATTCATAGATTTTTAAATCTCCAAAGTTTACCAAGACTACTATATTTTTTCATATAATATCATTCATGTTGCCTCTTTTCTTCTTGAATGAAATACATATTTATCATTTTATTTTGTAACTTATAATAAATAACATTAGTTTCTATATGCACTTGCCCTTGTCTGACTAAAATGTCTTGCTGCAAAGAACTATATATATCAGTTTTAATATGTATTTGTAAGTATGTATAGGTATGAATTCATTATTAATAGATGATCCTCTGCTGTGTTATAATACTGCTTTATATTAATAGAATGGTAAATTTATCCCCTTTAAATAATTTTAATTTTTTAAATCTTATTAATTTGTTTCACAAACATACTTGATTTTAGTAACCAGAATTCATTTTGGGGGACCTTGGGGAATTCAGTTTCTATATCAAAATTATACTACAAAAATAACATCAGAAGGGTGTCTTTTCAGCTTCTTGTATCCTCCCTGTTACAGTTGCTTTAGCAGAAAGAATGTCCACAATAACAAGGGGAATAATAAGAAAGTACATCTTTAAGAATAAGATGAAGCTGGCCACGGTGGTTCAGGCTTGTGATCTCTGAACTCCTTGGCCTGAAGCCAGCAGTGTCCTGGCTAAAGGCTAGCCTTAAAAACATCAATAATGACAAAAATACAGACAGAAATTTTCTATATTTTACAGGCAATTTTTGAAGTGTTTTTACGTTGAGCCCCAATAAGCACCGAAGTGCTGAGGGTGTTGTTTAGATGGCAGAGTGCTTGCTTGGCATACATAGGCACTGGGTCAGATCTCTGACATTGAATTAACAGGAATGGAAGGACTCACAAGCAGTCTGGGTACTAGGGAGGTGCAGGCTGAAACAGGAGGTTGGAAGTAGTTATCATTTGTTATATGGTAAGTTTGGGTCATGCTAGAGACCTTGATTCAAACATAACACCCAAACCACAAAATACTTCCCTCCATCCAGCCATGCTGATACAAACAAAATCCCGATATTCTGCCTCTGCCCCTATTTTCTTTTCTGGAAAGATGTCATTTAGTTATTTTAATCATTGGAAATTAAAAAGTTAGTGAGAAATTTCATGTGTGAAGCATCACACTGAAATATTTTATATGCATTTAACTCAATAAAATTATGCATCAAAATAACAGTTGTTCTGTCCAAGTTGCATGTGAATAAAATAAGAAGAAAAACCACTCATATTAAACATTTTCATGATGGGAAAAGTTTTATTACCTGGAAATCTGTCTTCTATAAAATGTCCAAATTGACAGCAGAGGGATTTTGAACTATACATGCCCTGGTATAATCAGATTTGCAATTCATTCTACTGTTTTTTGTTTGTTTGTTTTGGTGAACCAATGTGTCTTATTGGTGATACTAACAGGAATATGCCTGAGGGGTTACGTACACAAACAGAAATGATTCAAAGACAGCTGCATCACCAAAGTCACCCCAGCAAGGGTGACAGCCCACAAAAGCTGGGAACCTGGAGCACTGCACAGCCTGCAGGCAGCTCAACAGGTCAGAGGTGCCTCAGTTATAAGAGAGGTAATTGAAAGCTCTACTTTAGTTTTCTAGACTGTCCCCCAAAACTAAAAGACTAATTATCATATTTGAAAATTTTATATATAATTACTAAGCTCTCGGAGAGATGCACACGTTATCCCCATCTTCTTTTCCCACTTTTTATTGGACTATTCTAAATCCATGGCTTTGAATTCAGCCACTTTGCAGACTACGAATAAAGACAATGTATGGTGGTATCATCATTAGAACACCTGTTGGAGAGAAACTCATTTTCTCTGTGTGACAGCTTGGTGTTCAGACTGGCAAACCCCCCAGAAACAGGGGTTTTAAATGAATGCATGCCTCTTTAACATTATGTAACAAAACAAGTACATTAATATGAATGGTGCATTAGAAATTTGGTATTGAATTTATTAAGCTAGTTTTTAAATTATTGCATTCTTATGCATAAAGGCAGAAGATTTTGGAAATGCTACAAAGTTATTTTAAGTTTTACCAATTAGAGCCATGAAATCTCCTGAGTTTGCAATTCTTTCATTAAAAAAACACAACAAACAACAAAAAAACACATAAAAATAAAAATAAAATCCAAATAAAAATAACAAATCTCGTACTATAATATTAAAAGTATTCACTATTATCATGAAGCCATACTTATATCTATTTGGAAATACTAATGCATCATAATGCAAGTCATTATAATATATTGTATATTCAACCCAGGCACCTTCTTTAAATTCTGAAATGCTGTATCAGTCGCTATTTTTAAAGTAGCATAAAAATAAATGTGATATTTTAAATCATTAAAGCATGAAATTAAATAATATGGGCAAATATATAAGTTCCAAGCAGAAAAGACTTTACCAGTATGTAATTGATGCTGTGTACTCAAAGGAGATATTGGCCACTTAAACAGGAAATTTATGCTGATTTTCTCAGAATGGACCTGGTATTTGTCTCCTGGCTAAAATGACATTACTATGACTCTCTTGTGGATTGCTACGGCTATTAATTTGGGATGTGTATTGATTGTGTACTGTGTGCACCACTGGGTAAGGAAATTGAAAATGTACACAGTATCATGCCAGACCTGACAAAGCTGGGGACATACTATGATTAGGAAGATAAGGGCAAATTTATTACATGGCTGCTTCAAGAAGAAAATCTGGCATGTGTAGAATTAAATACACAGGTGGACAACAAACAAAAACAAACAAACAAACAAACAAAACAACAACAAAGGAACAAAATTTCCTGAACCAAAGAGCCTGGTGCAGGCTAACTGGGGAAGGAGGAGTTTTATGGCCAGTAGAGGGTGTGAACCATTTATAAAGGGTTAGGGCGGGAGACAATTTACAGCAGAAAAAACTGGGATAATTGAATTGTGCAAACCCCAAATTGAAATGCAGTGCAAGGCAAATATTTAATAAATCTGTTTTACAAGTTAAAGATCTATTAACACTGAATACTGAGAATAAGATAGGCTTAGGTCAGAAGGAAGATTCTACTGACACTTAAGTTATTTAAACAGTTCTTTCTGAGCAAGTGGCATAAGAATGGTCTAAGAAACTCGTGACGGTGAGCAACTGGGAAACTGAAAACCCCATGCACACTGGTGCCTTCAAACTTTATTCATTTTTTAGAGATCTTACAGTATCACTCCAACATAGACAAGATCTCCAATACTATATCCAGAATCTTATTCCAACTTTTCATTTCTTTTCTTTATTTCTCCTCCTAGTTCTTCACTTTCTGCTCTCTCCCTTCCTCCTGCTGTTCCCCTATCCTTTTCTTTTCCCCCTTCTTTCCTCACCCATGCCCTTGCCCCTCAATCTCTACTATCTATTCTCCAATATCCACACCACCCGTTCTCATTCCTTGTTCCTTTTAGAAAAGACAGTTTGCTATGTAACCCTGCAACTCCCTGTGTAGACAGGAGAGCCTCAGTTTTGGAGTGACCTCCTGTCTCTGTCTCAGAACTGCTGGGACTGCAGGATTGTGTTGACATTTAGAAACATCTGCTTTCTTGAACATAATTACTATTGTGATTAGTCTTTTTATCTACTTCATGACTTTCTTTCAGCAAGAATGTACACTCTGTAAAAGCAAAAAAAAAAAAAAAAGTTTTGCTGCTCACTGTAATGTTACAAAAATCCAGAAAGTGATTCTCACCTAGTAGGCACTAGCCCATATTTCATAGGTGGTAAACAAATGACCAGGTGCTGAAGAGTTGCCTTTTATTTCCTAAAAGAAGTAAAGTCATTTATTTTCTTCACTGTGTTTTGGGGTGCAGAAGCTAGGTCTCTGAGTGCTAGTTGTTGCTTTCTCTAATTTCAGTAAAATGCAAGACAAAAAATCACCAGGCTTTTATATATCATTCATTTCCAATTGTCCCCTATAATATCATAGACCCTTGAGATGTGTATAGAACCAATCTGATAAGGCGTTTGAGTAAGTTTTTTTTCTGTTATTATTATGAAGAAGTAATAACATCTTGTTTAGTCTGTTCCCATACGCTGGTGCATATGTAGTTTCCCTTCACACCCTCATGAGTTGGTGAGATGACAAGTTCCCACTATCACACTTTAGCTTAAAGATATCTTGAGTAAACTTTACAAAGACTTAAATTCATAATCACCTCTTTAAAAAATCAATTAAATCCAAATTCATTAAGATTAGAAATATCTACATTTTAAATGAAAGAAATAGTTGTCTACTTATGTTAAACTTTCTTCAGTTTTTATATATGTTTTGTTTTCTTCAATTCCCCGAACATTGAATACCTATATCTAAGCACTTAGCTCTATCACTAGGAAAATGAATAAGCTGTCCTCATGATGCCAATCATAGCAGGTGAACAGTATTAACAGTCTGCTCAGGCATTGTTCCCATTTCATGCCTCGATCACAGGCTTGTCTATCTCCTTGAAGTAATCACTGAAGATTGAGTTTAGAGAAACTGTAGATACAATATGAATATTGGTAAAACATGTTCACACAATATCATCTTATTCTTTGGGGAACCTAGTAAGTCATTCTATTCCTGAACTGTCTGTCAGTAGATTGTCACTAAATTTGCTTTAAATGTTATTCCTTAGTTTGGTTTTTGTTTTTGTTTTGTTTTGTTTTGTTTTGAGACAGGGCTTCTTTGTGGCTTTGGAGGCTGTCCTGGAACTAGCTCATGTAGACCAGACTGGTTTCAAACTCACAGACATCCTCTTGCCTCTGCCTTCTGAGTATTGAAATTAAAGGCTTGCACCACCAAAACCCAGCTTTTATTTAATCTGAGAAAGCAACAGATGTCAGAGAGTAATGTGATTTTTTTCATGCCAAACTATCTTATCATACTGCCTGTTCCTTTCCTAAAACACATTGCAGTCAGAGCTCATGAACTATATATTTTCTTAACTTGGTAGTGTATATAAAAGTAATTGAGTCTCTGGCTACACCTGAGAGGGGAACTGCTTGTGAAATACATTGTGCCTATTAGAAAATAGACACTCGTTGCTTAATGTGTGTTTATGAAAGTTGAAATGCTGGTAACTATTATATTTATTATATTTGTTATATTTACAAATGCAAAGCCAACAGAAAAAAATCATGAAGTAATGAACTAAAGTTCCTTTAATTGTCTTTTTTACGTGTGATAGAGAATTATAAACCACCCTTTATTGTAGTATTTTTATTGAAATCATTTCAATTCCATCTTACTATTGTTTGTTACAACCCCATCTCCTGATATAGTCATTGTATTTGCTAGGATATGGTTTAGCAAAATTGGGAGTACTTTTTTATTTTGTGTTGTTTCAAGACAGGTATCTTCTATAACCCTGTCTGTCCTAGAACTTGTTCTGTAGACCAGCCTGGCCTCTAACTCAATGAACTGCCTGCTGTTGATTCTTGAGTGCTCTGATTAAAGGCATGTGCTATCATCACTAAGACTTTTTTATTACAGCTTTGGAAAAAGGCTGGTGGAGGAAAATATGAATGGTTGGTCATATATTGTGTCAGGATAAGTGTGATATGTCCTAAAAACTTACACATAAACAATTATTTAAACTTGGCTAATAGTCTGACTTCAGAGTATATGGAAATTTGTAACACAAATCAATGCATGCTTACTGTTATACATAAAATTCTCAATGGGGTTACGAATCTGCAGAAGATAAGCAATAAGAAGAATTTGTCAAGAATAGCTTGGGCTTTGCATACATGGCTTCTTTTGTATTTTCTTAATTACAGTATTGTGGAATATTAAGTGTTACAAAAACTAAATGTTGCTGTGTGATGAGGATGCCATATTTAAAAGAAAGAATTGGAAGAGTTGCCTTTTTGTTATTATACTTCTACTTATAAAGTATATTGTCAAAGATCAGGTGTTCATAGGTGTGGGGGTTAATATCAGGGTCCTCGATTCGATTCCATTGGTCTTCCAGTATTTTGGGGTCCAATAACAAGCTGTTTTCATTACTATAGCTCTATATTACAGGTTGAAGTCAGGGATGGTGATGCCTCCTGAAGTTCCATTATTGTACAGAGTTGTTTTGGCTATACTGGTTCTTTCGTTTTTCTGTATAAAGCTGAGTATTGTTCTTTCAAGGCCTATGAAGAATTGTGTTGGGATTTTGATGAGGATTGCATTGGATCTGTAGATTGCTTTTGGTAAGATTGCCATTTTTACTATGTTGATTCTACCTATCCAAGAGCATGGGAGATCTTTCCATTTTCTGGTATCTTCTTTAATTTCTTTCTTTAATGACTCAAAGTTCTTGTCATACAGGTCTTTCACCTGTTTGTTTAGAGTTACCCCTAGATATTTTATGTTGTTGGTGGCAATTGAGAAGGCTGATGTTTCTCTGATTTCTTTCTCAACCCATTTATCATCTGTATATAGTAGGTCTCCACCTGACCCTGGCTTTTTTTTTTTTTTTTTGGTTGGGAGACTTTTGATGACTGCTTCTGTTCTGTTAGGGGTTATAGGTCTATTTAAATTGCTTATCTGTTCTTGATTTTATTTTGATAGTTGATATCCATCCAGAAAATTGTCCATTTCCTTAAAATTTTCCAATTTTGTAGAGTACAGGTGTTCAAAGTATGATCTGATGATTCTGTGGATTTCCTCAGTGTTCATTGTTATGTTCCCCTTTTCATTTCTGATTTGTTAATTTGCATGTTCTGTCTCTTCCTTTTGGTTAGGTTGGATAAAGTTTTGTCTATCTTGTTGATTTTTTCAAAGGACCATCTCGTTGTTTCAATGATTCTTTTTATTGTTTTCTTTGTTTCTACTTTGTTGATTTCAGCTCCCAATTTTATCATTTCCTGGTGTCTACTCCTCCTGGGTGTGTTTGCTTCTTTTTGTTCTAGAGCTTTCAGGCATTCTGTTAATTCTCTAGTGTGGTTATTCTCCAGTTTCTTCATGTGGGCACTTAGTGCTATGAACTTTGCTCTTAGCACTGCTTTCAGGGTGTCCTGTATGTTTGGGTATGTTGTGTCTTCATTCTCTTTGAATTTTAGGAAGTCTTTGATTCACCTCAACATAAAGCCAGCCACACTGAACCTCTTATAGAATAGAAAGTGGGAAGGAAAGTGCAGACAAATAGGTGGAATTAGAAGAAGCCATCCTAAATCGGGTAACCAAGTCACAGAAAGACATATGTGATATGTATTCACTCATATATAGACATTAGACATATAACAAATGATTACCATCTTACAATCCACACCTCCAGAGAAGCAAAGAAACAAGGAGGACCATAAGAGAGATACATGATCCCCCAGTGAAACAGAAAAGAAAAGAGCCCCTGAACATTGGGAGCATGGGGGAAGGGGAGAGAGGTAGGTTAAAAAGGAGGGGAGAGGATGAGTGGGGAGGAGAACAAGAGGGATCAGGAACATTGAGTGGGGAGAGGAATAGAGGAGAACAAGAAAAGAGACATATCATTAGAATTGAGCCACTATAGGTTTAAAGAGAAATCTGGCACTAGGGAATTGTACAGAGATCCACAAGGATGACCCCAACTGGGAACCTAAGCAATAGTGGAGAGGCTAACTTAAATGCCCTTCCCCTTTAATGAGAATGATGAATACTTTAAATGCCATCCTAGAGCCTTCATCCAGTAGCTGTTGAAAGCAGAAGCAGGGATCCATAGATAAGCATTGAGCCCAACTCCTGGAATCCAGTTTCAGAGAGGGAGGAATGACCAACAAAGGGGTCAAGATCATGCTGGGAAAACCCATAGAAACAGCTGTCCTGAGCAAGTGGGAACTCATGGATCCCAGTCTGACAGCTGGGGAGCCAACATGGGACCAAAACAGGCCCCCTGAACAGTCTTCATACATTAACTGGTGGAAGCAGAAGCAGGCACCCACAGATAAGAACTGAGTTATACTCCTGGAATCCAGTTGTAGAGGGAGGAGGAATGAGCAAAGCAGTCAAGACCATGCTGGAGAAAGCTATAGAACAAGCTGACCTGACCTAGTGAGAGCATACAGACCCCAGTCATAAAGCTGGGGAACCAGCTTTGGACTGAACCAAACTCTCTGAATGTGGGTGCCATTTAGGAGGCCTGGGCAGGCTATGGGACCTCTAAAAGTAGAACCAGTATTTAGCCCAAGTACACAAATTATCTTTGGAACCCATTCCCTATGGAGGGGTACTATTTTAGGCTAGATACACAGAGGAGGGCCTAGGCCATCCCCCAAATGATGTGAGAGGCTTTGATGATCCTCCATGGAAGGCCTCACCATTTTGGGGGAGCGGGTGGGGGTGGGTTTTGGGGTTGGTAAGGGGAGGGTGGGCGGTAGAGAGAATGGGGGATTGATATGTAAATGATTGTTTTTAAATGAAAATATAAATGCTAAATCAAAAATATTAAATCATATTGTCACATTTTCTCTGAAAAATGTCATTGTTTATTTGTACAGTAGAATTGTACATATTTTCATGATTTTAGTTTTTGTTAGTAAAAATAAATATAAAATATGAAAGTAGTCATTGTCTCCCAGTTGATAGTTATTTGACATTCTTAGAAGATTTATGAAATAGCAGTCATTGACAATCCTGGAATATATTTGACACTTTTTAGTTTTGCTTTCTTTGTTTTGAGTATATGAGAGATTTCCTTTGTACTTTTGCTCTTTGGTAGTGACATTTTCTTCCAGCTCTGGACAATGTAAATTAGAAGTGTGGCTATCTCCTTTGTCCTTTCTAAATTTCTTGTACTCTTCACTTCTGTTTGTTGATTGTTTTTATTTTGTACTTATGCATTATCTTTAAAGGTTAGCTGATTCACAGAATTATAAGGAACAGAATGACAGTTTCTCTACCTTCAAAACTGTGTTTATTATTCTCTACCTACAAGACTATTTTCTCTCCACAGCAGAGTTACACTGATGTGTGTAAGAAGAGATTCTGAGTTGGAGGTTAAATAGCCAGAACCTAAGTTTCATATCAAATTTCCACTAAGAAACTATTACAACAACAAGCTTTTCTTCCCTCAGCATTTGTAGTTACAAATGTAACGAGTGATGCTAGGCAGATAATTAGTATTTTAAAGTTCCTTCTAACCCTCTAATTGGTCCTTCCACATTCTCTTGGATAATTCATATCACAATGCTAAAGATGATGATATTATGTGATAATACTTTACGCTAAAATAATTATTCATTTAAAGCAATTATATATTATTCAGAGGAAAGCAACATAATTTAGTCATACAGACAATCTATGATAAAACTGAGAGTCTTCTGAGAAACTAGGATATAAGATTCTGTGGTCAGACTTTGATTCTCAAACGAATAATATATATATATATATATATATATATATATATATGGAGAGAGAGAGAAAGAGAGAGAGAGAGAGAGAGAGAGAGAGAAATGAACTATAACTCTAGTGTAGAAAGCAATGACGACAAACTGAGTTGTAGGCACTCTAAAAAATTTAAGCATCAAAGATGTCATAGTCTTTACTATTCTGTTACCAAACCCTGCAAATAATGTTCTGTCTCACATTGAATTGAATAAAATAAAAACAATAGAAGATAAAATCAAGATGTTTTCTCAGAAAAATTGCAATTTGTGATGTTTCAGTTAAATAGTCAACATTCCTCAGTTTTGAAGGAACTATCTAGTATCTGAGCAGAGATGAGAAAGTCTCCATCTATAGTTGCAATAACTTTCCAAATAAAACAGAAAAAAATACAGAACATCCCTCATAGAAAGTCAAAAAGAAAAATGATTTGGGAAAAATGGCAAAATAAAATAAATGCTAGAAAGGGGATTCATAGTTTTCCAGTAGGATTTTGAAGAATAAAGCAAGTTTCTACTGTTAATTATCAGTGTACTATGAGGGAGAAGATGAGGTGCAGGGGGATGGTGAACCAAAATTAAGAATGTATGTAAAGGTTATAGGAAAACCATCTTTTATAGACCTATTTAAAAGAACTTAAAATAGGTCTCAAATGGAAGTATTCTGTCTGTGTGGATTTTTGATCTTAGAAATCACAAATTATTAAAAACAAAACTCTAGTGTCATATATATGAAAATGTCATAGGTGTTGTTGGTCAGAAAGGCCTCAAATGCCCCCTAAATTGTACATGTTTTAATAATTAACCTTGGTTGCTCACAGTAGTAGGCAACCAAGTCCTAATTATTAGGTAAGTCCCTATTGCTGAAGGCACTGTACATCTTGATTGCAGAATACAGTATAATGCCAAGACAGCAAGGCAGCATTGATGAGGAGACCATCTATACAACTAATTGTATATGAAGAGGTTGAGCTGGTACCTAGATACCCTAGGTTCTAATGTCTTTGGTACAGAAAGGACTTCGTAGGCTGCCAAAAGAGAATTGTAGACACCAATCCAATTATGAAAACTTTTATATATAATGCTGTGTTGCCTAAAAGATATGATAGAGCCATGGTTCCACAAAGCCTGTGGGAGTAACCAAACAGAGCATGATTTGATTTAAGGCTCACTCCACCAGGTGGAACTCAAAATGGACACTGCTTGTGGGATCAAAAGTCAGATAGCATATAGCTCAGGGACCTAGGGTAAAATCAAATGCAACTGGTCTTAGAAAATAGTGAAAATGACTCTAAATTGTATTTGTCTATACCCAGAGGGCAGTTCCTTATCCAGTCATCATCAGAGAATCTTCCTCATGCAGCAGATGGGAACAGCTGCAGATACTCACAGCTATCAATTACACATAGAGAGACTCATTGAACACACTGCTCTCAGCCTGAAGAAAAGGATGCAAAAAAAGTGTAAGAGAAAGAGGCAATGGAGGACACCAGGAGAACAAGGCCCACTAAACCATCTGATCAAGGCTCATATGAACTCATAGAGGCAGAAGCTGCAAGCACAGTGATGACAGGGGTCTGCACCAGGCCCTTTATACATGTGTTGTATCTATACTTTGAGTGTAGTATTTTCATGGGACTTCTGAGTGTGTGAATGAATGCATCTCTGATTCTTGTGCCTACACTTGGGGCTCTTTTTCTTTTGTTTGATTCCCTTGTCTAGCCTGGATGTGATGAATTTTGTTATGTCGTATAATGCTATTTTTTTTTTTTGTTTTTTTGCACATGCTTGGTTGTTAACTCTTAGAAGACTGTTCTTTTCAAATGAGACAGAAAGGGAGTGGATCAGGTTGGGAAGCCAGATGGGAAGGAACTGGAAAGAGTAAAGGGAGGTAAAAATAATCATCTACTTTGTAAGTTCACAAAATGAAAGAAGAAAGGAAAGAAGGAAGGAAGGAGGAAAGAAAGAAGGAAGAAAAATTCAGTTGAAGCATAGGTTCCCATCTCCTAAAATAAACAGATTCACACTCATAATGATGTCACCATAATGACATCAGAAATAGCAACCAAGAAACCGGAAGTAGAGATTAAGACTCTGCAAAGTTGTGGTATAAATGAAAGTGGGGCTACTTGACTCTTCCAGGAGCTTTGCTGAACCACACATTGCTAAAATATTTCAGCTGAAGACATAAAGAGAATGAAGACATCTGAATTCAAAATCCCACTTCTAGCTTACTTACTAGCCTATAGATTTCAAATGGTAACAAGCAGATTGACTTCTTGTAAAGTCTCATTTTTTTTGACACAGCATTTTTTTAAGAATCATGAAAATGTATGTAAGGCTGAACCTTCTCAGTCAATTTAAGTGGCTACTATATTTGAGAGTTTTCAAGGAATTTGGCTTCATTTTGGTGTGTGTGTGTGTGTGTGTGTGTGTGTGTGTGTGTGTGTATTCTTGTGTGTTTATAATCCAAAAGATAATTGCTAATACTTTTTCTTAGGTGCTGTCTTATATTTTGTGACAAAGTCAAACACTAGATTAGCTGCTTAGGGATGTACTTGACTGCCTACCTAGCGCCGAGACTATAAAAACAAGCAAAACTCAGGTCCTTGTGTTTATATGGCAACTACTTTGCCAACTGAACTATATACCCAGCACCTAAATGGATATAGTTTGTAGATATCAATCAGTTCCATATTTTCACATATGTTCTTAGAACAATCTTCTGTAACAGAAAAATGTAGTACATAAAAATAGCCCCTCTAATATGTGAATTAGGATGGTAAACTGTTGATGATTGCCAAATAACACAAAACTGGAAAACAATAATTAATTTTTTGAAATTTTTGAATGCAAGAAAGAAATGATCATTAAAATATAAGCTTACTAAAAAAAAGGTTACTTAGAATGTAGTTATGAGATAGAGAAGGAAAAGAGATGATCATAACACTACGGTATAGTGAGAGAATGGGTTTCTCTATAGGACACAGACAAGTTTAAATGTTTGAACTCCTTTTCAGTATCAAATTTTAACTGTTTATCAATTTATTTTTATTTTCCAATTTTAACTAACAGTTGGAAGAAAAAAAGTATAAAATCCATCCCTTATATTTTCTTTATTCTTTCAGAAAGAAAAATATCATTATTTTTCCTGTCATGTGTTATTATTGCATGTATGTCAATATCCAGCAGAGTAATTCAGGACCTAGTTGTTCTTCTGTTCGATTCATGTTAATTTTTGGTATCTGAAGGCAAAATCCATATGCTGACTTTGTAAGATTGCCTAAGTTCATTTTTGATTGTTAAGGTGTGTAAAATCTTTAGTTAATAATTTTTTCCAGAGGTCACATAGCTTGCAAAAACATCTCAGCACTGACAGTCATTTTCCCCATAATGAAACCCTGCATGAAGAGGATGCCTTCATTCCATCTTAATATACACATAAGAAGACACATTTTTGATATCATTTCTAAGCACATACCTCTTCCAGGAGATAAGCTTTCCAATCTAAACCACATAGAATAGACTATGTATTCAGGAATCTATAAGTATCACTTCCTCTGTGAGTTCTTTGCCTCTCTACTTAAGAAAGGTTTAGGAGTCACACTGACTGTTTGAACATATCACGTGCATATTTTATTTTCTTTCTTTTATCCTTTCCTTTTCATGTTCAATCCCCCGTTCAAATATTTCACATGGACACCACTATCAAAGCTTTCTAAATGACCTTCCTGGGGCTAAATTTTCCATACCCCATTATCCTTTATAATCTCCACCTTTTTGCTACATTCACTTGCCTTCCTAATGTTGCCCTTATTTAGAGAAACACATTTCACAACACTGCACTACTTTCATGCCAGCATTTCAAATGTGTTCTGACAAGATTTGACTTGTTGAATTCAAGGTGTAGTACTTTAGAGCATTCATCATACTGGACATCTTTGAATTCCTGGGAAGACCCTTATGAATGTCTTGACCTTTGCATGGATGCTTTGCTAGGCTAGGGTTATTATTTCTCCATCTTACATATTCATTCTCTTTATTTGACAGGATTTTCCATGTCCTTCATCAAGAAGCCACTCTCTATCCTTTGATGCTGTCATCATCCATAGATAAACCATCCCATTACCACTTTGTTTGACTGCACAGGAGCATTTGTGAATAAACATATGAATTCAATTGTTATGGCTACAGAAGTTAAATGACATACAAACTTCATTTATTTATTTATCTTTCAAAACAATCTTATTTTTCATACCAATCCCAGTTCCCTCTCCCTCCTGTCCTTCCACTCCCCAAACCCATCTCCCCATCCCACCCCCCATCTATTTCTCAGAGAGGCTGAGGTCTCCCATGGGGGAGTATGCCACATCTAAGTATGTCACGTTATTTGGGGCAGGATCGAGGCCCTCCCGTCTGTATCCAGGCTGAGCAATATATTCCTATGGGCTCCAAAAAACCAGTTCATGCACTAGGGATAAATATTGGTTCCACTGCCAGTGGCCACATAGACTGCCCAAGCCCCCCAACTGACACCCTGGCTCAGGGGGCCTGGTTTGGTCTTTTTCAGGTTCCCCAGCTGTCAGTCAGGAGTCAGTGAGATCCCACTTGCTCAGATCAACTTTTCTGTGGGTTTGTTTCCCCAATGTGGTCTTGACCCCTTTGCTCATCACTCCTCTCTATAATTGGATTCCAGGAGTTTGGCCCAGTGCTTAGCTGTGAATCTCTGCTTCTGCTTTCATCAGCTACTGGGTGAAGGCTCCAATATGGCATTTAAGATAGTCATCAATTTCATTATAGGGGAAGGGTGCTTAAGGTACCTTCTCCACTATTGCTTAGGCTCTTAGTTGGGGTCATCCTTGTGGATTGTTGGAATTTCCCTAGTGCCATAATGACTTTGTTTATCATAGTAGCACTTTTTTGTTCTACCCTCTGTCCCTTCTCCCAATTTGACCATCCATATTTGATCCCTCATGTTAAGAATGAATCTGTATTATCTTAGTTTTTAAAGGAATCATTTCTGTAATAGAGTTTAATTCAGCCATAAAGTAAATTGAAAGCACTTTATATTATATCATGATAATAATAAGGATAAGAGAAAGATAGGAGAACTATTCAGTACTATTTCATAGTCTCTGGGGAATTTTCAGGGTATTGGCAAAATAAAACTATTTAGAAAGATATATAATTGTGTCAATACTGATCAATTGAATGGGTATGCAAAATACACACAATGGTAGAGTGAAATAAAGAGATTGGATGTAAGAGACTGAGATTTCAATGTCTCTGACTCACAGCATATCTCTAATCTCTGCACCTTATATGCTCAACAAGGTAATTTTAGAGTTGCTAACTCTGCCTTTTGAGTAGCTCATAGAAATACACAACCCTTTAAATTCTTGCCTTGTGAACTTTATCCAATGTGAGGGCCATGTCTGCTTGGTATCATCATAATTGTTGGAGCTTTAGGACTTGAGACTGATGCCTTGATCTAGATGAGAAGCAAAGTCTGTGATCAGAGTTTCCAGGAAAGAGGCAAGGAAGAAGTCAATGCACAACACAGACAGAATGAGCTAGGGAAATGGCAAAGGAGCAAAGGGTGCAGGAGCCTCTCTAGGGAGTAGAGAATCTTTGCCTTGGTGAATAGCTCTCAAAGTTAGAAAGGCGGGGATCATCAGAACCCAAGCACTTGAGAGGCTTGAGAGCAGTACTGAGAGGATAGATAATAACACAGAGAAGTCTTGAGTGTATTACTTTGCACAAGACAGTCTTCTGCACCTTCTTGCTTATGCCTCTGGGAAGAGGAAGCATTGTAACTGATTTTCCTGTCAGCCTGATAAAGTAAGGATTAGGTGCCAATTTAATTTATTTTTCAAGAATGTATCTGTAGTACATTCAGGTCCTTACTTAATATTCAAATCCCATGAATATTTGTCATCTTTGTCAGCCATAAATCCAGAATATGTAGAATTGATCTGTCTCTCCTCACAAACTTGTGGGTAGTTCTAGATTATAAAAAGGCATTTTCCAGTTAAAAAAATAATATTCCATCATCAAACATTAGGTAACATCATCCAAAGCTCTACTTTATGTTTTTGTAATTGAAAAATTAGATGAGATAAATGTAAAAAAATAATTTCATTGATAATAAGAAAAATTGGTCCATTTTCCCTATTTTCAATTATTCATGGTAACAAATAAAGCAGAATGCCTAAAATTCTTCTTCCTAATGCAGAATCTCAGAGGACCAGCTAATAACATTTTTATAGTAAATTTAGCATTTCATGTTCCCTCTTCAATCTTATTTTAAAAGATTGATTTAGGCTATGAAAGAGCCAAGCAAAAGGTAGTTGAGAAGGAAAATTAAATTTTAGATTAGAGACTAATTTGCTTCAATTACCCACTGATCTAGAAAAATCAATGTATTTCTCACATTTAATCTCTATAAATTATGAAAATGAAGTGAAAGTATTCTCTTGATGTTTAATAATAATAAAATAATAATGTTTAATAATAATAATACCATAAGAAGATTTTTAACCAGTGAAATGCTAGCATTCATTATGTGATAATTAATTTGAATGCTATTAGCCAAACTATTTACATGAACTGTTTTTCTACTATGAATGATCTTCTACTGGCATGTTATTCAGCCTGTTCAAGCTTTAATGTTCATCTTTAATTAGTATTAAATTAATCTACCATATTTATATACTCAGCTGTGTTTGTAAGGAGCAAATAAAAATGCAAGCTATATTATTTAAAATGCAACTTATTTCTTTATGGTAGTCTTTATATTTGGTAGATCAGTAATGTTACATTCTTTTGTTTATAACAGTGTTATAATAATTTATCATACACATTTCTTAGATTACAAAGGTATTTATTGTCTTGAAGATGGAATAATATAATTATAGTGATGATTGCTATTTTCCAATACGTATTTTCTAAGAAATTAGCACAATTTTATAAAGCATTCTATTATTATTTGCCCTGAATCTCTTAGTGGAAACCACACAAAAATATTTATTACTAACATTATGCATAGCTTTGATTTATTTCAACATCCTTATCATTCTACAAAACACTTCTTCAAAAGGTGACAACTAATTCAGATAGTTGTTCTGTGTAATCACTGCTTTATACATTGAGTGTTCAGAGCATAATGAGCTATTTTTGGAGTTTAGAAGGTAAGAGTGCTGACTAAAAGCAAACAAAAATGAAGGGTTGGCTTGTGAAGTTACAAAGGGAATGAAAGACCCTCAGGGTCATTTGTTGATATTTTGGATTAGGAGTATATAAAAGGGAAAGCTTTTGTACTTTACTGGGCCAATGTATGCTAGCCTGCTATGGTTGAAAAATCAGCTGTAACTAAAAAGAGATCAGCAAAAATTTCTTCTGCACATCATTAGAACAGTTGGGGAGTATTTCCTCAGGGTAAGCATGTGTAAGCTGTGGTCCAAGGTGGGCCAAATTTAAAAGACAGGAGAAATGTAAGATTGGAGGTGTGTTACAGAGGGTGGCTAAGGCTCGCCACCTTGCTAACAGGTTGGAATCCAAGAGGAGAGGATAGGAGAGGTTGTTGTGGAAGGGGAAGTGTTAGTTACTCGACAGGCCAAGAACAGTAGTAGGTGAGACGTGGAGCTGACCTGATCCTACGATACAAGACGTGTAAACATACATGAAAAAAATGGGGAACAGGGGCTTACTAAGAATTCTGGAGCCCAGAAGATAATGAGTAAGTTCCAGATGCTGGACAATAAACTCCAGGATGAGATTTACAACACTAGATTTTGATTTTATTTGATTGATTTTATGCCCCAGTTTTTTACTTTTGGGTTAATAAATAATATGCAAGTGTATAACTTGGTTTTATTGGTTTTATTTTCATGGAAGACCATACTTAAGAGACTTTTGTTTTTAAAAAGATGACAGACTTTTAAATTATATATATATATATATATGTATATATATATATATATAATGCATATCAATGTCATAGAACAGTACTATAGCTTAAGTTGAATATGACATACTGGTAGTTACAATCATCAGTATCCTACTCTCACCAATAGATAGGCCATCCAGACAAAAATAAACAGAGAAATACTGGAGCTACCAGACATAGACATAAAAAAATGGACCTAACACCTATTTATAGAACATATCACTCAAACACAAAAGAACATAGCTTCTTCTCAGAAGTTCATGGAGCTTTCTCTAAAATTGATTACATACATGGACACACAATAAGTCTAAACATATCCAAGAAAATTGAAATAACACCCAGCATCTTTTCTGACCATAATAGATTAAATATGGATGTCAACAACAGAAAGCTTCCACACATGCAAAAAAAAAAAAAAAAAAAGACAGCATCTTCAAAAAATAAAATGGTGCGGGTCCAACTGGATGGTTACGTGTAGAGAAATTCAAAGAGATCCACACTTTTCACACTGCACAAAACTCAACTCCAAATGGATTGAAGACCTTAACATGAGATCAGTTACATTGAACTTGTCAGAAGGGAAAGAGGGGGAACATCCTTGAACTTTTTGGTACAGGAAAAGGCTTTCTGAAGGGAACACCCTTCATTTTGGCACTAAGATCAATGATTAATAATGAACAACAAATTCCAAGGATGTGGAATAAAGGGGACACTCATCCATTGCTGATGGGACTACAAACACATACAGACATTATGGAAATCAGTATGATGGTGCCTCAGGAAGACGGGAATTGATCTACCTCAAAATCAAATAACACTTTTGAAATATTCTCAAAGGATGACTCATCCTAGTGCAGAGACACTTGTTAAAACATGGTCATTGCTGCTTTATTCACAATAACCAGAAATTAGAAACAACTTTGATGCCCATCAATAGATTAATGGATAAAGAAAAGGTGGTCCATTTATACAATGGAAAATTATCCCATCATCAAAATTAAAAGAAAAATGTACTACTAGCTTTGTCAACTTTACACAAGCTAGACTTACCTTAGATGAGGGAAACTCAATTGAGAAAATAACTTCTATAAGATCTGGCTATAGGGCATGTTTAAAATTAGTGACTTATCCTTGAGGGCCTGGGCAATTGTGGGTGGTACCATCCTTGGGTTCCTTTTCCAAGGTTCTATATAGAAGCAGGCTGAGCTTCTATAAGTCATCATTCCTCCACAGCTCCATGTTCCTGCCCTGTTTGATTTCCCACTCTGACTTCCTTCTATGATGAACAGTAATAAAGAAGTATAAGCAAATAAACCTTTTCCTCACCAAGTTGCTTTTAGTGATGGTGTTTCATCACAGCAATAGAAACACAAACTATCAGGTTGCAGGTAAATGGACACTAGAAGAACATCATCCTGAGTGAGGTTACCATGACCAAGAAAGACAAATGTGATGTATACTCACTTGTATGTGGATTTTAGCTGTTCTGCCAAAGACAAGCAAGCTACAATCTGTATCATCATAGATGTCAGGTGTCGAGTCAGGGACTAGTGGGGAGGGAAAGATGTCCTGAGAAAGTGGAAATAGAATAGGTAGTTGTGGAAGAAAGGGAGGAGCCCCAATGGGAGAATCAAATGGGGAGTGGGAATAGGAGGGGGATGAGGGAGACTATGGTGGTGACAGTTAAAATTAGGGGCCATTTGAGGGACTGTATGGAAACCTAACAGAGTAGAAGCTTCCAAAATCATATACATGTATGAAGGCAATATAAAAGAAACTGCTAATCGATAATCACTTGCAAAAGAAAGAATAGATATTGTGAAGGGTGTCCCAGTAGGAAACCAAACTACTCTTAAGGGTAAGATGCATGCACAGCTGTAGATGGTCAAGAGAAAACAAACTCCATGGCATCTTTGGAGGGTACTTTTCTTTTAGTGCAGTGTCAGAGCATTTTATTTTTTATATTTACTTTTATCCTGCTTATTTTGTTTTTGCTGTGGAATATTACCTTAAATAAGTAAAGATGTGTTATATTTGTTTAGGCTGCAGAATATTACTTTAACTGCATATATGTGTGTTACATTTGTTTATGCTGCATTTGTTTAATGATGTGTTTAATCATGTAAAGATGTGTTGCTGTTTCACATTTTCTGCCTAAGGAACCTGATTGGTCTAATAAAGGGCTGAATGGCCAGTATCTAGACAGTAGAAGGATACCCAGGCCTGGTAGGAAGAGACAATGAACAGGAGGAGGAATCTAGGCTCAAGAAGAATGAGAGGAAGAAGAGAGGAGAGAATGATAGAGAAAGAGAGGGGTATGCCAGGGCCAGCTAGACAGCTGCAAGCCACAGATACAGAGCAGGACATACAGAAAGAAATGTAAAACTTCCCAAGACAAGGGGTAGATAAAGAGAAGCAAGTAAATATTCCTTAAAGGAAAAAGAAGCTAGAAAGAAATAAGCATAACCTAAGGATGGATATTCATAACTAATAATAAGTCTCCATTTAGTGATTTGGGAGTTGGTTGATGGCCCAAAAGGAAAAGCCTGTTACAGTTTTTGTCCTGCAGATTCTTTGATTGCCATAAATTCAAGGACAGCCTGGGCTACATGATGAGTGAATTATACAGTCTGGGCTACAGAGTAAGACCCTGTCTCAAGAAATGACTCAAAAAAAAATTAAAAGCCAAGAACAAATACTGAAAGGAGTGGATGCTACATTTGCTTATGGTTTTGTGTTTTATGATATTCTTCAATGTATGAACTAGTTGATCTCTGCAGTATCTGTTTCTTGTGCCTTTTCTTAGGGTCTTTTTATTTTGATCATTTATTTTGTTCTATTATGATTTTCTTATATTTCATTTTATTATTATCCCTTATTTGCTTGTTTGTTTTCTAATGATAGATAAAAATCTGCTTTATCCAGGTGGGAATGGAGGTAGGGAGGAAGTGGGGGAGTGTAGGGAATAGAAAACCTAATCAGAATATAGTGTATAAAAGTAAATCTATTTTCTGTAAAAGAAAAGTAAACAAAAAACAGCAAATGCTTTTCCACAATGGAGTTTTAATCTGCCATAAGCAGAATGAAGATTTCCTTATCCATTCTTCAGTTGAGGGGCATTTAGGTTGATTCCAGCTTCTGACAATTACAAATAATTCTGCCTCTGAATGTGTGCGACAGTTATATGACTTGATATGTTGTGGGTGGGGGCATCAGTGGAACCAGGACCTATCACAGGGGCAGGAACTTGCTTTTTGGAACCCATTCCCCATGGTGGGATACCTTGCTCATCCTTTAAGTTGAAGAGGGAAGTCTTATTTCTGCCTCAACTTGGTGTAAAACACTTTGTTGATTCCCCCAGGAAGGCCATACCCCCTCTGAGAAGTGGATGTGGGATGGGAATGGGGAAGATGAATGGCAGGAGAAGGGGAGAACTGGGGTTGGAATGTAAAGTGAAAAAAATTAAAGAAAGTAAAAGAATGAAATTATGTTGTTGACATGAAGATAGTACAAGTGCATGGCATATGAAGTAAAGCAATGGAAACCAGAAAAAAGTGTAGCATGGTTTCTCTCATTTGTATGTCTTAGATAATGAATGTGGGAATGATATCCTCAAGAGGAGAAATTGGAAGAGACTAACAGGTAGTGACATGGAGGGAACTTATGGTAAACCAAATGAGCACAAATTTTGTGTTACTTCCTACAGCATGCCTTCCTAGTACCTGGTAGCCTAGCATGCAGCTTTTCTTATCAAATTTACGCCAATCCCTATAAAATCTCCCTCCTATAGGTAGGGAAGTTCCCTCCTCTCTTGGACTGCTTCTTTAGAGGAATTCCCTCCCCACTTTCTGCACCATTTTGGCTCTACAATGTGGCATAGTTTTCTTTATTCCTTTTTATTCTTGGTCTTAAAGTTCAAGGAGTTTAGGGATTTTACTTTTTGTAAGAACTGCATACATTTGCAGTCCACAGACAACTATAAAGTTTCCTGAGCACTGAGGGCTCTTCTTAGAGCTGTCCTATTAATGTTGCCTGGTATATTAAGTTTCCCATTGCAAATTGTCCTTGGCTAACTGACTCTAGATCTTTCACTTAGTGGAATCGAAACCAGAGTTCTATAGACAAGAGTACTTTGGAAATATAGATTTCTGGCACCCACTTCAGCATAGCTAAGAGTGCCAATGGAAAACAGTAGGTTGCCCTGTACACTGCTAATTTTGTTCTTTGATGTAGAGAAGTTTTTAGTATTAATGAAGTCTAGTTGGTATTTTTTTATTTCCTGTTTTTTTGATGTCATATTTTAAAAATTGCTAAATTCCATATTATGAAATGTTCCTCATGTTATAATAGCCCTAAAAACACAGTGGAAAGTAGCATCATATGGACTCAAGTTATAGTTAAGGATATACATAAGTATATAAATGCATAAATACATGCAATAACAGTTGATGAGAAGGAAGCCATGAATTGGAGGAGTTTGGGATAGACTATTTGGGAAGTTTGAGAGGGAAAAAAGCGAAGGGAGAAATGTTGTAATTTAAAATTCAATCTCAAAAATAAAGAAAATATGTTAACACAAAATAAAACAGGTCTCTAATAATGTAAATTAGTATATTTAATGTTTGATGACTTTGATTTATTCCTTTACATCATGTGAAGTATTGTTATGATTTCAGTTTCTACAGTGGATATAGAATGCTACTGGAACCCATTATTTGAAAGAATGTTCTTCTGACACTTAGTAGTCTCAAAATACACATGGAAATAATGCTAACCTATTTGCAGCACTGAATTTCTCCGCACTTTATTCTCTTGGAAGCTAGTTTGCCTTTATGGTCATACAACACAAAGTACCATAGATGTGTTGTAAAGTTTGAAATCTAGAAACACAAAATTAATTTTTTTGTTCTTTCAGTGATTAGGATATTTAAGATTAGATCTTTGAAAATTTAGTTCAATAGAAATTATTCTCTTCAGTATAAACATTAAAACCATACAAAAGCATACTGATTATAAGCTAACAAAATACACTTAAAGAAAAAGTCTGATTTTTTTCAGATAGAGGTACTCTGCATGAGCAGATAAAGTTGCTCCAAGAATCCAAACTCTTTTTAATGAAAATTCTCCTGCCAGATACGGAATGAATTATTGGTCAGAGAGCCACCAAGGGTTTCCAAATGCTAGATTATTGCTACCAGAACTGCTCTTGGTTACCCACCAGAAATAAATATCAAAGCCATATTACTAAAGATACAGTGTACTTTGGATCTAGAAAATAGAGATAAGTCAAGCTGGGACTAAGCTAGAATCTTCTTCCCTGCTGGAAGCATTCGTAGTGCCAAGGGTTGTGAGCTAGACTGCTAGAGAAGTAGTTGTCAGTGATCTTAACCAGTTGAAGGGTCTACCAGGCCAATTGTGCATGACTGCCCAATTGGGCATTACTGTTTAGGAGGTAATTAACCACTTTCTAACTGAATAGTATATATATATATATATATATATATATATTATATATATATATATTTACTTAGAACTACTAAAAAGCCTGTGGCTAGGGAGGTGAAAGAGCCTAACAGAAAATACACTGCTGCTATTTTACTAAATGGATATTTAATCAAGCTTACTTGTATATTTTATACCCATAGAGTAGTGGTTGTTTTGGTCTGGGTCAGGCTTATCTTTGCAGTGTAAATGCTAATACAGAGACTCACAATTGTTCAAGGTGCTAAGAATAGCTTTTAGTGCTTAGGCCTAAAAAAGGTATCTATATTACCTCTCAAAAGCCCATGAGACTTTGTAGATGAAAGGGGAGAAAGGATATAAGAGTTAGAGGATGGACAGGACTTCTATAAAGTGGTGTTCTTTGGGTTTGACATGGCAATTGTAGTTAGAAACACGTAGCAGCCATGGATGTTCATAAGACAAGAACACACATAAGACAAGAACACGCGCACGCACACACACACACACACACACACACACACACACACACACACACACACACAGAAGTGGGAGGTGAAATAGCTAGGAAGACAATGTAGTTTAATAAGTATGGGAGAGCTACAAGAGAGAGCAATGAAACTTGTATGTGATGACAATGCACCATATCAAAGTATAAAAAGTCAACGTCCACAGTGTGGGCTGTGAGAACATCTGGAGGTCATGGAGTGATTTGGAGAATATTCAGACCAAATTAGAACAGAAGGCTCATCAGGGAAAGAAAATGTAAATAGAACAGATTATCAGACAGCATAGAGATTTTAAAGATGATGATGTTTAATCACCACCTTACAGTTACTGCTTTCAGTATATGAAGACATTTATACCATTCTAAAAATCATATTTATTTGGAAAATGTAGTGGAAACTACATACAAGCAAAGAGGTCACTTATGAAGTTCACAAAACTTCAAAAAATAGCTATTGTCTTACTAAGACACTGGGTTCATGTTTAAAATGTAAATAATTGTGACAATGAGAATATTGTGCAGAGATGAAGTAAAATGGAAAGAAGAGAGAATGAATGGGATATAGAAAGAATCTTCAATAATACAAGCTAAATAGCCCCCAACAAAAATAAATCAATAAGTCTCAACAGTAGTCACCAATTAAAATTTAAAATATATAGATAAATTGGTGCAAAAATAGATAAGCATACTCCTTCAGGAAAATTGAGTGGCAGACATGCTGAGTTTTATAGTGTAACTTTATGGATATATTGCTATAATTTAGTTTTGAATTATATACATATATCTCATTTATGATCAGCAAAGCATAACATCCTATATTTGCATTTCTATAATGAAATATGTTAAAGATGAAGACTGATATAGGCAGCAGGTGTAAGTACGATTTCATGAAACCACTGCAAAAGTAGGAGTTTGTTTTTGCACTTTCTGAGAATGAGCCAATTTACCAATGAAGCAAACCAAGCATCATACTGACTTTGCTCTAGGCAGGTGCAGCCACGCTGAGCAAACATTAACATTTGTCAGGGTAGAAAATGATGCAAAAGAGACTTGGCTGACTTAAGTATTGGTAAGGTTATTATGGGACAAAAAGTCTGTTGGATTCTGGCTTCCATGATTCATTCAAAGATGAATTATGAAAACAAAATGGTGCTCATTTATTGATTCCAAATTATTGAACTATTTATAGATTTTTCAATTATTTGGTTATTATTTTTCCCTAATAATCAGGGGGAAATGATTTAAGAACCCATTCAAGGGGCTGCCAAGTGTTACTAAGATTGAACTTGCTTCCATAGCAACGGACCCATTATCAAGACAGCTCTTGGGCACTTTGAGCAACAGCCTCAACCCATTAAATGGGATCCTGCAGGCAGAATTTCACATAAAGCAACCCTGCTACAGCATATTGCTGTTTCTTTGACTATGTTTTATTTTCAGTACTAGGAAATCATGATTCTATGTTCTTCCATTTCTGGTACTTTATACTTAGTATAATGCATTCATTGATTTTTATTTAAATAAGTGTCCATAAGAATAACAGAGAGGAATACCTGCCAGGCAAAGAGCATAATATTAAGTAAAGATTGTTGATTAATGACATCACTTATGTTAAAAGAAAATTGCCAAAAGTGGTAGGCTGAGGTGGTAGAGAGAAGGAAGAGAAAACTATGGTCTGTCACACAGTTTAAAGAAAGCATTTCAAGAAAAGACAGTTGTGGAAAAATTAACTTTTACAGTAGTCAAAAATTATGAGAAGAAAAATTGCCAGTTAAATGAATAAAATATCATGGCGTTTTAATATGTTTAACCTATATTTTAAGTTATATTGTTTGGGCTGGCAATGCTCCCCCCCAAATCATAGACTGTGTAAAAGTGTAAAAGAAAACAAACAGTTCTAGGCATGAGACCATACCCACACCTCCACCTTTGAGCTCTTGGTCGGGGAATTCAAGAGAATCCCAAAACAATATAGATTTTTTCTGTTGCCCTGATGGCCTCCCAGAGGTTTGAAAGTAAGTCCTTATTGCTGAAGACAGCATTTACTTTGGGCACAGGACTCAAATGATTCAAGATCATCTACCTGAAACTTTCTCCCTGAGGATTAATGTACAAGTGACTGGGGATGGGAGGTAGGCAACCAATAGTACTACCCAGATGTAGTACCTATGAACCACAATAATGCAAGTTATTCCTACAGATGCAATAGTGACACATCTTGGTGGTAAGAATAGCTGCCTAATTGGACTTAAGGCCCTCTCCAAGACATAAACATTCCTAGTACTGAAATCCTGAATCTTAGAGGACAATCTTCTGTCCCAACTTTCCTACTCCAGCTATGAATTTGAGGAGGGCAGGGGATTACAAGGAAGAGGCTGGGGTTAGGAAAGGGTGGGGGCATGATATAATTATATTTAACATTAAAATGCAATTAAAATCTATTCAAATGTATTTTCTTATCTAAATTTATTAATCAATAAGGTGGCATAAAAAGACTCCAACTCTACAATTTCTGAGAAAAATTAATTTTATTTTTTTTTATCCTAGAATCAATATGTGCTCTAAAAAAGTCAATCGGGTAGCAGGTTGCAATATTGGCAAAGACAGTTAAAGCAATAATTGTTAAAATGTTAAAATGACAGTAATAACCATGCCACTGTCACTCTTTTCATTTCTTCTATGTCACTGAACTGCTGCACTGAAGGAATTGTAAGTTGTGACTTTATGGCCCTCATGTACAAGAAAGACACTGTGTTTTATATAGAGTGAGGCCTTTCCAAGACCTCAAAGATAGTAACCTGAACATTGGGAAAGAAAATTTGGTTTATACCTTCCACATTGTAGTCCATGTGTCGTTGAAAGAAATCAGGACAGCAATTCAAACAGGGTAGAAACCTGGAGGCAGGAGAACCTGTATGAAGGCTACAGAGGGGTGCTGCTTACTGGGTTGTTTATCATGGCTTGCCCAGCCTGCTTTCTTCTAGGATCAAGGACCACCAGCCCATGGATGGCCCCACCCACAATGGGCTGAGCCCTCTGCTGTGAGTCACTAATTATGAAAATGCATCACAGCCAGAATTTATGGAGGCATTTTCACAATTGAGGTTCCTTCCACTTAAGCAAACTAAGCTTGTGTCAAGGCTACGTAAAACTAGTTGCTACACTGACATTTATGAAAGGGATAGATTTTTAAAAAGTATGTTTTTTTCACTGGATAGAATTAGGTCATGTGGCTGTCATGATTGCCAAAGAACTTTAGAAAGTAATTATCTTATTTATGGGATTATAACATAAATTTTATTATTTCACCATTCTCTTTTCTCCCTCCAAAGTCTCCCATATGACCTTCCTTTCTCTCTTTCAAATTCATAGGCTCTTTTAAAATGAATTGTTACTGCATTCATGTATTTATATTTACACATTCCTAAATATAACCTGCTGAGTTTGTATTCTATTGCTTGTACTTATGTTTCCAAGGCTGAACACTTGGTATTGGATAAGCCATTTGACAGCTCTTTCCTGGAGAAGATTATTTCCCCCACTCTAGGTGTTCCTGGTTGACTGAAGCCTAGTAAGCTTTCCCATATATTTTGGCATGTCTATTGCTGTCATCTGTATTCAGCTCATGTTTAGGGAGGGAGTCATGTTGATGAGATTTTGTGGGTGTGGCTTCTAGAAATCTTAGGAAACACAATATCACAGCAAGCACCCTGATATTCTAGCTTTGGGAATCTTTTTTGTCCTCTTCCAAAATGTCCCATGGGTCTTAGGTGTAGAAGGGTTCTGTAGGTGTAGCCACTACGACTGGGTTCCACAACTCTACATTTTGATTGGTTGTGGTTTTCTCTAAACATCTCTATCTGCTACAATGATAAGGGTGATGACTTATGGTACCTTAAGCCCTTTAAGAATAATTGTTACATTAAGCACTAACAGTATCTACCAAATTAGAAGGTTATTTGACAAGAATGTCTGACCATAGAATACTGATTTTAACTTTTGTGTTTTCTTTTAGTCTAGTGTCTAGTGAAATATTTTGTTGTGATGATGACAATATTGCTTATCAAACACATTATATGGCAATTAGTCACGTGTGTGTGTGTGTGTGTGTGTGTGTGTGTGTGTGTGTGTGTGTGTGACTAATACATTCCACTAAATCTCCTGAGCCAAATGTTGTTATTACATTTATTATTTTGGAAACTATGGTAAAATTGTAAAATGTCTTCCTCTAGGTGGCCCAGTTAGTAAGTGTTAAAATGAGATTTCAAACTGGATAGTTTGGATCCAAGTAACATGATCCATAAATAACATGCATTGTTATTATAGACCATAAAAATACAAAATTCATTTGCTCAATACCACAACACTTTTATTTAATGGAACAAAGAAATTCATGGCATTAATATGCTACTTGATTTTAATGTGTTTTTCTAATTGTGAGAAGCCATTCAAATGTTATCTATAATTTTGTAGGCTAATATTATTTTTGCAGTTATCTCTGGGCAGAAAAAGAAGGAATAAAAGTCATAAGTTGGTAGTCAGGGCAAAGTCCTTATTTTAATATATCTAATTCAGTAAAATCCCATAATCTGATTGATCTCACTTCCTGTAAGGGGGATAATATCATCTGTAGTTTACATGTCAAGTAGTCTTAATTTTACTGCTTTTTACAAAGGTATAAAAGGATCACTTTAATTTCTGTCCCCTTTCTTGAAGGTCAGTGTGGAAATTGAAAGGCCTTTTTGGTCACACTTTGGTCTAACATGAAATTATAGAATACTAAGATTTCTGTTTAAGAGCAGAAATTCAGCATGTCTCTTGAGGAAAGGACTGTGGCTCTGAATTCTGAAATTTCTTAAGGAATTATCTCTCTTATTTGATGCCACACAAAACAGACTGAATCTATAACCCCCTCTGCATTCTTTCACTCAGTTCACTGTCAGGGCATCTCAGGCAAGTGTTGACTATGGAGCCCCTTTGAGGCTGCCACTTAAATTGTTCATTGAGATAGAATTCCTACATATAGCATAAACTGGTCTTGAACTCACACTCTACCTGTTTTGGGCTCCTGTGTGCTGAGACTACAGGCATGTGACACCAACTTTTAGCCTTTAGTCTTCTAAAGGGCTGAAAGCACATGGATGAAACATCAGGATGCTCCATCCATATGAGCAAAAAGAGAGAGAAACAACTTTTGTTCAAAAGTGTATACCATAAAAAGATATGATTAGCTGGGCATTGGTGTCGCACATCTTTAATCCCAGCACTCAGTAAGCAGAGCCAGGCGGATCTCTGTGAGTTCCAGGCCAGCCTGTTCTCCAGAGTGAGTACCAAGATAGGCTCCAAAGCTACACAGAGAAACCCAGTCTCGGAAAATCAAAAAAAAAAAAAAAAAAAAAAAGATGGGATTAGGACTGGATAGATGGCTCACATTTTTATTTTTTTATTCTTGCAGAGGACATTTTCTTGGGAGATAAATTTCAAAATTCTACAAGAATATAGGCAGTAAAAACAACTAATCATATAGACACAGAATAACCAATGTCAGATGAGTGCAGTTTTTTCAACAATTAACGATATTTTTCTTTATTTATATAATTTCTCTAATTACTACTCATATTTACATATCTATCCCCCCATTCCCTCTTCCTCCTATCCTCCCAAGTTCCCCAACAGCCCCCCAGCCCATCCCCCAACTCATCCCCAGGTATAGTGAGGCCCTGCACTAGGGATCTTCAAAGTCTGTCACATCATTTGGGGGAGGTCCTAGGCCCTCCTTGCTGTATCTGGGCTGCAATAGTATTCCTCCATAGGGAATGGGCTCCCAAAGTCCATTTGTGCTCTAGGGTTTAAGACTGGCTCCATTGTTAGAGGTCCCATAGACTGTCTTGGGTAAATAATCAGAACCACTGAGGTAAGTATAACCAATAGAATTCAAGAGATGGAAGAGAGAATCTCAGGTGTTGAAGACTCATTAGAGGATATACAGTCACTGACCAAAGAAAATCTCAAGTCCAACAAGTCCCTAACACAAAACATCCAGGAAATATGGTTCACCATGAAAAGACCAAACCTAAGAATAATAGGCATAGAAGATGGTGAAGAAATTCAGCTCAAAGGAACAGAAAACATATTCAACAAAATCATAGAAGAAACCTTCCCCAACCTAAAGAAGGATATGCCTATGAAAGTACAAGAAGTTTACAGAACACCAAATAGATTGCACCAGAAAAAGAAGTCCCCTTGCCACATAATAATCAAAACACCAAACTTACAGAATAAAAAAAAAATATTAAGAGTAGAAAAAGAAAAAGGCCAAGTAACATATAAAGGCAGACCTATCCAAATTACACAGCACATACTTCTCAATGGATGTTTTGAAAGCCAGAAGATCTTGGATAGAAGTTCTACAGACACTAAGGGAACATGGATGCCAGCCCAGACTCCTGTATCCAGCAAAGCTTTCAATCACTATAGATCGAGAAAACATGATATTCCATGACAAATCCAGATTTAAGCAATACATATCTACAAATGCAGCCCTACAGAAATTACTAGAAGGAAAACTCCAACACAATGAAGATAACCACACTCAAAAAATCATAGGCAATAGATAATCCCACTTTATCAAACACCAAAATAAAAAAAGGGGAAAATCCACACAAAATAACACCTCCAACAACAAATAAAAAAAAAAACAAGAATCAACAATCAATGGTCATTAATATCACTCATTGTCAATGGTCTTAACTTGCCTATAAAAAGATACAGGCTAACAGAATAGATACAAAGACAGAATCTGTCCTTCTGCTGCATACAAAAATCAAAGACAGATGGTATCTCAGAGTAAAGGTTTGAGAAAAGACTTTCCAATCAAATGTACCAAAGAAACAAGCTGGTGTAGCAATCCTAATATCTAACAAATTAGACTTCAAACTAAAATCAATCAAAAGAGATGAAGAAGGGCACTTCATACTCATCACAAGCAAGGTCCATCAAGATGAAGTCTCAATCCTGACCATCTATGCCCCAAATATGAAGGCAACCACATATGTAAAAGAAACATTACTAAAGCTCAGTTCATACATAAAACTTCACACAATTACAGTGGAAGACTTTCAACACCAGGCTCTCACCACTAGATAGGACAATCAGACAAAAACTTAACAAAGAAACAAAAGACCTAACAAAAGTCATGACCCAATTGGGAGTAACAGGCATCGATAGAACATTCCATTCAAACACAAAGGAATATACCTTCTTCTCAGTGCCACATGGAACACATACTCAGCAACATAGCAAACCTACACAGATACAAAAACTTGGAAAATCCCCTGTATCTTATCAGACCACCATGCTTTAAAGTTAGAATTCAACAACACAAATTGCAGAAACCCCTCAAACTCATGGAAATTGAATAATGCACAATTGCACCATTCCTGGTTCAAGGAAGAAATAAATAAATAAATTAAAGACTTCCTAGAATTTAATGAGAATGAAGACACAACATACCCAAACCTATGAGACACTTTGAAAGCAGTGGTAAGAGGAAAGTTCATAGCACTAAGTGCCCACATGAAGAAACTGGAGAATAGTCACACTAGAGAATTAACAGTGCAACTAAAAGCTCTAGAACAAGAGGTCCAAAACTCAAGAAATAATCAAACTGAGGGCTGAAATCAATAAAGTAGAAACTAGAAAAACATTACAAAGACTCAATGAAACAAACAGTTGGTTCTTTCGAGAAAGTCAACAAGACAGACAAACATTTATCCAAACTAACAAAAAGGCAGACAGAGATCATGCTATTTAACAAAGTCAGAAATGGAAAGGGGGACATAACAATGGGCATTGGGGAAATCCAGAGAATCTTCAGGTCATACTTTGAAAACCTGTACTACAAAAAATTCAAAAATCTAAAGGAAATGGACAATTTTCTGAACAGTTATCACTTACCAAAATTAAATCAAGAACAGATAAGCAATTTATACAGACCTATAACCCCTAATGAAATAGAAGCAGTTATCAAAAGTCTACCAACCAAAAAAGCCCAGGGCCAGATGGTTTCAGTGAAGAATTCTAACAGAAATCCAAAGAAGAGCTAATACCAGTACTCCTCAAATTGTTCCAAACAATAGCAGCAGAAGGGACATTGCCAAGCTCTTTTTTTATGAGGCTACAATTACCTTGGTAGCCAAGCCACACAAAGATACAATAAAAAAGGGAATCACAAACCAATATCCCTCATGAACATCGATGCAAAAAATTCAACAAAATACTGGCAAATCAAATCCAAAAACACATCAGAAAAATCATCCACCCTGATCAAGTAGCCTTCATCCAGGAATTCAGGGATGGTTCAACATACAAAAATCAATCAATGTAATCCATCATATAAACAAACTGAAAAAGAAAAACTACATGATCATTTCACTAGATGCTGAAAAAGCCTTTGACAAAATCCAAAATCCCTTCATGATAAAGGTCTTGGAGTGATCAGGAATAGCAGGAACATACCCAAACATGATAAAAGCAATATACAGCAAACCAACAGCCAACATCAAACTAAATGGAGAGAAACTCAAAGTGATTCCTCTAAAATCAGGAACAAGACAATGCTGTTCACTCTCTCCATATCTCATCAATATTGTTCTTGAAATTCTAACTAGAGCAACAAGACAAGAAAAGGAGATCAAGGGGACATGTAGAAGATTACAGTTAGATCCATATGTATCGACTTGGAGAAAACTTAAGTCCAAATGGATCAAAGACCTCAACATAATTTCAGCTACACTAAACCTCCTAGAAGAGAATGTAGGTGGTACCTTAGAACAAATTGGTACAGGAGACTGCTTTCTGAACATAACACCAGTAGCACAAACATTGATATTGACAATTAATAAATGGGACCTTCTGAAACAGAGAATCTTCTGTAAGGCAAAGGACACAGTCAGCAAGACAAAAACGCAAGTCCACATAATGGAAAAAGATATTCACATCTGACAGAGGACTGATCACCAAAATATACAATGAATTCAAGAAGCTAGCCACCAAAACACCAAACAATACAATTAAAAGTTGGAGTGCAGAACTAAATAAAGAATTCTCAACAGAGGAAACCAAAATGGCTAAATGACACTTGAGAACATGCTCCATCAACATCCTTAGCCATCAGTGGAATGCAACTGAAAACCAATCTGAGATACAATTTTACTCCTGTTAGAATGCCTAAAATCAATAACAACAATGACAATATATGCTGCAGAGGATGTGGAGAAAGAGGAACTCTCCTCCGTTGTTGATGGGACTGCAAACTTGTACAACCACTTTGGAAATCAGTATGGTGGTTTCTCAGGAAAATGGGAATCAGTCTACCTCAAGATCCAGCAATTCCTCTCTTGGGAATATACCCAAAGAATGCACATTCATACAATAAGAACATATGTTCATAGCAGCATTATTAGTAATAGTCATAACATGGAAACAACCTAGATGCCCCTCAAGTGAAGAATGGTTAGAGAAAATGTGATACCATATATGATTTTTAGACATAAAGCAAAGGATTACCAGTCTACAATCCACACTGCCAGAGGAGCTAGGAAACAAGGAGTACCCCAAGAGAAGATTGCAAAGTCCCTCGAAGAAGTGGACGACGGGGAAAAGAACCCCTGAACAAAGTGGGAGCATAGGGCGTGGGTGGAGAGGAAGGCGGTGGGAAGTGAAGATGGGGAGGGGAGAGGAGAACAAGAGGACTGAGACAGGGGAGGAGTAGAGGAGGACAAGAAAGGAGATGCCTTGGTAGAGGGAGACAGTACAGGTTTGGAGAGAGGTCTGGCACAGGGAAAATGTTAGAGGATTCACAGGAATGTCCCCAACTAAGAAGTCAGGCAGTAGTGGAGAGGATGCCATTGAGGCCCTTCCCCTATTATGAGATTGATGCCTACCTTTTTTACCATTCCTTGAGCCTTCATCAGGTAGCTGAGCACTGAACCATACTACTGGAATTCAGTTGTGGAGAGGAAGGAGAGATGAGCAAAGGAGCCAAGACAGGGCTGGAGAGACCTGCAGAAAATTTGACCTGACCTAGTTGGAACATGGAGACCCTAGTCGTAAAGCTGTGGAAACAGCATTGGATCCAACCAAGCCCTCTGAATGTGGGTGCCAGCTAGGAGGCCGGGGCAGTCGATGGGTCCTCTAACAGTAGAGCCAGTCTTCAACCCTAGAGCACAAATGGACTTTGGGAGCCCATTCCCTGTGGAGGGATACTGTTGCAGCCAAGATATAGCAAGGAGGGCCTAGACCCTCCACCAAATGATATGAAAGACTTTAAGATGGCCTCACTGTCCCTGGAGAGGAGTTGGGGGATGGGGTGTGGGGGTTAGTGGAGAACATGGGAGGATGGACAGGTGAGGAAATGGAGGGATGGATATGTAAATATGAGTGGTAATTAAAGAATTTAAAATATATTTAATTTCAATTAAATATCAACATCAAATAAATATTTTTGAATAAATTGTACATGTAACATTGTTTATGTTAAATATTTAAAGGACATAGACAAACAGAAAGCAGACATAGAGGAGTTACAAAGAGCACAGGTCGTATAGCTGGTGTGAGCATCTTCAGTAGGACTCCAGACACTAAATGAGTAATTGATTGTTGTCCTGTTACCTCAGCTGAGCTCAGGAAAGTGATTTGCCTGGATTCTGACAGGTCAGGGCAGCTATAGGTGATAGATAAGGACTGTTGCATGTAGGATAGTGTGCGCTGTATGGTATAATCTATAGTCATCATGTGTATCAAGCAATCCACGACTGATGAAGAACACCTGAACCAGATGTGGATGCTCAAGAACATATCTGTGTCTACTTCAATTCATATTGAAATTAGAACTGCCTCAAAAAAATATAAGATGAAGCTGGGGGAGGCTTTGTAGATTTCTCGAATCTCAGATTCAAGTGAGGTCAGTTAAACTTCTGAAAATTTAAATGTTTGACTACATTATTTAATGAAATAAATCAAAAATTGATGTAATAGAGATACTTTAAGGGTATGATACATAAGAACCTATAAGCATAACTCTCCTTTTTTTCTGACACACATATACACACAGATGCACACAAACACACACTTAGACAAAACACACTTACTAGTGTATAAGGAAGAAAAGGTGTGGGAATTAGTGGAAGCTGATGACTACAGAGAAATAATAGCAGAAAATTATGATAAATAGTTTTATTTATTTTTGAAAGTGTTTAGAAGCTAATATCAGAGAATTCATCATTAACAAAATCACAGACTCAGAGTTGGAAAGATATTTTGCTTATAATTTCCCAGGTCCAATGTCCACCATGATTGTAGGGGATCTTTTCAGGTCAATGTAAGTTGTTACCTTGTTGGGATAACTAACTTGGTGGGATAGCTTGCTTGTTAGCATAAATTGCTCTCCTTAAGTTCAGCAAAGGGTGCAAGTTCAAACTACACACTTATAGCCTCATATAAAACAAATTTCCTGTCCAAAGTCTCACCTCTAAAACTGCTTGGAGCTATACAGACCCCAGGCTTTCCCAGAGGCCATGATGAAAAGACAAAGGACACATTAGTTCTGCATCCCTGACCAGGTGCAGTCTTGTTGAAGTTCAGTCTGGGCCTGGGCCTCAAAGGTGATAAAGGAACCCAGATTTCTCCATTGAAAGGATACAGTTATCAATCCTAAGACAGATGTGTCTAAACTGTGTTACCTTGCCAGCCTTGTCTGCTGACTTTGGCCCTGTCTCCCCATACAAATAGTATATAAGATGCTTTTCTTAGTAAACTTGCTTGGTGTAAGTCATCAGCTTATATAGGACTTTCTAGTTCTAGCTAGCTGTCTTATTTATTTCTCATCCCAGACCTCCCCCTCAGTACGTCACCACTAGGGATGTTATTCCTATGGGTTTGGGTCACAAAGCACCAATAAATGCATAGTAACAAGACCATAGCATGATTTTAGTGGGGCATAAATGATCAATTTCTAATAAATATTGTATTCTCAACTATAAGGAATGTCAAAAATAGTGAGCAAAAAGTTGTCAGCTCGAGTTTGAAGTTGCCTTTGATGAAAGCCATGCTTTGTTTACATCAAAGCCTTGCCAAACACAATCTCTATCTATTTCCTGGTTCATGAGGACTGTCAATGCCCAATACTACCCAATATAACAATTCTGAGGGGTTCTTTCATTTGCAGTTGGTCTTTGTAACTTGTACTGAGATGACACCATATTTCAATGTTCTTCGCTTCCGAGTTCATTTTCATTCTCATCTACATATGCTAATTTTCATCTTTGCTTCTTCTTTTCACAAAACTAGCTGATAGAATGTAAGTTTTCAGCAGAATATAAGATCAGATACACTATGCTACACTTACAGTGCAGTAAAATGTGAAGATTTAAAAGCAAGATCATGTTACCCAAACTATTTTCTCACATACAATTCTCTGAGGAATAAATCACTAGGATTGCATAGCCAGATATTTAGAAGCTTTTTTCCCCCAATCCCTAAGGAAATGTCACTGTTAGTGCTCAATGTAAAAATTATGCTTAAATAGCTTGCCCTCCTTAAGTTTCTACAAGTCTTCAGATCACATCCAGGAAAATTCTTTTTGCAATAAATACCACTAGAGAAAAGCAGAACATACCAAAATGCAGAGTTATGGAGCTCAGTCCCAATGGGTATTGTGCTGGCTAGTTTTATGCCATCTTGACACAAGCTAGTGTCATCTGAGAGGAGGGAATGTCAATTAAGAAAGTGAATCCCCCTTGCTCATGCAATCTCTCCTCCTTTTCTTCAACTGGTCTTTCACAGCTTGGCTTGCTGTGTGGCTGTGGATCTCTGCATCTGCTTCTATCAGTTACTGGATGAAGGTTCTATGATGACAGTTAGGTTATTCACTAATCTGATTACAGGGACAGGCCAGTTCAGGTACCCTCTCCACTATTGCTAGGAGTCTTAGCTGGGGTCATTCTTGTGGATTCCTGGAAATTTCCCTAGCACCAGGTTTCTCCCTACCTATATAATGGCTCCCTCTATCAATGTATCTCTTTCATTGCTCTCCCTCTCTATCTCTCCCCCAACTCAACCATTCTGTTCCCTCATGTTCTCATTCCCCATCAACTCCCCTCTACCACCCCCACCCCCAGTTCATCCAGAAGATCTCATTTACTTTCCCTTCCCAGTGTGATCTTTGTGTCCCTCTTAGGGTCTTTTTGTTATCTAAGTTCTCTGGGGCTGTGGATTGTAGTCTGATTATCCTTTGTTTTACAGCTAATATCCACTTATGAATGAGTGCATACTGTGTACTCACTGGCTCTGGATTACCTTACTCAGGATGAGTTTTTTCTAATTCCATCCATTTGCCTGTGAATTTCATGGTGCCATTATTTTTTTCCATTGACTAGTACTCCATTGTGTAAATGTACCACATTTTCTTCATCAATTCTTTGGTTGAGGGGCAACAGGGTTGTTTCTAGGTTATTAATAAAGCTGCTATGAACGTAATTGAGCAAGTTCCTTCTGGTACAAATGGTCATCCTTTGGTTGTATTCCCAAGAGTGGTATTTGGGGTGGATTGATTCCCAATCATCTGAGAAACCATCATACTGATTACCAAATTGGCTGTATAAGTTTGCACTCCCACCAGCAGTGGAGGATAATTCCCCTTACTCCACATCCTCTCCAAGATAAGCTGTCAATAGTGTTTTTGTTTTTGATCTTAGCCATTCTAATAGGTGTAAGATAGTATCTCAGAGTAGTTTTGATTTGCATTTCCCTGATGGCTAAGTATGTTGAGCAATTCCTTAAATGTCTTTTGGCTATTTGAGATTCTTCTGGTGAGAAATCTCTGTTTAGATCTGTAATCCCATTTTTTTTTTTTATAAATTGTACTATTTGGTATTTTGATGTATACTTTCTTGAGTTGTTTATATATTTTGGAGATCAGCTCTCTGTCAGATGTGGGGTTGGTGGAGATCTTTTCTGCCAGTTTTGTTTTATTGACAGTGTCCTTTGCCTTACAGAAGATTTTCATTTTTAAGAAGTCCCATTTATTGATTGTTGCTCTCAGCATCTGTGCTACTGTTGTTATATTTAGGAAGTAGTCTTCTGTGCCAATGTGTTCAAGTCTACTTCCCACTTTCTCTTCTATCAACTTCAGTTTAACTGGATCTATGTTGTAGTCTTTGATCCACTTGGACTTGAGTTTTGTGCAGGGTGATAAATATGGATTGATTTACAATCTTCTACATGTTGACATACAGTTATGCCAGCACCAATTGTTGAAGGTGCTTTATTTTTTTCCATTGTAAGTCTTGGCTTCTATGTCAAATGTCAGATGTCCATGGGTGTGTAGATTTATGTCTGGGTCCTTTATTCTATTCTATTGATCCACCTGTCTGTTTTTAATGTGAATACTGTGCTGTTTTTATTACTATAGCTCTGAAGTCGATCTTGAGATCTGGGATTGTGATACCTCTGGAACTCCTTTTATTGTACAAGATTCTTGTAGCTTCCATTCCAAACAGTAATGTGGAAGCTGGAAGTATAAGCCAAATAAACTTTTTTCCTAAAGTTTCTTTGGGTTATAGTGTTTCACAACAGTAATGATAACTCCATCTAGGACATCTGCCACAGATGACCATACCTGTGCTCATGAGACATTATTGAAAAGGTGGAAGACATATTACAAAAGTTGGAGGATCAATGAGTATGCTATAGTATAAGAAACTATCCCCTTAAATTCTAACCAACATAACCACCAAAATGTCATCTGAACAAAGATGACATAAATGAACATGACAAACTGAATAGGAAAGAAACCAAAAAGTCTCAGCCCTACAAAAAATAACTATAGGCAACTGAGGAAAACAGTGCGAGCAAGGTATTCTTCTCAGCAAAGAGTACACCAACTGGTTGTCCAATGCCAAATGCTCATCCCTGAAAACATACATACAAGTAACATTGTACAGACTCAACACATTGTATTTAGGAATATATGTATACACAAATACATGCATGTAATTATTTTTATATTTATATATACAAATACACAATAGCAATTAGTAAAAGAAGAGAGCAAGGATTTGTAGGAGAGCAAAAGAAGTAAATGGAGCAGACTGGATGGAAGAAAATGAGAGGAGAAATGTTGTAATTAAATTATAACCTTGAAAACTAAAATAAAAGAGTGGAACACACACACTAAATAAAAATGATTAAATATGCAAAAATAAAAACCCACAACAAAACAAGCAAGTAAGCAAACAAAAAATCCAAGAAGTAATATCTGATAATAAACTAGTACTTAATATGCATTGATGAATTTTAATAAATATTTCACAGTTGCAATGTTTTGTAGTTGTTTTCTATAAGATGCGATATGAATTGTTAAACCTGTGAATAAATACTCTCTACCGTTGGTGAATTATTTTTTTCTTTTTGGTTTTTCGAGACAGGGTTTCCCTGTGGCTTTGGAGGCTGTCCTGGAACTAGCTCTTATAGACCAGGCTGGTCTCGAACTCACAGAGATCCACCTGCCTCTTCCTCCCAAGTCCTGGGATTAAAGGCATGTGCCACCACCGCTTGGCTGTTGGTGAATTTTTAAACTGCCAAAACTCAAGTAGAATCCAGTTTCTATATAAACAGTATCTTGTGTTTAAGGTAATCTCAGGGAATTTGGAAACCATGTACCTGGAACGTGAAACAATAAATACCTCAGAACGAAACTCACAAAAGCTTTGTCAAGACAAACAAGCCTCATGTTTGCCATAAACGTCCTTAAGCATCCTTTTCACCAGACTGATATTATGTGACACATGTCTATATCTACTATTTGTACTATAGCTTCTGCCCCAATGCTGACATATAACTTTTAACTGACATACAAAGTAAAATTGTCTTGGGAATATCAGAAATCCTACCATTGCTAGGGATCCACTTGAAAATTTTGGTTTACCTTCTCTGAAAGCCAATAACCAACTTTACTTTCCTCTATTTTAAGCATTCACAAATAAACCTCATGGGCAACCATGGTGGAAAACATTAGCAGAAAATACAATTTAATATTGTGACTAATGTCCTAGAACACAGAAGACTCAGATCGCCTCAGAAGTCAAAATGCTTTCTATATGGTGCACTATAAATCTGAATACAGCCTTTTAGGTAGCTGAGTTTCCTGCTGTCTGCAGAAATAAAGATGACTGTTTGATTGATGACACAGTGCTGCCTATTTGCAAAAAAAAGACAAATTGTGATTTCATTTTGAAATCTTTATCTCATTTTGAATGCTATCATAGTGATTATGACGAGCATCCATTTGTTTCTTTTGCTCAGGGTTTGGAAGAGAATGAGTTATCTGCCTTGAGAAAAGCTCCTAGTTTTTAATTCTGAGCAACATGTCATAAATTTCTGATTTGTGACCTAAAGCAATGTGTTTCTTTTTTCCATCTTAGATCATTTGTTTGAAGCAGAACCCAAACCTGAATTGTTGATCTCTCTGAAGCAGTGCTCTGTATGCTGGCCATGTTGGACCTTCAAAAGGTCCATCATTCAAGCACTTTCTCTAGTCTTTAGCATTTTCATCTTGACCTCAGGTAAATCTCAAAGACAGCAGGTCACTGCAAGTGCCACTGCATAGCACACAACTCCTTAGGGATGGTTTTTAAGTCAATAAGAATAAAATTGTCAAATTTCTTTTCTGTTCCATGACCTAATTTTTTCACAGCTCTGATTTGCTCTCATTTTCATCTGGTCCTAATGAATTTTAGTTCTGCTGTTGTTCCTTTCAATCCAGTCTGGGTCTATCCATTTCTCAACTATTAAAACTGTAGAGGCAACTGCAGCAAACTCAAGAGACCCAATGCACTAAAGGAACTCTGGTTGTTTAAAAGTTGGGAAAGCTTTAGCAGATTTCTATTTTCAATGAACAATAAGCAAAAATTATCACTGATGACAAAATTGAATATGGGGCAAGAGTCAGGACACTATAATATCAGCTATAATCACTGTATTAGCTTACTGATTATATTGCTCATGTCCAATGATAGATTCAGAAAGCAATGGGAAAATTTAAGGACAGAAGAAGAATTGGCCAGTACATTAGTAGCTACAGTAATGCCTATGTATATACTTCATTTTAATCAACACGGAGGGTAGATAAAATAATATTATTTTTTAATAAATTACAAACAGTCAAGAGAAATATTAGATGACACAAGTGTCTAAAAATTCTAGAAACATTACACTGACTTTATTTAAAAGAGACAGTGAGCTTTAGTATTAATATTATTAAATCCTATGGACAGAAAATGTGGAAACAAAGGAGAGTAGTAAGACTTGATTTGTCAGGGAAGGGCAATTTAAATTGTTTGAAGGTAATGTAAGTTTTTGAAAATAAAAAGGATCCTGGGAACAAAAGAACAAATGAGCTACTTATCTTGATTTTTGTCTGTGGGTAGACCATTTCTCCAGAAATTTAACCTTATTAGTTCTTCCATTACCATCATAGCGAGATATGCATATATATATTGCAGCATGGACTGAGAAATTCAGACCAAACACTAAGAATAGTTCTGCAGTTACATATATCCTCAAGCTCCTGCAATAGCTAAATAATGTTCTCTATAGTGGCATATTATCTATGATTTTTTGTGGGTATTTAAAAAAAATCTTGAAAAAATAAATTCTTACAAGCAAACATTAGAAAACACAATAGACAAGAAGTTATGGCTCTGGGGACATACAAACACAGACTCACACACACACACACACACACACACACACACACAATCAAAGATGGAATTCCAAAGAAAAGTAATTAATAAAATTTCTCAATAGATAGTGTAATACTGAAAAAATATATACTACTACTCATGACATTTGTTTATGCTCGAACAGTATTATTTATTTATTTATTTATTTACTTATTTTGCACAGAGAGGAATTTGTATTCAATTTCTTTTACTTAAAATAGATATTTTTCCATACAACATATTCTGATTATGGTTTCTCTTCCCCTCTACTCTTCAGATATCTGCTCCACCTCCCCTCCCATAGAATTTACACATTTTCTGTCTTTTATTAGAATACACACAGCAAAACAAAACAGCAGCACACAGACTTGGAAAAGATATTCACCAACCCCACATCTGACAGAGGGCTGATCTCCAAAATATACAAAGAACTCAAGAAGCTAGTCTCCAAAACAACAAACAATCAAATTAAAAGTGGAGTACAGAACTGAAGAAACAATTCTCAATAGAGGAATCTAAAATGGCTGAAAGACACATAAGAAAGTGTTCAACGTCCTTAGCCATCAGGGAAATGCAAATCAAAACAACTCTGAGATACAATCTTACTCCTGTCAGAATGGCTAAAATCAAAAACACCAATAACTGTTTGCTGGAGAGGATGTAAGAAAGGGGAACACTCCTTCACTGTTGGTGAGAGTGCCAACTTGTACAGCCACTTTGGAAATCAGTATGGCGACTCCTCAAGAAAATGGGAATCAGTCTGCCACAAGATCCAGCATTTCCACTCTTAGGCATATACCCAAAAGAAGCAAATTCATATAACAAGGACATCTGTTCAACAATGTTCATAGCAGCACTACTTGTAATAGCTAGAAACTGGAAACAGCCTAGATGCCCCTCAACTGAAGAATGGATAGAGAAATTGTTGTACATTTACACAATGGAGTATTACTCAGCAGAAAAAAAAAAAGGGAATCTTGAAATTTGCAGGAAAATGGATGGACCATTCTGAGTGAGGTAACCCAATCACAAAACGACAAACATTTTAAGTACTCACTCTTATGTGGATTTTAGACATAGAGTAAAGAATTACCAGCCTACAATGCACAGTGCCAGAGAAGCTATTAAACAAGGAGGACCCTAAGTGAGTCATATATGGCCAACTGGAGAAGGAGAAAAGATCAAGATCTCCTGAGCAAATTGGGAGCATGGGAAGAGGGGTGGAGCTAGAAGAATGAGAAGGGGAGAAGAGGGGGGATGCAGAAGACAAGAGGGAGCAGAAAGTTTGAGTCAGGGGAAGAATAGAAGATAACAAGAATGGAGATACCATAAAAGAGGGAGACATTTTAGTTTTACAGAGAAATCAAACACTAGGGAAATGGCTGGAGATCTATAAAGATGACACCAACTAACAATCTAAGTAACAGAGGAGAGGCTACCTTAAATGCCCTCCCCTGATAATGAGATTGATGACTGACTTATATGCTATCTGATACCCCTCATCCAGCAACTGGTGCAAGTAGAAACAGACACCCACAATTAATCACTGAATTGAACTGGAATCCAGTTGCAGAGAAGGATGAGTGAAGAGCAAAGGGGTCCAGACCAGGCTTGTGAAACCCACAGAAACAGCTGACCTGAACATCAGGGAGCTCTTGTCCCTAGACTGATACCTGGGATATCAACATGGGACTGATCAAGACCCCAGGAACATAGGTTTCAGTGAGGAAACCTTGGAAATCTATGGGACCTCCTGTTCAGTACTTATCCCTAGCATAGGTGTGGACTTTGGGAGCCTGTTCCACACAGAGGCCTACTCCCTGAGCCAAGACACACAGGAGTGGGCCTAGGCCCTATCCCAAAGGGTATGATAGACTCTGATGACATCCTATGGAAGGCCTCACCATCCAGGGGGAGCAGAAAGGATATATGATAGGTAGGATTTTAGTTAGGAGGATGGTTGGGGAGTAGGGGAGGGAGATGGCACTTGGATTGTCATGTAAAACAATCTTGTTTCTAATTCAAATAAAAAGATCTTCAGGAAAACAAAACAACAACAACAAAAAAAGCAGGTGTGCAAATTCCCAGTGAGACACAAAGCAAGAAAGAGGACAGAGTTAAAGAGGGAAAATATCACCAAACAGGTGAATATGGATAGTGAATGCAATTCTTAATATTTTTCCTATAATTTGTTTATAATAATCTTCTATGGTTAAAATTATTCATAACTGGGCAAAACTATTTTAAAATTAATAAGATATAATGGAACAAAAAGAAAACACACAGGTCTCTCTGGGAGATTACTGGCAGACTTCCATTCCAGGATGGACTTCAGGAGAACATTCCCCATGGAGTGATATTCTCTTAGCCTAGATACACAGCGGAGGGGGCTAGGTCTTGTCCCAAATGACTTGACAGACTTTAATGATCCCTCATGGAAGGCCTCATCCTCTCTGGGGAGTGGATGATGTGATGGGGGGTATGTAGGAGACATGGGAGGAAGGGAGGGAGAGGGAACTGTTTCTAATTTAAATAAGATTTAGAAAAGAAAACACAGGATCTAAAGAATAATATTAAGAAAAAAATAAGATTAAAACAACCAAATAAACCAAAAGATGATCCATCCTACCACATGGACACTGGCTCATCTATGTTCATAGCAACTCCCTTCATAGTATCCAGAAGATGGTAGCAACCTTGATGTCCCTCGAAGAATGGATAAAGAAAATGCAGTACATTTACTCAATAGAGTATTACTTAGTTGGTTAAAAAATTAACATCATGAAATTTGCAGACATGTTGATAGAACTAGAAAAAAAAATCATCCTGAGAAAGACAACTCAGACCCACAAAGACAAGCATGGCATGTACTCACTTACAGGTGGACATTTGCTGTTAAGTAATGGATAATCTTGCTACAATTCACAGACCCAGAGAGGTAAAGTAACAAGGAGGGTTCAAGATGGGCAAGCATGTATTTCCCTGGAACTGGGAAATAGAAAAGATATTTTGTGTGGTAGACTGGGGGAGGTGGGGATGGGAATAGGAGAGATCTCCTTGCAGAGGAAGGAATGGAGAGACAGATTACTGGGAGAGACAACTGAAATTAGGGGCATTTGAAGGGTTGATATGTCATCCTAGGGCAATAGAAACTTCCTGGAACCTATGAGGGCAACCCTAGGGAGGACTCTTCATAATGGAGGATATGGACCTTGAAGGGGCCATCTTCTGTAACCAGGCAAGGCTTCCAGTGGTGGGACTAGGATACCAATCCAGCCACAAAACCTTCAACCTACAATCTATTCTGCCTGTAAAATATGCTGGGATAGTGGCTCAGAGCTTGTGTGACCAATCAATAACTGTTTTAACTTAAGAACTGTGCTTTGAGAGGGAGTCCATGCCCAGTATGATCTGGTATAGATGGACATTTCTGTACTGCCCAGTCCCATAGCAGCTTAGTGCCAGATAAACACACAGAGGCTAATATTAATTATACACTGTTTGGTCAATAGCTCAGGATTATTACTGGCTAGCCCATTCTTAATTGTTAACACATTTCTATTAATCTATGTATTTCCACATGGTCTTGGCCTACTGGAGAATGCCCAGACATCCTGCCTTCCCAGTGGCTACATGGTATCACTCATCGGTAATTTTTTTTCCTGCCTTTCCTCTTCCCAGAATTCTATTAGTCTGGTAGCCCCACCTATACTTCCTGCCTGGCTACTGGCCAATCAGTATTTATTCATCAATCAATAAGAGAATCATATATTCACAGCACACAGAAGGACATCCCCCATCAACCTAGGTGGCCAAAAACGAGAAGCTAGATAGTCAGAGACCAAAGGTAGAACCAAACATGATTGGCCAAAACAAACAAACAAACAAACTAGTAAATGTATTCAGACTCAAGGCAGAGGCAGGCAGATCTCTGGGAGTTCAAGAACAGCCTGGTCTACAAAGAGCTAGTTCAGTTCTAAGACAGCCTACAAAGCCACAGGGAAACCCTGTCTTGAAACCTCACCCCCCCCCCAAAATAACTAACTAACTAACTAAATAAATAAATAAATAAATAAATAAATGTATTCAGATCATTGCCTAGCTCAGTCCCCATCAGAGAGGCTTCCTGTGGTAGCTGATGGGAGCAGATGCAGAGACCCACAGTCAAACAGAACTTGGGAAACCATGCAGAACAGGGGAAAGAAGGATTACAGCAATGAGAGGGGTTGAGGGTACCAGGAGAACACAGTTCACAGCATCATCTAAGCAGGGGTCATAGGAGTTCACAGGGACTGAACCTACAATTGTGGAGCCTGTATGAGTCTGTGTTAGGTCCTCTGGAAATATGCTGAGGTTGTTTGTTTATCTTGGGGTATTTCTGGAACTCCTGATAGTGGAATGTCTCTGACTGTTTTGCAGGACCCCTTTCCTCCAACCAGGTTGCTTTGTTCAGCCTTGATATGTTGGTTCTTGCCTAGTTTTATTGTATCTTGTTATGTGAAGTTTGGTTGGTATCTCTGGGAATCTGCTCTTTTTTGAAGGGAAGCAGAGGACAAGTGGATCTTTGTGAGAGGCTGGGTTGGGGGGGTCAGAGGAGTGGAGTTAGAAGAGCTTGAATTTAATGAAAGAATAAATAAATTTTTAAAAAAGAAACACACAGGCATCTAAAGAGTAATATTAAAACAAAATGAAATGAGATAAAAGAAAAAGAAATAAACCAGAATAGGACAAAAGAAGAAGAAAAAGAGTCCAAGGAAAAACAAAAACACAAAAAGATATATACACAGAAACACAGGTTTCTACACAGTAATCCCATTAAAAAATATAAAAACAAGAATATATAATCTATACAAAATGGATTTGGAAGTAAAAAAGAGAGAGGGAGAGAAAGGGATAAACAAAACAAAATGTGCTAACAAAAGTTTATGAGCCAAAGAACCACAAAGATGTCATTGAGTAACACTAAACAAAAAAGTGAAAGACTTGTACAGTAAGAATTTTGAGTCTCTAAAGAAAGAAACTAGGCCGGTTGTTGGTGACACACACCTTTAATCCCAGCACTCGGGAAGCAGAGGCAGGCAGATCCCTGTGAGTTCGAGGCCAGCCTGGTCTCCAAAGCAAGTGGCAGGATAGGCTCCAAAGCTACACAGAGAAACACTGTCAAAAAAGAAAGAAAGAAAGAAAGAAAGAAAGAAAGAAAGAAAGAAAGAAAGAAAGAAATTAAAGAAGATACCAGAAAATGGAAGGATCTCACATGCTCTTGGATAGGTAGGATCAACATAGTAAAAATGGCAATCTTGGCAAAACCAATCTACAGATTCAACGAAATCCCCATCAAAATCCCAGCACAAATATTCACAGACTTTGAAAAAACAATTCTCCACTTTATATGGAAAAAAAAAAAAAGACCCAGGATAGCCAAAACAACCCTGTACAATAGGGAACTTCTGGAGACATCACTATTCCTGACTTCAAGCTCTTTACAGAGCTATAATCCTGAAAACAACTGGCACAAAAATAGACAGGTAGACCAATGGAATCCAGTTGAAAACCCTGATATCAACCCACATACCTACAAACACTAGATTTTTGACAAAGAAGCTAAATTTATACGATGGAATAAAGAAAGTATCTTCAACAAATGGTGCTGGCATAAGTGGATGCTGGCATGCAGATGACTGCAGATAGATCCATGTCTATCACCATGCAGAAAAATTAAGTCTAAATGGATCAAAGACCTGAACTTCAATCCAGCCACACTGAGCCTATTAGAAGACAACGTGGAAAATACCCTTGAATTAATTGGAACAGGAGACTGCTTCCTGAACCTTACACCAGTAGCACAGACACTGAGATCAACAATTGATAATTGGGACCTCCTGAAACTGAAAAGCTTCTGTGGGGGTAAGGACAAAGTCAGTAATACAAAACGGCAGCCCATAGACTGGGAAAAGATATTCATCAACACCACATTTGACAGAGGGCTGATCTCCAAAATATACAAAGAACTCAAGAAGCTAGTCTCCAAAACAACAAACAATCAAATTAAAAGTGGAGTACAGAACTGAAGAAACAATTCTCAATAGAGGAATCTAAAATGGCTGAAAGACACATAAGAAAGTGTTCAACGTCCTTAGCCATCAGGGAAATGCAAATCAAAACAACTCTGAGATACAATCTTACTCCTGTCAGAATGGCTAAAATCAAAAACACCAATGACAATTTATGCTGGAGAGGATGTAAGAAAGGGGAACACTTCTCCACTGCTGGTGGGGGTGCCAACTTGTACAGCCACTTTGGAAATCAGTATGGTGACTCCTCAAGAAAATGGGAATCAGTCTGCCACAAGATCCAGCAATTCCACTCTTAGGCATATACCCAAAAGAAGCAAATTCATATAACAAGGACATCTGTTCAACAATGTTCATAGCAGCACTGTTTGTAATAGCCAGAAACTGGAAACAGCCTAGATGCCACTCAACTGAAGAATGGATAGAGAAATTGTTGTACGTTTACACAATGGAGTACTACTCAGTGGAAAAAAAAAAACAATGGAATCTTGAAATTTGCAGGAAAATGGATGGAACTAGAAGAAACCATTCTGAGCAAGGTAACCCAATCACAAAATGACAAACATTTTAAGTACTCACTCATATGTGAATTTTAGACATACAGTAAAGAATTGCCAGCCTACAATGCACACTGCCAGAGAAGCTAGTTAACAAGGAGGACCCTAAGAGAGACATACTTGGTACCCTGGAGAAGGGGAAAGGGTCAAGATCCCCTGAGCAAATAGAGAGCAGGGGAAGAGGGGAAAGTGAGCTACATTAAAGAGAAGGAAAGAAGAGGAAGGATGCAGAGGTCATGAGGGAGCAGCAAGTTTGACTCAGGGGTAGAATAGAAGAAAGGATATGTTATAGGTAGGGTTTTAGTTGGGGGGATGGGAGGGAGAAGGGAACTGGGATTATCATATAAAACAATCTTGTTTCTAATTCAAATAAAAAATTTTGAAAAAAAAAAAACAGAATGGTTTGTATCCCAGTGAGACTCTGGTAGTTTGAATGAAAATGGCTCATAGGCTCATAGAGAGTGTCCACATTAGCTATTAGGAGGTGTGACCTTACTGAAATGGGTGTCACTTTGTTGATTGAAGTGTGTCACTAGGGGCATGCTCTGAGGTCTCAGATGCTAAAGCCTGGCCAATGAGTCACTGTTCCTTTCTATAGCCTCAAAATTCAGATGTAGACCTCTCAGCTACTTATCCAACACCTAGTCTGCCAATGAGCCACCATGCTTCTTGATATAACTATAAGCCTGCCCCAGTTAAATATTTTCTTTATAAGGGTTGTTGTGGTCGTGGTGTCTCTTCAAAGAAATAAACGCTAATTAAAATAAACTCCTTTGAAAGGAACAAAGTTTTCCATTGTGAGTGATTATAAATTGGAGCTAGCTTTTGGATTGGGGTAGGATTTTTAAACTAGGATATTTAAGTAACACCATATAAAGAGACATATATTATGAATATTTGTGAAAATGGAACTTTTGCAAAGAGATGTAAATTTTGACAAAATTGAATTGAAATAAACAAATTCCAATAGTATTAGAATGTTTATTTTGCCAAGGGATATACTTGAATGTTGTTATATTTGTTTGAATAAAAGTGGCATCCATAGGCTCATATATTTTAATGACTGGTCTTCAGAGTGTAAAGTTTGGGAAGGATTAAGAAGAGTGCCCTTGTTGAAGGATGTGTGCCACTAGGTTTCAAAAGTTTATAGCAGGACTAGTTTGCTTTTTTTCTCTTGCCATATTTGCAGATCAAGCTGTAAGGCTCTCAGTTAATGATCAAGTTCAATGCCTGTCTGCTTCTTACCAAATTATGATCATGGCCTGACCCTATGAACCTATGAGCAAGCCCCAATTTAATGCTTTCTTTTATGTGAGTTGCCTTGATCATGTTGTATCTTCACAGCAACATTAAACACAGTTGTGATTTTATGGGTGGACTAGAGGTTTGTAGGGGCATGGACAGGACAGGAACAGGAGTTTCAAGTAGAGAGGAAGAGGGGAGAAAGGATTAAAGGAGGGAATTATGGAGAGAAGGGCATTTGAGGGGTAGCATGTAAGCACAGTTCAGTGGAAAATTCCTAAACCATATGAAAGGCATGCTAATGAATTCTCCCAGTAATGAAAGAGATTAATCTCAGCTGGCTATCTCTCCTCATCTCACAGGAAGTTTCCTCTAGTGAGACTGGGTTACAACCAATTGGCCACAGGGATCCCATGTAAATCCCCAAACCTCCTAGGCTATTGGTAAGACAATAGGGTGCTATCCATACACTGACAGAGAGGCCTCATTGCTGAAGACAACATCCACACAACTCATTGAGCATGGAGAAGAGGGGATATAGGATTCTAGGGAACAAGTTTCTCCAAATCAACTGAGCAAAGCTCTTATGTAAACATGGAGAGTGAAACAGGAGGCACATGGCCTACACGGGTTTGCACCAGGTCCTCCATGTACTTATTATAGTTTTCAGTTTATTATTTTTACGGGACTCCTGAATGGGTGGGTCTCTGAATCCTGTGCCCTCTCTTGGGACTCTTTTCCTTCTGGAGGGTGTGCTTTGTCCAACTGTGGTGTGGTGGTTTTGTTTACTCTTACTGTGTTTATTTTGTTAAATTTAGTTGTTATGAAAAAAATCAATAACAACCACAAAAACGCTGAAAATTTAAACCTGGGAGTAGTAGCACATACATATACATTCAATCCCAGCACTTGGGAGGCAGAGGCAGGTTGATCTCTCAGTTCTTGGCCAGCCTGGTCTATGTTGTGAATTCTAGGACAGCCAGGGCTACATAGTGAGATACTATCTCAAAACAAAACAAAACAAAACAAAAACTCAATTTAATTTGTACTTTACAACAACATTTTTAGGTGAATTTTTTCAAGATATTAGGTGGGTAAGGGTTATGAAATTGTGTACCCAAAAAGATAACATGTCTATTTAAAAATCAGTAAATCAGTAGAACTTTTACACACACACACACACACACACACACACACACACACACACACACACATACACACACACACATACACAGAGAGAGAGAGAGAGAGAGAGAGAGAGAGAGAGAGAGAGAGAGAGAGAATTTTAAACAGCTTATACACCTTAAACAAACAAATGAAACAACAGTTTCCTATGATTCTTAGATTCATGAACATAAGCTTGTTCAGAAAAAATATGATTATTTGACAGCTTGGATGTGTTTGGGTGAGCTTATAATCCTATTTGTAGGATGATATACGTGAATTGTAATTATTGAAGAAGAGGTAATAGTACTGACTTACAACAATCAAAGATTTTCTAAACTAAAAACCAAACAACCAGATGGGTATCCCAGTGCTGAGAGGAGGAAGTGATCACAAGCTCCTATCCCCAAAATAGAAGGTCCCATCCCTAACTAATTGACATCTAAGTTCAAAAGAAAAAGTAGTTTCCTTCCATGGAGTCTCACTGCCTATATAAACCACACTAGAGGGTAGGCCCCATGCTCAGCAGTAGATGGCTAACACAAAATGAACTCATTGTATTGTGTAGACTTTTTGCCTAATAATACTTTGTCTATGCATTTTTTATACTACTGGTCTTTTGCTGATATGTTTCAAAATTTTGCATATCTATCTGTCTATCTATCTATCTATCTATTTCTCTGTGCATGTTATGTGTTTTTTTGTTTGTTTTTTTCTGGTATGATTTTTTATTAATATTTGCCTGTATATGAGAGAGGTGGGGGCATGGCATTGGGCAGGTGAGATGGATCTGGGAGGAGTTGGGAGAAGGGAAATGTTATTAGAATATATTTTATGATTTTTTCTAAAACAAACAAATGAAACAACAGTGCCCTATGATTCTTAGATTCATGAACATAAGCTTGTTCAGAAAAATTATGATTATTTGACAGCTTGGATGTATTTGTGTGAACTTTTAATAAGACAAATGAAAAAGTGTACAGAATTTAACAACAAAAAAATTCAGAGGGCTTAAAGCAGAATCACCCCCCCACAAAAAAAAAAAAAAAAACAAAAAACAGTGAGGAGACAAAGTTTCCACCAGAGAGATGGCTCAGTGACTAAGCACTTAGTCTGAAAACAAAGGAAGATCTTAATTTGGATACTAGGATGCCAGCAAAAGCTAGGTGGGTGTGGTGATCTGATTGTAACTATAGTCTTGGGTCAAGATGACTAGAGAATGAGCATATAAATGACCCTGAGATTTGAGAGACTGCCTCAATGAATATTTGAGGAGTTGTGGGTGATTCCCAATGTAATCCTTGAACTTCCACATAAATGTGTCCCCACATATCCCCACATACTCCCATAAAATATACCCACATAGCCCATATATGTGCCCACACACATGCAAACATACCAATAGAAACCATATTAATTGAGGTTTGTGAATAAAATGTACAAAATGCCTATACAAAAAGTCAGTGTATTACTTAAGATGTTTTTGTCCAGTATTTTCCTAAGGCAGATGATGTATTTTGATTTAGGGCTGACAGGGCTTAACTTCAGGTATATAAGCAGTAAATACATGTTGACTAAATAGGAGAATGGCTGCAATAAATGCTGAATAACTATGTTTCATACTAAGCAGGATCTTATTAGGAAATCAATATTATACATAACTAAATGACCACAAGTAAATGCTTGTGTACATATTATTTTATATAACTATTAAATAGTATTTTTCTCAAAACGCAACTAGAAACTGGGATATATATTTCAGGCTGAATTCAATATATAATGGGGCTAATTTTCTCTTTTATAGTCTTTTTCTTTTTTAAATTCCTGAACTGAGCTTGGAACAGTCATGCACTTACAAATGAATAGTGTTAAGTTCAAATATTTGTGCTGATATATCAAATGTACATTACTAAACATTTCTGCTTTCCACGAACCTACTTAATAAACAGGGAACAGCAGAGGTGTAAATGACCATGCCAAATCTGTAGAATCTTGTACTGAGGCTACTAATAGAAGGATAACATTCTCAACAAAAATCCAATGTCTGCCACCTGTTTGTATTTAGACCCATTACTTTTCAGCTGAACCTTTGTTCATGCTTCCCTGTTTAAGATGAGTATGCTTAAAGCCATTCACTATTTAAAGATAAGCTTCTTGCACACTAAAGAGCTGAGTGATGGTGCACACCAGAGGTTCTCATGTGGGTCACAACCCTTTTGGAAAACCTCTATCTGCAAAAATATTTGCATTATGACTCATAACATTAGCAAAATTACAGTTATGAAATAACAAAAAAAATGTGGTTGGGTGTCTTCATAACATGAGGAACTGTATTAAAGGGTTATAGCATTAGTAAGGTTGAGAAGCAGTGGTGTAGACTTTTCAGTAAGTCATTTTTAAGTCTGGAGGGCAGACCTTGATGTGCTTACTGATGATTATTTGAAGTTGTTTCAGATAATAATTGGTGCAAAGCAAGACAGTCCTTGTTGTCAATGAACAAACTGCTTTAGAAGTAAAGGAGAATTTTCCTTTAAGATTTTATGTTTTAATTATAAACTTCCTATATTGCAAGGCTTTCTGTTTAATTAGAGAAGGCTTGCTCTAATCCCTTAAAATATTAATCTAGGTAAAGGCATGAACAAGCAAACATGGCTCCTGTATTAAGCTGACATCATTCACTATTTACCAACCGCAAGCAAACTAATCAGTGTCAAACAGCAAAGATCTTTAATTTTACAGCATAGCAGAATAGTGTGGGAAAGGCTGTTTTCCACACTTCACTGTAAAAAGTTATTTCCTGCTCAAAACCATGGAGATGAATTCAATAAATAGCCCACAGCTATCAGAGAGTAAACTTCAGAAGCAGGGAGTAGTGTTAAATTGTTTTATCAATTCATTGTTACTTGAAAATTTTCAGAGGTATTAAGTGCTCTGTATAGAAAAATGTGATAGTGAAATCATATCTTTAATTCAAATCACAAGGATTAGAAAGGACTGGGGAGTATTCTGAATTGGTACAAGGGTTAGATTAAGGACATAAGCTGTGTAGTGTGTAGTGATCCATAGCCAAAGAAGTAAATCAGGACAGAAAAGTGAGAGGGTCAGATGTCATAGGGACTCAAGTCAGATGAAAATGTTTGGGTCTTACACAAATTTGTGGCAGTGACCTGTTAATTTAAATGATTTGTGTGTTTGCGTGTGTGTGTGTGTGTGTGTGTGTGTGTGTGTGTGTGTGTGTGTGTGTGTGTGTTAGGGTCAATCCATGGTTTATCTATAGTTGGAAAATGTCTCTCTGGGGTTGGCAAGAGGGTTTAGTGGGTAAAGTGTGTTTCTTGACAAGACTGCTACCTGAGCTCATTCCCTAAGATCCACATGGTGGAAGAAGTGAACCAACTCCTCCATGTTGCTTTCTGACCTACCCATCCACTGTACACACACACACACACACACACACACACACACACACACACACACACACTTAACAAAAATAAGAGTCTTACAGTCACTCTGTGAGTAAATGAACCCAGTGTCAAAAGGTAAAAGAGATGAGAGAATGGCAATTGTTAGTGTCCAGATGAAAAATGGTGGATACTTGAATACAAGGTAGCACTGACAATCGAGGGACAAAAGCATGATGTGATTACAGTAATAGATGATAGTCTTAGTTGATGGACAGGTTTTGCAGAAGGAATAAAACAGCATATAACAAAGTGAACTCTTAGTCAATTCAGGGCCATGATGGGAAATGGGTGACATTTTAGACAGCTGTGAAATCTGTAGTAAAATGGCCATGGTATATTGCCAAATAATAGCACTTGGATAATTAATATGCCCATTGTAAATTCAGTATTTGTAAAATATTCTTCATACATATATACATTCACAGAATCAGATGATTATGTAGTAAATTTACTTGGATTGACACAGTTCCTGCAAGTAGCAAGTGCTAGAATATTAGTTAACTACACACATATAGCTGATTATTGCTTCACTATTTCTCAATAAATTAAGTTCCTGCTTCATTTAACTTTCAATTCAAATACAAATAACATATATTTATCATTTAAAAAGATTAAAGTTAAACTTTTATGACATATAATTATCAGATATATAGTCACTGTCAAGAGTTGCTTTAAGTATTTTCGAAGCAGTATTTATATGAGCATAGATATGTATCAATAGAGATTTGTATTTGTATACATAATGAGACTAGAAACAATATAATTAAATAGACAAAATTAGAAAAGTGTAGGGGGAGAAAAGAAGAGGCACTAGTCATTAGAAATATCCAGCATAGGGACTAGAGGGATTTCTCATTCAGAAAAATACTTGACATGAAATCATCATGACCCAAGATCATAACCTTAGTGAAAACATGGGTGTGGCCATGTGTGCCTGTAAACCCAGCGCCAACTACAGGAAGGAGAGACAAGAGGATGCCTGTGACTTGCGGACCAGCTTGTCTAACTTATTGTCAACTCCATGGTTAAAATGAGACTGCTCCTCTAAAAATATGACAAATGATTGAAGATTTTCAGTGTTAATCTCTAGCACCTGCATGTAGGTGAACACACATGTGCCTATGAATACCACACACACACACACACACACACACACACACACACACACACACACACACTCACACACAAATAATATTTAACAAAGAATGTTAAATATTCTGGAGTAATATTAATGGAGTAAAAGCCCATGACTTATGACTTTGAAAGAGCATAGCCTTTGTTCCATAGTAGAATGGTGTGAATTTTAAGATATTTAGCTCATACTCTTAATATTTTGAGGAATTACTATGATTTTGAACTCTTTAAATGAACTGAAAAGCTGAAATATTTTTCTGTTTACTTGGGAGTCAAATAATTAAAAAAAAACAAGTGGAAAGAAACTATTTTCATGTACCTACAAACCACACTGTGTTAACTCTAATGACAGGAAGCAGTAGAGGACTGTCAAGCCAATGAGAACTAAATTAAGCAGTGTTTTAAGCTCTTTTGTCAAAGATAGACTAATTGCATATTTACAGGACTTTTTGTTTGAAATATCAACTCTCTAGGGGAAAAGAAATCTTACAGTCTCTTTTGACATTAAACAATGGCTTAAAACAAGAAATTATTAAGGCCACAAGAGCCTTTAGTGCAGCTGTTTGGAGACACATTGCAATACCAAACTAATTTATCTTGTGTTTGAATTTTTGTCTCCCTTCTTTGTAACAATTTATTTTAAGAAAGTGACTGAATAACTTCCATAACTAATGAAGAATATGGTCATACTCATGAAAGTCCCAGTAGTTTAAAAATCACACCTTGAGCTGGTACAATGGCTTTGCTAGTATAGGAAATTGGTGTCAAGCCAAAGAACTTGAGTTCGTTCTCCTGGTAAACAAGGTGGAAGGAGAAAGTCAGTACCGTCAGGCTGTTCTTTGACTTCTACATATGTACCATGGTATGTGTATGCTGCCCCCCATAAATAAATAAATAAATAAATAAATAAATAAATAACCAAATAACATTGAAAATAAGGAACTGTTTTCAAAATGAAAAGTTGAATATTAGGAACTACCCTATTTACTGATAATTAAAGCAGCTAGATAAATTAAGTGAACTTTCTCTGGACTTGTTTCTATTTACCTAATTTCCTGTTGGAAATGACAACCAGTGCTCTCTGAAATACATGAATTCTTTTAAGGATGAAACTACAGGACAAATTGGTTTTAATCCCCTTATGGCAGGGCTCTTTCTACTCTGTCTTCTTTATTATTTTTATTCTCTTTAAGAAGGAATAAATAATGTTTGCCTCAAATGTCATTGTGTTGTGCCCAAATTCTGAATCCCAAAATCAACAAGAGGCCCATTTTGATGCAAAAGCAATGAGTCTTTTATTGCAGTTGTTTAACGAGCTAACCCCATTAGCTCAGGCCTTTCATCCTTCCACCCCAGAAACCACAAGACAGGGATCTTCTAGGGCAGTGTAAGGGGAATGTCAAGGGATATGCACAGGCTCAGGATTGGTGTGCCTCCAGGCTTGGACGACCTGCCCTGTGTTGATTGGTCAACTGGTTGTTATGGCCCATAGGCCCTCCCTGGGCAGTTGCTATGCTCTGTATGTCACTGTTGTGCACTTGTCAGTAAAGCACACCCAGAGCTGTAAAGCATAACTCTGCCAGCTAACTTCGGATTGGTTCCTTGCCAAGAGGTGGGCATCTGACCTCCTAGTGATCAAGGCCAAGGTCAGGCAAGCACATGTTAGCCTGTCATGCTAAAACGGGGGTCATTCCCTTTAATTATATACTTTAAGAAGTGGTTACTGACTCTTCTCTCTCTGATGATCCAGATCTAATCCCCAGCTTTGCAGCAAAATTCCTATGGTAGTCTTCCTTGACTCCTGCTCCCATCTCCTGCAGATCCCACAGATATTCTCCTTCTTGTCTCCCTACCTGCACTCTTTGCTTTGTCTCAGCCCCCAAGCCCACCCAAGGGTTGCTCCTGCAGCAGAGTCATACCTTTCCTTCTGCTCCTTCAAACCCAACACCCCAGTCTTTCCCCAGCTCTGTAGAAGAAAATCTGCTACAGTCTTCCTTTCCTCACTGATCCTACCAATAATGAATTACAAAGACCTTGCCCTTTCCCCAAACTCATCCCAGTATCCCAGCCTCCAACACTAGCAGGTAATCCCTGTAAACACACCAGCAGAACAGACCAGGGAAACAGGTAACTAACTGAAAGCATTCTCTCCTCTCCTCCAATCCTGTCTCATCCAATCTCTGCATCAGAACACCTGTTGTAGTCTGCCTTCCCCTTTCCGCCCAAATCTCCGGTTAATCTCACAGACCCTTCCCCAACCTCCCTATCTCCACTGGTTGGTTAATTTCAGCTCCCAACTCCAGCAGGCACTCCCAACTAAATCACAGACTATACCAGCCAAGAATGCAGGTAGACTGTCTGTAATTCTTCCTCTCTCCTTTTGTCCCTCTATATTCACCCCCAGTTCCATATCCAGCAGACCATATGGGGTAACCTCTCTTCACTGTGGCTTCCCTATTCCAAGGAGATGAAATAGGCAGACCCTGGTTTAATACTCTGCTTCCTCCCTTCAAATCCCTAGCCTTTCTCCCTCCCTAAGTATCATCTCCCAATACCCAGAAACACATTTTACCTGGAACTCACAGTGACCGTACTATTAGGTCCAAAAAACTTGCATTATCAGGGAGGTCACAGGCATGACACTCTCTGAAAATCCAGAAAATAAATAAAAATCAAGGAGCAAAACACTGAACTAACAAAGACAAACCCAGAAATCAGCACCTAGATGTGTCATGACCCCAATACCAGAGGGCAAGATGCCAGTGGAAGACCATAACAAAGTCAGGCAGAGCCATGTGTCTCCACTAGAGTCTCGCTATCCTACCACAATAGGCCTTGGATATTCCAGCATAGCTGAAGCAGAAGAAAAAGACCTTAAAAACCACCTGAAGTTGATAAAGGTCCTTAAAGAGGAAATTAATAAATTCCTAAAAGAAATCCAGGAAAACAAAAACAAACAGTTGAAGGAAATGAATGAAACTGTTCAAGTCCTGTAAAGAGAAACAGAATGATAAAGAAAATCCAAACTGAAGGGATTCTGGAAATGAACAATTTAGGAATTTAAACAGGAATGGCAGAGGCAAGCTTCATCAACAGAATACAAGAGATGAAGAGAGAAGACACTCAGGCACTGAAGATACAATAGAAGAAAACCCCTAAATTAAATTGCACTACTAGGAATGTGGTCCTTTTGGAGTAGGTGTGGTCTCCTGGGAGGAGTTTTGTCACTGTGGAGATCTTATATGCGCAAGCCACACCCAGTAAGTTACACCACTTCCTTTTGCCTGTGAGAAAAGATGTCGGACTCTCAGCTACTTCTCCAGCACCATGTCTGCCTTTTGTGCTACTATGATGCACAATGATGATAAAACAAAAACAATGTAATGTTCTCACTTTATGAGTTGCAGTGGTCATGGTGTCCCTTCACAGCAATAGAAATCCTAACTAAGATACTTACAATAGTCTATTTTGTTATGTTTTGTTGTTATTTCTTGGAAGGCTGTTCTTTTCAAATAAGAGACAGAAATGAGTGGATCTGCAGGGAGGAGAATTAGGTAGACACTAAGAGAATTAGACAGAGTGGAAAATTAATCAAGATATATTGTATGAGAAAAGAATCTATTCAATAAAAATATGAAAATAATTGTAATAATGAAGAAATGGTCATTGAATGTATGATTAAAAGCAAACATTTATGGGATTCTATATGTAAGCACAAAGTGGGAGTGAGTATGTTAACTTCTAAAAGCTGAGAGAGACAAGAAAAAAGATAAAAAAGAATTCACATTCTTTAGTGTAAATTCTGTTAATTTTGTCACTTATTCTTGGCATTTTTCTGTACAAGAGAAAAAGATGTCTCATCAAGAATGTGTTATTTGTGCAGCTAAGATCTTTTGCAATCAATAGGGATTATTTTAGCAAAATGTTGATGTCTCATTATAGAAACAAAGCTCCTTTGGTTAACTTGTATTTATCAGTTGCAAATGTTGTCTTTCTCTCGTTGCCAGCTTATTTGAAAGGTCCATTAAGGCAATACATTATTTAGCTATATTTAATAATGGCCACCACTGTCCTGTTTCCACATTTAACACTAGAAACTCAACCGTATTACATACTTTCATTTTGAATCTTATAGGAGTAACTTTTCTGTTGGCTGCTTTTGTGTTACTGTGACCAAGCAAATCCTTGAGTGCAAGAATATAAGGGGGCTTATTTTGTTTGATGGCTTTGGAAAGTTTTCTATTATGATGGAAGGTCATAGTGTCTGGAACAGAAGGAGTTTGCAGTAGAAGCTGAATGGTGGTAGACAAGATGAAGATCATGAAATTGGTGTTTATTTGATACTGACATCCAGTTTGATTGACAAATGTATAGCTGAATAGTTTTGTGAAAACTGACTAGATGAACTATTTTTAAAGGTTTTCTGAGAGGGAACTAGAGGTACAATGAATGGATAACCACACAATATGGAAGAGGGAAGCATTCTACTCATCTCTCCAGAGTCCTGTGAGTCCTGCCTGGGGTAATTTCTGATACAATGTATTAGTGGGAATGAGGTGGAAACTCAGAGCCTGCAGCAGTTACCAGTGAGGCTGGGTAGTTATCAAACATCCATTGTCAGTGCTGTGGCCAGAGTACAGAAGGCTGACACTATTCTTGGTGAGGATTCACAAGACCCCCACAGGGCCTAGAAATATGACAGGTGTTGGAGAGAGGAGAATGGAAGTTGTTATTAAATGTAGCAGATGCAGAAATCAGAGAATTTCTGTTGTCATTGTTGATGACTCCACTTGTTACTTTGGAATACATAGATGGGTTATCTTCATCAAATTAAATTCCCTTTTCAAGGTCCAGAGACATGCAAAAAAAAAAAAAAAGGATGTTTAAGTATTTTAAGAGCCAGAGATGATGGATGACTTGAGGGAAACTTTATTCCAGACACAACAGGATGGATACACATATGAAACACACAGAGATTGTGGCAGCATGCACAAGTTCAAACTAGACTGAGATTCATCGCTGAGAAGAATAAATGGACATAGATTCTAGTCCTGACCAAGCAGATATCTACAGTTAATACCTGCTGGCAAATGGAAAATTAGTTTTATCCAATGGAGTCTTACTGGGTACATTAAGCATATTTCAGCGTAGATTCCTTGCCCTGGAGTAGATAACCAACAACACAAGGGTTTTATTCACAGACTTTTGTCTCATTTTGATTTGTTTGTGATTTTTTTCTTAGTGGTCTTTTGCTTTGTAGTTTCCATTTTTGTGTGTAGTCTTTTGTGGGGGAGATTCTGTGTGTGTTTCTTGTTTTTGTATGTTTGTATGTTTTTTTTAAATATATAAAAACATAAAATTAGGTGCTTAGGGAAGTAGTGAGGACACAGGGTCAAAATATATTATAAATAATTTTTAATTCCATCAAAAAGAAAATATAAAGCTCTTGTATTACCTGCACTTGGTTGACACAGTGCGAATCAGCTTTCCTGCATTGTGAGCATAGAGTAGAGGTGAGTAAAGACAACTAAGAGACGATAAGAATTACCAATAGGATTATGTTGCTGTCATTAGACTGTGTATAATATAGGATTTATATTGACTTCATATAGAATATATGATATATATATATATTGACTATATATATATATATATATATATATATATATATATATATACTCTCCCTTAACTTTTCTCAACTATTTTTATGTAAAAATGCTATTAATTTTTGTGTTTCTGAGATTTCTGTTCATGTGACATGAATTCACGTATAAGAAATCACTCTCTGTATGTTAAAACACTATACCCATAGAAAAAATGAGAAAAATTTACTATAGACAACACGGAATACATAGTAAAAAAAAAAGGTAAGTCTTCGTCCTAAAGTGTAATGAGAATATCTCAAGTTTTGATAATTGAATGCTTTTGTTTTGGATCAAAAGTAATTGTAATGCATATGTGAAATGATATTTTGTTGTGTGCACAAAATTATCTGTCATTACACATATAAGACTACAAAATAATATATGACTCTACTAATTTTCTACAAAATTTTTGCCATAATTTCAATTGACTATTTACTGAGTGTGATTCCTTAATAACAATGATATATTTTTGCACAAATGACTCAGGATCATAATATATACAGTCAAATTAACATGTACTACTAAATTCTATTGGATTGTTATGTAGGCCACTGCCTGATAAATTAATCTAGTCATTTTCATTCAGTAGCAAATTTGGATCCCTAAGGCTCAGTTGGTCACCATAGCGATTCCTATCATTATTAAATACTTGATGATGCTAATTCCATTGTGCTCTCCTAGTCATTTCATACCAGCACATCAAAACACTTCACTAAATTAGATTAGCTATTCAGTCTTGTTTTTTCTATTATCCTATGAAGTATTATTTATAAATAATTCAAAATTTATTACACAAATAAGGGGCAGGGAAATCTTTCATTTAAGTAATCCATGTTCCGGCTTCTAGCATTCCTAAGGAGCATTCATGTCACATGTCTGTAGTTAGAAAATGTCAGAGTAACAAGCTTTTATCTGGCATGAATGCTGCTTTAGACCTGGTGCTATTAAGACAAAGTTTATCAAGTCAAATTGTAATGTATGTTTGTGATGTCAGTCTCCAGCGCTGGCATTATGCCTTTTCTCATGGATAAAAACACATTTCCTCTTCTACATTCATTAATAAATGGGGGCAAGAAGGATCATAACTCATTACTGACAAAATTGGGCCAGCCTCAGGATATGGATTTTGATAGAAGGGCTAACTAATTGCTTGAATTTCTATGAAATTTTGACTAAAATATAATACAATCATTAATGGAAATATGGGTTCAAATGAATGGGTTCTGTCAATCATGGATGTCTCTGGGTTGTTATAGAATCATGACGCAACTGCAATGTTTTCTTAATGTCATAATGTTGATATCATGGTCCCAGTCATCAAAGACTCAAGCTCAAATTTCAACTATCTTACTCTTCTTCCTAAAGCTTATACCTGTTACACAAATATTTAACTCTGCGTATAAGGATGACATCTCTCTTGTCGTTAAAAGACAAAGCAAAATAGTACCAAACTTCATGAAGCATCAAATTGATCCTGTCACTGGTGTTGGCATGAACATTTTAGATATAGTGGTTGTATGAGTTTTCATTGAGGCTATTGGAAGGAGATAGAGTTGTAAGTTTCATTATCACTTAGCTATAGAGGAAATGATTCCAACTAGGAAATAATTATTAGAGCAGAAAAAATTTTGCAAAATGAATTTCAGGCAAAATATCCACTTCTTAGATTTTTAGATTTGTGTTGAATCAAATTCTTTGCTTTACTGGCTGTTCATCAATTTGTCTCTGAACATTTTTATTAGAACATATCTCTCCACAGCAAAACACATTTTTCTTTCATGATCAAGGATTATGATCTTATGATCTAACTATATGACCTTTGTAAAATATGTGCATTCATAGACAGAAACAATTTTGATAATAATCACAACTGTACCATTTGAAAGGGATGTTTGATAAATCATAAATACAACACTAGGGGAACACTGATATGAGGCAGAACTTCACAAAATACTCTATAATATAAATGCTAGTGTAAGAGAGAAGTCTATTTGAAGTACAAATTAATATACCACCTACAGTGAAAATGTTTACAAGTTTTTCTATATTGATTATATGTGAATGCTTAAGAATAAACTGTGACAGCCAATTCAAGTTATAGTTAGACAGGAGCAGAAATCAAGGTTATATGAATATACAAATATAATTTAAAGAACAGCATAAGCATTTAATTGGACAATTTAATTAACATTTTAAATAACTATGATACGTGTGACCATCAAACCATATTTTACTAATGAGGAAAATAAGACTAATAAGTCTCATGCATTCTTGCCTGTGGAAAACAGATATTTCTAAATTGAGAATTATTAAAAGTTTTACAAGTAGCTAAATTAAATTGAATTTTCAGTTATAGGAATCAAACCTGGGGCTTTGTGATTGTTAGGTAAGTATTCTAATATTGAGTTAAATCTACACCCCCAATTGAACTATTTTTAAAAGATAGCATTGTCTATATTATAGTATAAATGGATTTCAGATTAATAAATCTCTTGAGATGTTTCTACATTTCTATTTTCTGATTGTAAGATTGAAGGAAATTTCCCCTAGATGATTTTTACTCAATTTAGTTTCAGATAAGTTTAATTCTATTTTTAGACATATAGATGATACATCTCAATATAATCTTTTCATTTCATTTTACACTTTCCTGATTATATGATGTCCATTAAAGACATTATTTCAGTATTTCATTAGCATTTAACTTTAATTCAATGAATAATAACAAATATAGTTTTTGTCCTTTTCTAAAACTGACCATCTCCCAACAAATATCATCCTGACTTTTCTTGAGAATGCACCATCCAGGTGTAAATCTCAGTAAACTATTAACATTAAACATTTTTTCATGTTAAGAAAAGAATACCGTATAATGCTTCTCTCTCTCTCTCTCTCTCTCTCTCTCTCTCTCTCTCTCTCTCTCTCTCTCCTCCTCTCTCTTTCTGATGTTATCTGGTTATCTCAAGAATAATATCAACTTAAAGGAGAAATATTAGTTACTCTTTCAATACATAGAGCTAAAAACTTCATGAAGTCAACAGGTCTTTATCTGTATAAAATTAAATTCACAGATTATTGAGGCAGTTTAACTCATAACAGTAACTGCCTTGAAAACCTAATAATTCAAGTTCAACTTTGAAGTCTCGCTCTGAAAGGAGATAGTTGCCTCCTGAATGTTGTCCTCTTATCTTCCCATGCATACCATGGCACATGTAACCCCACACATAACACACACACACACACACACACACACACACACACACACACACACACACACACACCAATTCACATAAGTAAAAATAAAACCCATGGTCTTAGCCAACCAGAATAAGTTTGAGAAGTGTGTTTGCTAAAGAGTCTTATATCATTTTAGTAATTGTGGCAAAGTACATATACAATGAAGAAATTAGATAGATGAGAAATTGTAGTTATACATAACATCTTAAAAAGAGGAATTAATTTACAATTGTAGACATTGTATAAAGTCAAAGGTAGCTGTTGTTAACAGCTGGTCAACATATACCTTGGTGTTCCAAGCATGTTTTGTGACAAGACCAAAAGAACAAAAGTAATAAGGTCAAGAAAAGATAAATATTAAAACAGTATTGTCATAACTCCCAAATATTATGAATTCTGACATTGAAAACTCTAAATGATATGAATACTCAAATTTAATATTCAGAATTTCCTAAATTCCAATTGATATTAAAATTCTTAACATGTCCATAGGCCAGGTATAGTGCTAATAAAGCTTTAAAAATATGCAAAAATGTATAAAATGTTAGTACCCTAAAGTTAGCACTTAAAAACCTGAGAATCAACTTATGAGTTCCCCTGAATCATAGAAAAGCTGATTTAACCTAAATTTAACCTTAAAGATAATTGGGTAAACATTATGTTCTAATTTATTAGTATGTTTTATAACCAAAAAATCTTAAACTGTGCATATATTCTGTTCATGTCTATCAGAAATAATAGATGAATGTCCAGTGACACATCTTTGCAAAAGATAAGCAAGAAAATCACTCCTTTTTTCTTATTAGCAAGTTAGTAATTACTATAACAATTCTATATATGAACTATTGCATTAATATGACAAAGTGTTTTGTTTGTGGGATTAGGAGCTCAAAAAAAGACACCATAAAAATACAGAAATTTAATTTATACTACTCAACACTCAGATAAATGGAAGAAAAAATACTTTCACTAAACATTACTGAAACTTGAATGTACAGTCAACTAAAATTTAAATAATTTCTGGATTATTAAATTTTTCCATATGAAAATGTGGGTTTAGGTTTTAAAATGTACAGGGTAAATTTCTTAAGCTTTTGAAAAAAAATGAAACAGAACGTTGGCGTGTGGGGTTTAACTTCAAGCCACAGCACTAGGCTGGGTGCAGTATCCTCATGACAGTGAAACAGAGAACAGATGCCAGAAAGCAGGAGCAAAGGGGAAGGAAAGACGGAAAATGGTGGAAGAGAGGATGGAGGGAGGAACTAAGGGAATTTAATCACATTATAATGAAGAACTCTTTCATAACATACACATGCGAAGATGTTTTGGGAAGTTTGTGAAATGTAAGATAATACATTTTACTACATTAACCACCAAAGTACATTATCCAAAACAAAATTACAGCACTGCATAGATTCATAACAAATAGAAAAATAAAAAATCAACTTGGAAATTAATAAAATTAATAAGAATTTTCCCCAAATGGAAGAAAAACAGCTAATACTCACAGGAGACTAATCTCATTAAAGTGGATAATATGCAAATTGTAGTGATTATATCTAAATTCCATTAAAATTAATTGGGGAAATACTACTACAGGATGAAGTGCTTACTGGGACTTGCAGCAAGGGGAATCCAATCCATTATTGACTGAAGGGAAACTGCCATAAGAATTTCGGAGAATAATTTACTTTGGCCAATGATATGAATTCCTTGCACATACCAGTACACTATTTGTTATATTCTTCAGAAAATATTGTCTCTAGCACAAGACCATACAAAAGCCTTTGTAGAAGATGTTTACATGCTAACTAAAACCTTAAAGACATCCAAATGACCACAAAAAGAATATTAAAGAAAATTAACAGTAATGAATCAACTGGTTTTACACATTTACATAGATTAATTTAAAAAAATAATTACAAGTGAGTAACAAAAAAGAATATGCGTGATTAGACTCTAAATAAAATTCCAGCACAACGCATAAGGGTAAACATACAAGTGGTAATAAGTATGGAGAAAAGTGACAGAGTAAATGTGAACACACAGGACCTGGATTCGTAAGTGCAGATGTTTATTTAAGTTTGAGGATCTACTAATGTGTGTCTGAATGATTTAAAATGTTTTCATTTAGGATATACTTATATATCATTTGAGAGCTTCTAAACAGCCTTAACATTTAGTCACTTTTTTAAAAATGCACCACTAATTTGTATCGGAAAAGTGCTATATTACCCGGTTGTTTGGATATCCCTTGATCCACAGAGAAATAAGCTACAAGGAATGTGGTATGAAGCAGAAATAAAAGGAAAGTGCTAGATTTTGTATCCAAAATTTGTTTGCACAAACTGGAGGTATAACTGTTCATGTAAAATAATTAACATGATTTAATATTTATAGTTTTAGAGTGAGGAATGTTGACCCAACAGTTAAGAGCTTATGCTGCTCTTCCAGAAACCTCAATTTAGTGACCACCACCAATGTGAGTAACTCACAAATGCCTGTGCTACAGCTCCAGGTGACTTGAAGCCCTCTTCTGGCATCCATGGGCACTGCACTCATGTGCACACAGGCACACACACACACACACACACACAAATAAAATAAAATTTAAAAATAGTTTTATTAGCTGATGTGCAGATAACTATTTATATAGTTCATAAATGGAAATGCTAGAATTTTAACCTATTGTGTATTGTCCTGTAGATCTACCATTACTCCATATTCAAATATTACACTACTCTTGATATCAGGAATAGGGGCAGGTAGATTGAGAAGAACCTGATTCTTATCTAGTTCCACAGGATGTTAGCTAATTGTTATTCATTATGTTAATAGAGTCTTAGAGACTCAACTTTATATGAACTTTGGCTACTATCTAACAAAATTATACTGAGATTAAGCAATATACTTAGTGCTAATCCTCTCTTCAATATTTATTGAAAATTTTATTATTTTTATTTTGTTACAGATTCAGTTGACAAGTTTAAGTAAACATCTCCAAAAAGTCTTCTGCATCCTGAAGCATAAGGAACAGATGGTCAGATCAATACAGTTGGGCTAAACCGGAGGGAAATAAGATGAGAGGATTAACAGGTGAAGCAGGGGGTGAGGAAAACAGTTTTGTGGCATTTCTATGGTTCATGGCCAAGGTAGGAAGATTGTATCTAAAAGAGATCAACTCTCTTAAAACAGGAATTATCTTTGGGACAAGATGCTTTAATAAAAAAAAAAAAGAGAGGTAGGTTATGCTTGATAAAAAAAAGGGGGGGGACTGAGAAAAGAGTGAAAGGAGCTATAATTAGATCAGCTCTACCTGAAATAGAGCAGCCCTGTACAATGTCAGGACAATGTAACACTTTCACTGCAATTATCCCGAGGGGATGAGTTTGTGGAAGGTTGACCATGATGACCTCATCCTGGGTAGTCATAGTTATGCTTGTGACTTGACCCAGATGCATTACCTCACTGCTGTTCAAATATCTTTCCAAACAGTAGTTACCCTATTTATGTGACAACCTCACTGGGAAAGAGCAAAGTTACTCTTCTGAGTGAGAGAACAAGGCCTGCCTGGTGCATGCCATTCCTCTTCCAGGGATTTCTACTAATGCATTCTTCTGAATTTTTAATTGCACAACTCCATTCTTGTCAATATTTCTACAAGGACTTACCTGTAATTTCTTTCTGTTATCTGTAACACCTAGCTAGACCTAGTTGGTCCTATTGAACCATTAGTACAAGCATAACCAACTTCAGATTCCCAGATGCTAATATTTATGAAATTGTTAGTTAAAATACCTAAAAATTGTGGGATGACCAAATTGCTTTGCACTGCCATTTAGACATAATCCATCCCAATGTGTGACTATAATTCATGTTTACCAGGTCATGTCTCAATAAAAAATCGCAAGACCATCCATAGAATTATTCTTAAAAGGCTTGAAAATACAATATAATATACATGTGTCAATTTTCAATGGCTTCTTCTGTATCCAAGGAAAGGTTTGTCTGTGAAATTTGAAGTCATTTTGTTTCTGCCCATTGTTGATGCCCAGTGTTCCCATAAGACAGACATCTTTACTTCATGAAGAAGCAAAACTGACATGAGAAATTTGCAGCGAGAAACAAAACATGAAGTAAAAGCAATGCTTTGTCTTACTCTGAAGTTCATACCTGAGCGCAAAGCATCTTTCTGAATGCTTTCATAGTCGTGCCAGTCTTTTCTTCTCAGACCATCTGTCCACGAATAGAATTGCCCATCTCCCAGGCCCAGTGGAAATGTCTGTGGAAAAGGAAAGTATTCAAGCATAAAAAAGGACGTATTTTCTTCTGCATGGTTGGTAAACACAGCAGGGCATGTAGCAGGCAATACAAGAATATTTGTTAATTAAATGGCTCCTCTGAATAGTTTTCCATTGCTACTGACTGGAAAAACCAACATTCGGAACCCTTTCTAAATTTTGAAATGAGAAAATGCCCCTCCCACAACCCTATATCTTTAAACGTTTTATTTAATCTAGAGACTTTGCTGAGTAGAGCTTATCCTCCCTAGTTGTTTCCATTTGCCTAATGTGTAGATATTGATATGCTAAGTTAATTTTGCTTTTGACCAATAAAGTATTATTTGTATTGGTCAAAAGTATTGGAATGTTTTTTTTTTTAATAATATCAACAACTGTTCACTGCATGCTCATTATGAGGTTGGCACTATGTTAAATGCTTTACATATTGAATTTTTAAGTTCTAATAATAATCTTTGGTGACAAATCCTCATTTTCCTGAAAATTAAACAGAAGCCAAGAGAATTTTAATGACTTTGTTGAAAGCACTGTGGCCACGCCAAGGTTTTAAAATCACTCTTTGAAGACTGACATTCTGGCCTTAATTGATACGAAAGTACTGAATTCTACCAGATTTCTGGTAAAGTACAGTTCATGTTTACACTGAAGGTTCAAATGGACATCCAGTATTTAACTGTAGTCAAGACACACATCTTATGTACGGTGATGTCATTTTGGAAATCCCTCTTGCTTACATTGCTGGAGTCATTTTATTTCATAAATCATGTCCATTGTTTAGAATAAGAAACAAAAATTACTTTGAGAGAAATTTACTTTAACAATCATAGTAGTCACATAAATAAGTCATACATTACATAAAGAAGCAAATTATACTAGTCAATTTGTTGAAAATGAACAAATCCAATTATGTATTTTTCCCTAAGACCATTTCCAAGGCAAACAGAATCTTATTTCTTAGTTTTAGATGGCATTTCCAGTACACCTATTTGTTTACCAATACTTTATCTTTATAGGCAACAGAAAAATAGTGTTATGAAAGGATAGAAATAAAATGTAATATTTAAAAAGAACAAGAGGGTTTAAGTTAGAGAATAGATTTTCCTATTTAGAAAACAAATTTACATAGTTCAAACTCTTGTAATAGTATATAGGTTTTTGTGGTAGCAAACAGGGAAAAAGCACAGAAGAAAGATATGGTGACTCTATGTAAAATATTTAGAGGAATGAAGATGAAAAGAATGGATACAGGAAAAAACGAATGGTGGAGTAGAGGAGGGGAGAAGCACATGAGGATTGATAACACCCATTAATTTACACTGTTACACTAGCAAAACTTAGCTACAAATTATAAGGAACTGAATTTAAAGTATACATCCTGTGATTTATATTAGCCATGTATTTATTTATAAGTAGTGAACAATAAAAATCTATACTCATATAGATAATGCTTACTTATAAACACAACTTGCAGATGAATAAATTTGATATGACACTTGGAAAAAGTGCTGTGAAGCACAAACTCTCTCTAGTAACTTAGCATGTTGCAGTTCCCTTGTTTGTGTGTACTTAAGGTAGAGAACTTATTGTAACTCTTCATTCAGATGTATTGAACATAAATTTGATATTTATATTCTCCACAAAAGAAATGACATGAAATAGACATCCAGAAAACCAATAGCTGTCTTGTCATGAACTTCTTATAAGTAGAAAAATATCTGTAAGGCAGCCTAAGAATTTGAAGGCAAAATTTCAAAAACACCACAAATAAGAGGTGTTGGTTATTTCTTAAAGTGAGGTTAAATTCGATTAAAAAGCTTGACATCTTTTATTCAGGGCAGTTGAATCCAGTTCCTGTCTCCAACTGTAGTAAGGTGATTTCTGAAGTCCAACCACTGTAATCCCTATCCACACATGATGAGTATTTGAATGACAAGATTTCATCTTGGCTGAACGTCTTTATTTACTGAAAAATTATGTTTCATGTCAGTCTATCTAAAAACCATTACTAACCTGCCTAAACTTTCCCACTATACTTCCAGAGTAGTACCAGCTTAAGGCCAACATCCTAGGACCAAATATAGAGAAATTCCTGCATGAAGCATTGGAATAAGAGTGAAGATATATCGTCTCGGTCCTGTCATACACCCAGTACCCATGGGATCCCCTCACCAGAAAATTCTTTATGCATAGTGCTTCAGGTAACCAGTTACTTTATTCAGTTTGTTAGTGTGGATATGGAGTCAGGAGATGCCACACTTCTGAGAGAAATGGTAGCAGATAATTTGAAAGTCTAAAGATATTGCAAACTTGAGAGTACACAAAAGCAATATAAAGCACAGGGATTATTTAACAAAGAAAAATCTAATTTCTTCAATGTTTTAGAGGAAGCACTTCCTTAGGACAGAAATAGCAGAAAGAAAATTCAGGACTTAGGAAAGGACTTTGGAAAAGCAATAAATTGAAAAAAAAAGAAAAAGAATAATTAGGGAGGAGTTTAGGAAATGAGGGCCAAAGTGTGTATGAAACAGGTAGAAAGCAAATGCAAACAGCAATAAAAAGATACAACCCTAACCACATAGATCCTCCACTCATCATCAGAGGTGGAGGGTGGAAGTTGCTCCCAAAGATGATTTCTCTGTGAAAATAAAACCTGAACCAAAAATACAAAATTATCCTTTTCTTTCTTTTCTAAAAACATTGGCAGGACAAACCTTTTTAAAAGATTGAGATTAATTATTAATGTGTATATAAAAACCAACTATGGCTGGGCATATTGGTTCAGGCCTGAATTCCCAGCACTAGGAAGGTAAGGGAGAAATATCACAAATTTAAAATGAGCCCAGTCTACATATAGTGAAACAGTAGCCTCCACCAAGTTTCAAATAGAAAAAAACAAAATAAGAAAAAGAAACAGCAGGCTACAGAGACAGCTCATTGTCCTCATAAAGGGACAGTAACAAAAGAATAAGGATATAAGGCTTTATCTACACTGCTCACTTAACAGGTCAGGAATGTCAACATGTGACTATAAACTTAGTGTTAATAAGAAGTAAGATTGCTCTAGATCATTGGTGAGATAGGTCACTCAAATACAGAAGATTGGGTTTTTTGACAGATGTCCCAACAAATAAGGTAGAGAGCAATCAAGGAAGACACAAGATATTGACATGTCTGAAACCAACATGCTGTGTAGCATTTTCTTCCTAAAAAACATGCTGCATCCTGGAGAGAAGAACATTAAATTCTAAATGAATCTTCTTAAGACTCAGGAAATGCACAACTCAAGAGTCTCAGGAAGTCCCCAAAAAGAACTGGATGACTTCGCTTTTCTTGAGGGTACATAAAAATTATGAGAGCTGAAAAGGATTTGAAAACGTTTAGAGCTCCCTACAAGTCCTTCAGACAATTCCAAGGCTCTAGGTTTTATGATTTTCATTCATACTGGGCTAGACTTTTGGTGACACACTTGTCTTTATTGTCTGTGCTCCTATAAGTAATGTTTAATTCACAGTCCTGTATGTAACACTATCACACAATAAACTCATTGGTTTATCAAGATGAGATTTGTTGTTATTGTTACTTTCTTCTGTCTTTGGTTCTCTCTCTGAAGTGAATAGACATTTGTTCATTTCTCCAAGAGAATAGTGTCACCTCACACCCCATTAAAAAAAAAGAAAAAAATCTAAATAAAGCTGAGGGTGGTAGCAACTAAAGAGGCTGAGGAGGAAGATCCAGAATTGGAGGCTAGCCTGGGCTACATAGTTCAAGCAAGCCTGTAATACATAGCAGTATCTTGTAGCAAGAAACAACAACAAAAATTAAAAATCCTAATAAAGTAGATAAATTGGTCCAGTAAATTAGACTTGAAGAGAAACATTGTATTTTAAAAGAGCAGGATAATAGTATTTGCTATTTGAGTGTGTATGGATATTCTAACTTGACAAGTCGCTAAACTAAAATCAGTAACATAAATATGCCAAAGAGAAATAGTAGATGAGTCTCTTTAAGGTAACATTTTTATCTAATAGTAAATTAGTAAATAAACTAATATCAAAACACAAATTATCAGACTAATGATACACATGTTACCTAAGAATTTAAAGCATATAGCTAAATGAAGATGATAAAGATTCACCCAAAAAGATAAATAAAGGTTAACATACTTGTTTCAGAAAACAGGTCTTGCCTGTTCTGCCAACCTGATCCATAATGAGGTGAGTGACCCTCTGCTCTTACTCAACTCCCATCCAAAGGCCCATTCACCCCGATTTCTCTGGTCCTGTGCCCACTTGGAGTAGACCTGCCCAGGCAGAGAGGAACTCCCTGAATCTGGAAATACCCCACTCTTCCTTCCCATTCCGCCGACCTGACCCCTACGGAGGCCTAACTCCTTCAGAGTGAGGAGACTATCAGGAGAGGCAAGACCATCCAGAACTTCAGACATTGAATCCCTGGTCCACACACACCACTGGGTCACAAGAGGAGATAGAGAGACCCCACCTGTACCCACTGGAAGAAGATATGGGAAAAAGACAGAAGAAGAACGCACTCAACAACAGAAAGACTAATATGACACCATCAGAATCTAGGGACTCCACACCAGCAAGATCTGAAAAGCCCAACACAGAGCATGAAGAAGAGATGGACCTCAAAAATTATCTCGGCAAGATGATAGAGACCTTTAAAGAGGAAACAAGAACATCCCTTAAGAAATAGAAGAAAAAGCAAGCAAAAAATTACATGAAATGGAGGAAAAGACAAACCAAAAAATTCAAGAAATAAACAAATTTCTTAAAGAATCTAAAGAAACCCAAGAAAAAACAACGAAACAAGTGAAGGAAGCTCTTGAAACAGTTCAAAGCATGAAAGCTGAAATAGACACAATAAAGAAAACACAGAATGAGGCGATGCTGGAAATGGAAAGGCTGGATAAACGATCAGGAACTAAAAATGTGAGTATAACTAATAGAATTCAAGAGATGGAAGAGAGAATCTCAGTTATTGAAGACTTGCTAGAGGATATACATTCATCGACCAAAGAAAACCTCAAGTCCAACAAATCCCTAACACAAATATCCAGGAATATGGGACACCATGAAAAGACCAAACATAAGAATAATAGGTATAGAAGAAGGTGAAGAAACACTGCTCAAAGTACAGAAATCATATTCAACAAAATCATAGAAGAAAACTTCCCAACCTACAAAAGGATATGCCTATCAAAGTACAAGAAGCTTACAGAACACCAAACAGATTGGACCACAAGAAAGTCCCCCTGACACATAATAATCAAAACACCAAATCTACAGAATAAAGAGAAAATATTAAGAACAGCAAAGGAAAAAGGCCAAGTAACATATAAAGGCAAACCAATCAGAATCACACCGACTTCTCAATGGAAACTCTGAAAGCCAGAAGGTCTTGGATAGATACCCTACAAGCACTAAGGGAGCATGGATGTCAACCCAGACTACTGTACCCAGCAAAATTTTCAATCACTATAGATGGAGAAAACAAGATATTCCATGACAAAAACAGATTTAAACAATACATATCCACAAATCCAGCACTACAGAAGGTTCTGGAAGGAAAACTCCAACCTAACGATCATAACTGCACTCACAAAAACACAGGAAATAGATAATCTAATTTTACCAAACACAAAAAGAAACAGGAGGTCAAAATCCACACACAATGACACCACCAACAATAAATCTTAAACAAACAAGAACCAACAACAATGGACATTAATATCCCTAAATGTCAATGGTCTTAACTTACCCATAAAAAATAATACAGGCTAACAGAATGGATACGAAGACAGAATCCATCCTTTTGCTGTTTACAAGAAACACACCTCAACTACAAAGACAGGTGTTACCTCAGAGCAAAAGGATGGGAATAGATTTTCTAATAAATGGGCCCAAAAACAAGCTGGTGTAGCAATCCTAATGTCTAACAAATTAGACTTCAAACTAAAATCAATCAAAGGAGATGAAGTAGGGTATTTCATACTCATCACAGGAAATGTCCATCAAGATGAAGTCTCAATCCTGAACATCTATGCCCCAAATACGAAGGCAGCCACATTTGTAAAAGAAACATTACTAAAGCTCAAACCACATATAAAACCACACACACTTATAGTAGGAGACTTCAACACCCCCCTTACACCACTAGACAGGACTACCAGACAGAAACTTAACAAAGAAACAAAGGATCTGGTAGAAGTTATGATAAACTAGGAAATCAGAGTTTAACAGATATCCATAGAACATTCAATCCATCCAAACACAAAAGAATATACCTTTTTCTCAGCGCCACATGGAACCTTCTCTAAAATTGGCCACATAGTTGGCAGCAAAGCAAACCTCCACAGTTACAAAAGAACTGAAATAACCCCCTGTATCTTATCAGATCACCATGCACTAAAGCTAGAATTCAACAGCAATACGAATTGCAGAAAACCTACATATTTGTGGAAATTGAGTAACACGCAATTGTACCATTTCTGGGTTGAGGAAGACATAAAAAAAGAAATTAAAGACTTCCTAGAATTTAATGAGAATGTAGACACAACATACCCAAACTTATGGGATACTCTGAAAGCAGTTCTAAGAGGAAAGTTCATAGCACTAAGTGCCCACATGAAGAAACTGGAGAAAAGTCACATTAAAGAATTGACAGAACAACTGATAGCTTTAGAGCAAAAACAAGCAAACTCACCAAGGAGTAGATGCCAGGAAAAAATCAAACTGACGGCTGAAATCAATAAAGTAGAAAGTGGGAAAACATTGCAGAGAATCAATGAAACAAAGAGTTGGTTCTTTGAGAAGATCAACAAGATAGACAAACCTCTTGCCAAACTAACCAAAAGGCAGAGAGAGAGAGAGAGAGAGAGAGAGAGAGAGAGAGAGAGAGAGAGAGAGAGAGAGAGAGAGAGAGAGAATGCTAATTAACAGAATCAGTAACGAAAAGGGGGATATAACAACAGACAACGAGGAAATACAGAGAATCTTCAGGTCATACTTTGAAAACCTGTACTCCACAAAATTCGAAAATCTAAAGGAAATGGACAGTTTTATGGATAGCTATCACTTACCAAAATTAAACCAAGAACAGATAAGCAGTTTAAATCAACCTATAACCCCTAATGAAATAGAAGTAGTCATCAAAAGCCTCCCAACCAAAAAAAGCCCAGGTTCAGATGGCTTCACTGCAGAATTCTACCAGAAATTCAAACAAGAGATAATTCTAGTACTCCTCAAACTGTTCTGCACAAGAGAAGCAGATGGGATATTGCCAAACTCTACGAGGCTACAATCACTTTGATACCCAAGCCACACAAAGATATGACTAAGAAAGAGAACTACAGACGAATATCCATCATGAACATCGATGCTAAAATACTCAATAAAATATTGGCGAATCGAATTCAAGAACATATCAGAAAAATCATCCTCCATGATCAAATAGGCTTTATCCCAGGGATGCAAGGATGGTTCAACATACAATAATCCATCAATGTAATCCACCATATAAACAAACTGCAAAAGAAAAAACACATGATCATCTCACTAGATGCTGAAAAAGCCTTTGACAGAATCCAACATCCCTTCATAATAAAGACCTTGGAGAGAACACGAATAACAGGAACATATCTAAACATGATAAACGCAATATACACCAAACCAATAGCCAACATCAAACTAAATGGAGAGAAACTCAAAGCGTTTCCTCTAAAATCAGGAACAAGACAAGGCTGTCCACTCTCTCCATATCTCTTCAATATTGTAGTTGAAGTTCTAGCTAGAGCAATAAGACAAGAAAAGGGGATCAAAAGGATACAAATTCTAAAGGAGGAAGTCAAGCTTTAACTATTTGGAGATGATATGATAGTCTACATTAGTGACCTGAAAAACTCTACCAGGGAACTCCTACAGCTGAAGAACACCTTCATCAAGTTAGCAGGATACAAAATTAACCCCCCAAAAAATCAGGAGCCCTACTATATACAGATTATAAATCCAATGAGAAAGAAATCAGGGAAATATCACCTTTCACAATATCCACAAGCAACATAAAATATCTTGGGGTAACATTAACCAAAAATGTGAAAGACCTGTACCACAAGAATTTTCAGGTTCTAAAGAAAGAAATTAAAGAAGATACCAGAAAATGGAAAGATCTCCCATGCTCTTGGATAGGTAGAATCAACATAGTAAAAATGGCAATCCTGCCAAAAGCAATCTACAGATTCAACGCAATCCCCATCAAAATCCCAACACAGTTATTCACAGACATTGAAAGAACAATACTCAACTTTATATGGAAAAAAAACAGGATAGCCAAAACAACTCTTTACAATAAAGCATCTTCTGGAGGCATCACCATCCCTGACTTCAGGCTCTACTATAGAGCCATAGTTCTGAAAACAGCTTGGTATTGGCACAAAAATAGACAGATAGACCAATGGAATCGAATTGAAAACCCTGATATTAACCCATGCACCTACAAACACCTTATTGTTGACAAAGTTGCTAAATCTATACAATGGAAAACAGATAGCATCTTCAACAAATGGTGCTGGCACAATTGGATTTCGGACTTGCAGAAGATTGCAGATAGATCCATACCTGTCACCATGTACAAAACTTAAGTGCAAATGGATCAAAGATCTCACCATAAATCCAGCCACACTGAATCTTCTAGAAGAGAAAGTGGGAATTACCCTTGAAAAAATTGATAGAGGAGACTGCTTCCTGAACATTATGCCAGTAGCACAGACATTAAGGTCTGCAATTAATAAATGGGACCTCCTGAAACTGAGAAGCTTCTGCAAGGCAAAGGAAACAGTCAGTAAGACAAAATTACCACCCACAGAATGGGAAAAGATCTTCACCGATCCCACATCTGACAGAGGGCTTATTTCCAAAATATATAAGGAGCTCAAGAAGCTAGACACCAAAACACCAAACAATCAAATTAAAAAGTGGGGTGCAGAACTAAAAAGATAATTCTCAATAGAGGAATCTGAAATGTCTGAAAGAGAGTTAAGAAAGTGCTCAAAATCCTTAGCCATCAAGAAATGCAACTCAAAACAACTGTGGGATACCACCTCACAGCTTTCAGAATGGATAAAATAAAAAATACCAATGACAGTCTATGCTGGAGAGGATGTGGAGAAAAAGGAACACTCCTCCATTGCTGGTGGGAGTGGGAATTTGTAAGACCACTCTGGAAATCAGTAAGGCAGTTGCTTAGAAAAATGGGAATCAGTCTACCTCAAGATCCAGCCATTCCACTCTTGGGTATATACCCAAATAGTGCATGTTCATACAACAAGGACATATGTTCAACTATGTTCATAGCAGTATTGTTTGTAATAGCCAGAACCTGGAAACAACCTAGATGCCCCTCAACTGAAGAATGGATAGAGAAAGTGTGGTACATTTATACAATGGAGTACTACTCAGCAGAAAAAAGCAATGGAATCTTAAAATTCACAGGCAAATGGATGGAAGTAGAAGAAACCATCCTGAGTGAGGTACCCAGTCACAAAAAGACAAACATGGTATGTACTCACTCATATATGAATTTTAGACATAGATCAAAGGATTACCAGCCTATAATCCTCTTCACCAAAGAAACTAGGAAACATGAAGGACTCTAAGGGATAAATGGACCCCAGGAATGGGAAGTGGCATGAACTTCCTGAGCTAATTGGGAGCATGAGGGTAGGGGAGAGGAAGCTGCCACAATAAGAGCAGGAGAAGAGGAGTATAGGAGAGGAAATGGAGGAGCAGAAATATTGAGTCAGGGGAAGAATAGAGGAAAGAGAGCAGGATGAGTGATACCACATTAGGGGGAGCCACTATAGGTCCAAGAAGAGATCTGGAACTAAGGAGATCTCCAGAGACCTACAAGGATGACACAATCTGATAATCCAAGCAATGGTGGAGAGGATAACCTAAAAAGCCCTTCTCCTAAAATGAGATTGATGACTACTCTTTATGCCATCCTAGAGCCCTCATCCAGTGGCTGATGGAAGCAGAGACAGACATCCACAGATATACACTGAGCTGAAATCTGGAATTTAGTTGAAGAGAGGGAGGAATGAAGATCGAAGGGGTCTGTACCAGGTTGGAGAAACCCACAGAAACAGTTGGCCTGAACAAGGGTGAGCACATCGACCCCAGATGCTGTCCGGGAGACCAGTACAAGACTAATCCAGACCCATTAACATGGATGCCAATAAGGAGGCCTCTGCACTCCAGGGAGCCTCTGTTAGTGGAATAGTATTTTTCCCTCATGTAAGAAGGGACTTTGTGAGCCCAGCCCATGTGAAGGGATACACTCTGGCCCTGGACACTTGGGAAAGGGCCCAGGCCCAGCACAGGAAGATTTGGTGGACTTTGCAGAGCCCCTGTTGAGGGCCCTATCCTGCCTGGGAGTGGTGGGTGGATGGGTAGGGGGTAGGTTGGGGGTGGGGGAGAAGGGATTGGGGTGAGGTGAGGGAGAGGGAGAAGGGACTTACATGTGAAACAAGCTTGTTCCCTAACTTGAACTAATAAAAAATAATTTAAAAAAAAAACAAAGAAAACAGGTCTTGCAGGGAAGGAGGCAGTGTGAGGGAATTGCTGGCTATCTTTACAGATATAGGCATTATTGCATAATTATAGTTGAAAGTTGTCTCTAGCATTGGTTTTCCATAAAACAATCATCTTGAATACTGTGTTTATTTCTTTTGTGTTATTAAGCAGTGCTGTGCTCCTTTAAGGTTAGGTAGCCTAGTAAGAATGTTTTATGATGGAGGAGGGATCATGTTGAAGTGAAACATCTGACACCATGCCTTAATAAATGATGTCTGAGGATTTCCTGTCTTAATGCCTCTTCTATCTACATCACAGCTTGTCTCCATCCAACAATGCAATGGTTAGAAATACACCCCATCATTCCTGACTCATGTCCATTAATAAAGGAAACTAAGTAGAAGAGTAGAACTAATATATTGTTCTCAGGTTGATTTTTCTGCTTACTAGAGAGTCCATGTATGGGAGAGTGACACAATTATCAGAGCAGAAGTTCAACTCATTAGAAGACTATGTGCCACAATTTATGGAATAGTCTCACTGATGGCCTATGAGATTGGGTATTCTTATATCCTTTATACCTGAAACAATGGTAGGTGAAATAACCTGAATCAATTGGAGTGCATTTGTATAGTAATATCAATTCGGAAAGCATACCCACCCGGTAAATGACCCATTAGTGGTCTGACCTTTTCTCTGATGCTGGAGCCTCTTTGCTGCACGCTTGTGTTTTCAAATCCTAAGTCCCCACATGATTATACATGATTATAGAGATGCAGACCCATTATCCAAAACTGGGTAAGGTAAGACAAATACGAAAAGCATTGTACCTTCATGAGTTCTCTATTTCAGACTCATCAGTAGGTCAACCATTTATATTTGAGAATCCTTTCTGTTTTGTGAACATTTTATTCATAGTTATGCTGTCACATATAATTAACTATAAAAGCATCAAGAAAAAGAAACAATGCATTTACTAGAAATCATATACAGTAGTTAGAGCTTGAACTCAGAATTATCAAAAATTGACACACCTTTGAATGGGGCAAGAGAAGGTTTCTAGGCAATGTGTTGCCAGGGACAGAAAGCACAGAAATGTGGGGTGAGTTCATGATACATGTGGTATATACTGTTCTAGGAACTGATATTCTTGAAGACTACCATGTTATAAAGGAAACTCCCTACTTATAAAATTTCTTCCAAGAGCTACCACTTTAAAACAAACAAACTTATGAATAGAAATGATCATTTCTATTTCTGTTAAAGTCTTATTTATCAGAGTACAACAATGTGGTGACATTAAGAAAATGATCAGGAAGTTCTAGTCAGTGGAAGAATAGAGGAGAGCAAGAGAAGAGATTACCATAATAGAGGGAGCCATTATAGGTTTAAAAAGAATTCTGGCATTAGGGAAATGTCCAGAGATCTACATGGTTGACCCCAAATAACAATCTATGCAATAGTTGAGAGGCTACCCTAAATGCCCTTCTGCAGTAATGAGATTGATGACTACCTTATATTTCATCATAGACCCTTCATCAGTAGCTGATGGAAGCAGAAGCAGACTCCCCCAGGTAAACACTGAGCTGAACTCTGGAATCCAGTTGCAGAGAGGGAGGAGTAATGAGCAAAGGGCTCAAGACCAGGCTGGAGAAACTCACTGAAACAGCTGACCTGAACCCAGCATAGGACTGTTCTAGACCCCCTGAAGGAGGATGTCAGTTTGGAGGTCTGAGTAATCTATGGTGACTCTGGTAGTGGATTAGTATTTGTCTCTAGTACACAAATAGACTTTGGGAGCCCACTCCACACAGAGAGATACTCTCTCAGCCTAGACACATTGGGGAGGGTCTAGGTCCTGCTCCAAGTGATGTGACAGACTTTGTAGATCCCCCATGGAAGGCCTCACCCACCCTGGGGAGCAGAAAGGGGTTGGGATAGGGGGTCAGTTGGGGACAGGGGAGGAGGGGAGGAAGGGAGGGAACTGGGATTGACATGTAAAAGAAGATTGTTTCTAATTTAAAATTGGTCTAATTACAGTTATATAAAAGAAATTATATTTGTATGTCATGTGGAAGAGCAAATGTATTCTAAAACCCATCATAGGTTTTCTCAACCAATAAATTGACTTATTTCACAATAAACTATATATAAACCACTTGACTTTTCTTTGGAAGACACTCTGGTCTGGTGGAAGGATTCTGAATCCACAGAAACAAGTAAAAACTGGGGTTTCTAATGATGGACAGGGAGTCCAGATCTCCTGTCAGTGCCTTAGTAAACTGGCATGAACTAATAAAATCAGTACCTCCTCTATCTACATCAAAAGTCCTTTTAGGCAGTCAATCAGAGTAAGCATGCATCATTGACTTACCATAAAACAGTGAACTACTATCAGTTTTTAACATCTCAATTATTTTATTGGATAATTGCTTAATCTTCTGGGCATTTGAAAGTTTTAGTGCAATTTCAGAAACAAAGATTATATAAATGATATGTTATACAGAATAAGAACTACTAATATAAATATTAATTTGATACAGTAATATATGTGAATTTTTACACTGTGCCTGATTAAATTTCTTGTAAATTAAATGCACCCTTTACCTTCCCTTAGACATTTCGGCACTACAGAAAAACAATATCATGGATGGTAAAAATGTATAACCAACATTTGTTATATATAATTACACTCTTGTAACCACAAGGGATTGAATTAAAGTTCAGAATGTTAAAGTTACACATTAATAATGTTACGAAGATGAAGTAACTAACATCAGGCAAACTAGAATTTTAACCAAGCACATCTGTCTTTAAATCATATGAATAGAAAGAAAAACACTACAAACAGTGATTTTCATGATTCTTTATTATCTAAACTTTATTATGTAAAATTATTTAGGCGAAAGTTAGGAAACAAAGTGAGACAAATAAAAAAACCATACTTGGGACTCTGAACTCCATGCATTGCATATTAGGGGGTACTGAATTAACATGAAACATGGGCGAAAACATTATTTTTGTTATTGTTCTGAAGTCTGTTTCCTTCCTGAGTTGGAAGTGAATTTTAGAGTCTGTAGTGTGTCTTGAATGATCAACAGAATTTCTGCTTCTTTGTACACCCATACACATTGATCAGTTCTTACCTAGCATAAAATCATTTTTAGTATATAAAGCCAACTTGCTCTTTAAATTTTGCAGACCTTCTCAAATGTGTCACTGTTAATATTATCCCAGGAAACAGAAAATAAAATAAGCCTTGAGATGCTATGAAATTCTGAAATTAACCCTCTTGATTTTTTGATTTTATCTATTGTCAACTGTAACAGGGTCAAGATGCAGGAATGAGACTAAGGGAAAAGAGTACACTAGACTGTGCACTTTGCATCTTTATATCATAAGTTTTCTCTGTGGAAGCTGAAAATGAGGATGCTTATATAAAAACACAGATTTGAAATACGTTTAACTAACTCAAGTGTTTATAAAGCAGATTATGCTGAATTGTAGCATTATGATATAGCAAAGTGACAATTGCCAGTCTATAACCCCTTTCCAGATTTATGCTATTGCTTTACACATGACCCTTTACTCAACCTTTCTCAGAAATGGATGGTGTTATCTTCAGGTTTTTTGAAGCCTTAGCTGGGCTTACCAATACCTGGAGCTTGCAAATTTACCCCCCCCTATATTTATATTAGTTTCTGAACTCTTAAGAGCACAGAGTTATTTTTATAAGGTGATTGCAGAGATAATATCAACCATCCAGCATCATTACAGAAAAGGAAACAAAGAATGAGCAGATTTTTGAAAATCAAAATTGTCAGGAGACTGAGCTATGGGGAATCATAACTCATAACATTGCCGGTTATATTTGGGGATAATGGCCCATCAACAGATTGACTTTAAAACTCCAGATTGGATTACCTCTCTTAACAATAGAAGGGTATGCAGAGCACACAACTGAAGTTTTATAAAATTTTGTTAATTATTTACCTTTATTATGTATGTTAGCCTATGGGATAAGTTTTTTAAAGGCTACTAAGTTATTTACATGGTTTTAATAATGAAAACATTTGATTTTCAAAGTCTACAAGGATATAATATAATGAATCAAAATTTGAAAGCCCTAGTATCTCTTTACTTCTGCAACTATCCTGAAAGTATTTTATAAATTATATATTTCTTCTTTGGTCTCCAAGAAAGAGAAATATTATATTTTTACAGGCAAAATTCAGGATACCCCTCATTTTATGACTTCTTGGGATGTTTGTGATAATTTTGCAAAGATGACTTCACATTTAGATACCTGAAAAAGAAAAAGAAGATATACATTATTGCCTCTTATAATATTCTAAATACTATTAATGCTTCTTATAATATTCTAAATCTTAATTCCATTACTATGAGCATAGAGATATGTCAGCTACAAGGAGTTTCAGTAACTAGAGAGGTCTGCAATAATCTATTCTACAATAAGAGGATAGATCTGATTGAACTTGTTGCCTATAAAAAACCAACCTTGAGCCTGGCAGTGGTGGCGCACGCCTTTAATCCCAGCACTCTGGAGGCAGAGGCAGGCAGATCTCTGTGAGTTCGAGACCAGTCTGGTCTACAAGAGCTAGTTCCAGGACAGCCTCCAAAGCCACAGGGAAACCCTGTCTCAAAACAAACAAACAAAAAACAAAAACAAACAGACAAACAAAAAAACTAACCCTGAGAAAAGTTGGAGGAAGGGAAATAATATAATCAAAATATAGTATATGAAAACTTTGTTAAATAAAAGCAAATGCAAAAGGAAAGAACTCACAGTGCATAATACTGTTTTCCCTGGTTTAAGGAGGGTTTAGGACACAGCAGTGGTGTTAATCGAGTGGCCATATCAGTTTGCAACTATATGTATGGGGAGAGAGGTGATACTAACCCTAAACATTAGCATAATTTTTATTTTCATTTTTAGCAACAGAAAGTTATTAATCACCAGGAAGGCCCTCCCAACCTGCCTGCTCTGCAGCAGCGTACCTTGGGGAAATACGGAAGAGATAGGCATCTTAGAAAGATGACAAGAAGGCTGAGAATTCTTCCCAACATCTAGGTATTTTCTTTGTAATTCCTAAGAGAAAATCGAAAGAAGCGGAAAAAGAAAGAGAAAAGAAGGTTAGCATGGAGATGAAGGTTAAAACTGAGGAAATATAAAAACAATGAAAGATCATGTTTTAGAAAAACATATTATATTAACCTTCAGGGATCACCTGTCCCCTCTTGATAGCAGATCCACACACTTGCAGTTTTCTGGGGTTTTAAGGCTGGTTTCCTGACCCCCTGAATTTTTCTTCAGAAGGACATCAGGTGGTGCCTCTAGAACTCCACCCTATCAATTCATCAGGAGAAACATAGCATCCTCAGGTGTTCTCCAGGATCAATATTACCTTAAACTGTGATTCTATTTCCTTATTAGTCTGAGCTTAGCACAGAAAAATGAAAGGAGAATTAGAGAGGGAAAGCAATGACCTTTTGTCATGGTAGGTATGACTGTGACAAAGAAACCAGGAAAAAAGAATGTCAAGCCTTCCAACGGGTAAGTCACAAAGTGTTCTAAGTAGGTACAAAATAAATAGTATGATAACAATGTACTCAGTGGTACCCATGCCAATGAAGTTAGTTTACAACTAAGAAATGATTAAATGTGAACATTATATTTTATAACATTAAAATATCACTTTAAAACATGCTTTGTCTCAGATTACCATTGTTGTGAAAGCTAACACCATTATCACCACTATAGCCAAAGGTGTGCAGATGTCAATGAGACCTCAGCTCCATCTCCAATGATGTCTTCTATTTTCAGGTTTGTAAGAATTTGAGATAAATTTTATAGTGATAATAAATTTCTGGCTGAAGGGAAGAATGAATACAAGTGAAACATGCAAATTTCATGTTTAAAAGGCTCATAAATATACTCTCTGGCTTATCTGTCATAATAGCTGAGCTAGTGTTGAAAGCACATTCATCTTTGGGATATTTAGTGGAAAAAAATACACATTGTAAATCACCAGAAATCTAGCAAACATTGAGTTTTTACTTTTCAGGACCCTAACAACCTACCATATAAAACGGATCATTCATGAGTCAACCATTATGCCCTGTTCTGCTTCTATCAGCAATATGAAATTATATATGATGTGTATATTTGTATATTGGAGACAAATATTTGTATTTGTATATTTGTATGTTTGTTCTGTCTCCATAGCCCAAGCTGACTTCTAACTCTCAATTCCCATGTCTCATTCTCTGGAGTGCTCTAATTATTTGCCACAATGCTCATTTTTTCCACTATTTACTTTTTAATACTGGTATAATTTCAAAAATCCAATATTCAAGTAATCAGTCTAATAGTGTTCACCAAATGTCTGTTCTTGTAGTAAAGATACAACTGAGATCTAAGAAATATATATCTCTCAGATACATTGCAATCGAAGAAAAGAGATACTCTCTCAACTAATATGAATTAATCACCTGTCATGTCGTTAATATTGTTCTTCAGGTTTAGAATTTATCAGTCATTAAAACAAATAAAAAGACAAATTCAAATTATATAAATGTGATATTAAAATAAATAGTTGTCTATATAAAATTGTCTTTAATGAGTTCCTTCATATATTAAATATTATGGAAGGAGAGAGTCTGTTGCCTGAGGAATAACTAATTTAATTTTTATAAGACTGAGTAGAGAAACTGCCTAGTAGAAAACCCCATGCATTAGAGCAGTGGTTCTCAACCTGGATATTGCATGACCCTTTCACAGGGCTCATCTAAGGCCATCTGTATCAAATAGTCACATTATGACTAATAACAGTAGCAAAATTAGAGTTATGAAGTAGAAATGAAAATAATTTTATGGTTGTGTCACTATGAGACAAAGAGCTATATTAAGGGGTCACAGACTTAGAAAGGTTGAGAACCACTGTATTTTAGGAATGAGCAATAATATTTAGTAATATTTTCCCTTTAAAGTTTCACTTCAAAAAATATACAGGATACTGTGCTTAAGCCAGATACCTGTTCTTATGTGCATCAGGACAAATATAATGAGTACAAAATTTTTGTTTTTAATACTATTGGCAATCCAACATAAATACACAGTTTGTCTATAATACTCCAGGGCGGGGAATAATCACCACATCCTTAAATACCAAATGATAAAATGTCAAGACTTAACAAGTATAAGAAAAAGCACTTTTAATCTAAATCTAAAGAGGGTCTTGGACTGTAACTTTCAGAGCTAATTATTTCAAAAACCAATGAAGATATTTTCTAAGCTCTTAATTTAGAGTTTCTTATTCAACAAATTGTAGACATGAAAGACAATAGATCATTGTCTTTTCCTGGTGTCTACTCTGCACTCTGAAAATAATTTGCTTATGAGAAAAACAATTTCAATTATTATAATTATAGCTTGCAGTTTAAAGTTGTTAATGAAAACTGAATTTAAAACACTCCATTTCATAGAACTTGGATATTGTACTGAATGACACTGAATTTTGGGAAGGATTTATCACCATTCAGTTTTGTGACAAACTAATAAAGATCTTCAAAGTACCCAAACAATTCATTTTATTCTATTTTATTGTACTTAATGTCTTTAAAAGTTATCAATGAGAAAGTTATTTCATATTAATTCTAGTCCTTGATTTATGGTGAGTTTCTTATACCTTTCTAATTATAATAAATTAAACAGTAAATTACACAGGACACTCAAACATCATTTTAAAATTTGTACTAAATTGTTTTGTTTGAATTGTAGTCTAATGCAAGTATTTTATGATTTTGTGATCAAGGTGAATTAAATGCATTTTGACTTAAGATATTCCAACAGGTGTTGAATTTAGAAAAATGCATTCCCGCATTAAACAGAATAACACCTATATTAACTATCATAGCTATGGAGGCATAAAATTCTTTTCACTTATCTAAGTGATATCATTTTGTCTACAAGGCATAAGAGTAAATGGCCATGGCCTACTTGTGTACTCTGACATTTCATGCCTTCTGAATGCAAAGTGATGTAACTAATATTCAAATGCCAATTTGGATTAACTCTTTTATATACAACATTCTTCCATCTCAAGTGTTTGAAGGGTGTTAAAGAGCACACATTTTATTGTTTACCTCTCAAAGAGAATAAAAATGTCTCATTTAGTTGAAAGGGGAGGATGTGATATGTCTGCCATGCTTTAAAATGATTCTCTGACTACTACTACTACTACTACTACTACTACTACTACTACTACTAGCTTAGGAAGACACAATGTGCTTCAGTCAGTAAGTAGTTTGAAAGTTGCCAGATTTATCCTTCGAATAAGAGGAAAAAACTGGAAATATTGAAAATCTACTTTTCTTTGTTCTACTAGGGTAGTGAAGTTTGATAGAAAACTCTGTCCCTGCCCAGAGAGAAATCTAGCAAACAAGAACATGTGAGAAGTAGTAGCCAAGATCTTTTATTTTAGAACCAAACATCAGGTAACATGACTGGGAGGAAATAGGAGAGTTATGTTTTTGATTGGTTGAGGCTGAATATGGACTAATATAAGAAAGAATTAGAAATAAGTATAAGAGTTGAAAGAAATAATCTATGTGGCTAATTCTAAATAAACAGGCAAGATCAATACAGAGAGGCTGTGGAAATTAAGGATCTGGGTATCTCCAAGGGGTGAGTTTGGCATGCATGAGGAGTTGTAAATGTTTAACAGAGACTAATTCTCTCAGATTAATATAAGCCTTTATGCTAGAGAGCAATTTATATCAGTTCTTATTATCTACATTTTGTCATTCAGCAAAACAGTTACAAAATATTCTGAAAAGCAAATCCAAATTGACACTATATATTATTTAGAGACAAAGTAATGTAGCCATAATCTGATAGCATAGGATTTTAGAATTACTAATAACCAACTTATATGTAAATGGAAAAATCAGACAATAGTACACCAGAAAAGGTGAGAAACAAAAAGTAAAGATGTAAAAGACATGAGAGAATTACAATAAGATAATCACAGAAATGAAAATTCATTTTGGTGGGTTGAGCAATAGATTTGGTATTACTGAGAAAATAATCAATGCACTTAAATGTATGTCAAGAGAAAGTCTCCTACAAAAATACAAAGATATAGTATAATAAGAAATACTATTAAAAACTTCTGAGAGGGAAAATATTTGAAGCAAATGTATTACTTTTATTTTTCCATTAATGGGAGACACCAAACCAATGATCTTAGAAGAACAGAGACTCTCAAGATTGATAGGCACAAGCAAAAATAAACGAAAACCCAAAACCTAAAAAAAACAAAAAAACAAAAAAACAACTAAACATATGTCTACTATTTTCAAAATTTAGAAAGCCAAAGATAAAAAGTATAGCCTAAAAGAAACTGAAAAGTGGGTTGTGGGAATTCGCATTACATTACCAAGATGTTAAGGGGACCATTTGTTGTAATCTAGAAGCAAGACGAATTCACAGTAGATACTGAACTTACTATCAGAGAACATTGCATTTAATGGCATATTCTTCAGAAACATTCAGATGAAATCCCAACAGAGAAAAAAATGCTCCATAATAATGCTAATCAATAGAGAGCCTCATACCCATGTTAATTTCAGACAAATCAGATTTTGTGACAAGTAAGTGTATTAGGTTAAAAATTTGATGGTATATGATGCTAGGTGTTCAAACATCCAAGAAGAAAATTTTAATGTGTGCATCTTACATCAGAGAATTAAGATACATTATAAATACATTAATTTACTTTCATGACATAGAAACATCAGCTACTATAGCTGAAAACCTTACCAACCTTATTTTAACATGTAATCCATTAAGAAGGCCATAATAATTAAAAATAGAACAGACATAAATAAATTAAGTTGGTATGAGAAGACAAAAACCAACAAAAAAAAAACCTTTTGATTAGATAACACTGACATAAGCTTACATGTAAATTAGTAGAACAGTATGTCCAGAAATGAAGTAATAATCAATTAATCTTTGTCAGTTCAGCAAATGCAACTCAGTGCATAAAGAGTCTTTGCAGCAAATTAATGGCTATGGGCAGCAAGACAAGGCAATATGAACACCTCGTCACAGATTTATATTTTTCACAATCATTAACACAAAAGAATAAAGCACCTAAATATAGAAAACAAAACAAGATTAAATCTTTGAATGAAATCATACGGATATATTTGTGAACTTATATTGGGTAATGAGCTTTCACAAATGAAAGGTCAAATTAAGAAAGAAAAATAAAAGTTAATACGTCTTCAGCAAAATTAAGGATATCTGCTTCACAAAAGACGGCAGCAGAATGAAAAGATGACTGTAAACCAGAAGAAAATATTATCAGTATATACACCCAGGAAACATCCTTGGTCTAAAGAGATTCAAAGTTTAATGATTAGAGAAATGTTTAACTTGAAAATAGAGAAATGGTATGAACACAGGCTTCATAAGAGTTGTATAAATGTAGTATTAACATACATAAAATTCATCTTTCACATTTTGCTTAACATGTAAATACTTAAGATTTATTAAGGCATTAGTGTACATGAAGTACAATGATCAAAATTCTCTGAGTGTCAATTCCTAACGAAAATATATTTACATTGGAAGATAAAGTTGGCAGTCCTCAAAATTAAAATGTAATATATCACCTAGTCTTAGGTCTTGCCCAACTAAATATATGTCTACAAAAATATTTTATGCAAACATTTATAACCAGTTCATTCACTATCATCCCTTAGTACAAGCAAAGGAGATGTCCTTCAAAATATGAACACATAAGCAGTACAGAACTTGTATAAAATGCAGGTTATCCAGTGATAAAGAGAAACAAAGCATCAAAACACAACAGTGAATTTTTGTTTTGTTTTGTTTTTTGAGATGCTATTTCTCTATGGCTTTGAAGGCTGTCCTGGAACTAGCTTTTGTAGACCAGGCTGGTCTTCAACTCACAGAGATACGCCTGCCTCTGTCTCCCGAGTGCTGGGATTAAAGGCGTGTGCCAACACTGCCCAGTTTACAATGCATGTCTTAAATGCATTTTCCTGGAATAAGAAGCTAGTTTGTAAGGGCATCCAAAATGACTTTTTGGGGAAATCTATGGTGATAATAAAAAGAGATCAGTGGTTGCCAGCTATTAAAGAAGGGTTGAGTAGAGAGGGTGAAGGTGTTTTTAAGATGATGACATCATGAGGTGTCATAATGCAGTTGTTTGTAAGTGAAGTATGAAATTTTCACAATATATTCAATTTTGCCCCCACAAAGACCAAAACTAAAACACCAACACCAAATGGCTCATCCTGGCTTTCTCCCTTTATTTACAAACCCATAATGTTAGGCAGAAGATGATTAAAAATAAATTTAACTATACATAATAACTTCATCAGAGTGGGAAGGATAAAAAGATGCTGATTTGAATAATGCTGGAAATAAATAGAGAAAAATAAGAAAAAATGTACAAATGCATTTGGTATGAGCTGAATATTTGTGTCCTTCTAAAGCTCTTGTGCTGGAGCATAATACCCAATATGATAATATTAAGAAATTATCATCCATCCTCATGTGTGTGTCTAATGAACTAAGGAAGGTGCATTGGGTTTTTCTATACTGCTGCTATGTGTGGACACAGCAAAAGACACCATCCTTGCAATATAAGTTCTCAGTAGACAGCGGACCTATGGCACTTGATGTGGACCATGATCAACAAATTTCTATTGCCTACACATTGCCCAGTACAGTAAAGCAAAAGGGTACTACATGCTAGGAACTCAAAAAATTTATTTTTATATGCCATTTGAGAAAATCATCACACAGGATTTTATTGTTATTTACTGAAAATTATTAATTAAGAGAATGGATCCATGTGAAGTTTCAAGCTCAGTGTGAATTCACACATAAGATCAGGAAGAAGCTAGAGTTACTCATCTATTAATGTTTGGACTGCAAAATATAGAGGTCCATTCAAATTAGGTTAATACAGTGACAGATAGTTACATAAGAAGACACATATAGGCATATATGTGTATGTATTTGTATATACATTTATATCTATATATAGTCATGCATTTGTGGATATGTATGTTTGTATTATGTCTATGTACATGCGAGCACACATATGATATTATGGATTATATAAATTATACGCCAAATGGAACATACTTTTGAAATTTGATTTCCATTGAGACAGTGTTGGATGGTGGGTACTTTAAGATAGTAGTTTATTATTAAAATAGATTAATGAGGGGGTAGAGGAGTTATGAGCACTGGTTGCTCTTCCAGAGGACCCAGATTCAATCCCCAGTGTACCACGTGGTAGCTAACAATTGTCTGTTTGCTCCAGTCTTGGGTAATCTGATTTCCAGAGACACTGTACACATGTGCTACAGAGACAACATGGCTGCAAAATACAAAATATCTATGCAAATTCAAAATAAAATTTAAAAAAATAGAAAAAAACATTGGTGTGCTTATTGGAGTAGTTGGCCAGTTACTGTGTGAGCAGGTTGCTTCAAAGCAAGATTTGCCTTAATGCTTTGCGTTTGCAATCTTAGACACTTGCCCTTCTGTTTTCTGCCATGGGTTGAGTCCACATGAAGGCTTACTCCATACAAAAGCAAATAGTGTCTATGTGAGCCAAAATGAAACTCTTTTATAAAATACCACTCTCTAGTACTATATTTTAACATCAGAAAATTGATGAATACTTTTACTAATATACTCAGGCATTTCCCTTCTTTAGATGAGATGGCCAAGAAGTAAGGGCATTTAAGTAACAATATGCATGCCTGGCTCCATATATGATATATGTTTAAGAGTGGAGACAAAGACTTTTTGGTGAAAATGGGTTATTCTAAAATGAACTAAAATATGTTAGATGCCCTTAAAGGCATAAAGAAACGATCTAATTAGCCAACAACAGACAAACCAAAAGTGAAAGCAAATGCTTTTAATGACAAAACAGGAATACAAAAGGCAACTGATAGAGCTTTCAAAGATCCATTTATGGAATCATTTTGACAAAATTAAAAGAAAAGAGGCACTTGGTCAAAACAAAAAGCATTAAATAATGTTCAGTATATAGAACTGACCAATGAGAGTGAGAATGATACATGACTAAATGGAGTGAGAAAAGACAAATCTTCCTGAAAGAGGCATTCCAAATGATTCTCTGGCATAATCCACCCTTAAGTAAGAGCCAGGTAAGCCCTCATTCCATTCAACTTGGGATGGCAGAGTGAGTGGAGCTAAAGTATGGATGACTTCATAATGGATAAATGGGATTTTATTTTTCAAGCTGTTCAAGGTCATCATTGATACTGATAAATAATTTCGTACCATAAGCACAGGACACAATGCAATGAAAAAATAATTTTCTTCAGTGGTCTTCCTCCTCAAAACCCATAACTCTAATTTAATCATGAGAGGAAAAAAAGGCATTGAGGGAAATCCTGACAGATAAACATTTTTTAAATTACCCAAGTGGTACTCCTCAATTGACAAGTAATTGATAGCAAGGAATGTTTGAGATTCTATAAGATCCAGGGGGAGCCTAAAGGGCAACTATGACTAAATGCTTCCTGGACCCCTAGAAGGTATGATGGGATCAAGAAAGGACATTGGGAAAGATAAGAACTGAAGAAGAGATTATAGGGTGGAGCCCAGGTAACGCCATTTCATTATTACTTCCGTATTTGTAATCACCACATCCTGGTAATGTGATGTGATAACAATAGAAAAAGTTCCATTTGAGGTGAATGATGGTTCTGTACATTTTGCAATATTTTATAAGCTAAAAGTGATAATCTCATCATAAAATTTTGTTCTCTTAATGATGTTTGTAACACTGTAATATTTAATACATCTGTATGCTGAGGTGTGTGCTTGTCTCTTTAATTTGTGGTACTGCTGTCAAGATTTCTCATTCTTTACTGTGAAATATATTTTCATAATTAATAACTGTTAAGTAAATAATGAGGAGCAACAGACTGATTTCTCTCTGTGTTGTGTTAGTTTGAATTTAGATGATGGTAAACTATTCATTTCAGTTGTTTTTATTTACCTACTTGTCTTGATTCTCTTTAACATTGTGATGTTCCAAGGAGTCTTTTGTTAGCTTTATTAGGAAAGAAAGTGCACTCAGCAAAATGAGTTTTTGGAAGGGCAAATATAAATTTGAATAAAATTAAAATAGCAAGCCTTTGTCCCTGTTTGTGATTAATAATTTCATGAAATAAACAACTCCCCAATTCATTCTATGCTATTATGACTATAAAATGTTTATTTCAAGTTAATTACAATTGTGGACATATGATGAGATATTGGGCAATAATGTCAGTTATTCTTGATTTGTTTCCTATTTGTACATATTTGTTTGTGAATATAAATAAAACATCTGATTCTTTTAATATTTGAGCTTCTACATTATTTTGATAAATGTCTCTGTTTCATCATTTTTTTTTTTTTTTGGTTTTTCGAGACAGGGTTTCTCTATGTAGCTTTGGAGCCTATCCTGGCACTCGCTCTGGAGACCAGGCTGGCCTCATAAAGTGTTTTTTTTAAGAAAATATTGAGAATGGCACTATTAAAGGCAGGGTTATTAAACAACATTAATCCCTTAGTGTAGAAAACTACCATATAAAGAACTTTGGACTTACAGTAGATAATTTCTGGAATGTTGGGATATTTCACAGTTGACATTTGTATGGATTTGCTTGAACAGAATTTATCAATGCAAATTTTTCAGCAAGAGAAAATTCAATTGCTGTGGATTGTTGCACTTAATATTGTATGAGAGAAAACTCATTTCAAAGTCTAAGAGGAAATACACCCCTTTGAGTAGACACCCCATAACAGTGTTTTCTCCAGAATAGCCATTAAAATTAAGACATAAAAACAACTCCAGGATTAACACTTTTAAAAAAGAGTGTGAGAATGTTTGCTGTCTAACCTTTTCAAGTATTTTAAGCAATTACTTATTCTTGGAGAAATTCTTTTCATGTGTTGTTATATTTTCAAACAAAGATAAAGAAATCTCATTCTTTCTTCTATGGTGCAGCCCTTTAATTATCAGAGGTTAATGATTCTTTCACAGATATGAATTTCAAAGTATTCATCACATCTCTCATTATTGGAGTTCACAATATTCCTCCCATATATATAAACATGGAGTTTGGGGAGGTGGGAAGCAGTTTTAACTCTTATTACAGAACTTGTATTTCTATTTAAGCAGTTGTAAATTCTCAGTGGGTTAAGATCTTTAAATCTGTTTTCTTTTTAAATATTTATGATATTCTGTATTTTAATACACACAAAGCCTCAAATCATACAATTTGGAATAAATTTTATTGCCCTTGGTTTATTAAGATTTACATATATATAATTCAGTGACTTTTCTAGTGTTTCCAGATTCATCACTAATTTTTTTCATTAATTGTTAAGTTTTAGAAGTTCAATATTTTTACCCATACATAGGTTAAACATCTTCTTATGGTCTTACACCTCTAGTTCTGCCATATAATTAAATGATTTACTATTTAGACAGATAATTACTGTACTAGTATAATTTAAAATACAAAAGGAATATAAATCAATAGTTTTGTTTTGTTTAAATATGTTTTTTGAGAATTTTGTACATGTACTTAATGTATTTTCACTATATCCAACCCTTGCTCCTCTTTCCATTTCCTCCTGTTCCTCCCTATGGTCCCCACACAACTTCATGTCCTCTCTCTTTCTTAAATAACTGAGTCCAACTATTTCTGCACATTCTTGAATTGGTGTGCTACCATCCACTCAAAAACACATAATGTATCAGAGCTACACCCACAAAGAAAAATAATCTCTTTCCCATAGCAGCCATCCATTGACAATAAGTCCTCAGCTGGAGGATGGGCATCGTGAGCTCTTCCCCCAGCCGTACTGGGATACTAGTAAGTTTGATCTTCTGCAGATCTTGTGCAGGCAACCAAAGCTACTGTTGATTCATGATGCAAAATCTGGCCATATCTTGAAGATATATTTCTCAGCACTCATCTGTGAGCTCTGAATATCACAGTCTTTCCACTCATTCAGTAGGTCTACCTTGCTGAGAGCCATGGTTTTAGCTCAGCATTCACACTGTTCAGAGTTGTGTAGTAGTTTCCTCTAAGACTCATCTATAAGGAAGTTGTTTAAGCAAGAAGGTAAACAATTCAAAATAGCTTCAGGAAGTCTCCAAAACTGACCAGATTTACTGGGTCCCTTCTGTCAAAGTAAGGAATAAAAGCTGAGAGTCTTGCTAAGACCATGGTTCTCACCAGTAGGTCTCAACCCCTTTTTGTGAACTTCAATCTCCAAAAAAATTTACATTATGAGTCATAACAGTAGTAAGATTACAATCATGAAATAGCAACAAATATATAACTTTATGGTTGAGGATCACCAGAGCATGAGGAACTGTATTAAAGGGTCACCAGCATTAGGAAGCTTGAGAGCTACTGCTCTAAGTCAAGAAAAAATGCAAAGAAGACTCTTGGGATCAGGCAAACTGCCTGGAGGAATCTGAGCTACCTGCAAGAGCTTTAAAACTATTGAATCATTTGGAAAGAATCTCCAACTTGAGTGGCCTGCAGGTTGTTCAGTGTGCTACAGGTTCCCAGATTTCGTGAGCTGTCACTCATGCTTGAGTAGGTCTTGGTGGTGCAGCTGTTTTTGAGTTATTTCTGCTCCTATAAGTAGCCTATCACCCATATTCCTATGAATAACCCCAATCCAAATAGCCAGACATGGATTCTGCTTTGTAGAATCCCTCAATTCACCCAACAGTCTTCAAATGACTTCAGTAAAGATTCCACAAAGAATGAAAATGACACAATTCATCAAATTATAGCCTCTTCCTTTCTGTCTTTTTTTGTTTTGTTTTGCATTGTTCTTCAGTCATATATTGACTGACTCTGCTAAGAACCAAGGAAAATACTTAATAAACTAGATACAAAGGCAAGTTTTTAAAAACTATAGAATGAAAATGGATTATTATATCTTTTGATAGAAGACACTGTTGCTTAGGGATGATAATAAAAAACACTGAATGCCATTCATTATCATGTATGTGGCCCTATTATAGGAACTTTAATTTGATTAATGTATTTAATCCTTGTAAAGCTGATTTGAAAGAATTATAATCCTGTACTTTATACTTGAAGAAACAGAATTCAGATCAACAGAGAACTCAGATCAACACTGATGGTAGCATTCATAGTAAAATGTACAGCCAGAGTTTACATGACTAGCTACAGAGATTGCTTTAATAATTGCACCACCGAACACCTCTGAAAAGATGATGTGGTACCTTCTTTAAAGGAAAAATAAGAAACATTTTTATTATCTTTGGAAATGGATGCCCAGAATGTGGCTGAGATTTATATTCTCAAAATGGTTTCTTGATGCTTCGTTCAGTTACTGGAATATGTTTTCACTTCTCATCAAAAGAAGGATTCTTCCCCTTCATTGTCCTTGGTCACACGTGATTACTGTCCTATAGTCTGGAGCAAAAGGATCTAAAGTAGACTGTTCAAAATATAACTCTCATTACTCTACTCATGGGCTTTCTACTGACCTCTTTTAGATGACTTAATTATATTTAGAGCATTTAGAGTAAAATTCCAGGTACTTACCCTTACTGTGATCTAGATGACCAAATATTACCAACTTTATCTACTTCTCATGATTTAAAACTTAACCACTGATCTCATCTGCTCTGACTCACATTCTGTCCACAAAGCTAGTCTTATCTCCAAAATCTTTGGTCTGTTATTCCTTCTGCCTGGAATGTTCTTTCCTGAGCATTAACTGATTTTTTCCCCTTCATCATTCAGGTTTCACTTGAAATGTCACTTATGCAAAAATGCCCATCTCTGATGGGCTCCAAAGTAGCCTCCTTCTGTCATTACCTGTCACATCAGTCTGCTTTACATTCTAGGTATCAGCTACCAGCGTCAGAACAGTGTCAGTACAAATTACTAAGGCAGTTATAAATAAAATATACAGTCATTCATCAAACAGAGCTGCAAGCATTCATTATAAAGGGGATTTGTCATGAAACACCATGGGCATTTGAGGAACATCTGTACTTGTCTTTCCCCTACACATTTGCTTTGTTTATATTCTCTGATCTCCTAACTTTGCCCATGTTCCAAAATCATCTGTACTGCTTTTTATCAGATAGTCATTGTTTGTGACCTGAAAAAATACAGCTATTTCTATGGGAGTGAAAGAACATGAAGAACAGGAATAATGAGGAGGAAGTTCTGAATGCCAGCTAAAAGGCCAAAGGATGTTTTTATTTTCTCTCAACAGGAATTAATTCTTTACCTTCTCTATCTACCAGGTGTGTGCAACCTTCATCTATATCTATATCTGTGTTTTCCTGACAGTGCATCAGGTGTAGTCCTACATTGATCAGCTAGAACACAAAGAGTACATTCTTACCTATTTTACAGTGCATTGATGACATTTTGTGCATTGATGACAGACTTGGAGGAGGATGAAGAACATTAAGGCCAGAATTGTGGCTGGAAGCATTGAAAAGAGAAGCAGTCGAGGAGTTGTCTAGAGCAAAGACTTCCAAGTAGAGATCAAACATGACAGGACCAAAGGGACTTGTCTGCTGACACTGCTCAAGTAGTTCACAGTACATACCTGATTTGGGCAATGACAATGGACATAGGAAGAGATGAGGAAACAGATGGAAGATGCATTTCTTGGACATAATGGAAGATTCTCCTACATCTTAAGACTTCATTATCTTTATAATGTAACTCATCAAGATTTGGTTAAAAAAGACTTATGGCCGTGTTGATTCCTGACATCTCTGAAGCCACCCAGGACACCAAATGGCTGTGTCTGTTCCACCTTAATAGCCCCACTGCATATTCCAGTCTTTGTAAAATTCACTTTTATTTCCTTATTATTATGTAACATATTACTAGGTAAGCCTTCTCCTAGAAACCTTTCTATGTATTTTCCCTATGTAATTTGGAGATCATTTCTAGTTTCATTTTATTATTATGTGTATTTATTTATCTCTGTTAATGAGCTATATTGTAGGAAATGTGTTAAGACAAAGGTAATAGAATATGCGTGTTTAAGAATCTCCAATCCTAATGATAGAGGAGGCATAGACTTCAACGCTGTAGGGTATATGTGATTTCTTAACTAAGTGAATGCATGATTTTGTAACTATTCATTTATTTTTAGGCAAATTAGAACTAAAATTTTCTTCAGAATGAATGTTGAAACCAAACTCCACCAACATCCATTTAAAAAGTAAAGGACTTTTGTTCAACAATAGAATTTGCAAACATTTTATCCCATAATACCCAGGCTGTATGAAATATTGTCTAGCTCTCCCCATGACATCTTTTCCATCTAGAGATAACAAGGAAACACCATTTATTAGACATTTGATTTTTAAATGTATTGATATCATTTAATATTTTATCTTTGTAACTTGTGTGACTCTAATTTATATATTTTAAAGCATAAGTCTGAAGAGTATCCAAGAGATGTAAACATTTGTTATTATTTGTCACTTCTTCACAAGCAAGGATTCATTTAAAATAAGAGGAAACAAAAGTATTAATTACAGAATTCATGTGCTATAGTGGAAAAAATTTGAAATTTGCCCATGTTGTGTCCTAAGATAATTTAATGTGGATACTATGTCCCAAAAATGAACAGAAATCGCTAGAGGCAGTGCTAATGCATAAACTGCAAAGCCATCATGTGGTCTGTCCAAATCATATGCATTTCTAGAGGACTAGACAAGATTGAGCAGCATGTCACACTGACAGCTTGGTGGTTAACCATGATCATTGTTCATTGAATTACAAAGATGTAATTTAAAAATGCCATGTAAAAACACATTTCTATATTCTTTTGTTTAGATGCCTGCAATGATTACATCAAGGAAACATTCTGCATTGTGTTGAAAATGTAACCTAGAAAACACAATATTTAGACTCTATTAAAATAAGGTCTCAGAATTTCTAACAGAGTGATGGATCTTCTTAATTGAAATATCTAGCAATGTGGGTTTAAAACAATTATTTTAATTTCTAAAATATTTTGAAAATCTCCATCATTAATTTTAGTTCCTCATTATTGAGATCTTGAAGATGTATTCAACATTATCTGTTCCATCAAATTCATAAGTAAGATTTTTTTTATATTTTATAGCAAAGTCAAAACATTCTTCCTTTTTTTTGTTTTCTACTCACCATTTAAATGCAAGTGTTCATGTCTCTCAAATTATTGCAAATGGCATCCAGTTATTTTTCTTAAATGACATTACCCATAACTGCATATAATTCCGTCCTCATTCTATTTATTTATTAACATCCATGTTGTTGTTCTTGAGTTATGTGTGCAGGGTATCTTATGATGGGTTGTGCACATGGGCATCACTGTATGTGCAAGGAAGGGGAGTGTTGATCTCTACAGCCCTGCTGAAGAACCAGCTGGTTGTGAAGGTTGTGGCTGCTAGGAATTGAACTTGGGTCCTCTTCAAGAGCACCATGGTTTCCTTAAAGACTGAGTTATCTCTACAGCTCTTATTCTTCCTCTTAGAATGATGCAAAGAGAATGTAGTAGTCACTCGAATGAAGTTGTCAAAGTACAGATTTAATTGACAAAAATGGAGAAATAAAATGTATTACACTTTTTCATAGTCAGTGATTTATGCTGTTGAAATGGATCTCTTATTTCCAGCTTTGACTATTTCTCAACTAGCTACACAGCTTCTAATATTGACAAACTACATTCTGCATCTAATCTCAGGCCCCTTTTAGTTACTAAATCCAGTTCATTATCTTTTAATTTAACTTAAATTGGCTTTAAAAAATTGTAAGTTCAGTTTTACTTTTCCTGTCAAACCTAAAGAACCTTCCAATTGTGCTTATCCAGTTGTCCTAATTATCAAGTAATTGGTTTATGAAAATGTTTTACTATACATTGTATATGTGTTTGACTATTTATGCTATGTAACATTTACTATATCAAGGAAATGGGTTGAATTGGCCAAAAAGATCCCTTCAATTCCATATGGGTAACAGCATTTGTAATTCATGGGAATTACCACTAGATGGAAATCACAGACCACACTGATTTCATGCCTAAACTTTCTCTTGGGGGGGTGATACCCCACGTCAGTTTTATAGCTTCCCATCCCACACAATTATCTCTTTGTTTACCAATTTATCCTTTAAACGCTTCATAATTTGCAATTACATCTAAACATCTACATTAATATCAGTATCAAAATCTACATATTAAAAACACACGCATGCTTGGATGATTGTCAGGAGTTATAATTCAGTAGTATTTCAATTGCTTTATTATAAAGAGATATTAAATATATTAAGATGCTTCATTTTCTGTTGTTTTATTTAATTATTTGATTGCTTATTTGATATAAATATAACTTAAAAGGCATTTAAACACTGGCTTTTTCTACAAAAGTATTATTTGTCTTAATCTCAAATTACAATGTTAATATAATTGACTTGTAATATCTAAAAACTCAGAAAAGCAAACTACAGGTCATGTAATAATGATACCTTACGGGAATACAAGCTTAAGAATTAGGGATACAGCTGGCCAGTTAGCTCAGTTCATTACAGTGTGGTGATAATGATGCCAAGGTTTGGGATTCAATTCCTGTACAAGCCAATTATGACAAGAATTACGGGGTCTTTAAGGAATTGGTGACATGTCTACAGGACATGGCATTTTTGCTAATTCTTCTTTCTGTCTCCTTGCTTCAGCTGCATTAAGATATTTCTATACATGACAATTTACAGACTTTATTTTGGAAGGGAAGTAAAGAAATAAGTATCTGTATGATGCTTAGTTTGATATGCCGACTTGCTACACCTTAGAATCACCGGAATGCATGCTTTCTGGGGGTAATAAATAGTTAGTCAGCAGATCACATGTATGCACTAGGCCTCTAGTAGCATGTTAAGCTTTTCAGGTATACCAGCTCATTTGACTGAGCAAAACTTGGAATTATTATAAGTAGCTGATTATTGATCATGAAAATGTTTGAAAAGTCTACCTCATTTTGTAACCATTCTAAGTTATTATTGGATGCATTCTCCTTTAATTAAAAGGGAATAATTAAGGATAATTACTAACTTGCTGTGTGAGATTGACAAAACAACCACATAAATAGATGTGGCCAAGCATTGCATTTGTGTTTATGTGTCTATTCAGATACAGTACTTGAAATAAAATGAGGCAAACTCAAATTGTATTGCTTAGTACAGAGAGACAAACTCTGAGCTACTCTCTGCATCAGTGCACAACTTCAAAAGGCATTAGATTATAAAGGACAAAAAAGACTGCAGCAATTCTAAAGTGTTTTCTGGTACGGTACCTCATGTTTGTTTGTTCCATTCTGCAACTGGCTTTTTGCATTGCTGACATTTGCATTCATGGAAATAATTAGTCTTAAACATCAACAAAGCACTATTCATGATTTACAAATATATATATATATATATATATATATATATATATATATATATATGATTCAAGGTAATCGGAATTCCTTAATGCAAGTAAAATCAATGTGCAGTCATGAGCAGCAGTGCTAAAAACCCAACTTTAAATTAAAGATAATTAAACTAGAGGCTTTTAACAACATGGGAAAAATTTCAAGTTTGGGGGAGATTTTCTTATGTTGATTGCAACACATATTAGTGAAACATCAATATAATTGAATATAATTCAAGCAGACATTCAATTAAACTCCAACTGCATCTCAACTATGTTGAACTGACAGTTTCATCTAAATTACTGAGGTTTGGGGAGATATAAACCATTGGGATAAATAGCTAGTGATTATAATTCCCCAAACTTTTACTGCCCACTAAAATTGCAGTTGTTTATCTTTCCTGTGGTTTTGATTCCTTTTGTTTCATTTGTTTTGTTTTTGAGACAGGGTTTCTCTGTTTTGTCCTTGCTGTCCTGGAACGCCTTCTACATACAAGTTTGGCCTTGAACTTATATATCTGCTTCCCATGGCCTCCCAAGTGACAGGCAAAAGCATTTAAATGTATATTACTAGTGTTTCAAAGTAAAGTAAGAGTCCTTCAGAATATGCCAACAGCTTCTAAAATACCATTTTTTAAAAAGCTTTGCTATTTTGCTATTATTTAAAGAACACTCCAAGTAAATATGATGCCTTAACTCTCTTCCTAAAGACAGTAGTAACTCATAATTTCTTGGTATTTGTACTATTTATTTGTCTCCTTTTGAGAAAGTATCCTGACAAAGGCAACTTAAGGGAGAAAAAGGTCAATTTGTTCATAGTTTCAGGGTCTAGTCCATCATGCTAGAGTATGTGGTAGCTTGTCACTACACACAGTCAGGAAGTGGAGGAAGATGTGTGGTTTTCCTCAGCTTCTTTTATGCTTTCATTAATTTTGAGTTTCTAGTCCTTCTTGTCTTCAGTGGGTGGATTTTCCTACCCAAATTAAACTATTCTAACCACTTGCAGGCACACTAATTGCTTATTTCCTAGGTCATGCTAGGTCATATTAATTTGATAATCCATATTAATCATTATGGTATTTAGATATTTCTATGTCTCAAACTTTGAAGAGATGTTTCATTAAATACCTGTGCTGTGCATGCCACAGGACAGCTACAACTACCAGATTATTTCAAGAGACTCACAGTTTCCCAAAATTGATAGGTCTTCACAGTGAAATACAATGTAGCCAATACAGAGAAAGAATAGTCTAAAGCAGAAACACAAAATTATGAGAGAAAATAGATTTGGAAACACAAAAAGGTGAAAGAAAATAGGTTTGGATTGCAATTATCAGGAGATAATGTATATCGCATTTACTACACATTTGATTTAAACGTGAGTATTCTCAAATACACTATACTATCATTTTGTCTGGTAACACACAAGATTTTTTTGCACACAAACTGCAACTGTTAATCTCTTCAAAATTCATTTATAGAATAAAAAAATTGGATATAAAAATAGACACAAAAAGAACAAAGGGATTTGTTTATTTACCAAACAAATACCAGTCAAATGTTTGTTTATTTTATGCTAATTCTTCTTCTAGGAACTGAAGATAAAACAGCTACTACAATATTTACATTTAAGCAGTCCAAATGATTGTGAGGGATTAAATCTAGTTTAATAAACTGTTGATTTTCACACACACACACACACACACACACACACACACACACACACTAGAGAACTAAAAAATAAAATGTGTTTAGAAACAAAGTAAACCACATCTTTGAACTTCAAAAATGAATGAGAGTTGATTACAGACAAAAAATAAAAAAAATGAAGTTGAGAAGTGTTAAAACTACCAAATGAAGGAAAAAGCTGGTAAGTACATTGGATTAGTGTAGTATATGATAATGCAAGTGTATAATAAAACAAAGACCTATGTGCTAGAAGCAAGTTCACTATCTTCAGGCTATTGAGAGATAGTGGAATCCTTGGAGGATGATGTTTCCAGACAGGTCTTTGGTCATCAGAAGTATGTCCTGGAGGGTAGCCTTAACATTCCCAACTATTTCAATACCAGGATTCAGTATAGGCTGGATGACCCAGAGACCTAGGACAGAACCAAACATGACGGGAGAAGGAAAAATATCAATGTAATGATGTCTAATGATATTCTGCTGTACTCATAGATTGGTGCCTAGCCAAATAGTCATCAGAGAGGCTTCATTTAGCAACTGACAGAAGCATGCAGACCCATGGTCAAACAATAGCTGGAGTTCAAGGAATCCTGCTGAAGAGGTGGGGGAAGGATTCTAGGAGCCAGAAGGGCCAAGATATGCCATGGTTTGTTGATATCCATGGGAGACCTCCCATTTCCTAAATAGAAACAGAGGAGGAATGGATTGCGGGTGGCAACAAAGGGGGTGTGGTAGATGGGGGAACAGAGGGGGAAGGAAACTGCAGCAGTGATGTAAAAGTAATTAATTAGTTAATTAATTATAAAAAAGATTCCAGCTCATTTTTTTTCCTTCTTCCCTCTTTGACTGTGGCCAGGACCTGAACACTTGGCTTTTCAACACATTGCCAACTGTGATGTGCTTTGCCAAACTCCCATAGGCAATAGGACTGATTGCCTATGAACTGAAAAATCTATGAGCCAACATGAATGTTTTCTTTTTAGAAAATGGTTATCTCAGTTATGTGCTACAGTAACAGAGAACTGTTCATCACAGGTATGTTTTAGAGTTGGTACTGAGGCAAGCAGGCTATGAATTTTAAAGCATCTTAAAAATGAATTGTTGTCTGTTTCCCTGATTTACCTGAAGTAATCTAAATGTTATCATTAACAGCATTCTTTTCCCCAACAAGCTTATTTAATGGCACCATTTGAAACTCTGAAAATCTTCTTTCTGGAATATTAATAGTTATGTGCACAGAAAATTCATATTTTGTCATGAGGCAAATGGAGCCATAGTAGGGCTTCCATCTTAGTATTGGTATAATGCAATCAGTGGTTCAGAAAAGTTGCCAACAGGAAACAGAGCAAGTGTCTGAACAGGGCCAGATCCAAGGCTCTGTGTTATTAGTACATTTCTAGTGTGTAGAATTTGTGTCAGAAGGGAGCTTCAGTATAAGCACTCATTGTGAAGACCCTAGACAATCTCTTGCAATGCCATGGAATATTCATATCCTTGTCAACAAATCTATTTTGTTCCATTTTTCTAGACTGAACCCAAGTTAATATAGTTTAATGTTCTTTTTGTTAATTGTTCATTTTCTCTGAGCCTGCTACTATAAGTCAGACCACACAAGGTAAAGTTATATTTATGGATTATATTTTTCTGCAAATAATTTGGGATGCTCCTTTTATGTCTTAGTCACTCATGATTATTTTTTTCAGTTAAAAACTCTTTTCCATTTAGGGGAGGTTGCATAATTGGTATATTTCTTGGCTTTCCTTGTGAGACAAAGGACCTAAGTTGGATCCATGGAACACATTTCAAACAATACTTGGGTATTATGGCATATACTTGTAAAATTCCAGTGCTAAGAAACTAGATCCTGTTCAGCCTAACTTACTTGACAAATGCCAGACAAGCAAGAAACTCCATCTCAAAAAAAAAGAAAGAAAGAAAGAAAGAAAGAAAGAAAGAAAGAAAGAAAGAAAGAAAGAAAGAAAGTACCTGCATCTGAGGAATGACATCAGTTGTGCTTTTGGTTCCCACACCTAGGACACAATGTATGTGCACATACAAACACTTTCCAGTCTCCATAAAAACACTGACACATTTGCTTCTGACGTATCCATCCCTAACTTCACTTGTAGTAGACAGTGCTTCTCATAAAAGTACCACTTTATTGCCAACAGACATACAAGGTACTCTGGAGCAGTATTTAGTAATGTCTTCTTTGTTTTTTCAAAATGAAAGTGCTGTCCTTATCAGTTGAGACATCTATCCACCAGAAATATCATCAACAGGTCTTTCTCAATCCAATTCTACCATCACCATTTGAACATATTTAAGTTATCTTTCCCGTCCTCAACGCCCTTTCATGTTTTAAAATGTACAAAAATATTAAAAAGAAATCTTGACTATTGGCCCTGAACTTTTGTTTCTTCTTTATGGCCAGATATCTCAAATATAATTTTATATTAATTATTAATATTGTTGTTTTTGACTCAGTCTTAATTCCGATGAACAGGTATTACTATCTCCAGGAAAATTGTCAAGGTCACAAGTTGTTTCTATCCCAAATGGGGTTAAATTCATAAAAGATATTTAGCCCTTGTCTCTGAAGGTCACTAGTCACCATCTAACTTAATGCCAATTCTTCTGCTAGCACTCACTCTTCTTTCCTCAATTGCTCTAATTTTCTGTGAAGAAATGTTAGATTTCTTAAATATTGTTCTTTTCTCTTTATACCCAGAGTTCCAAAGGCTATATCCTACTCAATCATTTTAATGAGAAAATGAACAAATCTAGAATAAGGAAAGAATCTCCTGCTGGATCAGATCTATAGACAAATGACATCATAAAAGCATTCTTGAGAATTCTGCCTATGGGAACATTTTGACATATTCACATTTATTTAAGGAAGCTTAAGTATGTTTGAGCAACAAGTTCATTCTGACAGTGGCTGTGAGTCATCTTGTAGAAGTGTGTAATGCGGAACGCAAAGGAACTACAAAGCCTCAGGAAGAGTACTGAAGGCAGCATAAATACACTCAAGGAGTTTTGAAAATAATTACTCTGACAAATATATCACCATTGTATAGAAGGGAAATTTACATATATTTAAGATCCATAGATTTGGTGAATTTTAGAAGCAGAGTGTAGTTTGTTTATTGTTTTATCATAAGGATAGTGATAAACAAAAACAAAAAATACTTTGATGATATTTGGAAAATGATGTTAATAGTAAACATGCAACATTTTAAGTGGGATATAGTTTTGTCCCTGGGATTGTTTCCAAACAGTAGAATGTGAACACTATTTGATTTTCCTTTCTTCCATCCAGACTCAATTTCTATTGGTTAATTATCCTATGCAAGCCAAGAGCTGGATATTATAATTATCTCTGCCTTCATAGCTGCTTTTTTCAGTTGTTTGAAATGGCTTTAAGAGTTCATTTGATTTCAGGCTTCTCCATTGCACTTTCATCTCGATATTTTAAAATTCTGAGTGCTTAGCCTATTCTAGTCTATTATTGAATTCAGAGGTTTCACTTGCTAAGGAAATTGCTTATGTTTTCTTACCCTATATTTAATGTGTAACTTAAGATCTTCAAATGTTATTCTTCTGAGTATTTTTGCATGCATATTTTAATTCACTTTAGAAATATTATTAGCCTGGATGTTTACTACAGAATATTTTATTTTACTTAATTTTGTCACAACATGAGAGTTTTGGTATGTTTTTGTTTATCTTCCACCTTTCTACAAAGCTCATTTAGGAAATAGGTCAAGTTCACTCATCAGGACATTTAAGAAATGGTGTATGCATATCGTCTGCTGTGGCCTTTAATTTATAATATCTTCCCATGCAGCTTTCAGGATATTTGTTTTATAATAACCTATGCCAATACTTCTCTGCTTCTTACTTCCTGTTATTTCACAAATCATTTTAAAGGGCAATGTTTACAGTTTGCATATTTAAATCATTGACCCATAGCCCAAAAGCTAGAGTTCTTTGTGCATTTTCTTCAGTAAATGCTGTAAGGTCTAATAAGCTTTCCTTTCCTTACTCTTATATGAGTTCATTTGTTTGTTCCATATAGAAACTGTGAACACTGGACAAGCATGCTCTTAAAGACACAGCTTCTATATTGAGCTCACCTCAATTCATAGGCGGTGAAAATGATTTTGATGCATAAAAATCTGGAATAATTAGGATTAATTACATAGATTACAACAGATCTTTACGATAAGTATAAGTGTGTTGCCTTTCAAGTTTTATAGACCATGTGTTCATTTACTGTGCTAAGTATAGAATACTTTAAGTTGAACATTCTGATGATTTAAGTCTCAGAACAAGAGGTTTTGTAAGGCTTGAATTTGAATCTGGTTTGGTCTTTTACATTCCTGATCTGTTATTCAGGGCTTTTAGATATTTAAAGCTTTGGATAAGACTGAAGCATGTATATGTGCAATTTTTAGATGCATGTTTAGCTAGTGAAGAGATCAGCTCCAGTAAAGGGAAACAAATTCCATTAATGCTTTTGAAGGTTAATTTGCTCAGTTATTCAATATTTCATGTTTAGTTTTGACAGTTTAGCATTGTTTTTACCGAAATATTTCATCTTTCAAAAGACGTATAAAAATTAATTATATATTCTTCTAGTTAATATTATTTACTCTTCATCTACCTTTTAATTAATTAATTAATTTTAATTTCATTTTCCATCCCAACCACAGTTGTCCCACCCAACTCCCACCCCTCCTCACTTACCCCCAAATCACCCTGAATCCACTTCTTCCAACAGGTAAGGGCTCCCTTGAAGAGTCAACAAAATCTGGCATATTAATTTGAGGCAGGACCAAGTCTATCACACCCTACATTAAACACTGAGCTTGGCATCCCACATGGAATGGGCTGCAACAAGCTAGTTCATGCAACAGAGATAGATCCTGGTCCTACTGCCAGGGGCCCCTCAGATTGTCTAAAGTTCATAACTGTGTCAGAGCGACTATGGGGTTAGGGAGAAACCTGGTGCTATGGAAATTCTCAATAATCCACAAGGATGACCCCCAGATAAGGCTCCTACCAATAGTGGAGAGGGTGGCCAAACTGGCATTCCCCATTAATCAGATTGATGAATACTCTAACAAACATATAGAGCTTTAATCTTCCTTTTAAAATTAATAAGCATAAAGTGCTATGCACTAAGAAGCACAACAAAAGTATTGAGAGTAAAAATCACTTGATGACATAATTTATAGTCATTTTTGTCAGATAAAGTGTATATAATATCCTAGTTTCAAAATAATTTTGTTGTAAGAAGAATAGGTTACATGTACATAGCCATCCCAAAGGGTATGGAGTCCTCTTGGTATGGAGTCAAAATCCCTTATGCAATCCAAAGCCCATGAGTGCTTATCTCTCATTTAAATGAAGCAATATTCATGTGTGCCTAACACACATACTCCTATATAATACTTAAAAGCATCTAGGGATTATTCATAATGTCTGAAATTAACGTAAATGCTGGGAAGATACCACTACAGACAAGAAAACGTTTCTACACATTTCATACAGATGCCATTTATTTTTTAAATCATCTTTATGACTGTTTGTTGATGCAGTAGATACTGAGGACAGGAAGAACTACTTAAACATGTGTTTTTTTGAATATTGTATGGTTTGAAGTTATGGTTTCTCTTGGCCTTTTGAGAAGTTTTACATTGTTTTCCACCATTTTGCTTCTAAAAATACTATGTATACTTTTCTGAGTATAATTATTGAGATGTTTAAATCAAAGCTTTGTCGAGTTTATAATTTTGATTCATAGTCAAGATCATAAGTCACTTTATCATGACCTCTTTAATAACTCTAAGAGATAGTAGCAAAACTTGCTTTAAAACCTGCAAATAAGTTATTTCAGTTTAATAAATATTTTCTAAATATGTGTTTAGCTCTCTAAGATTTACAAACACCTAAATACTATTAAATAACAAAATTCCTTTAAAACAGAAATTGATAATAATGACAATTATTTATTAATTGCACAAATATCTCTTGTATACATACAATGTATTCTGGGTATATACTATGCAAGAGTGATATAATGATGAATGATACCGAGATGGCTTTCAGAGTTTGGGGACCTGTGATTTCTGGAGGCTAATATTAAAGTGAGTAAAAGAGTTTTCATATTAAGACAAGTAGTTTCATGTATTATCAAGCTCTGACTTCCAGGGAAGGAATGGCAATATTCACACCAAGTCTTGAAAAATATTCCTAATAGCCTGATAAAGATCAGTGTATGTAGAAGTCCGGTAATTTTAGAGAGTGACATATAACTGGGGAAATAAAGTGAATCTCAAATGAATCTAAAGTCATAGGGTTTTGTGACACAAAGTTTCTTGTGCTCACAGATCACTAGTTAAGTAGGAGAATTAAACACACAGGTACCTCTTGGAGATAAAATGCCTGTTCTGCCACCCAGAAGGCTGGAGGTTGATCTTGTTAGCTACCTGGTGATTGTTTGCTATTTGTGGAAGCAGACCCCTCACCCACCCTTTGCTATAGAGGCAGGCATCATCCGAACACCCCAGAATGATTCCTTTAGACTCTTCCATCTAAAGACTTATCCTTAACGGAGATGTCACATTATTTTATGGCCTGCTCACCTCTATAGTCTCTTGGTCAGAAAACACACAATATTATAGGCGTTTCAGCCATAGAGCTCCTCTTCCTGGTCAAATGTATTTTTTAAAGGAGTTTCTTTATAGTCACAACTTAAACTTTATTACACACCTGGAATTGCACTGACTGAAACCTTTTCCCAAATTGTACTGTTGAATATGCTGACATTAGTCTAATGCCTGGCATTAGACTCTCCAAAGTCTGACCCAGACTGACAAGTCAACCTGTACTGGGTTTCATTCTCATCTCTGTGGGATTCACTTTCCTGCCTCACACCCACAGGGACAGCTCAGTTAGGATTATGGAGAATGGGTTCTAAGAAAGTGGAAGTTGTGTAGTGCCTAGAGGAGAGACACTGCCTATTTTTGTTCACACATCTGTGTGGTGACCAGTTCCCAGAAGCACTGCTGTTCAGGACAGCATGCTGTCTAATTATATTAGATGAAACAGGGGTGATAAATCAAAGGCAGTACTAATGAAAAAAAGTTCAAACTGTGTATGAAGCCACACAGTTTGAGAAGAAAGTAGAGAATTCACTGGCTGCCTCTGTTATTTGAATGGATGTACTGAATGAAAGTGGATCAGATTACCTGTGTTCATATCTATGGGGGATATATATTGATCATGTTAATGAATGAGAGATGATCTGCCCATTGTGGGTCCCACCATTCCCTAGACTCCTATTACTTCCCTTCAATAGTTAATAATAAAGTTTATTGTGAGCAGCATAAATAACTTACCCCATAACTTTTCCTTTTCAGATAATTTTATTACAGCAGCAGAAACAAAACTAAGAGAGACATAGAAATGTCTATGATACTGTGTTGGAAATATGAACTTTTTGGAGAAGTGAAAGAGAGGGAAAGGCATTAGGAATCGAAACCTCTTAATGGATCATTGTGATGCAATATCTTTAAATGATTAGGAAGAAGTCAGAGTACACTGTGTGCAACATAAATATACATGTTGCAGACAGCTCTTACTGTGACATTATTGATAAACATAATGCCTGAATGTCTCTTTTCTGATTTCCATCCTTTAAAAATAGTGGATTTATTTTATCACTGTTGAGTTGACAATAAGTGGTCCCAAGCTTATGCATAACAGCCTTTTACTGTGCCGTCTTCCTCAGCTTTTCAATATAATGGTTTGTTGCTCTTGAGATAATAGTTTGAAAAATCATACAAGCTGTCGGGATATTTGCATAGTGATTATATGCTGAACAGCAGCTTGGATTTTCATTTCCATCTGTTTCGACTTAGAAAGCGTAGAAAGTATTATTATTGTCATTATTATCAGCATTGTAATTATCTGAATTCCAAATTAGGCAACAGGAAAACTACATATAATCTGTAGGTGGCTAAAATAATTTTGCTGGAAATAAAATTTTGTTTTATATAATAAAGCCTTTTGAATTCAATTCCCTTCTCAATTTTAAAAGGGCAAGTTTATTCAAGTGTAAATAATATGCTCATGTCTGTGACTAATGAAACCATTTAAAAATAATAAATTAGTCTGCAAAGCTTCCAGCATGTATTCTTTTTAACACTTTGCCCTTCAGTCCCCTTGCACAATGAAGGTAACCCTGTCACTGCTTATAATTACCATTTATTTCTAAGAATAGTAACACTTCACTGATCTCAAGCCCCTCCTTTTGTTACAGAACTAGACTTCAGTACTGAAGTAAGGAGGGTTCTCAGACTTAAAAGAGTCAATAAATTCAAGTAGTTGCCCTCACACATCCCCTGTGCCTTCTGGTTTTCTGTGCCATCTAAATATTAAACCCCTATTCTATCTTATAATTATTGCTTATTATTCATTTGATTTCAGTGAGAATTGCAAAGCAATTACAGGAAATTTTCATCCTGTGACCCTCATTTTATTCAGGTATATTTCTTTTGAGCAGTGAGTGTGACCTATCTCTAAGACATTCAAATAAGATTTAATTTTATGATTTTCTAGTCTTTCCTAAATAATTTTTATTTAAAATTGTATGATATCTTAAATGAGGATACCACCAGCCATCCCCCCCCAAAATTGTTAGCAAAGTTGGTGTTGGCTGAGATGCTGTTTTGGGATTAACCCTACAAAGTCTGAAGGTACATTTAAGTCACACTATTGCTGAGATTTAAGGTTATACACATAGTGATTAAGTTTTACCATCCAGAAGCCTTTGCTTGTATTACCTAACTTTCTAAGGTCCTCAGTATTGTTCACTCACCATATACTTTCAGAGTATAGCACATATTTTATAATGGTTATTGGCATTATTACTGAGAAATAAGATCTCATATTATTGTATCTCAAGTTTCAATCAGGAGTCTTGCCTATTTCATTCTGTACTTACTTCCATCTTTATTATGTATGTGTGCCTAAAATGTTGGAAAAGGCCAAAATCACTGAATGAATAAATAGGTGTTTATGAGGATAAATAGATCATTTCCATAGTGCAAATATTTATGTAGGAGAGAAAACTATTAGTGGAATTTCTTTGGCAAAGATATTTTTTTCCATATTTAACTTTGGAAAATACCAGGGAACATAGGTTTTTCCTTGTTCTTTAGAGAACCATGAGATACCTGGTAATTATTAGACTTCACGCTACATTAAATTGGAAATGTGTATGACTTACTTCTTCATATAAACCATGTACACAATTCTTAACATTGAAGCACATGGGCAACTTTTCCATCAAAAAAATAGGCCAATGATTTAAAGTATTTCAATATCAACTCAAGTTCATTAACCACATTTTTAGCTCCCTGATCATATGGAAATAAAAGAATGTTGTGGATATTGATATGCTCATAATCAACAGCCAATTTTTAAAAAATGCTTTATTTATGAAGTAAGTATATAAACTCAAATAACACACTTTAATAAACAATAATAGTGCTTCATACCTTGATGTAATGAAGAGTTTAGTATGAACACATCATATGCATATTTGAAAGCAAAACAAAACAAACAGAATCTTTAACTTCTAAAATGACATTTTCATCAAAGTTAAATAAATAGCATAAAAAGCATTTTTAACTGTTCACCATTCATATTGATGCTGCCTAATTATCAAAGGCCATAGGTGAAATTAATTACCTTAGTGAATATGCCAACATTGAACTTTCAACCCCTTAAAAAACTGTTCTTGAACAAGGCAGATAAAGGTTATTTTCTTCATTTGAAATTGTCACTGTAAAAGGTGACAGGGGACAGAATCTTCAAACACATATAGCAACACTTGTCAAGAAGCAACACTTGTTAGAAGATAGTGCCTCTAAACAACCTTATATAAAAAAGTTGTATCATTTTGAATATAATTGGTATGGACTAAAAGTGTATCATCAACACCAATGGAATTGAATACTTTTGATTAGTTGTCTTGAAAGATCAGAAGAGAAATGACATAATTTTGCTCAAAAGTAGCATGAAGCAATCCTTCAAGTAAATTAGCAGGATGGTCTTGAATTTGAAAGTTTCATGTTTGTGATACATATCCTGTCAAAACAAGTAAGCATCTAACCCCAAAGACACAGAAGTCTCCAGCTTTCCACTGCAATAATTTCCTCTGTTAGTAACATAAATATGGAATGTGTATATTTCACAGTCCTATATTTTGCTTATTGTAAAGATTATATATTGAAAGATAATAGTGAGACTTTTTGTAATCATGAGCATTATACTGGCAAAACAGACATTCAGATATGTATGTATTTTGTAAAAATATATGTTCAATCAAGTTTTACATTATTTATGTTTTCTACTGGTTATTCTATTTCATGAATAAATTTTTATTCAGAATTTTAAAAAAAGAATAATTATGTAAGTGCTTTTTGATTGTGGTAAAATTGCATAGCACAATTAATCATTTCAACATAAGGATTTCTGTGGCCAATAATGCATCATAATGGGATGAAATAATTATTTATGAGGTACCTTTTATAAATATGTTGTGGTGATTTTGTTGATTTACAACTTTTAGATTTTTCTCTCAAATTTGGAGTTCATCAAAAATGAACAATCCATGTATATTTATGATATTTAAATTAGCATGGTTTAATGACTACTTTTTAATTTTTTTATTTTAGAAGCACTCTTATTTACATATCAATCCCCCCTTTCCCTTGCCCTCCCATCCTCCCGTGCTCCCTACACCTACTCTCTACACCACTATCCCTAACGACAGTGAGGCCCTTCACAGGGGACCATCAAAGTCCCTCACATTATTTGCGGGAGGGCCTAGGCCCTCTTTCATGTATCTGGGCTGCAATAGTATCCCTCCATAGGGAATGGGCTCCCAAAGTCCATATATGCTCTAGGGATAAACACTGGCTCCACTGTTAGAGGTCCCATAGACTGCCCTGGCCTCCTACCTGGCACCCACATTCAGAGGGCTTGGTTTGGTCCAATGCTGGTTCCCCAGATTAATGACTAGGGTCTCCATGCTCTCACTAGGTCATGTTTCTGCAGGTCTCTTCAGCACAGTCTGGCCTCCTTTGCTCATCCATCTTCCCTTTCTGCAACTGGATTCCTGGAGTATGGCTCAGGTTTTAGCTGTGGGTGTCTATTTCTGCTTCGATCAGCTACTGAATGTAAGCTCTAGGAATGGCAACCAAGGTAGTCATCAATCTCATTATAGAGGAAGGGAATCAATGGCATCCTCTCCCCCACTGCCTAGATTTCTTAGTTAGGGTCATCCCTGTGGATCCCCTAACTTTTTCCTTGTGCCAGACTTCTCTCCATACCTATACTTACTCCCTCTATGAAGGTATCTCCTTTCTTGCCCTCCATTATTCCTCCCCTGTCTCAGACCTCCTGTTCTCTCCTGTTCTCCTCCCACTTCCTCTTCTCCCCTTTTCCCCTTCCCACCTCCCTCCTCTCTCCTGCCATGCTCCCAATTTGCTCAGGGGTTCTTGTCCCCCTCCCCTTCCACAGGGGACTATGAGTTCTTCTCTTGGGGTACTCCTTGTTTCCTACTTAAAAAAGTGGGGTGCAGAACTAAATAGAGAATTCTCAATAGAGCTCTCATTCCCTATGGAGGGATACTATTACAGTCCAGACACAGCAAGGAGGGCCTAGGCCCTCTCCCAAACAATATGACAGACTTTGATGGTCCTTGGTGGAGGGCCTCACCATCCCTGGGGAGGAGTCAGGGGTGGGTTGGGTGGGTTGAGTAGGGAACACGGGAGGATAGGAGGGTGGGGCAATGGGAGGTGGATATATAAATATGAGTAATTAAAAATAAAAAAGAAAGTTAACCACTTCTTCAAAAAAGAAAAGAAAAGAATTCTCAATAGAGGAATCTAAAATGGCTGAAAGACACTTAAGAAAGTGTTCAACAACCTTAGCCATCAGGGATATGCAAGTCAAAACAACTTTGAGATACCATCTTACACCTTCCAGCATGGGTAAAATCCAAAGCACCAATGACAGGCTATGCTTGAGAGGATATAGAGAAAGTGGAACACTCCTCCATTGCTGGTGGCAGTGCAAACTTGTATGAACACTTTGGAAATCATTAGGCGGTTTCTCAGGAAAATGGGAATCAGTCTAACTCAAGATTCAGCAATTCCTCTCTTGGGAATATAGCCAAAGAATGCACATTCATACAACAAGGACATATGTTCAAGTATGTTCATAGCAGTATTGTTTGTTATAGCCAGAACTTGGAAGCCACCTAGGTGCCCCTCAACTATAGAATGGATGGAGAAAATGTGGTACATTTACACAATGGAGTAATGATTGCTTTTAAGAAGGGAACATTCTTTTCTCAGAAAATAGTAAAAAATTAATGAAAGTTTTTTTTAAATCTCACACTATATTTGTGAAATATTTTTATAATTGGAAAAAGAAATCCTCTAATCCCCAAATGAAAATGGCACCACCAGTATGGATCTTTTGCCAATGGATTTACACATACTGAATATTTCATATTTTAGATGACATTATTTGTTTGGCTCTATTGTGCAATGTTCTTTGATAAGACATTCAGCAAAATATCAGGATAGAAAACACACAAAAATCAGTAAGATTCCTATACACAAATAAAAACCCTATCCAGAAGTAAATCAGCCATTAGTGACAGTCAAAAATATTCAAATAATATAAGCAAAGAACTGAAAGACTTGTATAATAAAAATTATAGTGTCATGTTAGATTTATATGTAGTCTTTAGTGCTAGATATGCTATTAATAATTTTGTTGGTCATTGTGATTACAAATTATACTGTATTTTCAACTTTTGAGTCAACATATTCATTACTTGTTTACAGAAATAGTATTTATGTTTAAAAAAAACCTCTATGATACCAAATAAAGAATATTAAGAAAATATAAGAATTTGTAAGATCCCCATGAATGAATAGATGTGGTGGGATTAATATTTTGCAAGTGGCTACTCTACTAAAAGCAATATAGAGATTCAGTGCAGTTATCAGGAAAATTCCAACTCAATTCTTCATAGAAATTAAAAATAATCTTAAGTTTTGCATGAAAACACACATACACATACACAACAGAGAAATACTTGACAATAATTGCTGATATTTTCACAGTCCCTGATTTTAAGTGATATTTCTAGAACCTAAGATTATCTGGACAGTGTAAGTTGAATTTTGGGCGTTTTGCTTGTTTTGTTTGCTTATTTTTTAGGAGGACATGAATTTGGGTGTGTAGGAAGGTGCAAGTTCAATATAGTATGAGATGTTGTTGTATGATCAATAAGTGATGTTGGATAATGCTCTGTACACTGTAAAGTTTTTTCAATCATATTGGTGTAATAAAATAATGATTGGCCACTAGCCAAGCAGGAAGCATATGCAGAGCTACCAGACTAGGAGAATTCTGGGAAGAAGAAGGCAGAGGGTGAGTCACCAGTCAAACAAAGAGAAAGCAAAATGAGAATGCCTTACTGAGAAAAAAATACCAAGCCATCTGGCTAAGGATACATAATAATTATGGGCTAATTTAAGTTATGAGAGCTTGTTAGTATTAAGCATGAGCAATAGGCTAAAAAAATTATAATTGATATCATTCTCTGTATGTTTATTTGGGACTAAAGGACTGCAGGACCTGGCTGGACAGAAAATTCCATCTACAAATAAACTGTGAGAAATTCTCAAGAAATTAAAAAATATTTTAAAAATAAAAGAAAAATAGAAAAAAAGAGGCTGTATTCATCCTTATATATCAAATGGTTCATTATTTTATTGTTAATTTGAACTATTATTTTAGGCATTTCTTCTATTTTATGTGGCATGCATGCATGTACATCAATTGGATGTCTTGTGTTCATGGAAATTTGAGGAATTCATCACACCCCTTAAAACTGTAGTTACACACAACTATTTGTCAGCATGGGCATGCTAGGAATTGATCACTGTCCTCTGCAAGAGGTGTGTTCTTAACTGATGAGCTGCCACCTCAACCACTTATTTGAACCTATTATAACTGGTATAGCAACTGTATTTTCTTGTGTTTTGCTGGTTCTGAGTGAATATTCATTGAAGATCTGTACAATTTTTGAAGGCTGAAGACCTGGCTTCACAGTGCAGGCTTCTTAGGGTTCTATGAAACTGCCAGAGTTTCAATCAGGGGACTCAATTCCTATAACTCTTAATCCCAGAAAATCTGATACCCCTTCTTGACTCTATGATCATTTGCACACATGTGTACATGCACACACATAATTACACATCAATCTTTTTTTTTAAAAAATGGTATACCAGTTTTTAATTGTTACCCATTTATCAGTATAGTCTAAAGAAAAGTTATGGATAGATAATAATTTCTATTATTGATAATCTTTCACTTAAAAGAGTGTTTCTCAACCAGTGGTCCACAACTCCCCTTTGGGGGATGGAACGGTCCTTTCACAGGGGTTACCCAAGATTGGATATTTATATACAGATATTTATATTTACATGATGATTCATAATAGTAGCAAAATTACAGTTATAAATTAGTAATGAATAAATTTTATAGTTGGGGGATCACTACAATATGAGGACCTATGTATTAAAGGGTTAAAACATTAGAATGGCTGAGAACCACTTACTAAAAATACCTCATGCTTTGAATGTACATTCATATATACATACACATATAAACACACATGCATATTAAATAACAGTATTAGCTGAAGAAAAAGAGGCTATCAACTTGAAAGGCAGAGCATCTGTGTGACTTGAGGGTAGATAGGTAGAAGGCTGGAAGGGACAAGACGTAGGGAATTGATGAGATTCTATTTCAACTAAAATCATTCAAGATATCTTATATTATTTTGAAAATAATGTCATAAAATATTGATATGTTTCTTTCACTATTGTTTTCAAAATAATACTTTTTACAATGCATATTTTGATGATTACAGTTAAGCTATTTCTGTAATAGTGTGGTCAATGTGTTAATAACTTCCTATCATATTTTGCTCAAGTTATAAATCTCTCTCTCCCTCTCTCTCTCTCTCTCTCTCTCTCTCTCTCTCTCTCTCTCTTTCTCTGTTTCCCATGGAAAGGTATCATAAAAGGGGAAAGGAGAAGTGGGAGACCAGCCTCCAGAGACAGGAGCAGCAGGAGAGAGGAGAGAGAAAAGAGGGGGAGATAGGGCAGAGAGAGAGAGAATGTTGGGGGGAAGAAAGGGAGAGAGGGAGAGAGAGGGCAACAGACAGAGGAAGAGAAAGAGAGAGAAAACTTAAGTTATAAATTTTATGTCAAATGAAATTAATTTCCCCCTCAGCTGAAGAATGGAAAGAGAAAATGTGGTACATTTATACAATGGAGTACTACTCAGCAGAAAAAAGCAATGGAATCTTGAAATTCACAGGCAAATGGATGGAACTAGAAGAAACCATCCTGAGTGAGGTAACCCAATCACAAAAAGACAAACATGGTATGTACTCACTCATATATGATTTTTAGACATAGAGCAAAGGTTTACCAGCCTATAATCCTCTTCCCCAAAGAAACTAGAAATCATGAATGACTCTAAGGGATAAATGGACCCCAGGAATGGGAAGTGGCATGAACTCCCGAGCTAATTGAGAGCATGAGGGTAGGGGAGTGGGTGATGCCACAATAAGAGCACAGAAGAAGAGTAGAGGAGAAGAAATGGAGGAGCAGATATATTGAGTTGGGGGAAGAATAGAGGAGAGAGGGCAGGATGAGAGATACCATATCAGAAGGAGCCACTATAGGTCTGAGAAGAGATCTGGAACTAGGGAGATCTCCAGAGACCTACAAGGATGACACGATCTGACAGTCCGGACAGTGGAGGAGAGGATGGCTTAGAAGCCCTTCTCCTAGAATGAGATTGATGACTACTCTCTATGCTATCCTAGAGTCCTCATCCAGTGGCTGATGGAAGCAGAGACAGACATCCACAGAAATACACTGAGCTGAAATCTGGAACCTAGTTGAAGAGAGGGAGGAATGAAGAACGAAAGGGTCTGTACCAGGTTGGAGAAACCCACAGAAACAGTTGGCCTGAAAAAGGGAAAGCATATCGACCCCAGATGCTCTTTGGGAGGCCAGTACGGGACTGATCCAGCCCCCTGATCATGGATGCCAATGGGGAGGCCCCTGCACTCCTGGGAGCCTCCGGAGGTGGACTGGCATTTTGCCCTGGTGTGGGGGTGGGACTTTGAGAGCCCATCCCACTTGAAGGGATGCGCTCTGTCTCTGGACACACGGGGAGGGGCCTAGGCCCAGCACAGGAAGATTTGGTGGACTTGGTGGAGTCCCGGTTGGGGGCCCTACCCTGCCTGGGGAGTGGTGGGTGGATGGGGTGGGGGGTAGGTTGGAGGTGGGGGAGAAGGAATGGGGGTGAGGGGAGGGAGAGGGAGAGGGGAATTACATGTGAAACAAGCCTGTTCCCTAACTTGAATTAATAATAATAATAATAATAATAATAATAATAATAATAAGAGAAAAGAAAAAAGGAAAAAAAAAGAAATTAATTTCCATATTTGCAAGAAAGTTTCTATTGTTAAACTAAAGCCATTTTGGTAATAGTTTAAAAACAAACTAGCAATTATTTTATCATTTCTTGGTTTTTGAAAATAGATTCTTCTCTCATACAGTACCTTCTGACCAAAATTTCCCCTCCTTCTACTCTTCCCAGATCTCCTCACTCCCCCTCTCTCCAGAGCCAACCCCTCTCCATTTCTCTTCAGGTAGGAGCAGGCTTCTAAGAAACAACAACCAAACACAACAAAACAAGACCAAGCAAAAGCCCTCATATTGAGACTGGACAAGGCTACACAATAGGCATAACAGAATCCCCAGAGCAGATCAGAGGCAATACTGCTCACACAAAGCACAATGCTAACAGCCATATATGCAGAGGACCTGGTGCAGACCCATTCAGGCCCAATTTTTGCATCTTTAGTCTCTGTGAGCCAGTGTGGTCTTAGTTTATTCAGTAGGCCAAATTCTCCTGGTGGAAAGCTATCTTTAGAGAAGTTTCCTTCAACATCAGATGGGAATGGCTGCAGAGACCCACAGCCAGACATTATGCAGGGAGTGGGTATAAATTGGAAGTCTACATCTGGTCCCACCCCTCTGAAGAGAAACCCTACAGAAGAGATGGGAAGATTGTAGGAGTCAGTGGGGATGGAAAACTAGCAATTATTTTTATTTTTTCTCTTTTTTAATTTAAATTAGAAACAATCTTGTTTTATATATCAATCCCAGTTCATTCTCTCTCCCATCCTCCCATGCTCCCCACCGACTCCCCATCCCATCCTTCTAGCAATTATTTTGAATAATAGTAATATTTTATTATTATTATTATTTATTTATGTTGGTTTTTCGAGACAGCATTTCTCTGTGTAGCTTTGGAGCCTATCCTGGCACTCCTTCTGGAGACCAGGCTGGCCTCGAACTCACAGAGATCCATCTGCCTCTGCCTCCTGAGTGCTGGGATTAAAGGCATGTGCCACCAACACCCGGCCTAGTAGTAATATTTTAAAATTCAGGTTTTGGGTGAGAAATTTTAGAATTTATTTTAAAAAAATCAAAGGAACTGAAAATCTGAATTCATATTTAGGAAATGGTGTAGTTACAGTTCTAAAAGATAATGGGTTGTCTAAAAGATGAAGGCATTATCAGTCTGTGACCAGTTCTGAGAAAGTTGAAAAAAGTTGAAAAGTTAAACCTTGAAGAGAAATCTTAAGGATTGGTATGGAACTGGACATGAATTCTGGTATATGTGTTACAGATATCAAAGTAACAAATATGAAAATTGTTTTAAATGCCCTTCAGAATATTTGCTTATGGTAGTCTTTGATGTCTTTTACTTAAAATTCATATGAGAATGTCCTTCTGATGGTTGTCTCGCTAGCCATATTAATGTTACAAAGAAAAGCAAAGTTCTGCATACTTTGCTTGCCTACAGTCTTCCTAGATGTGGCAATTATTTGGATATGTGAATTTTTCCATACCTATAGCATAACAGTACTATGAGAGTTGTCCTCAGGATAAGAAAATGTGCTGCATTTTGTAAAATTGCCATTCATTTTAACTCCAGGGAACAACTGGAAGTCCAGTTTTGTCTTATTTTTTGGTAGCAGAGGATTGCTAGAAAAATATTCAGAACCTGACAAAATATCATAATTTTATGATATCCTATTTCTAAGATCAAAGATCATCTGTTAGATATATTTGAGATGATGCTTGAAGACAGGACACATGTCTGAGAAATAGAGGCACATTACTGTAGCACAGCTAATATCAGTTCTTTCATGCCCTACCATCCCCTGAGGACTGTCTTAGTGAGTTGCTGGGAAGAAACAGCATGACTATGGCGATTAATTATAAAAGAAAATGTTTAGTTGGGACTTGCTTACAGATTCAGAGGTTTACTCTGTTATCATCTTAGTGGGAAGCATGACAGCATGCTTTCAGACATGGTGCTGGATGAGAGGCTGATGTTCTACATCCTGATCCACAGGCATCACTTAGAGAGATATCCCAAAGCCCAACTATAGTGACACATTTCCTCCTACAAGACCACACCTAATTCAACAAAACCACATCTCCTAATCCCTCTCAAAGAGTGCCACTCACTAATGACCACAAACATAAGCTCAAATGTATTTGTATTCAAATCACCTTAAAGGCAATGCAGAGGTTACTCAATGGATACTGCCCACACAGTCTGTCATAGCAGTAGACAGATGCTGATCTGAGAAAATGTTATTTCTACCAATCTTCTAGAAACTCCACCCATTTTGGAAGCATTGCCTTTGTTATAGGGGTCAGAAAGCCCACCAGACTTCTCTGATCATAGGAGTATAAATCACTCTTCCCAGACTGTCTACTAAAGACAATAAAGAACAAAGTAGCAATATGTTAATGTATTTGCTCAGAAAACAGGCAAAAGTGGAAGGGACTCATGGAGAAGTAATTGTTTCTTTCCAATCTTTGCTCCCTAGAAACTAAGAGGAATTTAAGCAAAGAGCTATATCACCCTAAAGGCCCCTCAAAGTCAGTTGTCACAATTAGAGAAGCCAGAATAAAGCTGACTTTGCTGATCACAGAACACAGAAGTATAGAGAAGCCGAGTCCACCCATCCAGAACCCATTTCTCATTTGCACTCCTGCCACACACATAATAAATTATACATATTGGGAATCTGTTTGAGTTAGTTGTGACAGAGTATATTCTCACTGACTGATCCTGGAAGCTAAATTTACCTTCTCTTCCCTCTTGACTTTCTTCCCTAGGGATACCTTTGTACCCAGAAATAATACCTCAGGAATGGCATTAAAAAGATGGAAATGTGATGGAACTCTAATGGTACTCATTACTTTTGATGAATTCTGGTACGTTTGAAGGTTATGAGAAAATGACAGTTAAAACAGAAAGACACATTGGAGACTCTCTAGTACTGGCCTGGTTTTTTGATAAATATTTATTGATTTAATAAAATGGAATTTGTTGGAACATACAGTGTTGAACAAAGTAATAGAGTATTAAATGAATATTAGATGTTAAAAGTCTAGGTTTCATACTAAATCAAATTGTGATTTAGCAGTAGAAATCATTTAAACTCTTTTACTGTAAAAATACTATGGTAGGAAATGAGATATAAAGTACCCAAAGGCCTTTGGGAATATTTTCTGTGTACTGCATAGAGTTGTAGCTATTGTACTTAGGAACCACAGTATAAAAAAATGAATGAAAGGAGATCTGAAAAACTTGTTGTTTTTATAAAATAACAATGGATCTGCTTTTTTTCTGAAAACCTGATGGAAAATATTGTGGCTTGTTTTAAAAATGGTATTTAACATGAAAAATTATATGTACAAAAATCCACAGGTATCAGTTTTGTTGGGTTTCTATGACTTAAAGAAATTCTGATAAAGTACTTGCTCTCCACTACTGCATAGACATTATCTTTTGTATGGGTGTTTATGTCTGCACAACCAACTCTGCTTAACACTCCACACTCCACATGGGGAACTTCCTGCCTGATACATTTTGGTAAAACTGATCAGTCTTTCATGAGCGAATTCAAACTTAATATTTGGTCTTATGTATTTTTACAAATATTATACGCTATATGAATCTTATCAAGTTATCATACCATGTTCCTTTCAACTTTAGGCAAATTCTTTTTCCCCCAATTTTTCCATGACAGAATTTCTAAATCCATGCCTGCTCAAGAGCAGTTTTGAGTCTTAGTGACACATTGATTACCCAGATACTTCTAAAGCACATAACAGTTGATAATAGGCATCTACTTAAATTATGGTAGTCTTATCAGGAGTTGTTCTTAGTATTCCTGAACCCATGCAATACATTTCTGAATTGTCCTCCATTCTTTCATTGTAGATGAGGATAGAGATGCTGCAAGTCAGATGGTACAAGCCATTATTACAGTGCCAAAAGTCCAGGTCAAGTTTGTTTGTTGCAATGTTCATTAACATCACCCATCACTTCCAGCTATCACATGAAATTAGAAAATATCATCCACAACTTAATTTATACCACTGATTGACATATTCGTCATTATTTCAAAAGGTCTCCCTGAAGAATTCTCAAATAATCTGTGAAAGTCATGAGCGAGAATTGAAGAAAAATTTTCTTCACAGCAGGCATGTGTATGCATGCATGTATACATGTAACATATACATAATTCATAATATATATATATGTGTGTACATATGTGTATATATAGGCTCAAACAGACACCTGATTTGCATGTAGTCTGTTGACTATGCATGCATGCAGTCTGGTATTATGTGGCCATACAATATTTGTGCCTTGTTGAGAATATAAAATTACATCTATTTGTACAGATTCTGTACTCAATGGAGCTAGCAGACAAGATAAATGAACAAAAACAAAATATGTCATTCAAAAAAAAGACAAACAAGTATTTCCATCCTGTAGTAGTAATCTGTAAGTTTGGAAGTACAGATATAGAAACAGCTGTGGTTTGGGAATATAAAATAAATTCTATGAAATGTTTTGATACTTTTCTATAGTGCAATTCCAAAAGGAATCATGTACTAATAGTCAAAATACTTCTTTAACTAGACGTAGTATCTTTCAGTTGTCTCAGAAAAATTCTGAAAATGCTCCATAATAATTTCCATTGAAATGGTAAATGTGCTTAAGAATTATGAAAGTAGCATAAATAAATTGCTTCCCTATTTGTCATAATCAAACATCTTAGGTCATCATGAATTTTGATTCTTGGGCTTTATTGACTCCATTTGTAAGGTAGTTGCCTAATTTTTATCTTAGAAAATACTCGGTAACAATAGGTATGGGAAAATAGAGATTGAATCTCTTGATAAGAATGTTGAGCCATATATAGAGTCTGCAAATTGATACATTTTGAAAGCACATGATATTTCATTTAAGACTTTGAGATTGAGCTTGGAAATAAGAATATCACATTGTCAGCACAGGAAGATGTTGCTAAGTAGTATAATATAACAAAAAGTATGATTGTGATGATGTGATGAGATTATTAAAGCAGAGATTCGAACAAAGATGGTGTCACACTGGACTTCATATTAGCATGAAGGTAAAGACAATATTATGCCTCCTTTTTCTTTACAGTATCTGAATTCTTCAGTAGTTTTTCAAATAATTCATGTGCTATATTTGGTAGATATAAATGTCATTTTCATTTCTAATTATTCAATAAATATGCTGAACACACTCTTATTTATCCTTTCTAATATTCCACATATTGAATTAAGTGATTTGAATTTTATACCTATTCTTTATTAAAGCAAAAGTCAATTCATCATTTACCAATGTTGATTTTTATATCATCTGTAATTACTCAACTATATTGATTTTATATAACCTGTAAGATCTTTAGACTAAACTATATACAAAAAAGAAACAATACAGAGAGTGCATGAAAGATAAGGAATTGTTTATAACTTAAAATAGGGGTTGAATATTATATCTAAAATAATAGAAAATGGCATATACAATGATTTTGAATGTTAAATAAATCCTTAATGACTTTATTGCACATGTTACAAGGTAAAATTCTTTAGGATTATGTTAATGCATTCCACCCTAACATGTTTTCTTAAAATTGCTTCATGCTTTAGATGTAGTTACATGAAACAAAACATTCATTTTATATCATATATTCTATAAATTATATGTTATATAGTTTATTAATTATTCTGTTCTTTTGGACTGTCCTTTTTCTTCTTTCTGTTGATAACTGTACAGGTCCCTAAGGTGCTTATTTAACCTCTAATCCCTGTGCTAAGATATCTGATATCTAATTAGTTTGACTGCCTGTTACCTTGCATATAATGTCCACTTACCGTCTGCTATAGCAGGTTAATTGTTCTGCAATTTATTTTATATGTTTTTGTTAATTTCACATTTTCCTAGAGTGCAATAAATGTATTTCCAAATGGAGCAAAAACTTAACATAAAACCAGATACACTGAACCTGATAGAAAAGAAAGTGAGGGATTGCCTCATTTGACACAGGAAATGAATTTCTGAACAGAACACCATTATCAAAGGCAATGGGACCTCAAGAAACTGAACAGTTTCTGCATGGCAAAGGACACCATCATTTGGACTAAGCAGCAGCCAACAGAAAGGAAAAGGATTTTTACCAACTACATGCCCAGTAGAGAGCTAATAGCTAAAATACATAAATTACTTCAAAGACTTACTTGTATATCATATAACCCAACAAATAACACAATTAAAATGGGGTACAGATCTAAACAGAAAATTCTCCAAAGAGGAAGTTCATATGGCTGAGAAACACTTGAAGAGATATTAAAAAGTCATCAGTCATCAAGGAAATACAAACCAAATCTACTTTGACTTCCTCTTATACCCACCAGATCAATAAAATTAATGACATATCATGATGGTGAGGATGTGGAGTAAGGGAAACACTTATCCTTTGCTGGAGGGAGTCATATTTGTACAGCCAGTATAGATATCAGTTTATTAGTATCTCAGGAAAATGCGAATTGATCTATTTCAAGATCCAGGTATACCATTCTTGGGCATATACCCAAAGGAGGATTCATCTTACAACAGAAGATACCTGCTCAACCATTTTTATTGCTGTTCTATTCATAACAGCCAGAAATTGGAAAGAACCTAGAAGTCCCTCGCAGATGAATGGTTAAAGAAAATGTGGTATATTTCCTGTTAAAACAATGGAATCACAAATAATAGGGAGACAGAGCTCCAACTAGTCATCTCTTTTCATCAAGTGTAGCTTCCAGGACTACATCTAGTTCATTTGTTGGCCACAGGGGTTCCATGGATACCCCCAAACACCCCAGGCTGAAGCCAAGTCTATAGATATCTGTTAACAAACTGACGTCATGGACTCTTTGCTAAAGACACCTTCACAACTCATTCAACACAGAGAAGTGTTAGGATGATGGTGGCACAAAGCAAGTAGGGATAACAAATCAATTGTTTGATTTAAGACCAACTCTATGATATAGAACCCATATGCCGCACTGCTTGGGTAACCAAGAACCTGAGATTAAATAGCCCCAGGACCTAGGGGAAACCAAATATTACTTTGCAAAACAAACAAACAATAACAATAAAAATCCAGTAATAAAATGACTCATAACGACCTTTTGCTGTTCTGATAGATCAGTGTCTTACTCAGCCATCATCAGAAAAGCTTCCTCCTGCAGCAGATGGGACACATTTCCATAGCCAGAAAGTATGCTATAGGAGAGACCTTGGAACACTCAGCTTTATATGGGCTGTCTCTATCAAATCCCTCCCCTAGGCTAAGGGAGCCCTGCAGAAGAGGAGGCATAAGGGATATAAGAGCCAAAGGGATTGGAGGACACCAAGGAAACAAGGCATTCTAAATCAACAAGGTTGATGTGCATATGAACTCTCACAGACTGAGGCAGCATCCACAGGGCCTACAGGCATCTCTACTGGACGGAGTTCTAGAGCTGAAAGGAGACATGGACACATGCCCTGTCCCTAACAGAAGAAATCTCCAATAGATAACCACTTGCAAATGAAAAGTTAGTGTGTTCCAAGCAAGTCTTACTGGGGAAAGAAAATAATCTTAAGCGTAGGCCACCTCTTTTTTTTTTTTTTTTTTTTTGCAGATGGGTCCTTTGTGTATATATTATGCTTCTTGTGCCTTTTCTTGGTTTTATTCCCTTCTCTTTGTTTGTTTTGTTGTACTCTGATATGTTGTTAGTTTTTTAATTGTATTTTATTTTACTTCTACACCTCAGAAGTCTGTTATTTTTATAAGGAGAGACAGAAGGGGTATGAAACTGGATAGGAGGGGAGGTAGGACTGGGCCTTAATCAGGATATAGTATGTGAGGAAAAGATCTATAATCCAGTAAAAGAGAAATACAGATAAAAGAATCAAAAGCACACTTTTCTTACGTCTTGCCAATACCTGAAATCAACCCTCTCATTTGATCTCCCATTCACTTCTCTCTCATCCTACCATTGTTTCAGGAGTTCTCTCCTAAGCAATTACTTATGCTGAATCCTCAGCATAAATAGATGAATAAAAGATCTAATTCACTCTTAGACCATATTTGTGAAATTTTACATCACATAAAAAAAAGAAAAGAAAAGAATTTAAACGCTCTCATGGAATGGAGAGAAAAGTCTTTTTACATGAAATCAAGAATCAGAATGGCTCCAAGGCTCTTAATGGCTCTTTCAACAAAATAGGCGTGATGTCTTCTGTATTTCAGAGATTATTTTCAACCCTAGAATTCCATACTCCACCTGTTTCTTATAAGAATCTCTATTTCCTGAAAGGTAATGACTTTGAAAGTGGTGAAGCTTTATGCCAGGAAACAGGACCAGAAGGAAGGAAAGACATCAAGTAAAGTCCCATGATTTGAGGAGCAGAAAAGGAGAGTAAGCAGCCACTCTGGAAAAGGACTGGTGGCACCTGCAGATGCCTCCAGGTGAAGCTGTCTGATGGATGTGTAAGAACTAATGAAAGCAATTCCCATCAGCCTTTTAATGGGCAAACAGTGGCACAATCTTCCCTCAATGCCTTGTTGAGGAAAATCTTATTCCCATAATTAGATAGAGTACCTTTGTGCACACACATTAAAGGTAAGCTTTTCATTGATTCTACCCTGGACTACCACTCTTTCAGAGGACCTTAGTTTGATTGCTAGAAACCACATTTGGTGCTTGTAACTTCAGCTCCAGGGGATCCAAAATCCTCTTCTGGCCTCCACAGGCAACTGCGTTTATATGCATATTACCACCCCGATCCTGCCAGCCCTGGTCAGGCACACAGACATACACATATTTGAAAAAGATACAAGTAAGTCTTTAAAGTTACTCTTTATAGCTGTGGACTTTTAAATACGTCTTTTAGATGTGAATGTCACAATTGATTTACTCGGCAACAGAATTCTCATTCTAATGTCCAGTAATTTCTCCGAAAATACTAAAGCAAAATAATAATTAATATACATTGAACCTATGATTGTGAATCAATTATACCTGTTACAAGAGTCATTTTCTCAATCTCCAAATTATGAAGAACATGCTTCACTGAGAATCTTTCTAGACATTTTCAAAACAGTGGAAAGTCTTTTAAAAAGCTGCCACTTGGTATGAAAAAAATAGGATTTTGAGTAATAAAACCTCAAAATCCTAATTCTGCTCACCATTATATTAACTGAGTGACAAAAGACAACCACCTATTCTTCTGAGCTTCTTTGACACTTTTGTAAAATTTTAAGTGGATTTCTTGGCCAAACAATTATTTCATGGGTTTCTGGGGAGATTAAGGGACAGCATATGCTGTGACCTGTACTATACAAAAGAAATCCTTTTCAAAATGTGGCACACTTAATAAAGAGGTAGATATGATTAGAGAGACACTGGAAACTAATCATTTTGTCTTCTAATGTTATGGTCCTTTGGAACTGTGTTTTGAGAGACTGTAAAAAGAAATAGTCCAGATGTTCCTTGTCTTGTTAGGAATCCTGTTGGACAACAAGGCCTGCAGCCTATGCTCTAGTGACTGCCCTTAGGCTGTGAATATTAATGAGCTTCATACACAGAGCTTTTTGCAAGCCACTTCCCTTGTTGGATTATCAATAGATGCTAAAGTCTATGCAATTCATTTGTTCTTGGAAGGTGTCTTTTTGAAGAGTCTAATAATAGTAGCAGATTTGCATAATACTTTTCAGTTTAAAGACACTTATACAGTAATTGTGAGAAGAATAAAACCTCACTCATTGGGGGAATCTATAAATATTCCCAGTGACTCCTCCATGTGCTTGAACCAAGTTAACATTTGAGATGTGAAATCTAAAATAGAAGTTTTTAACTCATCTCAGGTCAACAAGGATCAAATTTAAAAAGCATTAGTATGACGATATTAAGAAGGAGAAAGTGATGCTTTAGATGTCTATTCACTTCTGGCTTTTAGCTTTTGATGATAAAACTGAAAAGGCAGGTGAGATGCTACAAAGAAAACTTTATTAGGAAAGTATTATTTCAATATTGAGATGGTAAAAGGCTTGTAAATTTTAGACTGTTAGTACCTAAAAATCATTGCTATGCATTCTGATGCTTAAATTTTTGTTTTTCAATATCATAACTATTGCTAAGTACATTCTTTCAGTATTACTTAATGCTGTCATTTTAAAAATAAAGTTTTAGAAAAGATAATTTGAAATGAAGAAAACAAAATGGGTGAAATAATCTAGTCACTCAATTTTTCAGCATTTGCCATGTCTCATAATTTTAGCTGGACATATGTTGAACTTGAGATGGAAACTCAGGAGTCATGAGCTTTCATGAAAATACCTGTGCTCTGTCCTATTTGAAATGGTATTAGAGCTGGAGAGGGGGGTCAGTGGATAGGAGTGTTTGCTCTGTACAAAAATGGATTAGAGCTGAAATTCCAAAGAACCTGATGTAAAAATGTTAGTATGAATGAAAGTATTTCCCAGCATCATGGGAAATAAGACAGGAAGATCCTGAGAACTTATTGGCTATCCACCATACATGAAATGATTAGATTTAGGTTCAGTGGGAAACCCTGTCTCAAAGTAACAAGGCAGAGAACAATAAAATATCACATGTGGTATTTGCCTCTGCCTGCCTTGTGCATATACGCATAGGCATATTCCCACCACATTCAAATGCACCCAATACACACATACATGAATGATAGTGAAAACAAGTTTCTCGGTCATATGTTCATGTTCCTGTCTCATATTCCAGATAAAAAATTCCCAATGGATCTTTCACCATCCCTAGATCCGGGCATTCCATGAAGTACTTCAGATTGGAATGAGTCAAGCTAAATGGACTTATTAAATTAAATCTTATGTGGTATCTAGGGTAGATTTTAGACAATAATTATGATTATACTGGGCAGTAGTGGCACATGCCTTAAATCCCAGCCCTTGGGAGTCAGAGGTAGGGGATCTCTGTGAGTTTGAGGCCAGCCTGGTCCACAGAACTAGGTCCAGGTCAAGTAGGGCTGTTACACCTGTCTTGAAAAAACAAAAAAATAATTATTATAAAATATCAGTAATATAATTTTGATTTAGCACCTAAAGGAGTTAATCCTATAATATTTTATTTATACCCTATATATTTTATATATTTGTGTCTGCATTCATGTTGTTGTAATTAAATCAAAAATATTTGGGAATTTTATAAATTAGCAATTTCTATTGTGGCTTATGTTTGCCCATTTGTAGTTAGTGAATAATTTTAACCTTTGTTCATTAACCTATAAGATTATGCTTCATGGGTTTTCAAGGTTTAAATAAAAAAGACCTTTCTTTCTAAGAAGTGCATACACTATGTGCATGCCTTTTTCATAAATACATGATTAGCATATGATGATAAAGGAATATACTGTGCATAGAAAAAATATTTATACTTTGACAAAAAGCATTTCAAGGTCGCAGGACACCTTTATCTTGGGAATGATCAAACTGTCTCATAATTGGAGTGAAGGCCCACTCGATAGGAGGGAATTCATGCTTGCCACTGTAAATTTAAGCAACCACCTGTGGCTGATGGAACTTAGAGACAAACCTATTCAGGCTACTTTCCTAAACTTGTGTATTTCTAATTACACTTTAAATTTGTATCCCTATGCTTATAGATAAGTGTAGTTCTCAGCCCTTATTAAAGAAAAATCTTTCTGTAGTAGACAGAAAAGCAGAAGAGGCCACAATGTAGACATTAATTGACCATGATGTACATCTCTAATAAATACATTTATAATACACCCTTCACAATGAATGCTCAGGGAACATTTCAGGTGATGGTTCAGCAAGGATATAAGGGGTAGGAAAACAATACTGTGGGATAGTCTCAGGGGAAAAAAGGAGGACACAAAGGGAGGGGATGTGGGACCCGAAGGAGTTGATGAGCAGTCAGGAGGTGAATATAATCAAGGTATGTTGTAAGAATATTATTAAAATATTTTCAATATTTAAAAGTATTTGTGAAAATAAAATTGCATTTTTGGCATTGTTGAATGTCATTCATTAGCACCTTATCTTATATTAATCATCATTATTCACCTAGAGTTTGTACAGTAGAATGAAAATGAAGTATTTCTAACAGTCATCCATTCTTAAATAATGTTCCCAAAGGAAAAGGTGAAGGCCCTTGTGACAATATGACAAACTATAGATATAGAACATCTCTTAAAAGATTTTAATTAAGGAATAGTTCTTTTCTAAAACAATATATGAAATAGTACATTTATTGCAGAGATATATGAAATAATGTTACAATTCCATGGGAAAGCTATAATGCTACTCAAGCCAGATCCAGTACATGTTGTTCTGCAGGGCAATCATGGGAATGCTACCAAAACTTCAAGTGGAGTATAAAGGAATTAGCATCTGTGTCTGTGTTGACAGGCAAGTATTCTAGAAGGTACAACTGCTTCATTTTCTGTTGCCATGCTGTGCAATGTTGCATAGGACACTGTGTTCAATCTTCACTGTTTTTAAATGTGATCACTTGTATAGAATTTTATCCAGTGTAACTTAAAATGTTAATACATAAATAATGAGAATAGCATAGTAATTTATTTGGATATTTCAAGACTTATTTCTTCTATTTGATAGATGCTTCCATAAGTATGAAGAAATCATATGCATATGCATTGTTAGTTCATTTACTAATATTGGAAGGGCCAGACAACATTTAAAGTGTGTGGGCAGTCTGAAAAACTGCCTAGCCACAAGAATGTATCCAAGGTTTGCATTGAAATATTGGTTTTATTTGAACCTTGACCTTCTAGAAAGTCACACAGTAAATGATCATGTTTGGAGGTGCCTGTCTCATGAGGTCACCAAGACACTTTTATTTTAAGGAGTAAATAAAATAAATAAATGAGGCTCTTTTCTCTCCTTGCTGAGCTGTTTTACTCTCTCTCTCTCTCTCTCTCTCTTTCTCTCTCTCTCTCTGTTTGAGAAACTTACCATCGAACAACTCTATTCTATCACACTGTTTATACTAACAATTTGAAGGCTTTGGCATTGTGAAGACTCACAGTTCTACAGGCAATCTTAAAATCTCTTTTTATATTTCACACAACCTCTTTTTTCCTCATTGCTGTAAGTGTTACATCTTAAATAATCTTTTCTCTCACACTATCTTTTCCTCTCCTATCCAGAGTGACATTTTAGATTTTTTAATTGTAAGGGATAAAAAAATATTTAAACAGTATCATGATATAAATCATTCTCTCATGGACTTAGTTTTAATTATTAGCTAATTTAAAATATTAGTATTTCCTTATATTTAAAATATAGTATTCCTGATTTTATATATATCTATACATATATACATATATAGGGCTACATATATATAGTTCCTTTTAATATTTGATTTTCTTTTTATTGTTTGTGTTTTTTTCATATTTTGAGAACAATATTTTGAACTATATTTTTAATTTAATGAAAAACAATCTTGTTTTACATGTCAATCTCAATTGCCTCTCCCTCCCCTCCTCCCCTACCCCCAATGAACCCCTATCCCATTCCCTTATAGTTTTTTTAAAAATGTACAGTATGATCATTGATGCTCTTATCTCTGTAACTTCAGACTCTCTTTTATCGTGTCCTGCTATTTGGCTTTAAAAAAATTACATATTACTTTTACCTTTCACATGGTGAATATGATTTCTTCAAACAATTATTTCTCAACTCAGATTGTATGCTATTTCTTTGACTTAAAATATATTTGCTGTACTTGCCACTTTGCTGTAAAGATTATACAATTTTAAATATAGCACTCTAACCTGATAAGATATTCTTCCAGCTGTCTTATTCTGAAATCACACACATTTATTCTTCAGATTGAAGATCACCTGCTTCAGTGGAACATCCTATACCCCTTCTATATTATTCAGAATGGAACCTGTTTTTAAGAGTAATATTATTTTCCTTGAGTATGTAGTATGATTTATTTTGATATTCTCATTTCTCTGATCTAGACTATCTACTTCTGTGGGATGCTATTTTCTTCATTAAAACCAGCAAAGATGTCTCTAATTTTATCTGCTGAATCAGCAGCATCAGTTGCTACCTATTATTTCCCCTTCCTTCTTTTGTTAAAATGGAAGCAGCATTTGTATTTATGACAAAACTTTACTTTAAATAGAGTTTATAGATCTCCTATTTTTCAAGACCCTATGGTATTTATCCGTTGATTATTTTAGCTTTTTCTTGAATGTAAACATGTCTTTTAATACTACTTCTTACTTGTCAATTCTCAAATACGCACTCATCTATCTAAAGTACAATGGTTTCAAAGATAACATTTATACAACATTTTAAAGATGTGTTTATTATTTGTATTTATGTGTGTATGCCTACCACAGTTTATTTGTACCACATGCATGCAGAAACCCATGGAGACCAGAAGTGTGCATTTGATCCCCCAGAACTGGTGTTGCAGGCAAATATGATCCAACATATGAGATCTGGGAACCAAACTGTATTTTCTATAAGAGCAGTAAAACTTTTGAACCATCTGTCTAGGCACAGTATCTATATAATCTTTGTGTTAGTTTTTCTAATCTTTTTCAGAGCAACAGTTCTATGAATAACAGTTATGATCCCCATTCTCTTACTAATGCAACTGAATGCTTGGAAGTCTCACAACTCTACTCAGTGTAACTGTTGAGTTACAATGTGCTTATGTTATTGGTGTTCTATAATACAATGTAAAACTGCTCCCTTAACTCTTTTCAGATTTTTTGTTGGTGGTGTTTTTGTTTTTAGTGACTTTCCTGGTAAGATACTCTCATTGTGCAATAGTGGCACAGGTGTATTAGGAAATGTTCTATGATAAGATTTAAGGTCTGCTTTAGGAGAAAGAGCCCACACCTAGTATTCTTATTGGGACTGAGAACATGTGGCTAGGTATGTCACAGGACTAGGGGGACTCTACTAGAATTAAACTGTGAAATGAACACATCATTAAAATAGACTTCTGATATCTTATTGTTATACTCACAAACTACCTCATCTCTCAGGCAATTAGAGAAGCCTCTTTTGCAGTAGAGGGCAATTAACACAGAGATCAACAACTGCTAAGTGCTTAGACAATAAGAAATTAAAGTGTGCTCAACCCTAAATGGAATGCCAATATCACAACCTTCCCACAAAGCCTCAGGAATTTCCTTAGAGATGAAAGCAGAGAGACTGAAGATCTAGAGATTGTGGGTAGTAATAAGAGATCTGTTTTCTGGACGCAGAAGGCAAAATTCTTATATGAACTCAAAGCGATTGTAACAGCATGTAAAAGACCTGTGTGAATTTGAGTCACACAGAGTTTCAGCACAGGGGTTTGATGGGGACTGGTAGGCAAAAATTTGATAGCTTCTGGGATGGAAGAGTCAGTTTTCTTTAAGGATGTGGCACCTGGTAGGTTGACCACACTGCAGCATGGCCAAACACATAAGAGCATTTTGGTAACACAAATTGGATGCAACAGGTTTTTGAATAAAAGAAAGAAAACAAAAAGTTGGAGAGGTAGGAAAGTAGTGGTCAGTCTTGGAAATGCTGGAGAGAAGGGTGAGTATGATATGGATACATTGTATACCATTCTCAAACAATAATTATTAATGTTTTATATTAATTGATTGTGTATTTGTATGTGTGTACCTGTGTGTTTGTGACTGTGTGCCCCAACAAGCATGTGGAGGTCAGAGGACAACTTTGGGAGTTGATTTTTCCTTCCATCTTGTTGGTCTAATCATCAGGTTTGGATCCAAGGATCTTTTCTCTCTGAGCCATCTTACTGACCACTATTTCCATTTTATCCATTTTGTTTATCTTGTAATCAATTAATTCTATAGTGTGTGTGTGTGTGTGTGTGTGTGTGTGTGTGTGTGTGTGTGTGTGTGTGTGACACTTGGAGTTCAGAGGACAACTTCATGGAGACAACTCTCTCTTTCTGCCATGTATGACCCAGGCATTCAACTCAGTAAGCGGTACAGAAAATGTGTCTACACAATGAGACATCTCCCGCTCATCAGGTGTTCATATTTCCCCAACCCTCAAAGAGTACTAACTTTTAGGATTTTCATTCTGGGTTGATCAACTGCTCTTTCTGGATCCATGTCTTTAACTTGAAATTTTATAAGCTGCTTAGGTATATTCATTAAACTTATATCTTCAATAAGATCTATATACCAAGGACCAGAACTTTATATGTAATGGTCTACTTGATATATATTTGAGTATATTTCCAAAAACCTCCACAAAAGAATAATTAATACCTGAACTTATTCTTTCATTAGAAATTTTAAATGTTAAGCATATTTTTGCATTTGTACATTGCTAATGTGCACTATTACATTTATAGAGTTTTATATACATGGGTTTGATTAAGTATTCTCTAAAAACATAGAAATTCCTTTTTCTTTAAATGATTGATTTACTCAGACTGCTTCCAACAAATCAAATGGGGACAGCCACCTTGATAACTTCAGTCCATCACCAAGGTTAATATTTAGAATTCTTAAAATCTGTTACTCACCTTTGTAAACTTCCTAAGCAAATCATCATCAGACCCCTCCTACACATTGTCTTTCTCGTGAATTTCTTCCAATATATTTTCTACATGAACGTCAGAATTAATTTATCTCAGTGCATGTATGATCCAATTACTTTCTCCCTCAAAGACTTTCAGTTTTCTCTCAAGGGGTTTGGAATTAAATCTAAAATTGTTAACAGCTTTTACACGACTCAGCCTGATTTGGAGGCTGCTTCATAAAACCATAATAAAAGCCTTTTTCATTGTGCTTTGGGCACTGGAGTGCTCTTTTATTTCCTAAAATGCAAGGAGACTTTTTCTGCCTCAAGGTTACATCAGGTTCTTCCTTCTTTCTAGAAAATTCACCTCTTTCTATATATAACTACTAGTCATGTTTTCAATGTCAACTTAACTATCACCTCTCATAAATATCATAAATAGGATTTCTCCAGTAATGTTCTCCAACTATAGCAAAAAAAATTGTATACATTTGTAATTGTATATTTCCATGTGGTTATTTCTTTGCACTGAACACATACATATAACATACATATATATCTGGAATGCTACCTTTTGTTTTTCATTCTGTTTTTATCTTTTTCTTGTTTTTTTTACTTATGTTAAAATATTTTATTACTTTAAAATATTTATATTTGTAATTAGACCATTTTAAATTAGAAACAAGCGTCTTTTACATGTCAATCCTAGTTCCCTTAACATGTTAATGCCTAGCTACAGTAGAATGAGTAAGTGCAATAATGGTCTCTTCAATTTGTACAGACATTTTGGTACACAAGGATATCTGTTTATAGGCATGAGTGATGACTTGATTGTGGTTGTGTGTTCTTGCTCAATTCTTCCCTAAGACAACACTAAGATCCTATATAACATAATCTAGCATCCAATGCCATATCAGCTAAACTGTCCCTGACATTGCTTAATAAATTGGTTTCTGAAAGAACTCCCCCAAAATATATCTACATTAATGTGAACTATGTTACAAACTTTTCTGTATTGACTTCTTGTAATTGCCACTCCAGTCCTTATGTGTAAATTAGCAAATAATTGCATTTGTATTCACATGGCCTTTCATATTTCAAAAAGTTTTCCTTCCTAATGATAGACATACATGTTAATGATAATACACAAAGCTGAGTATTTTTTCTGAAAAATAATTATGCTTCAAAACCTTTGAGAAAAATTTTTATTGAAAAAGTACTCATAAAATAGTGATTTACCAATTTTACATATTATGTCATCTACTGAAGTTATCTATATGGCACAAACTGAACTTCATAAATTGTATGGCATAAATAGTCCTTGTTAAATCAACCACTTGGTGTGGGCATCTGTCTCATAAAATTCTAATCACGATCATGAAAAATAGAGAAAGTGTCTGAGTGGATTAGTGACTATAAATGAAGTATATGCTTTATATCCTATTATTCCTGAACAAAATACCAACATTACCTTATTAAATAAATTAGAATACACTCCACAAGAATTATTTGTGCTAGAAAAATCAGAAACTATTTCCTTTAAAAAGTGTAAGTAGAACTTCAAGGACAATATTGAAGAGGTATGGAGAGAGTGGACAGCCTTGTCTTGTCCCCTATTTTAGAGGAATTTCATTGAGGTTCTCTCCATTTAATTTGATGTTGCCTGTCAGCTTGCTGTATATTGCTTTTATTGTGTTAAGATATGTTCCTGTTATCCATGATCTCTCCAAGACCATGATGGGGTGTTGGATTTTGTGGATTTTAGACATAGAGTAAAGGAATACCAGCCTACAATCCACACTGCCAGAGAAGCTAGTAAACAAGGAGGACCCTAAGAGAGAGACATACATGATCCCCTGGAGAAGGGGAAAGGGACAAGGTCTCCTGAGCAAATTGGGAGCAAGGGAGGAGGTGGAGGGAGCTAGGAGAATGAGAAAGGGAGAAGAGAAGGGGTGAGGAGAATATGAGGGAGCAGAAAGGTTGAGTCAGGGGAAGAATAGAAGAAAACAAGAAAGGAGATACCATAATAGAGGGAGACATTTTAGGTTTACAGAGAAATCAGGTTCTAGGGAAAGGTCTGGAGAGCTACAAAGATAATACCAACTAACAATCTAACTAACAGAGGAGAGACTACCTTAAATGCCTTCCCCTGGAATGAGATTTATGACTGTCTTATATCCCATCCTATAGCCTTCATCCAGCAGTTGGTGGAAGTAGAAGCTGACACCCACAACTAATCGCTGAACTGAACTGGAATCCAGTTGCAGAGAAGAACTAGTGATGGGCAAAGGGGTCCAGACCAGGCTGGTGAAACCCTCAGAAACAGCTGACCTGAACAATGGGGAGTTCTTGGTCCTGAGACTAATAGCTGGGATACCAGCATTGAACTGATCTGGGCCCCAGGAATGTGGGTTTCAGTAAGGAAACCTCGGAAATTTACAGGACCTCCTGTAGTAGTTCAGTTATATCCCTATCATAGGTGTGGACTTTGGGAGCCTAATCTACATAGAGGGATACTCCCTGAGCCAAGACACAATTGGGTGGGCCTAGTCCCTATCACAAAGGATATGATAGACTCTGATGACCCCCTATGGAAGGCCACATCCTCCCTGGGGAGCAGAAAGGATTTACTATAGGTAGGGTTTTAGTTGGGGGGAGGGTGGTATGGGAGTAGGGGAGGGAGTGGGAACTGGGATTGACATGTAAAACAATCTTGTTTCTAATTCAAATAAAAAAGTAGAGACAAAATAAAAATACTTAAACAAAACCAGTAAGTAAAATCTGAATTCCAGGGAAACATGTATGTATAGAAGAGCAATTCAGCACAAAAGAAGGAAGCTTCATTAGTTAGCTCATACTTTAAAGAGAAATGTTTTAACATTCAAAGAACCAGCGCTCTTGCATAAGAAGAAAGCTTCCTGATCTGATAGTCTAAATGAAATAAGAGTCTACAGGCTTATCTCTCTGATAATCAATGGAAAGGAAGGGTTGCCATATAGAGATATCCGATAGTTGTATGTTTTAGCAACAGATTTTTAATTGCTTAGGAACATGACTCCATCTGCTTGTACTGATTATGCTCTCAGCATAGCTGTGCTCCTGAGGTGACTCTCATCTGGCCAGCAGCACAGGGAGGTCAATTTTCAATGAACTTCAGTTTTTCCTGGATAGAGCTGAGGTTTCCACAAACAGCCAAGAGCTTTCCTCCATCTGCTTCTGGTGAAAGTTTGCTGCTCTTTGTGGTCAGGATACACCATGAATCATTTACTAGCAAAACATCATGCTGAAAAGGCCACACTATGCTCAATTAATTTAACATACCTGAGGAGAAGAACTAGCTAGCAGAGATTTGTATTTGGTACGGTATTGATGTAGCATTTTGATCGTATCAAACATTTGGAATCTTACCACACATCTGTGGTAGAGATATGAAGCAATTCTAAAGGAAGGTTAGTCGCTCCAGAAAGCAATTTTTAATATAAACTCATTTTAGAAAAATCAAATGTTTTGTACATTTATAAATATTGTTCATAGTAATAAAAAGCAATTTGAACACAAAATATTATATAGTAGTGACCTTTAGTAACTCTAAAGACAGGCACACTTCCCACAACTAAGTATAGGAAAATACATATCATGATATAAATTGTTTTTTAAAACTAATTTCCAGTTTGTATTTAGAAGCAGATTATAGTAACATTAAAATGTTATTCTTAAATGCACAATGGCCCACTAACAAATATGCCATCATTCATCTAGACTGCCATTCAAATGGAAAAGGCAGATTCAAGAAGTCAAAATGGAATTCAAGGTCCAGGAATGACAAACTGTGTAGAGAAAGTAAAGGAAAGAGGTAGAGGTCATAGTTCAGTGTCACTAATGGCAACCCTGAAATTCCCAGCAACTATTTATCTCAGATACCCTACACTGTGCCTCCTGAACCTAAATCATTTTCCAACTTTCTCTATGTACATCACCAGAAGAAAAAAACAGAAGTGTGTCTATTTTCTTTTTGTCTTTCAAAATTTCAGTTTAGCTGAGAAGCATTTTATTGAATGGAAATTTCAAGGTTGTAACAAAATAAAAAGCCACAGGCTGGGAAGTACAGCTATAGAAAACAGTCATTATTCTCATTATCTGTAGTGTTACCTCAATGATTTCCTATTATCATATGTTTTTGTTTTTATACTTTTAGTTCACAGAGATTTACAGATATCCTGATGTCAGATACTATAAATGTGCCGGATTTTGAGCTGATCTAAGAACTCTGCATTTCCATATAGATTTTAATTACAGCCTTTCCAAGAAGGATATCTGATGATTTTCTGCCTAAATGCTTCAATGACTGCTTAGACTATTGTGATATCCTCTCTCTCTCACTTTCTTTTTTTCTCTCTCCCTTTCATTCTCCTTTTCTCTTTCTCTTTCCTCTCTTCTCTCCCCTTTCTCTCCCCTTTGCCTTTTCAGTAACTAATTAAATGGCTATGTGTCTCACAAGCCTCAAATATGTTGGTATTTCTTATAACACAGAAATAGTCACACATTTTCCCATATCTTTCATTATGTAATTATCAATTGAGTAGAGCATGACAGAGAAGGAAAAAAATAAATGTATTATTCAACAAAAATTACATATACAATTATTAATATTAGCTACCATTTAAGAATACTGATAGAAAATATATTGAAGAAAATAGAGGGTCATGTGTTGTCTTAGTCTGTTTAGGCTAGCGTGATAATATGTTTAAAACAGTGTAAAATAGTATTTCAATAATATGCCCTAAGCAATGAAGACTATATGTAACGAAAGTTCTTTCTCAAAGTTCTGGAGCCTGAGAGCCTCTGCTATCTGGTGAGGTCTCATTTCGGGTTCACATATTGTCCCTCTCATATGTTCTTCACAGGGCAAAGGGCAAGCTCTCCTCTAAGTTTGTTTTCTAAGGACATTACCTCTTCTTCATCTAGTAAGCCTACTATGAGATAACTCATCCTAATATGAAGTTGAGGATTATTAAGCATATGATGTTTTGGAAAACATCAATATTCATATTATTATATGCATTCCAAAATGTATCAAACACTAATTGAAATACAGACAGAAAATATTTAAAATTATTTTCCTCAAAATATTCCATCATTGGATTGGCCCACTCGCTGATGCAATTCTGTGTCATATACAATTGGTGAATGGCACCTGCCAAGGCCTGTTCTCTTTGTTTTATAAGTAGAAACATGCATGCCAATTTTCAGTATTGAAGTATTAGAGAAAATTCATTTCATGAATTGTGACTATAAGATACATTTTGAGGAGAAAATATCTCTCCAATAAACAAATTGTGATTCAGAAGATGATATTAAATGTGGTAAAGGTTGACACCTTTATAGAAGTGGAAATTATTTTTGCAGTTGCAAATAAATAAATCTTAAATTCTTTGACTTTTCATCTGAAATAAGTATGACCTTATTTAATATTTAAATACAATAAATAGTTCCCTGATGGTTATAAAATGGTATGAAGTGAAAGCAAAACAAGATAAAATAAAGCAAGCAAGGAAACAAAAAAACCCACAATGTTATACTGCAAAGAAAAAAAGATAGTAAAAATGATCTGATAAAGTTAGGTTCAGTCTATTTTTCAGAAATTTCATTTGCATGTATCTGGCAGCTTCAGCTATGTTGGCAAAGCAGCCTTAGAAAGTCAAGAGGCCTGGTGGCTGAACATTGTGTTTGATGAGTCTGCAAGCATTGTTGGATGGTTATATTTAATTCCTGGGTCGTCGAGTATTCTCAGGAGCTTTTCTGTCAGCATTTGCTGCGTCTAAATTCACTTACTGCAAATGTATTACCATATGTTTTATATTGAACAAGATGATTAAATTCACAAATGGATTAGCCTCTCTTTCTGTGAGAACAGTATCTAGCAAACAAACAATAGCACCAATCCAGAGTTGCACAACAAGAGTAAACATGTCATTATCAGCGGAATGTTAATATTAGTTTCTTATATAATATGAGCTAATTTTTTCATTTTAATAATGGCTGATTTCCATTGGAGCATCTTTGCTAGATTTGCTACTTTGAGTAAATAAAAATAAATAATAATTATAAATCAATAATTAAAAAATTAAGAGTTAGTAGAGGATTTTATCTTGTGCTTTTAGCTTTTCCCAAGAAGTTTGCAAGATGTCAGTGTACTACCTTTTCATTATTTTATAATACAGTGCTCACAATCGTAGAAAATGCCAGGACAACATTTTTGGTTAGGGTCCTATTAAAGAAGGCATGAGTTATGAATGTAAATTGAAGAAATAGTTTTTCATGCATTGCCTTGAAAACTTTTAAATAGTCAAGTTACAGTGTTTTGAATTTGTCACTCATTATAATAACTTGCATTTTAATATCTAGTAGCTAAGCACTTGTTATTTCATTCTTTCTCTACTGTGATTTGTAACAAGCTGCATTATTGGAGCTCTCTTTTCTGAGGCTTTTTTTTTTCACACATTGATTCACACAACTTAGAAGTCAACTCTTGAGTGGCAAATGTCTTTTCATTCACTAATTCAGTTACTTCCAATTGGCAACTTATGTGCGAGTATGAGTAAAAGCCACTTGTAGAATCATCAAAGATTCATTGAAAGCTTAGCACAAATTCATGAATTATGAGTTTCAATGGCCTGTGCATGTCTAATCCCTTGCACTCAAGAGAATAAGAACTAGAAAAGAAATGAGGAGAATAAGAGAATGATGTAAAGGGATGATGAAGAGGAGTGTGAAGAAGTGGGGGAGGAAGTAAAGGGGAAGAGTTGTTGGGAGGAAGATGATGATGCCAGAGATGAGAAGATTAAAACATTTGACTCACCATGTCTGACAACAAAAGTAATACTTAATGGCTGGTTTTCAACACAAACAAAGATGTGGTTCATAGGTGTAGAGAGAGTCTTACAGTTCTCCCTCAATGGTTCTGTTCTGAATCTTGCTACTGAAATAGAGTTCGCACTAAAGAGGAAGCATGCATGGGAACTGACTGAAGAAACATACTTTGAGGCCCCATCCAGACTTACTTAGTGCACATGTACTTTAATAAGATCTAATGGGGATTTAAGACAAGTTCAAGTTTGGAAAAGAGTGTTCTAAAACTTCTGAGACAAAAATCACTGAATCTTTAAGGACACGTTATCAGAGGCTAATTACACCAAGTCATTATTGGACTTAACTTTTCTATGCTCATTAATGTTGACCAATGTAAAAATACTCCTCATGAATCAGAGAGTTAATCCTAAAGCATTACAATAACATAATGGAAGCATTTATGTATAAAATTACACACATTTTTCCTCTGTCAATAACTAGAAATTATATTTTATGGTTTGGCTGTGTATTATAAAACAATTATCTACAATTTATTTAACACAATATAATTTACTAAGATGTAAAAGTGGAGAATTACCTAACTGTGAAATAAATACTTTTTAAACTTTTGTATTTCAATTTAACTTCATTAGTTTAATATACTTTACTAGAGGGTTTGAGCTGTGGAAAGCAAACAGTTGATATATTTTCTCTACTGTGATAATTTTTATAACTTAAAATTGTTCATGTTCTTAAACATTAATCGCTATTTCTTTATATTTATCATGTAACTAAATGATCAAATCCTGTCTGACATAATCAACTAAAATTTGCAATCAAATGCTTGATAGATTTTAGTCTGTGTGTATTCCTCAGATAATTTTCAAAATGAAATAATAGGTCCATTTAATATAGGTTTCAGTACCACTCCCCAAATAATAGAATAATGAATGAAAGGAAATAGAGAATGAGAAATGGATGTACTTTTAAATGAAGCTCAAGAATTCTGAACAAAGACACTTTCACAACTTAGCTATAATTTTCTTAATTATACCACAGTATGGCATTATACTACAACCATTTGACAAAGAAAAGTAAACTATTTGTATGTTGTTACCTTGTTATCTTTTTCAGTATGACACTGCTTGTCCGATGCTTATTAGAATAGCCCTGAATCTAGTCACTGTTTTCACTCATTTTCCTTTACTCCTTTATTACATTAATTTCTAGAGCAAGTTAAGTTTTTTATCATGTATGTTTTATAAAGATAAAACATACACAACCAACCCAAACGAACAAACAAACAAAACAAAACAAAAATACACAACCCATTCTTAATGACTGAAGTGGACTCAGGTCATACACAAGTGTGTGTTAATGCGTGTACGAACACACAAGTGCACGTGCGACCACGTGCACACACACACACACACACACACACACACACACACACACACACACACACAGTACTTTCTCTGTGATCTTCCCTGACTCTTCTAAAAATCTGAAGCATTTCCATCCATTTGATCTGTTCCATCCATTGAATCTCTTCTTGGAATTTTTCTTTTTAAGTGTATACTTTTAAATGTATATTTCATGTTTGTGTATGTGAAAGACACACAAGAAAGTGGTCAACATTCATAGCCATCAGGGAAATGCAAATCTCTGAGCTACCATGTTACTCCTATTAGAATGGAAAAAAAAAAAAAAAACACCAATGACAACTTATACTGGAGAAGATGTGGACAAAGAGGAGCAATCCTTCAATGCTGGTGGGAGTGACAACTTGTACAGCCAATTTGGAAATCAGTATGGCAGTTCCTCAGGAAAATGGGAATCAATCTACCACAAGATCCAACAATTCCATTCTTAGTAATATACCCAAAATATACACATTCATGAAACTAGGACATCTGTTCAACCATGTTCATAGCAGCATTATTTGTAATAGCCAGAATCTGGAAGCAACCTAGATGCTCCCCAACTGAAGAATGGATGGAGAAAATGTGTTACATTTACAGCAGAAAAAAAAAAATGGAATCTTGAAATTCACAGGAAAATGGATGGAACTAGAAAAAACCATCCTGAGTTAGGTAACCCAGTCACAAAAAGACAAAAATGGTATGTACTTTCTTATATATGGATTTTAGACATAGAGCAAAGGATTATCAGCCTATAATCCACATCGCCAGAGATGCTAGGAAACAAGGAGGTCACTAAGAGAAACATACATGGTGGCCCAGAAAAGGGAAAAGGAACAAGATCTCCTGAGCTAATTGGGAGCATGTGGAGAGGGGAGAGGGAACTCGAAGAAAGAGAAGGGAATAAGAGGAGGGCAGAGGAGAACTTGAGAGAGCAGTAAGATTTAGTCAGGGGAAGAATAGAGGAGAGCAAGGAAAGTGATTCTATAATAGTGGAGCCATTATAGGTTTAAAGAGAATTCTGGCACTAGGGGATGTCTAGAGATCTAGAAGTTTGACCCCCAACTAACAATCTAAGCAATAGTTGAGAAGCTACCATAAAACCCCTTCTCCAATAATGAGATTGAAGACTTCCTTTTATGCTATCCTAGCACCGTCATCCAGTAGCTGATGGAAGCAGAAGCAGACACCCACAGCTAAACACTGAGCTGAACTCTGGAATCCAGTTGCAGAGAAGAAGGTATGATGAGAAAGGGGGTCAAACCCAGGCTGGAGAAACCCACAGAAACAGCTGACCTGAACAAGGGGCTACTCAGGGACCCTAAACTGATAGTTGGGAAACCAGCATAGGTCTGTTCCAGACCTGGTAAACAAGGATGTCAGTGTGGAGGTCTGGGCAATCTATGGGCCTCCGGTAGTGGATCAGTATTCATCCCTAGTATACAAATGGACTTTGGGAGCCTACTCCACATAGAGGGATACTCTCTCAGCCTAGACACATGGGGGAGGGACTAGACTCTGCTTCAAATTATATGACAGACTTTGAAAATCCCCATGGAAGACCTCACCCTCCCTGGGGAGCAGATAGTGGTTGGGATAAGGGGTAGGGGAGGAGGTGATAGAGAGGGAACTGGGATTGACATGTAAAAAAAATAAACAAACAAACTTGTTTCCAATTTAAAACTGGTCTAATTACCATTATAAAAATAAAAACTTTATAAAAATAAACAAAAATAAAGGCTATTCCATTGCAAAAAAATATTTATAAAGGTTGAACCGAGAGAGTTTAGTATAAGTTCCCATGACTCATTGTTCAACAAAATTTTTGGATTGCCAAAATATTTCCTTCCTTTTTAGAATCTGCTAATTTTACTTAACATTAAATTCTTGGCTTCTGTTACTTTATTAGTATGTTTCCTGGGTCATAGTCTGAAATTTTCTGAGTAATATAACTTGTCAAAGTATTTATTGTAGTGAAGACAAATGGACCAAAAAGATATAATGGACCTGTGAACCTTGACAGTTCGTGTAGGAACTAACCAAAATAAAATGAGAAGAGATTATATTCTATCAAATAAGAAAATAATCTTAACAGCAATTAGGATATATGTTTTAAGAAAGATCCAGAATTATTTTTATTTGTTACATTGATAAATCTCATAACTTTCAAAACAATATAAATTGTCAGCTTCATTTATAGTCTTAGGTATTAAAATTGCTTTAAAAGTATAGAATATGATTTTAGGATTGAAATCATTATAATTTAGAGTTGAAATTATGCCTTTACTTAACAGTATGCTCATCACCTGAAATGTATTCATACATATACACAAATTTATGTTTTTTATAATGCATAAAGATCAAAGTTCGACTTTCAGGCAGTAGCTGGATGAACTGACCTTAAAGTAGATTCACAGTGCTACTAAAAGTCTCTTTTTAGTTATAGAAGCAAAGAGAAAAAATGTTGCTGATTCAGGTTTTTGAGAACAGTTTTCATGGTTGTTTTCTGGCTGGTCTGCAAAATCATCTCTTGTAGTTACTGTCTGACATCACCCTCGGGATTAGCATTGCTTCCGACAGACCCACCTAGTGCAATCTTTATGGACTTTGTTGACAGGCATATATTGTGCTTTACAATCCATTTTCAAAACAAGCTGGAGATGTTCATTTCTCCATAAATTATTGCTCAAAGTTTATACAACACGTCTTTTTAGGAAACATAAAGTGTTTATGACTAACATCAGCAAGTAATGGAATTGGCATCTCATGGAGCAGGATGAAAACACAATTTCCTCTAGTTTGAACTGGCCTTGTGAAAAATAGTGACACACATTATGTACTTTACACAACCTTTCAGAATTTATGTACACCAATGCCCACCAGGCACAAATAAAAAGTCAATTGAATAAATTACCATGAAGAGATTCTGCAGCCAAATTCATGATCATGTTTTCAGCACAAAGGTATTCTTCATCCTAAAAGATACTAAGAATCCTAAAAATTTTGCATAACTGTATCTTATTCCTCTCTGATGGCCTTTTAATTTCAATATGTTTATGATTAGAAACCCAAATCTCCATAATAAAGTAAATATATTAAGATAGCAGATAAGTACTGAAGATTTATATTCCAAGGGATAGACTAATAGTTTAATGTGTCTTTTAAGATAAAGGAAATACTAAGATAATGATAAAAATATACATAAATAATAAAATATATAATCTATGCAATAAGTAATAATATAAAAACACATGTCCCGTAATACAGATGCTGAATTAGTTATTACCTATAACTTAGTTTCAACACTATATTTTTAAAAGGCTCATAGCAAAGCAGGGCGTAGGTGGTCTTTAATCCCAGCATTTGGGAGGCAGAAGCAGGTGGATCTCTGTGAATTTGAGGCCAGCCTGGTATCCAGAGCAAGTGCCAGGATAGGCTTCAAAGCTACACAAAGAAACGCTGTCTCGAAAAACCAAAAATAAATAAATAAATAAATAAATAAATAAATAAATAAATAAGGCTCATTGCCTAAAAACATTGTTTAAGTTTGTTTTGTTTAAATGTGTTAACAAAATTCCTTATAAGAGAAACTGAAATTAATTGATGAGGGTTACAGCTAATATATAACTATATATTAAATATCAGTATACTTACATAAATCTTACACAGAATGTTTGAATCTTAAATGGCCTTACTATATTACTTACATAAGCAGAAATTAATTTGGCACTTACAACTAACTGAAGAAGAAACATAAAATATGCCCCTGACCTGAAAGATATTCCTTGCTCATGGAGAGACAGATAAGGACAGAAAATTCATTAAAGTCAACCATAATTATGAATTATAAAAGGGTGTATAGAAAAGTAAATATGTAGAAATAAAAGTCACTTTCAGAGTATTATTAAAACATGAAAAAATCACCTAAAAACTATGCATTCATCACCCTTTCATTCACAAAAAGATGACATAGAAATCAAACAGAAATATCAATCTCACATCATGATGGATAGGCAGAGAAAGCCTTTGTGTCTATAAAAATACATACATGATGCAAATAAATTAATATGGCAATGTGGTATAACTTATGGGTCAATTTTTGTTCTTTTTATCTAAATTAGTTTTCACTTCTTTGCTTTTCTTTTGCATTTATTGATTCCCACAACTGAAATGAACAAATTTAAACAGGTAGCAGTGTGATCAAAGTCATGTTCTTGTTGTCACAAAGAATGGAGAAGCATGAGTTGCCTTGAATTAGATATCAATATGGCAATATATGGTAACAGAAATATCCCAAAATATGTTGCTTTAACATGTGTTATTTTCACTGAAGGCACCCAGGAAACTGTGTCCCTTCTTTGAAACAGAAGATTAAACAATTTCATGTGACTGTTTTTTATCATTATGCATATCTTGAATAGGCAAGTACATTGTTGATATTTCAACTATGTCACCTGTCATGTCAAGAAGATAGAATTTAAGAGTAGGCACATGGTCTCCTTGCCCTAATAATCTTTCCTTTCCATTTCTTGTGATGTTCCCTCAGGACTAGGGGTAGAGGCTGTGTTGACTAATTGGGACTGAACATTTGAAAACATTTTATTATTTGTGTTTAACCAGTTGTGGATGTTCATGATAGCCTTCATATGCTGCAATAACAACACCAACAACAACCACAATAACCATAACAACAAACAGTGTCTTTGATAAAAGATGAAAGATACATTTATCTGTGGAAAAATTCCATAAGTGTGTTCGCAAGGAAAATAAAACAAAATTGAAGGAGGGACTTTTCTCCAGGGATGAGTTCCTTGGTAGGTTAACCAATTCAAGTGATCAGGCCTAAACATAAGGTACACATTGGCAATACTAGATAGACTCAGTAGGTTTTAAACAGACATAGGCACACACAAATACACAAAATATATATATTTGCATATACACAAACTCATCCATATACACAAACACACATACATCTGTGTATATGTAATAATAATAATGATAGATGGTAATGAATTTGACAGGGAGCATGAGTCATGAGAAGAGTTGTTGGATGAAGGAGAAAGTGTAGGAGTGATGGCAGTATATTACACATATATTAAATTATCAAAAATAAAAAGAAATAAATTCAAAAATACTCTTTTATGTGAAAAATGGCACAGAAGTATTTTTTCAACTAGGATGTGCATTCAAAAGAACTGTGCATAAACATGCTAGGTTAAAAAATAGCATATATCTTCTTTTAGCCACCACATATAATCTACTGTTTGCTCACACTTGTTCAGTTTGTTAAAGTATTTCTACATTGCCATTTTTAAATCTTTATTACTTTTGGAAGGCTCCAAAATTGTATGCCTTTTTCCTGTTAACCTACCTTACGTCAATGTAATTTTCATGGCCAGTCAGACCTTAAGAGGGCAAAGGTAAAGTTTTACCTCATCTGCAGTATCATTATCAGTACCATTGAAATATCTTTTACTATTAAGATCCATAGTTGCAATAATTTTTTAGCAGGAAGATAGTAATAATAAATTATTTTAGCCATTTTTTGTGCTTCTAAATTGATTCAGGTAAAAAAATAAAATTAACCTTTTAAGAAAACTTGAATCTGAGTTACATGAAAGTTGACACACTAGGTTCAGAAATATCTATTCAGTATCCATTAAAATATAAGTATTCCAGTACATCCTAAATCCACTAAAGAAAGAGCACCTAGGCTACAGTCTTAGACAAAGAACTGCAGGAATCTGAGAAATGCTAAGAGAGACATAGTCTCCATCAGGGTAGAGAAAAATAACTGGTTTTCCAATACTAAATGGCCAGCCCCGAAAACATACATACCAATGCAGTTATAGGGATTTAGTGGCTATATATATGTATTTATAAAATATATTTAAAATGTATAATATATAATATACATTTATTATGTTTATAGTATATGTATTATATGTCTATATTATACACATAATAAATGTAATATATATGTAAGAAAAATGTGTAAAAATCTGAGAAAGAGCAAGAGGGACTCATAAAATGGTTAAAGGGAAGAAATGGAAAAGGGAAATGATAAAATTACATTATAAGCTTAAGAAAATGAAACTGACTACAATAACAGAAAACAAATGCCTAATATAATTCAACATTCCCAGTTTGACCGATATTAGAAATTACACATTTGATTTCTCTCATTGAATGAAAACTTCTTTATACTCTGCATACTAGAAGCCTTATTATATATACATTTATTAAACAATTTATGATTCACCTTCAGAAGGGAAACTGGTATCATATGACATATTAGCATTTTAATTCTCTAGAAAACTAGATGAATCGATCCCAAGCTAGAAATGAAAGTAGAATAAACACAAAGTAGCACATCTCTATATTCATCTATTACAGAGACACCATAACCAGAACAACCTGTAGCTTTCTCCAGTGTGCATTAATATAAGGGTGTGATTCTTTTCATGTCATTATGCCAGACTAATAAAATGCTTCATTATTTCATGATTTTGGATAAAAAATTACACTATAAATTTAATAGTTTGCAGATAAAATTGATAAAATTTTATTCTGTGCAATCTGAATTACAGACAGAGACACTGGTGTGCTGATAACTACTAAAATCACAAATGAGTTTTGAGTTTTGTAATAGAGACTAATCTCTATTAGTTAGGTTTCATCAGCATGTTAATTTGTAGGCTTCAATTGTGTTACTATGGCTAAATCCCAAACATTAGTCACATGGAGAGTGAAGAAAACAAAATTATAAAGCACTTTGTTCAGCCAGCATCAGAAAAGCTTCCTTCTGCAGCAGATGGGAACAAATACAGAGACCCCATAGCCAGACACTATGCAGAGTGAGAGGCTTCAGAGAAGGCAGTCCTAAAACAGATGTCTCTGTGACATTCCTTCCTTCTGGGCTCAAGAAGCACAGTGCAAGAAGATGCAGTAAGAGTGTAAGTGCCAGGGAAGATCAAAGATATAAAGATAACAAGGCCATCTCAATTAACAGGAGCTACATAATATGAATTAAGAGACTGGGCAATCGGCAAAGGGCCTGCAATCGGCAAAGATAGGGTCCCCGAACATAAAAGAGGATAAATGTACACCTACCCCTAACTCAGAAGCAATGACCAATTGATTCATATTTGCAAATGAGAATCTGGTTTTCCCAAAGGGAGTCTCATGGTGGAAATAAACTACTCTTAACAATAAGCTGTGTGTTCAGCAGTAGATGAGCAACAGACAAAGGAACTCAATATCAACTTTTGAGGTTCCTTATATAATATCATGTCAAGGCTTTCTTGAAATTTTTACCTGTTTATGTTTTATTTTTATCTTACTTATTTCTTATTTCTCTCTCGCTTGCCTTTTCTTGACAAGGCCTTTGTGCATATATGGGGTTCCTGAGTATTGAATGAGTCAGTCTCTTTGTTTATGTCTATTTCTTTTACCCTTTCTTAGGCTCTATTTCTTCTGTTTGTGCTTATTTTTAATCTTATGTTTATCTCTTAAAAGAGTGTTTGTTTTCTGCAAGAGAAAGAGAGGGGATGGATTCAAATGGATGGGGAGGTGGGGAGAAAGTGAGAGTAGAGGGAGAAGAAACTATAATCAGGAGAAAACTGTGATGTGAAAATCAGACCACCATGCTTTAAAGTTAGAATTCAACAACCACACAAATTGCAGAAACCCTACAAACTCATGAAAATTAAATAATACTCAATTGAACCACTCCTGTGTCAAGGAAGAAATAAAGAAAGAAATTAAAGACTTCCTAGAATTCAATGAGAATGAAGACACAACATACCCAAATCTATGGGAAACTTTGAAAGCTAAGAGGAAAGTTCATAGCACTAAATGCTCACATGAAGAAACTGGAGAATTGTCACACTAGAGAATTAACAGCACAACTGAAAGCTCTAGAACAAAAGGAAGCAAACACTCCCCAGAGGAGTAGACACCAGGAAATAATCAAACTGAGGGCTGAAATCAATAAAGCAGAAACTAGGGAAACACTGTGAAGACTCAATGAAACAAAGGGAACTATTACAGCTGATAAACACCTTCAGCAAAGTGGCAGGACACAAGATTAACTAAAAAAAATCAGTAGCTCTATTATATACAGAAGATAAATGTGCTGAGAAAGAAATCAGAGAAACATCACCCTTTACAATAGCAACAAACAAAATAAAATATCTTGGGGTAACAGTAACCAAAAACTAGAAAGACCTGTATAGTAAGAACTTTGAGTCTTTAAAGAATGAAATTAAAGAATACACCAGAAAATGGAGAAATCTCCCATGCTCTTACATAGGTAAGATCAACATAGTGAAAATGGCAATCTTGCCAAAAGCAATCTACAGATACAATGCAATTCCCATCAAAATCCCAACACAAGTCTTCACAGACCTTGAAAGCACAGTATGCAAACTTTATATGGAAAAACAAAAAACCCACAATAGCCAAAACAACCCTGTACAATAAAGAAACTTTCAGGGGCATCACCATCCCTGACTTCAAGCTCTATTATAGAGCCATAGTCCTGAAAACAGCTTGGTATTGGCACAAAAATAGGTTGACCAATGGATTCGAATTGAAAACCCTGATATTAACCCACATGCCTATGAACACCTGATTTTTGACAAAGAAGCTAAATCTATACAATGGAAAAAAAGAAAGGATCTTCAACAAATGGTGCTGGCATAACTGGATTCGAACATGTACAAGACTGCAGATTGATCCATATATATCGCCTTGCACTAAACTTAAATCCAAATGGATCAAAGACCTCAATATAAATTAAGCCACACCGAACCTCGTAGTAGAGAAGGTAGGTGGCACCCTAGAACAAATTGGTACATGAGACCACTTTCTGAACATAACACCAGTAGCTGAAACACTGAGATTGACAATTACTAAATGGGACCTCCTGAAACTGAGAAGCTTCTGTAAAGCAAAGGACACAGTCAGCAAGACAAAATGCCAGCCCACAGAATGGGAAAAGATATTCACCAACCCCACATTTGACAGAGGGCTGATCACCAAAATATACAATGAACTCAAGAGGCTAGCCACCAAAACAGGAAACAATGCAATTAAAAGATGGAGTGCAGAACTAAATAGAGAATTCTCAACAGAGGAATCCAAAATGGCTGAAAGACACTTGAGAAAGTGCTCAACATCCTTAAAGATCAGTGATTCTGGGGCTGGATATGTAAATATGAGTAATTAAAAATAATAAAGAATTAAAAAATTGAGACTAAAGCATTTTCTACTAATGCAGGAAAAACAAGAATAATAAAAATAAATTATTGGGACTGTTTGAAATGAAGTGTTGTAGCCAGAAAGTCAGAGGATGAAGGGGATATTCAAGGTTGAAAATGACTAAAATTAGTTAATTTTTGAAACTATGAAAAATTAAAACAATAAAAATAATACTATATTATGGGATAATTTTCTTGTTTACTGTAAAGTTTTGTCATTTGTATTGGTTTAATAAGATGCTGATTGGCCAGTAGCCAGGCAGGAAGTATAGTAAGATGACAAGACTAGGAGAATTCTGGGAAGAGGAAGGCAGAGATACAGTTGCCAGCCAGATACAGAGATATCAAGATGAGAATGCTTTACTGAGAAAAGGTACCAAGCCATGTTCCTAAACATAGATAAGAATTGTGTGTTAAATTTAAGTTAATTTAAGCTTAAGAGTTTACTAGTAATAAGCCTGCATAATAGGTCAAACAATTTATAACTAATATAAGCCTCTGTTGTGTTTATTTGGGACTGAACAGCTGCAGGACTGGGCAGGACAGAAACTTTCCTCTACACTATATTTTAAAGGGGATTATAACATATACTTCTTGTATGAAGATAATAATATTTACAGTTTATAAGGGATATACTTTAAATTACTCAGAAAAAGTGAAAATGAAAGCAAAATAAATATACAGAGCAAAAACTAAATATTGTCACTATTCAAGCATCTAAGAGGTAGAGCACACACCTCAACATTATGTGACATTAAAATATATGGACTGGACAGGTAGTGCCTCAATCCTGAAAACCAATGTCTTTAAAATGCAGGGGAATATAATAATAAACAAAGAACATTTTCTACAATAATTAATACGTTTTAAAAATCATCAAAACCTATACTTTTATGACAAGCATTTTTTGTGTTTTATTTTTCTTCCTTTTTCACATAATAAATCCTGATTATTGTTTAAACTCCCTCTACTTCTCCCAAATCCTTCCCACAACCTTCCCATCCAATTCCACTCCCTTGTTTTGTGTTTTCCTTTAGAAAAGTTCAGGCTTCTAAGAGATCATAATAAAATAAAACAAACAAACAAACAATAACAACAACAAAACAAACCTAACACATCACAGTCTGACAAGAGAGACCAAAAGAAGGAAAAGAACCAAAGATAAGGCACACAGTCAGAGATCCACTTATCAGCACACTCAAGAAACCCATAAAAACACTAAACTGAAAGCTATATCACAAGCACAGAGAGCTTGGTGTGGACAGGCGCAGAAATGTGCATACTGCTTTAGTCTCTGAGTTCATATGAACTTTACTTAGTTCATTTAGAAGTCATTGTTCCCTTGGTGTCCTCCATCCCCTCTGGCTCTTAAACTCTTTCCACTCTGGGGTGAGTGATTTGATGGAAACATCCCATTTAGGGCTGTGTGTTCCAAGTTTTGTCTATGTGTCTTTCTCTCTCTCTCTCTCTCTCTCTCTCTCTCTCTCTCTCTCTCTCTCTCTCTCTCTCTCTCTCTCTCTCTTCTCTCTTCCTCAAGCCATCTACCCCATCTCTGAATAGTTTCTAATTGTGGGTCAGTATGATTGTTCCCATCTGCTGCAGGAGGAAACTTCTCTGATGATGGCTGAGAAAGCTACTGATCTTAGTATAGCAGATCATTAGAATTCATTATATCACTCTAATTTTGTTCGTTTTTATACAAGTATTATTTAGTTGTATACTGTGTCTCTGGGCTATCTTGTCTCTGATTCTTGGTAACCCAATGGGCTACTTCTCCTGGAGTGGGTGTTAAGTCAAATCTGCTATTGTTTGGTTAGTTCCAGGAGCTTCATGCCACCATTGCCATAGCATTTCTTGCAGGCAGGACACCATTGTATATCAATTGTTTTGTGGCTGGCTTGGTGTTTTTGTTTCTGTTTTGGTATCACGGAGAGTTCCTTCCTGTGTCAGAGACTCTAGAACATAGGAGTGAAGGCTCTACATAAGCATTAGCTCAACCAGTACATGTTCAATGAGTTGTATAGGTGTTGTCTTCAGCAATGGGGCCTTGTTGACACTTTGTGAAGAGCAACCTATTAATCTTGTCAATAGTCTGTGTTGTTTAGGGATTACCATGTGACTCCTTTGGCCAACAACTCAATTAGATATAGCTCAATACTGGTATTGGAAACTTCCTTTGGTGACAAGAGAAATTCAGTTGAAACACATTTTTTTTGCATCATTAAACAAATTTTCCACAGCATAAACAATGTAACACATCTTAAACTAATATTCCACAACATATATTTTAGGAAGTTTCTTTTTTATTTCTCCAATTTTTAATTTAAATTAGAAACAAGATTGTTTTACATGTCAATCACTGTTCCCTCTACCTCCCCTCCTCCCCTGCCCCACATTAATACCCTTCCTAACTTATCCCCTTTCTGCTCCCCAGGGAGAGTGAGGCCTTCCATGGGCAGGGTCTTCAGAGTCTGTCATATCCTTTGGGATAGGCCTAGGCCCTGCCCCATGTCTCTAGGCTGAAGGAATATCCCTTTATGTGAAATAGGCTCCCAAAGTCCATTCCTATGATACGGATAAGTACTGATCTACTACAAGAGGTCCCATAGATTTCCAAGACCTCCTCACTGACACCCACATTCATTGGATCTGTGTCAGTTCCCAATAATCAGTCTGGGGGCCAAAAGCTTCCCCCTTGTTCAGGTCAGCTGCTTCTGTGGGTTTCAACAACCTGATCTTGCCCACTTTGCTCATTACTCCTCCTTCTCTGCAACTGGATTCCAGTTAAGTTCAGTGTTTAGCTGTGGCTATCTGCTTCTACTTCCATCAGCTGCTGGATGAAGGCTCTAGGATGGCATATAAGTTAGTCATCAATCTCATTATCAGGGGAGGACATTTAAGGTAGCCTCTCCACTGTTGCTTAGATGGTTAGTTGTTGTCATCCTTAGATCTCTAGACATTTCCCTAGTGCCTAATTTCTCTTTAAACCTATACTGGCTCCCTCTCTGATGTTATCTCTTACTTTGCTCTCCTCTATTCTTCCCCCTACACAAACTTTCTGCTCCCTTATGTCCTCCGCACCCTTCCACTTCCCCCCTTCTAATTCTCCTAGCTCCCTCTCCCCACCCCCCATGCTCCCAATTTGTTCAGAAGATCTTGTCCCTTTCCCCTTCTCTGGAGGAACACTCCTCCACTGCTGGTGGGAGTGCAAACTTGTACAGCCACTGTGGAAATCAGTATGGCAATTCCTCAGGAAAATGGGAATCAGTCTACCACAGGATCCAGCAACTCCACTCTTAGACATATACCCAAAGGAAGCACATTCATACAACAAGGACATCTGTTCAGCTATTTTCATAGCAGCATTATTTATAATAGCCAGAACCTGGAAGCAACATAGATGCCCCTCAACTGAAGAATGTATACAAAAAATGTCATTCATTTACAGAATGGAGTGCTACTCAGTGGAGCCAAAAAAAAATGTTATCTTGAAATTCCCAGGCAAATGGATGGAACTAGAAGAAACCATTCTGGGCAAGGTAACCTAGTCACAAAAAGACAAACATGGTATCCACTCACTCATATATGGATTTTAGACATAGAGCAAGGGATTACCAGACTACAATCCACACAACTAGAGAAGCTAGGCAACAGGAGGACTCTAAGAGAGACATTTTAAGAGGTTTCTAATATATCAAGCTTCCAAACTATCTATAAAAAGCTGCTTAATTGTAACCGTGTTCCTCTATTTCCTTCCTTGCCCCTCTTCTTATCCATTAAAATAATTGTTAGAAAGAAGGTAAGCCAGACTCAGAAACCTAGGATACAACAAAACACAACTGGAGAGAAAAAATATGTCAATGTAAAGATGCTGAATGATATTCTGTTATTGTCTAGTCCAATTCTTATCAAAGAAGTTTCATCCAGCAACTGATGGAAACAGTAGCAGAGACCCACAACTAAACATTAGGTAGAGCTTGGGGAATCATGTAGAAGAGGGGAAGAAATGATTGTAGGAGCCAGGGGAGGTCAAGGACACCACAAGAAAACTCACAGAATCAAGTATCCTGTGCTCATAGAGGGTCACAGGAACTTAGCGGACAACCATGGAACTTGCATGAGACTAACCTAGGTACTTGGCATATATGTTATAGTTGTGTAGCTTGGTTCTCTTGTGGTACTCCTAATAATAGGATCAGGACTTGTCTCATACTCTTTTTGCTAGATTTTGGGACCCTATTGTTCATATTGGGTTGCCTTGCTCAGCCTTAATATATGCCAGGTGCTTAGTCTTACTGCATTCAACTTGATACATCATGATATTCATAGGAGACCTGTTATTTCCTACATAGAAACAGAGGGAGTGGATTATGGGAGTGTGGGAGCAGAGGGGTGTTAGGGGGACAGACTGGCAGGAGAGAGGGGAAATTGCAGTCTGGAAGCAAAAATAAATAAATAAATATATTTTTAAAACAAGTATTGAACCTAAAAATATGATAAACGAAATTTCACTAGCTTCATTGCATTGTCCCATGCTTTCAGATTCTATGTATGCATCCAGAATGAACTTTTCAAATGAATGACTCATTTGCATGAGTAATATGAGAGATATTTTGTTAATTGTGTTCCTGAAAATAGTTCACCCAACAATTTACATTGGAGGGAGCTTAATTTTGGTGTAGATTAGCACCAAATGTGTGATTCAGATTCCAACTGATCATAAATGGAGATACAATTTATATTCAATGGGTGTGTGCACATAGGAGCTACACTGAGAAATTCTAGTGAATCTGATGAAACATTTTCAATTTTATAATTATGCTGTGGATGTAACATGCTGATTGCAATCAAGAGCAATATAGTTTTTTAGGTTTATTCACTCTTTCATCATATTCTATGGCATGCATGTAGACCTTTGCAAAAAAAAAAAAAAGAAGTCTGAATTTAGAGTTGCACAGAACATCAAATTAGAATAGCACTAGTATGCACAGGGATCTTACATGCTTACTTTGCTTTTAGTAGACTTACTTATATGTACTGTTAGATCAATCATACTTTTTACATCATAGAAGGAACTGTTTTATAATACTCTGTAATATAACATAAAATAGATATATAATATATAATAAATAATAATGTAGAAGATATGTAATGTACAAAATATCTATTTTCTGAGGAATAAATCTAATGAGTACAAACACAGAAAACATAATAAGACAATTTTCCCATCTACATTGATTCCTTGAGCACACTTGTGATGATTGTTTCACACAGCTCAGTCTTATTTATCCTGTGTCTATTTCAAAACTGTGTGTGTATTATCCCATCACTTGTCCTGTCAGCCTTGGTTTATTCTCAGGCAGCATGTAGAAATGTTAAGTAGTAACATTACTTTCTTGATATGAACTTTATATCCCTCAACATCTTGAATTCAAGTTAATTGTTCATTTCATTACATTCATTCATTCATTCATTCATTTTCCTTTAGATCTCTAATTTCCCTATTTTTGTTGTAGAAACTGTCAGTCATCTTGTTGTAGTCTTTCAGTCAAGTTTTAAAATGTTACCAATGAGTTCAGAATATTAAAAGAAAGAAAATCTTGCTTTTTACTTTGACATATGTTCATTTTATTTAAACTAACTTTATATCATATGCTTAAAATAATCAGTTTAATTTAAATGTAATGTGATCAAGATAATTTCTTTGTATTTTTATAATAGTGCCGCCTGATAGATAAGAGACATGGCTCACTGAATGTGCACCACATTGCACTGTCACTGTCACCTTTACATTTGCTTGCCATTCTCAATAGATTGAGGGTTTCTTGAAAAAAAAAGTAGGTAGAATTTATTTCTGTTTTCCAGGACCTAATAAGGTTCTGACTATGCATTATTTGAAAAATCTGAGAGGGTGGTGTATTATTATTTTTATTAAAGCTTCCCTTAGGGTACAGAAAGCAAAGCTAGCCACAAGCCATAGAGTGAACCAATGACTGCATACACCTTTATTCCCAGGACTCAAAGACAAGCATATACATCTTTGTTACTTCAAGGCCACACTGAGCTACATGAAATTGATCCAGTCCTAAAGAGAAATGGCTCACACCAAGGTAATCTCAGCACTTGGGATCACACACCTTTAGTCCCAGTATTTGAGAGGTTTAAAACAAATAGGCAGCAGGTTGTGATAGCAGTCTGAGTCTTGGTGTGGACAGAATTGCAGACTGAGGTTTGGTGGAGAGATTAGTCTCCAATCATGATGAGGAGAAGACAGCCTGAGGTAGAGGTAAGAGCTAGTGGCTGACAGCTTTGCTTTTCTGACATTCAGCTTGAAGCTTAAACCCAATATCTGTATCTGGGTTTTTATTATTTGTGTTACAAAAGAGGATGTGTTTTTGTCTTCACCTAAGTTCTTTTCTTTTACACACTCAAACATATTTTTCTCTTCTTGCTGTTATTCCACCCAGACTCTGTCTTGGCCTCAAGGTCTCAAACTGCACTTTGTGAAGTACTTTTCATTTGTTCCCTAAAGCTAACTTAATTTACATAAATGGCAAAGATTAATCACATTACACTTGTGAGTAGGTTTGTAATAAATGATACCTAATTGATACAGAAACCAAAGGCATTTGCTGTACATTTGTCCTTTCAGAATTTTAAAAGGACATGGTCAGATTTCTTTTATAGTTTTGAGAAAGAACGATATTCCTGCCCCAGGACACTGTTATCTTTTTCTTCATTCTAATTTTAATGTCAGTGGTGCATGATAGATAATCAACTAAATGTCTTGCCAGATAAACTAAAGTCATTTTGTATTTTAAGCTTCTAAAACATCTTATTTCTTGATTCAATTTTATGTTTATATCCATTGAATATTCAACATACTGAATGGATACAAAATTTGAGAACTCAAAGAATTTGTGAGTGGAACACAAAAAAAAAGGAGAGTGTATAATTTGGAGTCACAGTCCTGGGCTTGAAGTCTGTACATGGTAATGCTAATTGTCAGGTTTTGACAAAATATTTTAACCTCTCTTAGGTTCAGTATTTTCACCTGAAAGTGGAAAAATAATATCTATATGATCAAGAATTACAAGGTTAACTTAGCTGATATCAATAAAGATGTTAGAATAGCTGATATGTAAGGAATGCTATACAAGTCTGTGGATTTGACATTCTATCATGCATTGCTGTATAGTGTGCTTCATAGATATTATTCTTAGTCAAATGAAGGTTTGTAGCAATGCTGTGTTAAATAAGCCTCTCACTACTGTTTCTCCAACAACTCAGGAAATAGAATATTAAAGCAAAAATAACTCATGTATTTTAGATATACATTATGGAGTTAATAAGTTATGTACAACATTAACATAATTTTTGCAAGAACTATATAACAAAATGCATGTAACTCACTATTTTAACACCTGATTTACTATAATAGTTCAAAATTGATTCTATATTTTCTCTGCAGTGTGTCAACATAACTATCCATTAAAAATATATGACTTTTGCCTGGTGGTGGTGGCACATGCCTTTAATCTCAGCACTCTGGAGCAGAGGTAGGCAGATTTCTGTGAGTTTGAGGCCAGCTTCGTCTACAGAGTGAGTTCCAGGAAAATCTCCAAAGCAATACAGAGAAACCCTGTCTTGAAAAACGAGTATGTATGTATGTATGTATGTATGTATGTATGTATGTATGTATATGTATGTATGACTTTTGTAAAGTCCTTGTTATTTTCTATGAGAATAATTTAATAAGCTTTTAAGTTCCTGTGTATTTTAGAAAATAATGTACATGTATTCATAGACCACAGAATTTTATGAATTCACGTGACCAAATCATTAAAACATGACTCCTTTTCCTGAAACACAATTTCCCAAAGTCAGGGTAATTTTAAATGTGCAAACTATCAAGAATAATGAGATGTTATTTCATTATTGTACTTACTATTGACTTAATAAATTTGGATAAGTCTTTTGGGAACTTTGAGTATGGAATTCTATATTAAATGCCCTTAATAACTATAATAAAACCAACATCTCTTTATCATAATTTATAATGTGAGAAGGTCCCAGCAATTAAATAAAAGGGCAGTTGAGAAATATAAATTGTCATTCAGCAAACAAACAACATTTATATATATGAAAAATTTAAAAAGCTAAATAGATGAATAAAGTGTTATACTATGGAAGAGTACTATGTGTCTAAGTCAGAAAATCATAATTATGGCTTTAAATCTGGGCCTTGAAAATATCTTTTGAAAAAAATTACATGAATATATATTTGAGATGAAATATCATACTTTTTTTCTCTCATGATAACAGGATTAACGATAAAAAACAAACAGCAAAGGAATTCCCCAAGGTTTTGAATCAATGAAGAAACGTATTACTAACTTTCCTGATGAGCCTAGGAGATGTGACATGCCCTTGAAGAGGCTGGAGAATGTGATGTTATGGATCTTCCATTTTTTAGTGTAAACAGGTTTTAAACAGAATGCCTATGTCCTGGAAGAGTGAGCAGTGGGTGTGTTTACATTAGCTACATCTCAAGTAATTGAAGTTGTGTGAGGAGTGTGCACTCTCATATGTTTCCAGCTGTTGTAATGCCATATTATCTTTGCATTCATTGGTGTTCTGTTTAAGTTTTTCAATAATTACAGTTAGCATTCCAGAATTTTATAAATGCCTGTTTGTTAAAGAGATTTACATTTGAGTTATGTGCCTTTAGTGGAAATGTGTCTTTTTAGCAACCAATCAATGAAAATAACGATTAAACATCCATCTCTTTCAGAAGAGGAATCTTTTAAAAGTCTTTGGAGAAATAAACTGTGAGAATAACAAAACTAACTATGAATTTCAAATCATCCTGAATCAAGGTTCTATCTAAATGGTCTTGCTCCAATCCTACCATGCATTCTTGGCCCTCTCCCTCTCCACTTGCTCACAAGCTCTGCCCACATGACACTTGTGTTTTTGTATTCCTAGAACACACCGACCTCATTGTCATTAAACACAATTTAATTTTTCAGTTGCTTTGGTCTTCTACAATCACCTTTAATTCAGAGTTGATGCTCTTGAGTTTTCAAGTATTTATTCATTCATATATGAGATAGTGTTTTAGAAAATGTTTGATAGAGATAGATAGTATAATACTCAGGATTTCAATTTTTATTTAGTATGTGAATGTGTGTGTGTATTTGTTTGAGTGACTGTGTGGCTGCACACATGCCATGACACCCATTCATAGAAGCTAGAGGGCAACTTCAAGGAGTTGCTTCCCTTCCTACATTGTGTAGATCCCAGGGATTGAACTTAAGTCTTCAGGCTTGGCCTCAGGGAATTTTATCTGACTTGCTATCTCATTGGTCAAATTCTGAGAATTTAAGCAACCACTGCGGACTTAAGTAAACTAAGAATTAATTTGTAAAAGTTGTTTATCAAAAAAAATACCAGACACAGATTAGAGGTTGTGTATGAAAAAATTTAGGATAATTAAGAAGAACAACAAAGTGCTTTCTTAACTTTCTTCTTGCCTTCAAATGGCTGTAGTTGTGTGTGTGTGTGTGTGTGTGTGTGTGTGTGTGTGTGTGTGTGTGTGTGTTAATTGCATTGGACAACCTCTGATTAACAGGCAAACATATGCTTTGCATTTTCTGGAGCCTCTGCTTTTGGTTCACTGAATTTTGTTATTCTAATTTCTTCTGTAAGTACTGCCATTTTATAGGTCATAGAAATAATCTGAAAACAAATTTCAAAGTTTTTTTATCAAATTGAGTTTAACAGTGACTAATATTAAACCTTACACACTTTGTGCTATTAAACTTGTTGAAAGTTCTGTTGACATTTCTAAATAATAATTTGCCTGGATTTTCTTATTGTAAATTGTAATTCAGATTTTGGATAAAAAGCAAGATTATTATTCTTCTCTCAGAGCAAAAAGTAAAAATAATTAGGGCCATCAGGTCTTGCATGAAGCATAAGAAGTAATTATTCCTAATAAGAGTTTAAATAAAATAATTATAGATCAGATAATTACATATAAAACACTATATATGTACATATATATTTACATTTATTACTCTCAATTCAATTTTCCTCATGTGTGAGCTTACAAGCTCTCTACAGCTGAAATTCTAAGTGGATTGAATGAAGCCTTTTGCTATCATACTCTCCGTAATATGCCATGTCTGCTACAAATGGAACATGGGAATTTAGTAATCTGAAAAGAAAATAAAGGAGACAGTTCATGGCTAATAGGGGAAGTAGGAATATAGTAAGCTCCTTCTCATGGACAGACTTGTTATCTGTTGTTGTCTTGGATTCCTTGTCCCATCAATCTCTCATCCTCTTTTTAGTTGTTGCCTTTATGCATGTTCAATTAAAGGGAAGTAAACAGACTTTTGAAAATTAATTTACTCATTCTAGAATCATTTACCTAATGTATTTATACATTTCTGCATGTAATTATACTCAAGTATTTCATGTGATCGTATTTATATTTATAAAAGAATATGTAATTTAAGTTAACCTCTTTAACAGATATATCTACATAAATTCAAATGATGTAACACTGTGACTTTAGGGAATAAACATAGTTTAATATCTTATTCTCTTTAGATAATTTTCAAGTTCATGATGAAATTAAATATTAAGGAGTTTATTTATTGAAACTATATAGGTCAGAATTAACAATTTTGTATATGACCAGACTAATGGCCAAAAATGTTTAGCTGCTGGAATTAACTTATGCTTAAGGATAAAGGAAAATAAAAGCAGAAAATATCTTTCTTTTAATATACATATTTGCTGTCATATAGTAATGCTGTATATTTACGGGATGTAGGGTAACATTTCAATACATACTCAACATATATTCATCCAACATGTATTCATCAGATTGGCAGATTTCTTTAGGACTCTCACTTCAAAAATGTATTATTTTGTGTGAGCTGGGAACACTTGAAATCCTCTCTACTCTCTATTTGGAAATATTCCTTTAATTATTCCAACCATGGATATTTTATCACACTACTGTATTACAGACATCTCCAATTACCTTCCATTCACTATACCTATGCGCAACCACATTCTTCGCAGACTCTAGTAATCTTTGTTTTCTATGAGATTACCTGTTTACTTGCCTTGTTTAACTGAGACTCTCTGGTGTTTGACTGTTTGGCTTATTTCACTCAATATTTTGTTCTTAAGTTCCATGTGTTGGACTACATATGACAGACTTTGCACCTTTTTATAACTTTATAGATTGATAACTTGAAATTGCATAACTACAATGAGTGTTTCAACTTCTGAAATGTGTGTGTTCTTAGTCTGGGAGGAAAAAGACAGCTCAGATGCAGATATGTTTGTGTCTGAATTGTATCAAAAGGAAAATAAGCATAGAGAAAATAAGCTGGACATCCATAGTTTTAAACAAGTAGGCTGATTCAAGGTGACTTTCAGTTTTTCAGGCACAATGTTTTCATATTTAAAATGTATTTATTTGTTAATTGTATAGATTCTGCACACAATGAAATGATCGATTTAATGAGAAAATTTAACTCAGTCATCAATCAAATTTATGTTTACACTTAGTCTATTATCACTCCATTAACAATATTTTGTAGTTTAATCATATTGAAGCATAAATCTTTAAATTGTCATATACCTTATTTTTTAGCTACAACTATAATTATTGCCTCTTTACCCTCTTTTATACATTTTGCCAATACCTTTAGCAAAACTGAATTTTTAGGGTTCAAATGAAGGCTCAAGTAATCTTGAGGTTGCTAACAACATCTACTACCACTGCAATTTCTTTTGTAGTTTGTGTACACACACACATATGTTTATGTGCTGCATCTCCTCTTACCTCTTTTTTAATTTTTAATTTTTTTTGAGAGAGGGTTTCTCTCTTGCTTTGGGTGTTGTCCTGGAACTAGCTCTTGTAGACTTGGCTAGTCTCAAACTCACAGAGATCCACATGCCTCTGCCTCCAAAGTGCTGGGATTAAACCTCTTATCTTTTTTAAAATCCAACAAAGCCAATACCACAAATAGCTCCATTTCAGATAAAAGAATTTACTCCCAGGAAGGGTTGATTCTGCTAAGAATTTCAAAAGAGTAAGATATCCATGAGTAGAACTTAGGTGATCAGGCTAGACGCCAAATTGTCTTGGCAATAAATTGCCTATTTAGGCAGGCATTGGATTCTTGCTCAAGGAAAGAAAAATACATTCATTCTTATTTTCATATATTTACCTATGTTGATCATAAATTAACCTAGTTTATCCATTGTTGATATAATTTGATCCTAAATTATTTTTGCTGATACCCCCACCCCAGGGTTGTGGTAATATGATATTGAAGTTGTGCTACACCTACCCAAAAAGAAATCAAAAGTGTATATATTTAAAAAAGAATAAGAAACTTGTCTCATTAAATCTTTTATAAAGCTTAAAATAAATAAATGTTATTATGTCATCAGAAGACATTTCATTGTCATGTTCCTTTATCAGATAACAGTTGTAGACATTCCCTTAGAGCCAAAGACCCATCTCGTCTCAGGTTCTTGGATATTTTAGTGTAAATAATGGCTTCCTTCTCATGGTATAGGTTTTACATATGAGAAAGTGATTGGTTATTGTTATAACATTTATGATGCTATTATACAAGTGTATCTTGCAGGCAGGTCACTGTTGTAATTGGCAGGTTTTGCAGCTGGCTGATACTGGTTTCTTCTCTGGTAACATGTGAAGTAAATTATAGCAACATGATTATTATTTGGAAAGAATGTGGCTTCTAGTTTGGCATCAGCTCATTTTATCCATGTTTCATGATATATGCACATTGTTTCTTCACCAGTAAATCCTTACAATCAAGTTGTGTACAGTGTGCTTGACAATAGCATGTGATCTTTGGGGGGATTCATTGTGGTGACAATGATTGTGGGTTGGATTTGGAAAAAATGGAAGAAGTGAAACATGATTAATATATCATATAAAATAATTTTAAATAAATAATTACAAAATAAATGTTAGAACTTTAGTACTATAGAGAGTGGTCTTTATATTAGGAATGAATGCTTATTATTTGTAGCAAAATTTTCTCATATGCTGCTAATATATTTTTGTATTGTGCTATTTTACCTTTACTCTAAACAAATTGTTTCTTGAGTTGAGAAACTGTACTGTATGAAAAAACAGAAAATGATGGTCACATTGAGAATATAGCCCTGTGTATATAAATATTGGCTAACATATTCATATAATTCTCGGATTAACCAGTTGAGAGGTCTTAAAGCAATAATACTCTAGTTTCAATGAGCTCATGTAGAAGTTCTTTCTATGGATAAAAGACTGACTATTGCAATAGTACAAGAAATGCATACACACACACACACACACACACACACACACACACACACACACACACATATATATATATAATATACAAATGAAAGAAATTGTACTGTAAGTTTATTGCTATTATAATTATGTTTTATACATAACTCATTGTTTAAGAGAAACTCCATATTTGCATACTCTTTATTAGAAAGGAATTGCATATGTATAATCTTAGAGTAACTTCACAAGTGAACTAAATTGCTGAAGGATGCTTGTGCTTATTTTCTGGTAGCAGCTTGTTGACCTCAATTAGTAGAAGAGAATTTGGTAATGATTTAATTTAAACAAACAAGCAGATGTTTCATGAGAGTCATGTGAGGTTTTGTTTTGTTTTTTCCTGTATGAAATATTCTTTTTTGACTCTGAGTGTCGAGATGATTAATTCAATGCAAACTTCATCATACTGAATACAGATTTCAGAAATTTTCATGTTACTCTCAATTAATTTATTCACTTTAAAGAATATATAATTGCTTGGGAAAGCTTTGTTGTGGGGAAACTATGTGATTCAAAAATTAAAACAAACATGTCTTGAAAAAGTTTATAGGAGATCATAGAATATTAAATTATTTAGTTAATCATTCAGAAGTTGGTTCTCAACCTCTACCATGTTGGATCAGTGTCTTTATTGTTGTTTGTTGCACAGAATACCCTAGCCTAGCTATTCAAGAGCTAGATAATTCTCCTGTCTACACATATCCTCTTTTCCTAGGAGCTCTAAAATTACAAATGTGAACATACATTGTATAAAAGCTGTGTGTTTATACAAGTTCTAATCTCAGGGCCTTGGGTTTGCATGGAACATGTCTTCACCCATTGAGTCATCTCTCTGACCCCCATTATATTCTTTATTAAATACATAATCAAGACAATAAACCCTACATGACTGCTTAACTCACTTTATTTTCTTGTGATTATTGTTTTTGTCTTAACTGGTGCATTTATAAGAATTGAAACATTGTCATCTCAGTCATGTCTCAAGTTGATCACTCAGTTTTCTAAGGAAACAATGCTTGACTATGTAACTGACTATGTAGCTCAAATTGGCATTGAACTCATGATCTTTCTTCTTCAAATAAATGCTGGGATTACAGGTGCAATGCCTGGTTTAAACTGGATGTTTCATTAACCAATTTTTTAATGTATTATCATTTTTTCTTAAAATGAAATTGATTACACTGCTATCTTCTTTAAAATTGCTCTCTATAATTCCTATAAATATGTGAAAATATTAATACAGGGTTGGAAAATTTCCTGTGTGATCTTTGAGATTTTTCCAAGTGTGTTAGACCATTCTTTTCAGTAATTGCCTGTAGAGCTTATTTTGTAGTTTTCACTTAATTCACATGTGGTTCTCTGTATATACTAATTCTTAACATATTCACTGTGTTGGGTAGACAAGACTGGTTTCTTCAAGGATATAGAAGATCTGGTCTTTAGAAATACTATTGAGTTGTTACCTTCCATTTAAAGAGAATTTCATGCTGATTCGAACATGAAACAAATCAAGCTGGAAGACGTGTGATGTTTTTATATTAACTGAGTTTACATTACATGTAGAAAATACTTAGAGAATGTGCCAGATTTGGTTCTTCTTCATTTTATTTATCATGAAACAGTAGAACATTTGACAGCAGGTTCTAGTTTAAGTCATATCCCTCACTCTAAATACATTCTCATATATGTGTAGGAAGGAGGAACTTGCAGATATTGCTGAGATCACAGAGTACTGTGAAGAATGGAGTTCACATCCCCAGCACTAACAAAAGAGTGACAACTGTGTCAAGTATATGTAGACCTAGTATTGTACAAATAGATAATGCAAGTCCCTGGAGGATCTAGCCAGTAGATCCAAATTGGTGAACTCCTGGTTCAGACAGATGCCTGTCTCTGGTAATAAGGTATATAGTGATTGAAAAAAAAAACACATCCTAACTTTGGTCTCCATATGTACATATGTATGGACATATCTACATGTACATATGTACAAATATACAGGAGCAGATCCATATACATACTATGCAATCACTCATATACACAAAGACACACACACACACACACACACACAGAGAGAGAGAGAGAGAGAGAGAGAGAGAGAGAGAGAGAGAGAGAAGCACATCCAGATAAATAAAGTAACATACAATAAGAAAATCTATTTATTATGCCAGAATAATAATGTGATAATCTACCATAATAGAACAACTGGAAAAGTACAACCATCACAGCTGTTTTACATCAATGTATATAGACACAGGTCTATGAAGCCTCGATTCACAAATCATTAACTCTGACCTCATTATGTTATGTCAGCTACCAAGCTGGCAACATACTTAACAGAGAGAAGCTGGAGTTGAGGCTGATTAATATATCTTATGTGTGGCTGTTTTAAACTAATAATCTAGTGGACAGCCAAGAATTTCTGGAGGTTTAAGAGGAAATATACATTAATGTTCTTCCTGCTATTTATTTGCTTAGTTCATTACTCATTTTAAAGTACATTTCTCAGTTGAGTGTTTCATTGTAATTTTCAGTGAAAAAAAGCATATAAGCTATCTCTACCATGAATGTACAGAGCAGATAAGTTAAAACATCCAATAGGTAATACTGAAATATTATTGTTTATACATAAATTCAAGAAGGATTTTAGTTTTATAGAGATTGATGCAAAATGATATTTTAAATTGACTAAAAATAAAGAATATAGTTGGAGAATTATATGGCAACATATTAGTGGTTGTAATTTTTAAAAAGTGGCATAGAGAAAAACAGAGCTTATGTGTTCTTGTGGAGGCTATTTTTTTTTAATTAGTAGATAGGGAAGGGGAAAAGGGGAAGGGAGGGGGGAGACTGGCCTCAGGGGACCAGAGCAGCAGAAGAGAAAAGAGATGCAGAAGCAGAAGTGAGACAGGCAGAGAATCAGAGAGAGAGAGACAGAGACAGAGACAGAGTCAGAGACAGACAGAGACAGAGAGATAGAGAGAGAGACAGAGAGAGATGGGAGATAGGCAATGCCCTTTTAAAAGGAAATGTGCACAGGAGGAGGTGCTTTTAGTGGCTGCAGCTGAGGACTTATCTTTTCAGAACCTCTAGGGCAGGGCAGTACACATGCCTGAATACTAACATAAGTGACAACTTTATCAAAGTAAGCTTGCCATTTACAGATTCAAGATGAACCAGAGTGTTCAGATGTGTACTGGCTAGATTTATGACAACTTTACAAAAAATAGAGATGGGGGAGCCTCAGTTGAAAAGATTTTCCCATAAGATCAAGTTGTAGGCAAGCTTGTAGGGCATTTTCTTAATTAGTGATTTATATGGGAAAGCCCAGGCTGGTGGTCCTATGTTCTAAAGTAAAATACATTGACTAAGCCATGAGAAGAAACCCAGTAAGCATCACCTTTCCATGGCTTCTGCATCAGCCCCTGTCTCCAAGTTCCTGCCCTGTTTGAGTTCCTATCCTGACTTCCTTTGATAAACAACAGTGATAAGCATAAGACAAATGAACACTTTCCTCACCAAGTTGCTTTTAAGGCGTTGGTATTTCATTGGAGTAATAAAAATCCTAACCAAGACAAGATGTTTGGCTTCTTTAAATGGTACTTTCCTAACAACTCATGTGAGTTATCTGTAGTAAAAAAGATGGTGCTGCTTTTAGTTTTGTGTATAAGACAAACACATATAAAGAAATACATATTTGCAATGGATATGGCAGAACAGAAGAGCATTCATGCAAAAATCAGCCTGTATGCTAAGGGACCTCCCACACAGATCTGACCTATCTGAAATTACCAACACTTCAAACCTTTTGGAGGTCATCAAAAATAGCCCAGGCTGACAAATATAATCTTTATCTCAGAGTTCACTTATAAGATTTTAGAGAGTACAAATAAAACTTCTCAAGAGATTTGGAAATCACGATAGACTTATTCATAAAATAGAATCATATGGCAAAGGTGTTGAGTTGAATGTTGAAAATCATTTTGAATTATATAAAGTAATTTCAATAAAGGCAAAGAGTTGCATAGACTACCAGGAATAAAGCAAATCCTGGTTACATCAAAAATTTCAAAGTTAATGAAGAAACTTTGATTTTGCCTATAACCAAATGGGTCAAACTAATCTTATGTATTAGGATCAAAACAAAATATCTATTCCAAGACTGATAGTTTTTTGTTTTTTTTTTTTTTTTTTTTTTTTTTGCTTTTTCGAGACAGGGTTTCTCTGTGTAGCTTTGTAACCTATGCTGGCACTTGCTCTCGAGACCAGGCTGGCCTCGAACTCACAGAGATGCACCTGCCTCTGCCTCCCGAGTGCTGGGATTAAAGACGTGTGCCACCAATGCCTGGCTCAAGACTCATAGTTTCCCTTTAAAAGCATAGTTTGGTTTTCTTTTCCTACAAATCTCAGAACAAAAAAATCAAATGTTCAGTTAATACTCTCAAGAATATTGTATCACTTTATACAAAAATTGTTCTACAGCATATGGACACTGGCACATTGACTAATGACTCTTGGTCATAGGTTAAACTGTACTTACATTGAATAGTGGCACTTGATGCTAGTTTTCCATGCCGGGCCTGTGTTAAATAACCATAAACCAACTTTCAAGGAACACATGATCTATTCTGGAGACAACATAGAAAAAAAAAAAAAGAAAAGATTCTACAAGTTAAAACTAAGCACTACCTAGATGGTCGGTGCACATCAATGGAACAAAAAGAATGGGTGCTTTTGAAATTATTAAGAGAAATTTCTGTTTCTGAGAGTCAGGAAAACATTGATTAATGGAGGAGAGGAACAGAGAAGCATTTTGTATAAATAAAAGAAATGAGTAGATTCAAAAAATTGCTTAGATTTGCATAACAGTAATTATAATGCCCAGTAGAGTGGTTGATTTGATGGACTTTCATAGGAAACGTGTAACACCACCAGATCAGTTTTTTCTGTTTGTCTTTTTGTTTTTTTATAAGGACTCTGTTATGGTGAGGTTTGAAAAGTAAACACACTAGATGGTGAGATTTAGTGATGTCTGAAGAGTTATCTCAGTGAAGTACCTCATTTAATGATTATCTTTTATAAAAGAGATAATGCACCGGGCACCTTGACTCTGAAAATCATTATAAGAAAATTGCAAGGTTGAAATTGTTTTGGGATTTCTGTTGCTATGATAATGCACCATGACTTAAAACAACTTGGGAAAGAAATGGTTTATTTCAACCATTTATTTCTTCCAACTCAGGTAAAACTCCATCACTGAGGAAAGTCAGCACAGGAACTAGAAGCAAGAATTAGAGCAGAGGCCAAGGAGGAACACTATTTAGTGCCTTGTTAATAGTGACTTGCTTGGGATGGCATCTTAAGTCATCACCCAGGACCATCTACCTGCACAGGGGTGGTACCACCTTCAGTGACTGGGACCTTCCCATATCATTCATAAGTCAAGATAATGCACTATATGCTATTCTTTGGGGCTGTTTTCTCAAGTGAGGTTCTTCTTCCCAGTTATGTCTAGCATGTGTCAACCAGATAAAAACAAAACACAATAAAAACAGGACAGGGATCTAATAAGCAATCAGTAGCTTAAGGTGGATAATCTTATGTAAAGAGTATCAAGAATGTGAACAGATCCTTGGGGGTGAGACTCTGGAGTGAGCTGTGACAAGTCAAGTCAGATATCAATAACATACATAAATCATGCATGACAATGCTGACCTCACAAAGACAATAACCATGATTAGATAGGCAGTGTTTTCATGCTGTAAAAATGATTTGGGATCAGTTTATCTCAAGTGGAACAAAATAACCAACTGTCCCTTAATATTGAAAAGGAAACACATTTCACATGACTTTGAAAAAGCCAAACACTGTCATTCCAATCCTATGGTTACCTTAGGAAATGCAAGGTAGGCTGGGTGGTGGTGGCACATGCCTTTAGTCCCAGTACTCGGGAGGCAGAGGCAGGTGGACTTCTGTGAGTTCGAGACCAGCCTGGTCTACAACAGCTAGTTCCAGGACAGCCTCCAAAGCCATAGAGAAACCCTGTCTTGTAAAAACAAACAAAACAAACAAAGGCAAGGTAAAAGGAGAGCCTGGAATTCTTTTAATCAAAAGGGATTTTAAGTAACCCTCGGGCTTCTGGCATTTTCTCTTCTTCTCCACACATTGGTTGACTCTTACTGTAGGAGGTCTACATTTGTTTAAAAGTGATACTCAAGGAGGGTTGCGGGACAGCTCACTGGTTAAGAGCACTTGCTCTTGCTGTTCTGATCATAGCACTCATAAGCAGTTCAGAATTGCCTGTAACTCAAGTTCCAAGGGTCCAAATGCCCTCATCCAGCATCTATGGGCAACTGCATGAATTTGGTGCAAATGTAGACAATCGGGCAAACACACATAAATGTACACAAAATAAATACAATTTAAACCTTTTAATCAGTAAATTTTATAAAAATTATAACTTCTTTTATAAAGAACCAAGGATTATAAAAGTATACGTTTTCTCCTACAGAAGGCCTCACTCTCCTTGGGGAGCAGAAAAGATACAAGATAGGTAGGGTTTTAGTTTGGGGAGGGTGGTAGCGGAGGAGAGGAGGGAGAGGGAACCGGGATTGACATGTAAAGCAATATTGTTTCTAATTCAAATAAAAAAAATCTGCAAAAAGTATACATTTTCCATAAGTTAAACAGTACATTGGTAGAATAAAATTTATGTTCATTTCCAAGATGTTAAGTTTAAAAAAGCAATGTATTTTCAGATTAAAATATTGAGTAAAGATTCTCTATGGTTGGTATAGAGTATAAAAATTCCTAAATACAGTGGTGGGATATTTACTTCCACTAAATTTAGGTGAAATATGCAATGCAAATTTCTAAAAACTTCAATGTCTTTAATAGTTTTATAGATTATATGATCATTTTATTTAGAAATGACCTATGTTAGAGAATTAAACATACATTTCATTTTCAATTACTCTTACACATTGATTTTTGTATTAACAGTTACTTGGTTAAGTTTAATCTAAAATCTATCTATTTCATATTTTACATTTTGTTTCCACTTCCTATATTGAAATGCTAGCTTGTTATTTTCTTGCATTATTTTGTGAAATATTACCCATTAAATTACTTTTAATAATATTAAAATTTAAACAGGGTGAAGAAATGTTTTCAAGCAGAAACCAATGTTTCATGGATCTTGTTTCTTGGCTTAATTCTTTCCTATGTAGTTAACAATTATAATTATTTCCAATTATCAATTTTATAACTGAAGCCATTTGAAAAAGGATTCCTGAATCATATGCTATGTTTGAAGTGTTACAGCAATATCTGGAAGTGTGCCTTCTTAGTTGTTCTTTTATAATTTGCAATGCTTGTTTTTGTAATAAACTCTATGGCTAGTCCCATTATTCATCAAATTCAACAAGCATTATGCCTTCCAAACTGGTGTATTGCAATTTATTATCAGCTATTTACACTTTCATTTTCAGCTATTACACTATTCCCAATTCTCACTACTGTTTCTTTATACAAGCCATATGAAATATATGTTAGACCAAAGAAGTCCGTTCTTTAATTTTAAACATATATTATATGTACATCTGCCAATCTGAACACTGTTGTCATGTTCATCTTTCAGTTCACTAATTCTCCCTTCTTGTGGCATGGAGCTTGTAGGAGTAACTAACCACTACCTGATTTTACTTAGGGCCACTCCACAGGATAGAACCGATACCCAACAATACTTAGGTGATCAAGAACATGAGACTAGATAACCCAGGGACCTAGGGTGAAAACAAATATTACTGTCCTAAAAAACAAACAAAACAAAACACACAGTTTCATAGTGATAACATGTCTCCTAATGACATCCTGCTATATTCATGGATCAGTGTCCTGCAAAGCCATCATCAGAGAAGCTTCTTCCTGCAACAGATGGGAACAAATAAAGAGACCCACAGACCGAAATTATATAGATTGCAAGACCTCAGAACAATCAGGCCTAAATGGCTTCAAATCCCTCCCTTCAGGGATCAGGGAACGCTGCAGAAGTACAGGTAGGAAGACTGTGAGAGCCCAGAAGGAGGCTGTCAGGAGAAAAAGGCCCTCTAAATCAACATAATCACAGCTCATATGAACTCACAGTGACTGAAGCAGCATGGGAAGGGTCTGTATCAGGTCCTGTGTGCATTTATTATTGATTCCAGTTTCGTGGTGTTATTGGATTCCTGAGTGTGTAAATAAAGTGGGTCTCTGATTCTCTTCTCTTCTCTTGGGCTCTTTTCCTTCTGTTTGTTTGTCTTGTCCAACTGCAATGTGCTAGGTTTTGTTTTGTTTGACTTTTGAACATGTTTGAGGCTTCTTTTTTCACATTAAACATTTATTAACGTCAAATTGTTTTTTTGACCTTTCTTCCTTTCTTTTATTTTTTTATTTTTATTTCATTTTACATACCAACCACAGTTCCCCCTCCCACCCTTATAGACTGTGGGAACCTTTGAATTTGGACTGAATGCATTTTTGCATTATGATACAGCTATAAGCCCTTGGAGGCCAGGGAGTGGAATATGGTGTTTTGAATTAAAATGGCTCCCAAAGGGAATAGAACTAAAGAAGGTGTGGACTTGTTGGAGTAGGTGTGCTCTTGTTGGAGGAAGTGTGTCACTGTGGAGGCAGACTTTGAGGTCTCATATATGCTTAAGGTATTAAACCTCTGATAATGTAACCATGCCAACTAAACGTTTTTCCTTTATAAGAATTGTTGTGGTCATAGTATCTCTTCACAGCAATAGAAACCCCAATGAAATGTATGTACTCCTATGGAGTGACTCTTACTATCCAATAACCTGGCATCCCAGTTCTTTTATTACCATTAACACAGTGGGTGGGGTTTCTTAATACTGGCAGGAGGTTTTGGTAGGGTACAGTTTCAGGTTGCATTCATCAGGTAGGCTTAGCCAGTCCCCATGAATCTTCACAGATTTCTGCCACTTGTTTTATCCTTGGTCTCCTTAATCACAAAGGAGATCTGTCAATGAGAATTACTAAAGACTGGATATTTATTGGATCATGTATTCTACAAATCACAATTCTCGTCCTGTATTCCAGACTGGCTAAGAATATCTCTACAGGAAATTCTCATCTGCACTGAAGTTGAGAATTACCTCTTGAAAGGGGAACTTGTTAAAGCAAAACCTGTCTGTTGATTTTCTAAGAAAGGATTACGGGAACACAGTTTTATCTTTCCATTTAATTACTTATGATCGCTTTGTTACAATTTCTAAGATGATTTGTACATAATAGAGATTTTATGGTCTAGAGAGTCTAAAATGTTGCCTGACCTTGCCAGCTACAGTTTGCTGACCCTTGGCGAGACTATTGCACATTCTAAAATTGGGTGTTAAATGATACTCTGAAATTTTTCAGGCTGTTATAACAACTGGCCATGAAAACAGGTATAAAACATCCAACATGTTAGGTAGACTACTTCTTTCCAAATATGTCCTTCTCTTCTATGTTTCTGAATGCATTACAGCACATTGCATGAATACCCATCAGAATTGAGAATTAGAGCTGGGTAACAACCAAATAATGAATCTATTTAGCTTTCTAAAATGTGTTAAAATAAAATAGCATTTCTGTTACTCCAAATGGTGCACAGAAATCAACCCAAAATGTGATGTTAGAATGAAATAAGCTTTTATAGATTTAAAATGATATGAGCCACGAATGAACAATAAAAATGACCCACACATTATTTTAGCCCTGATATGAATATATTGCAAATTACATTTTCTGAAGCATTATCAACAATACAATAGCTTAATATTGAAATCAATATTCACACCTGCTTACATAACCTACACTGTGCTTTTCTAGCAGAGTTCTTATTAAGGCCATGAACCCAGTCTGGAAATAACTGTATTATGATAGGATATTTGATTGGATTATTACCTAAAAAAAGAGTTTTATCTGTGTATCTAATACACAAAGGAAATTGCTATTCAGGTAAGTCTAAAAGTTGAGATGGATGATGGAAACATTGTTTATTTTTCATTTGAGAAAACGACTATCATGACTATTAGGAATTTATAACATTCCTCCATTTCCCTTGTAAAATTACCTGTGTAGCCAGGGCTTTCTTTTTTCCTACACTTTATGTGCTAGGGTACAAATGTTGTTGCCATAGATAGATGCTTTACCACTAAGCTACATTCTTAGCACCAGATTTAATTTAAAATGTTTCCTTTTGGGATTTCCTGTAAGAACTAAAGACTTCAGGTTTACAAATAGTATGAAGCTTTATTTTCATTTTATCCAAGCTGTTATGTCAATGTCTTGTGTCAGAGAGACAGATTCATACAGTCTTTTATAAACGTTTAAATTATGAAAAATGTTAACAAGTTAAAATAAAATGTACAGCCTAACTTGAATCTCAACATTATTTATTGTGAACCACCTATATTAATAGTGCTTCTAAAAAATCTAACTAATTCCTTTTCTTTTGTGCAAATTATCACTGGCATGTGCACAATTTAGTTGTACAATTTTGACACTGGTTACAGCTAGGTAACTAGTACCAGTATGATGTCATAAAGGAGTTTCTTAAGACAAGACTGAAAGTTTGCAATCTAGAGAATGTTTTACTATGCTTCTATCAACCTCTAAAGCTAATCATTCATCTTATTCCAACCTCTCCCGTAAGGCTTGTGTCCAATTCAGATCCTTCGGTGTGCAAGACAAACATGCTCCCACTGAACTACAAAGAGATGCTTTTCATAATGTAATTTTATCTTAAAATATGTAAAATATTTATTATTGCTTGTCAGAATACAGTCCACGAAATGTGTTATGTGAGGAGAATTCTGAGTGCTTTGAGTAAACTCCAAGAACACCAGACAAGAGTCTTGTGACCTCAGTTTCTTCAAAAACATGGCATTGTTCTTGGATTATGCTTTTGTGCCCCTCACAGGTGTAGTGGATTAGAGGGAGTTTACTCTGAATATTCGGCACAATTGGCTATTGTTATGTTTCTTTGCCTTCATAGAAAAACATATTTTCCTACATGTAACATGTCCACTGTGAGCAGCTTGACTATCGTGTGTGGCTTGACCTTAGGAACTGTACATTTTCCTCATGTGACTCTTCTTAACCCTCAGAGTATAAATTGTCTGATGTTCTGAATAAAGTGGCTACCGCATGAAACTTCAGCCTGCCTCATTTACCAGTTGCATTCTCCCAGACCCCACCACCTCTAAAGTGATGACACTTTTTGTCTCTTTTACACACACAAATATGAGTGGATGGTGTATAAATGTGGCATGGATCCAAGAGACAGAGGGAAGTAGGTTTTTCCTTCCACCATGTGGCTTCAAACTAGTTTCATCAGGTATGGTGGCAGGTAGCTGGATCTGGCAAGCAGTTCCCTTAATGTTTATTTTTAACACAAAATGTAAGTTTTTAAGGATGGAACTGGACTCTATGTGTAGCTCAGGCAGGCCTCAAATGTGTGATCCTTCCATCCCAATTCTAGACAGTATTGACTTACTGCAATACATAGCTCTGATTTAGACCATATTACTCAGAGCCTTATATAATTTGATTGCTCAGTGTTCTTATATTGTGTGATTATCCCATAATTTGCTTCCATTTTCCCATTGATATATATTTTTTAATTATTACCAAAAATAATTTGAGACAAAACAATAATGTTGATTTGAGGATTATTCTGCATATTTTAAAAATTTAGTAATAATGATGAAATACAATCATAATGTTCTGAATCACAATATAGCATAAAATAACTAAGATGTTCTGGAATTCTATATAGACTATTGCCTATTAAAGATTCAAACATCAGTTTGTATTGTTTCTGATATTAATAATAGAAAAAATATAATGGAAAATGTAATAAAATTATATGTAGTGACTCATTTGTTATAAAATTTTAGACAATATGTTATAATATTTTCACATAATGCTCGCAATTCAAATTTACAAACGACATTTGAGCAGAAAGAAAATCATACCTGAAAATTAAGGGTTGCTACTCAGATATGTGTCTGCAGCTGAAGTATAAAATTAAGCAAAGGTTATAACCACAATGATGTAATATTTTATTGCATGAATTAATTTTGTGTTCTTAAATTTTATCATAAGATTAGAGGTTAACACTTGAATTTTATTAGTTTATCTAAATTATAGTTTTGTGGTGACATACTTATAAAATTTTGTTTTAATACTAAATACATGATATAAGAAAATTTCCTGAGGGACAGATAAGATGGATCACCAGCTTGCAAGAGTCCAGGGACAGGGACATTCACAAGCAGATGCCAGCTTTTGAAGTGTGTATTTGGGGAATGACTAGGAAGTCACAGGTTTCTTTCTTAAACAATGTTGGTCTTGAGCTTATTGTCACTTTAATGACAGTCAGCTCAAGCCAAAATCCATTTTTCAATCCCACATCATATCTGTGTGTAGATCAAGATAAGAAAGCATGTGGCATTGTCAGCACACAATTGCTTCATTGTATATTCTTCCACAATCTCATGATTTATATTTCAGCAGTGACATGAGTGATATTGTATTAAACTCCACTGAAGTTTTATTAACCTCCAATATGGGGCAAATGGAAATTTTCTCCTGCAGTACAGGAAGATATAAATATGAGGAAGAATACAACAGGAATACTGAGGTACTTGGAAATACAAAAAATAAAGATTCTTAACCCTCTACCTCATCTTATATCATGATAGGTTCTGCAAAAATCCCCTCCATCCTATTACTGCCTCCTAAAAATGGAAAGGGAGATCTTCAAAAAAGCATAGTATGTATTTTCTAGGGAAGATTTTCCTGAATTCTGTGATGAGATTAATTGACAATCAAACAAGAAATAGTTCCATATCATTGTAATCAAATGAATATATTTTGCTTCATGTCATCAATTAGTTTGCTATTTGTCTGAGAAAAGATACTACTAAGAAGTTCAGATTAGCTTCAAACTCATAATACTGACTCAGATTCTTAAGTAGATTGTGCCGTTGCAACTAGTTATGTATGTCATTTAAAACTTTCTAGTTGCCATGCACAAAAATGCAAAACTGCAACATAAAATAATTTTAATTGAATATGTGATCTAAATAATGTTAAAATTATGTTGATAGATGCCCATGACACCTCAATCCATGATTGTAATACTTAAATTCTGCACAGAAACATGTGATGAGAGGCAGTCACATGGAACTTAAAACTGTTTAAAACTTACACTGGTTTAATGTGAAATTATAACAATTTTATTTTTATTTTTAAATATAATGTTCAAAATTCCTTTATTAGCTTAAAAACATTCAAAGTGTTACTGTTATGGAATATTTACTGTTATTATATTATCTAAATCGCTATAAACCCTGGTGTATGATAGTTGACAAAGATGTAACCTCCTTTTATGTTTATAGCCATTTGTTTGTGGTCCATTAATTGATTTTATTTATTCTGAGGCAGGGGTTTTCTTTTTAAGTTAAGCTGATATGAAACATTGTGGTCCTTTCTCCTCAGTAGCCCAAGTACAAACACTACAGGATTTTGATCAAAGCACCTGACTCATGTACAAGGACATTTTATATTACACTTGTCTGATTTATAGCATTCAATTCTGTTGCATTGATGCCTCTCTCTAAGCACATGAAAGAAGTAATTTTAATTTTTGGTCTTCTATGTTAATACTACTCTTAAAGTGCTCTCACGTGAATGAGACACATGATGCATTGTGGGTCATCGGCAGAACACACTGACCTGCTCTCTTGCATGGCCTAGATATGCATTTCAACACTTACACTTGCCTTTGTATTAACCTGGTATAATAATCATCTACAAACCTCAGCTTTTCACAAGTGGCCTGCTGCCTTGCCACATTTCTTTAGGTAATGATATATACTACTAAATTTAATACTGTAATAACTACCTTATTTTAATTTTTGGTAATGACTCAATTTTTAACAGTTTTAGTATAAGAAGTCATCTATTTCATTAACTATTTCTCAAAATTTTCTTGTACAAAAAAGTTGCATAGTTGGGCATTGGTGCCGCATGCCTTTAATCCCAGCACTTGGGAGGCAGAGGCAATTGGATCTCTCTGAGTTCGAGGCCAACCTGGTCTACAGAGCTTGTTCCAGGATAGCCTCCAAAACAATACAGAAAAACCCTGCCTCAAAAAACCAAAAAAAAAAAAAATAGTGCATACATTTTATATGGCAATCAAAATAGTTATAGAATAGTTTAATAATGGAATAACATATAGTTTAAATACCGGCTCTTAAAATAACCTTCTTAAATGGTTTTCAATAGTTTAATTGCTACTCTTATATTATTCATATACTCTTTTTAGTCTTAAGAGTTAAGTATATAGAGGCTTGGCTGAAACCCCATCTCTTTTTTGGCAAAGCTAGGAAGAATTATTTTTAAAAGGTAAATGAAACAAATCAAATCTTTTCAGTTGTATAAAGCATTTTTGTTCCTCACTATATTTTCTTCCTTTGTTAGTAATCTAAACGTATACTTAAAAAGTGTTAGTTTTCAGAAAAATATTACAAAACATCTATGGCAAGCAACCTATGAGAGAAGTGATTTGCCAGCTGGTGGTTTGGGAGTATCTTTGGGCCTCTGTTTGGCCTGCTGGATAACAATGTTGAGTGTGTTTGGAGAAGCAAATCAGCTTGCATTTTGGGCCTGGAAACAAAAAAGAAGAGGAAAAGTGTAGGATTAATGTCTCTTTATATGTCTCCCTACAGAAAAGACTGGGGCCATGTAATCCACCAGTGACCTAAGGACATTAAAATAGTTCTCATGTCTTAAAGGTACCCAACTCCCAATAATGCCTGCATGGGATTCAATACACTACCATGTGAACCTTGGTTGAAACATTCATTTTCTAGGGACAAAATCGGGCTTACTGTTGTACAACCATTGTTCATTCATTCTACCACATTGAAAAAAATGCACCTGGAAAACAATATTATCCCTAAAGCTAAAACTAGTGCATCTGTTCTAACAAATTACTTTGAATGATGAAATAGAAATCAACAATACATAGAAGCTTCTTCCTAGTTAGAGATATCAATAATATCTCATTAATCCAATAATGAAGGACTTTTAAACATATTTTCTCTAGTACCTGCCACTTGAGAAAATAAATGGTAAGTACCTACATTTTTCTTTCATCATTTGATCTGTCCATTTTGTAACTTGCTACCATCCTTAAGCTCTTCTATATACATTTTGAATTGGAAATAGTTTCTGAAATAAATACTATTGTAACATTTACTGGCAGCATTTCTGAAAGGTTGCTATTGTTTTCAGAGTACTTAATTATCTTTCATATTACTATAATTATTTTAAATATATGCAATATTTTTATACAATATATTCTGATCATAGTTTCCCCTCCCCCATCCCTGATGACATTAGGCTGACACACATAGGAACTCACATAGACTGGCAGAATGCACAGGACCTGCAAAAGTTCAAGCAAATTGTGTCTCAGTAGTGAGGGGAGAAATAGACATGCGCTCCCATTCCTAACAAAGAGGCAATCTCTAATTGATATATGCTTGCAAAGGAAAAAATAGCTGTATCCAATGGAGTCTCACTGGGTATATTGACCAAACTGAGGGATAATACTTTTAACTTGCAGTATATGGTCAACCCAAAAGTGAATTCAATGGTATTTTTGTAGACTTTTGTCCCATAATACTATTGTTAATCAAGAGAGGTGTATTTCAAATGCAAGCTACAATTCCGGCCATGGGAAGAATACTCAGATAAGAGCTTTGGTATCTAAGTCTTCAAGGATCTTGTATATACCCTCAAATGCTTTATGGTAATTGGCATTATAACTGTATAATCCCCCAACAGATAAAGACTCAGAAACACATAAAGTGTATAGAGTGCAGTTCACAAGTCAAAATTACCAAGTTAACCTCATGAATTTGTAAATCATTAGTAAAGTTATTAAACTGGCAAAATGTTAGTGGATGGGGTTTGGTGAAACTGAGCCACTTTGACAGAAAGAATTACATTCTCTGTAAATGGTAAAATCCTAAAGATATCTGTAAATTCCCTAACCTGTCCTTGTATCCAAATATAAGGATACAAACAATATTTACTTAGTTATCCAAGAGCATGGCTCTGTACATCTGTGTTAGGTGTTGATTAGAGAATAAAACTAATAAAAGATAAGCAGAGAGGCCATTTTGTTTCTTCTGACTTTAATTACATGACAATCAACTCAACATATTTTTTCATGAAGCAAATCTCATTAAAATACCAATCTCTGGACCATCGTATTATTGAAATGTAACTTTTCTCACTTTTTCCTAAGTTTTTATTCTTTTATAATTGAATGCAATGTATTTTTATCACATTTTCTCACCTCCCCCAACTTTTCCCCATTCTGTCCATGTGCTAGCCTACCACAAAATTCCGTGCTTTTAAAAAAAAAGGGGGGGGGGGAAGAAAAGCAACATTAAGCACAATTCTTGTTCCCTATAAAAACTTGGGTTGTGATCTTCCACTGGAACAAGGAAAACCCTATCACAGTCTCATATGGGATCTTTGTTGTTCAAATGTCAGAATCTTGCCATAAGAAAGTTTGATTGTCAAAGCTGTACATTTTCAATTTTTCAAGTCTCTTTTTAGCTGTTAGTGATACCCATCAGCTGCTGTGGTATAGGTAAAGCATGTAACATAGGAGACTAAGCTGCTTGTGACTCATCATTTTAGGGACAGGTGATGATTAGGAAAGCCATGGGTACAATTATGTTTCAAAAATGTAACACAATTTACTGTCTTCAGAAACCTGATCATGAAGACTTGTGGCTTGGTACCCTTGTTGAAATAGTTTCATTCTCTACCAAGTATGCCTGCTCAGTCTTAGAGCTAGCTTTCATTCTAAAATAACCTTAATAGTAAAAGCAACTGATGTGAGATGTCCTTATATATGCTGCACATATGCATTGCTTTTATTGATGGATAAATAAAGCTGTTTCAGGGGCCAATGGTCAGACAAAATATAGCTAAGCAGAAAACCTGAACAACAATGAAGAAAGAAGGAAGGCACAGTGAGGGAGAGGCCATGTATCTGCCAAAGGAGTAAGATACTGGAGCATTACCTGTAAGACACTGCCTCATGGAAATACACAGATTAATAGAAATTGGTTAATTTATAAGAGAAATCTAGCCAGTAATATGTCTGAACCATTGGCCAAACAATTTTAATTTAATATTAGCCTCTACATGATTACTTTATAAGTGACTGTGAGGACCAGTCAGGCAGGAGAGAATTTGGTCCAGTGGGACCAGGAGAGACAGAGAAAAATCTTCCAACTACAAGAATGTTTTCTATAAGGTTTTATTAAAAGCACTTTTCTATTCATTTATTTTGTATGTAGGCATGGGTATCCATGTCAGGGAGCACACTTGAGGAAGAAAACTGGAAGAAATCCTGGCAGGAATTGGTTCTCTCCTTCTTTTATGAGTGATCTGGATATTAAAATGAGGGGCTCTGGCTTGGTGATAAACAGTCTGTTCCTCTGAAGCATCTCCTAGGCTCCACTTTTTCACAATTTCTAGTCAGTGTTAAATATTATCTATAACCTTTTAGTTATTGTAAGTAAGGTAAAACATCTGCTCACAACTTAAATAAATTTTTCTTTTGCTCTTGCTGATAGCCAATTACAATCTTACCATTCAGTTTTTCTTGCTTCACTGATGATGAGAATAAGAATTCATAATAAATAAATAAATGAAATGTGAGAAATTTACAAAAAAAATACTGATACTATCACATAGAACTTCTGATTATAAAAGGAAATACTTTGAAAAAAAAGAGTCAAGAGAGGATCCTAAATGGTCCTGTCTACTTTGACCATATGCTTGTCTTGAGTAAATCAGTCTCATGAAAAGGTAAAAATATTCTAAAAAAAAAAAGCCCTTAGGGATTTCCTGTTCCATTTGGTCTGCTGCTATGGAATTCCACAAAGGTTTGTAAGCAACAGAAATTTAAAATCTATAGTTCTGAAGGTTGAGCGTCAAAGATCAAGGCAGTCTACATACTTTGTATTTGGTGAGGGCCCAACTCCTGAGGCATAGCTGCCATATTTTGAGTGTGATTTAACAAGGCAAAAAAGCAAGCAGCCTCTCTGATAACCTCTGATGGTGGTAACATACTAATCACTTAGACACTTATCAAAGGTCCTGAATATGGTCACCTGGGGCGTTAGCATTTCATCATATGGAGATTTTTTTTCCAGATTTTTTTATTTGAATTAGAAACAAGATTGTTTTACATGACAATCTCAGTTCCCTTCTCCCTCCAGTCCTCCCCTACCACCCTCCCCGAACTAAAACTCTACCTATCACATATCCTTTCTACCCCCCCTGGTTGGTGAGGCCTTCCATAGGGTGTCATCAGAGTCTATTGTATCCTTTGGGTATAGGGCCTAGGCCCACACCAGTGTGTCTTGGCTCAGTGAGTATTCCTCTATGTGGAATGGGCTCCCAGTCCACCCATGCTAGGGATAAGTACTGATCTACTACAGGAGGTCCCATAGATTTCCGAGGTTTCCTCACTGAAACCCATGTTCCTGGGGTCTGGATCAGTCCCATGCTGGTATCCCAGCTATCAGTCTGGGGAGCAAGAATTCCCTGATGTCCAGGTAAGCTGTTTATTTAGGTTTCACCAACCTGGTCTGGATCCCTTTGCTCTTCACTAGTCTGCATCTGGATTCCAGTTCAGTTCAGTAATTAGTTGTGGGTGTCTGCTTCTACTTCCACCAGCTGCTGGATGAGGGCTATTGGGTGGCATATAAGTCAGTCATCAATCTCATTATCTGGGAGGGCATTTAAGGTAGCTTGTCCTCTGCTGCTTAGATTGTTAGCTGGTGTCATCTTTGTAGATCTCCAGACATTATCCTAATGCCTGATTTCTCTGTAAACCTAAAGTGTCTCCCTCTCTTATATTATCTCCATTATTCCAGTACTTTCCATTTATAGTGATTCTATTCTTCCCCTGAATCAACTTTTCTGCTCCCTCATGTACTCTGCATCCCTCCTCTTGTCCCCTTCTCATTCTCCTAACTCCCTCCCCCCTCTTCCATGCTCCCAATTTGCTCAGGGGATCTTAACCCTTTCACCTTCTCCAAGGGATCATGTATGTCTCTCTTAGTGTCCTCCTTGTTTACTAGCTTCTCTGGCAGTGTGGATTTTAAGCTGGTAATCATTTACTCTATATCTAAAATCTGCATATGAGTGAGTACATACCATGTTTGCCTTTTTGTGATTGGGTTACATCGCTCAGAATGGTTTCTTCTAGTTGCATAAAGGGGCATCACAAATATTGTTAGCGTACACCTAAGGATATCAGTTTATGGGAAGATAGACCACATTATATGTCACTAGAGAAATACAAACTAAACAGCAACAGCATACTTCTTATTTGTTTGAATGGTGGAAAATCTAAAACGCTGGACAGCCTAAGTACAGGAAAAGATCTGAACAGCAGGAACTCCCATTCATTGATGGTAGAAACACAAATGGCCAGACCCAGTAGAAGAGAAGCTGGAAATTTCTAACAAAATTCATATTTCTGTTTCTAGTTTTGTTTGCTTGTTTTGATGAGGGGGTTTGACTATACATCCCAGGATGACTCAAACTTACCTGGAAGCAAAGATTGACCTCCAACTTGTGGTCCTTCTACCTCAGCTTCCCAAGAGCCAGATATAGACATGAAGCACTATGCCCAAGTTAGTTTCTTACAAAATTAGCCATGTTTTAACTACATAACCAGGTGATAGTGTTTGCTGGTATTTATCCAATGAGTTAGGATTTGAATCGATATTTTTCTCACAGACTCATATTTTGAATACTTATTACATAGCTGCTAAGGCTATTTGGGGCTGCTGTGGAGCCTTTTTAGCAGAAGGCTTTGTTCATGGTGTGAGGAATAACTGCCTAATATTCCAGCTGCCAAGGACAGAACCTGCTTCATGGTGGACTGAAATCATGACTCAAAATAAAGTTGTATTCTTTAAGTTGTTTCTGTCAAATATTTTTTGTTGCAGTGATGTGAAAATAATTAGTGTAAGAGTTAAAAACGTACATCCACAGCAAAAGCAACCCACAACTGCATAGAAGTTTTATTTGTAAGTTTTATAAATTATATTCAAGCAAGATAGCAATGGATTGGGAACTGAATAATCTCTGGTATATTCAGCTAATGTAATATTATTAACTGATAAAATGATATGAACTATCAAGGCATGAAAAGATATAGATAAATCTTAAATACATTTAGTGACAAGAACCATTTCAAAGGCTATGTGGAATGTGATTCCACTGAAAACACTTCTAGAAAAGAAATATTATGGAGACAGTACAAAAATAGTAGTTGTCAAGATTTGGGTGAGGAAATGAATGAATCATAACGAGGTTGTCTAACACATTTGATATTGTCTTCTACATGCAAGGTCTGGTAGATTAGACCTCTAACATTAAGATCTGAAAAGGCTAACATAGAAGAATTACAGATTCAAGATTAGTCTAAGTGACAGATGAGATCTAGTGAGTGAGACAGATGAGATCAAGTCTGGTCTGGACAACTTAATGAGCTTTTGTTTGAAAAGTAAAAGTGAAAAGATTTCACAGGATATAGCTGTGTTTGAGTGCATGCTTAGCATTTGTGAGGCCCTATACCCAATTCCTAGTACCTCAAAGCATAAAATGAAATAAAACCTTGGATGGTACTGTAATGGTGGGAACATGTTTATTCAAAATCATGGAGTATATAGCAGCCACAGGAAAGCCTAATGTAATCTATGAGCTTAATTATGATAGATGAACCCAGACTCAATAGTTGATGCAAATACACCATGTGGTGCAGGATGATCATCACAAGATAGGATGTTCCTTTATGAGAGTTTATCTGCGCTAACTCTTTACCTTCATCTTAATTTTGTTGTAAACTCAAAACTGCTGTAAATATTTCAAATAAAAATAATGTAACAGAGCTAAAAATAAATTATAGCAAGCCTAAAATATCAAATGCCCCCTAAATAGTCACATAATTGTAAAAGTGCAATTTAAAAACCATCACTATTACTCTTTCAGCCAAAACACATGGGGAAGGACTTAGGCCATGCTCCAAATGATATGACAGACTTTGAAAAAAAATCCCCCATAGAAGGCCTCACCTTCCCTGGGGAGCAGAAAGGGGATAGGATAGGAGGTTAGTTGGCAGAAGCTGAGGAGCAGAGGGAGAAGGACCTAGGATTGGCATGTAAAACAAGCTTGTTTCTGTTTTAAATAAAAAGAAAAAACATTACAATTAAAATAAAATTTCAATGTTTGTGGTAAATATTTTTAATAATATGTCTAAGATCTTAGATTATAGGATAATAAAATCTAGAGCCAGAAATAGGGGAAAGTACCAAATTTCACATAATAAATAGAAAATTAGAAAAATAACATGAGGATTTTAATACATTCTTCATCACAAAGTTTAAAAATGAATGAAAACTAAGTGTTTTCTAGGAAATATAAAAGAAAGTAATGTTTTGATTTTTAAGGTACATTTTAATTAAGCAAGTAGTCTTGGCATGAAAATGTGTAGTACTATCTCCATGTCCTGATATAGCAAAATGTTAATCGATCTGGTTATTGGGCTTTGCTTTGTGATCTAAATGAGACCTGGGAGAGGAGATGAATGAACCATAAATAGAATGTCTAATGCATTTGAAATTGTCTTTTCCATGTCAGGACCTGGTAGAATAGACCTTTAACATAGGTATGCAGAAGGTTAACCCAAAACAGCTGCAAGTTCAAGGTTATAAATACATGTTAAGCATATTAAATGTAGTTTTAGACATTAGTTCTAGAATTATCCAAAGTCAAAGCTATTTTCCTTGTGGTGTTTTGATCTTTTAAAAGCTTGTTTTAAGTGATTATACCATTATATATCTATGACAAAAACACTCTTTGAAGCTCCCATATTCAGTTCCACCTAAACTAAATAGCCAACAAAATTATTTTGCTCACAATTAAATGAATTACTTCCATTGTAAAAATCTTAAATATGACCCCTTAAAATTATATTTTAAGAATAAAATGCATTATTACCCATTCTTGGTTAGGTGTGGACCAGAATACCTTAGCCATTTGCAATACTATTATCTTTGGTAGTAATGGATGCTTCTTATTCTGACTAAAGGGTACCATTTGAATTTAAAACTTGTATGAAAAGACACCACTTTTTATATATGAGCAATCAGGGAAAAAATGAGTCTACAACTTTTTTAAATACGAAATTTAGCACAGAATACACATAATGATTCTGCTTCAAATTTGTGCAATCAAAGGTACTCTTTCCTATTAAGCCAATCTTTCCAAATGGTTGGCAGTGCTTGTGGGGGATTGCTCTGACAACTTTCTAGGAAGTTTCTGGCACAAAAAGAATGATGGTTGACTCATCTAGCATATCCTGAATTAGATGCACTTTTGTCTTAGCTATTTAAAAATGCTGGTGACTAAATATTTTGAAAGTGCAATCACTGCTTTCTTCAAACATCTTCTCCCAGTCCATCTGTCTTCTTTTAAAGGCTTTTGATATATCAAATCTGAGAGATATATTGATGACCTCCAATAATATTCCTACCAATATTTTATTGCCATATCTCATCTGATCAAGTTTTAAACATACGACATTTCTTCAAGATATTATTTCTACTAAAGAAACCCATAGTTTCATGTATCATTAGTAAATTTCATAATTGAAGATAAACTTGTAGAAGACATCAGAGAAACACTACTCATTCTCATGCACTGGTAGGACTAACATTGCAAAAGTAACCATCCTAACCAAAAGAACTCTACAGAAGCTATATAATATTTCTCAAAATTCCCACACAATTCTTCAGAGAAATTGAAAAAACATTAAAATTTATATGGAAATTAAAAGAAACCAACATATTTGAGACAATTCTGAACAACAATGAAAAAAATTAAAATAAAACTACTGTAGGTAGCACCATTTCCAATTTTAAAATATTTAAAATACTCTACTGGGTTTTAATACTAAAAAGATCATGACATTGGCATTAAAAACAGACATTGTTGATCAATCAAATAGAACTGAATAGCTGGTGTATGTCCACAGACCTATGGGCACTTGATTTTTAACAAAGAATCAAAAAATGCACACAGGAGAAAAGATAGGATTTTCAAAACTGGATAGCTGTATGGAGAAGAATAAAAAGAGGTCAACATCTATCCACCTACACAAAATATCTCCAAATGAACCAAAGATTACAAGAACTGATACCCTGAATCTGACAGAAAAGAGAGTAGGGAAGGTATTTGTACTCATTGGCAAACTAAAGCACTTTCAGAAGATCTCCCTAGAATACAGGCCTTAAGACAATTAAACACGTGACCTAGTGAAACTGAAAAGATTCTGTACAATAAAGATATCATCACTCAGCTGAAGAGGCTGCCTTCAGCATGGGAAACATATCTTTACTAATTATACATCTGACAATATCTGCAGTATATGAAGAACTCAACAAACCTTAACCTCAACAAAAAAATATTGTTATAAGCCTTGAATTCCAGAATAGCCAGTAAAAAGGAAGCTTTAACACGCTAAAGTCTAAAGCAAGCCTTGAAACAGACAAAAATTCTGCCTTACCATCTCTGAGGGGAGGGCATCTTATCAACTGATCATATTTTTGCATGGTTATTGTCCTTTTCTGGCCAGTTATTTAAGATGTATTTTGTGAGGCTAAAGAGCTAATTACACATGAAGCTTCATAATTATTGATGCATAATTTTTTCTTTTGTCTTGTTATGTTCTCTTCTATCTTGTAAGAAGAATTTGGGGTACCTATTTATTTCCCCTCTAATTTTCATTCTATTTTATTTATTTCATATGTCTATGTTTCTTTCCCTAATAAAACCATACATCTGTCTTGTATTTTATTATGTCATCAACAGTATTTAGTATAATTCCTCAGGTATGTATCTTTTTACTTTTTAAGATTTTCCTTTTTAAAAATTTTAGGTAAATTAAAAACAATCTTATTTTATATACCAATACCAGTTCACTCTCTCTCATGTCCTCCCATGCCCCCCCCCACCAACCTCCCATTCCACCCTCCATCCACTCCTCAGGGAGTGTGAGGCATATCATGGGGGATTGTCAATGTCTGTCACATTTGGGGCAGGACCTAGGCCCTCCCCAGTGTATGGAGGCTGACAGAGCATTCCTTCGTAGGGAATGGGCTCCCAAAGCCCATTTGTACACTAGGGATAAATACCAGTTCCACTGCCAGAGGCCCCTCAGATTGCACAGGCTCCCCAAATGACACTCACATTGGGGGTCCTGGTTTGTTCTTATGCTGGTTCCCCAGCTGCCAAACTGGGGTCCCTGAGTTCCTACTTTCTCAGGTCAGCTGTTTCTGTGGATTTCCCCAGCATGGTCTTGACCCCTTTGCTCATCACTCTTCTATCTCTACAAACTCCAAGAGTTTGTCTCAGTCCTTAGCTGTGAATCTCTGCTTCTGCTTCCATCAGCTTCCTCCATGAAGGCTCTATGATGGCAAGTAATATAGTCATCAACCTCATTATAAGGTAAGGGTGTTTAAGGTAGCCTCTCCACTATTGCTAAGATTCTTAGTTGACTTCATCCTTCTGGATCTCTGGAGATTTCCCTAATGCCAGATTTGTCTTTAAACCTATAATAGCTCTCCTTCTCTGTTCTTTCCCCAGCTGGACCTTCTTGATTCATGTTCTCCTACCCCCTCTCCTTTATCCCCCCTCTTCCTCCTATCTCACTCCGATGCTCCCAATTTACTCAGTGAAATGCCTGTTAGTTTCTCCTTAAATTTCTCTTTTCTCTTCATTAATAATGCTTAGTTCTCACAATTAAGTTTCTCGTAATTCTTTACTCTCTTTTAACATTTTAATCTCACAAACCTGGGGGTTCATGTACATTTTTTCTGTTATATTACACATACATGGCAAATGTCCTGCTTCTTGCATTGGCTGAGTTTATTAGGATCATTCATTTGCATTTGAACCTTGAAAATTTATATTGCAGACAGCAGAATTTTATTTGTTTTGTTAATGGAATTCATTGCTTGTGGAGTACTCTTAGGTACAATTTTTTTCATCTGTGTTCATTAGAATTTTGGGTTCTTCTATTGGGACCTTATTTATATTAAATTTTCAGTGTGAACTGTCTGTATCTCAAGGCATTCTACCTTGAGATGAGTTCTGAGCCACAAGGATGCATCAACTAAGCAAGACACTGATTTCACTTCGAGGAAGTTTTCAAACTATTTATCATAGCTTTTAACCCACTTCTGTGCTTATCAGCTGTGAACTAGGGTTTCAAAGCACATCCAGTTGAGGAGTGTAGATTTATGTGCATGCAACCCAGAAGAGCAGAGATGAAAAGAGCATGTGCACAAAAAGATATTCAAAAGCTACTTCTTTTGGAATTTTCTGAAGGAATAGTACAAGGCCATGGACACATGAACTTTTTTCATTGTGAGTCATCTAGGAATGTGTCTTCCTTTGACTGTTATGAGATCATTCTCCACTCCTTTTGACTGAATCCTTATCTAATCTCTTTACATCCCAGACTCCAGTTCCTACAATCTTATTTGGATCCCAGATTGAATTTTTGATCTCTGCTCACCTTGCAGAAAACAATTTCTGTTCTTTAATTTAGGTCAATGTTTCTTGTGTCAAATACCAAATATTTAAAATTCCCAGCTTGGTTATCCATCGTGTCAAACCCTGCATCAGTAGAAATCTTCCAGATATTTTGTAAACAAGAGCTTTTGTTGAGTTTTACTAAAACACGTACTGTGGCATCTTGGTGTACTCACAAAGCTTCTCCTTTGTATAAGTGGAGTATGGAGATCCAGGATAGTATCCAGGGGCGAATATCTGTCTAGGAATGTCTGTCAAGTCTTCACTATAGAAATAGCGCGTTTGGAAATCAGTCGAAACCCGTTGGTCTCTTGAGACACAAACCTAGTCATCTAATGCTACACAAAGCATGTCTAGGAACTGCTGGCTCTCAAAGAAAGTGGAGACAGGATTGGAAATAGTGACAGAAAAGTGTATTTGCTATTTTTCTGCTGTCTGTCATAAAGAGAAAGGCATTTGTTAAGCCTTTATATATAGCCTAACATAACCACATATGTAATTCAGTTATCATAACATCAATCATAATGAGGCTATAGTTTATGTCTTCAGACCTGCACACCATGTGGTAACATCCCATTTTATTCAACACATAAGTACAGTAATTTCAATTAACCTCAGATTAATAGAATGTTAGCCATGGAAAGTAACAAATGCATCCTGAGGAGTCTGGCCTCCAGTTAAAATCGTTGGTGTAATTTTTCACTCTTGATTATGGTTAAGAATCTCTATGAGTCTATGTGGGAGGCAGCTACCCTGCCTGCACCAGAATTTGTGCAAGGGAATTGGCATATATATGTAGAATCACTCTTTTAGAGGAATTGTGTATAAACATGTAAATTTTGATGGGACCTCAAGTAACAAAAGAAAAAGTCAATACCTATAACTATGCAGCATGATGGTTAAAATTTTACACACTATGAAATGCTTCAGAAAGAATTTGTAAACAAATGACTATGATGGTAAATCATAGCACATTTGACCATCAGCTGATAAACAGTTCCTGTCTCTGGAAAGTTAAGTAAGTTTTGTAATATCTGGATTTCTAGTGCACCACCATCAATCACAGGTATCTTGAGCACAGGCCTCCTTATGTTGGGATAAAAGGAGGAGAGCTGAAAATACTCTCCCCACTCAAGCACAATAGTCCTTGTTTTCACTTTTATCCCTCCAGACAGATTTTCACAAAATTGTAGGTATTTGTGTATTTAGTAATTCCTTAGCAAGATAGTTGGATAGATAATCCAACTATCTTGCGGACCATCCTTGCCTGAGATAAAGGAAGCAGAGAGTATCAGCAGTTTCTCTCCAACCTCTCATTCTATTGATCTATGCTGTTTCAATTTTAGCACTTTCCTGCTTTAAATGACTAGCCCATCAATATCAGGCTGGTGAGATATATGTCCACATTAGCCACTTCTGACATGCCTCTAGTTTTGAATGTCTGTCCTTGTTATTATAGATCGGGTTAATTCTCAAATGCATGAGGCACAGTTAGAATACCTGACATCGTCTACATGAATGTAAAATACTATGGACAAACATTCTTCAGAATGTACATGGACATGGATAACCAGAGCAAATCCTAAAAAGATGTCATTATTGCATCTAAGTGGCCAACTAAAACACCATTTTATTTAAGTGGTCCTATATAAAATTGTATTAAGTAAGTTCTTCACATCTGAACATTATTACATTATGTTTGGCATTTTTGATATCATAGTAAAAACTAGGAAGTTTAATGGGCTACTGAAACTTTAGAAACCTGCACGAGAATGTGTGATCAAGTCTCCCCTTGTTAATAAGCCATTTTACAGAATCCAGTAAATCCCTAGGCTAGGACCCCCCATCCACAGCAGGCCATCTAGATTCACTTCTATAATTACTTTGGAAGCTTCTATGTACAGCCACAGTCTCATGCAAAATAATTTCCATTGATAACATCAAGTCAGGGATTTTTTTCAGCTAGTAAAAAGGAGGCTTAACTCTCTCTTACAAATAAGAACAGTATCTTCTTAGATGTCTCTCCTAGTGTGATTGCTCAGAATCTTAAGAAAAAGGTTCCCTCAGAAAATTAAAATTTTATTTAAATGTTTAATTAATTTACACAATGAATTTGATGTTTTTATTTCAGTTTGTATGAAAATACCTTTGAAATTAAGTAGGGTATAAAATGAACAATTATAAAAGAACAATAAATCTTTTGTTGATATTTTAGTAAGTATTATTAATTTGATTTAAAAGAAAGTAAGAAAAAAATTTAAAAATGTTTCTGGGTAAAATGGTTGATTAGATGGCTCATCAGAGCCGTTCAATGAAAGTAAAAAGTAAGAATAATGAACATAATACCTATTGTATGCTGAGGCACAGCAGCTGTAAACAAGTTAATCAAGCCAGGTGAGCTTCCTGTAGGGAAGCAGTTAAGACAGGCTACAGTTCTGTTCAAAGTAGGCATGGTCTATATTTGAAGAAAAAGGGAAATGCTAGAAAGCAGCTAGGTGTCGTCTGCACTCAGAAGGCTGAAGAAGAAGGATCCCAGGAATTCAAGACAAGCCTGACCAAGGTAGTGGAACCCCCATCTCAAAATTTTGTAATGAGTTCTGGAGTCATGTTGTTTTTTCAGATACAACAAGGCAGATACACAAACAGAGTCACAAGAGCCTGTGACAACACACACAAGAATTATACAAACTCAAGCCATCTGAAATCTAAGCACAGAGAGGTGCACACGAAACCTCTCCCAGCCAAGAAGCTATTCACAGTTTTCAACAGAGTTCTTCTTGATATCCTGTACATGTCACATGCTTAGGAGTGGCTGACCACACAAACTGCACTGTATGGTCTTTGCTGATGTTGTTTTGGTTTTAATAACAAAAAAGAACACAAAGATAGGTGGGATTGAATGGTAGATGAGTATGTGAGAGAAGTTGCAGAGTGTAAATAAAAATATAAAATATATTGCATAGAATTCTCAAAGAATAAGTAAAAATATATTAAACAGAAATTCTGAAACAATAGAATAAATTAAAACAAATAAATATATTGATAAACTAATAGTAATATAAATATTATAGAAAAGAGGAATTACAACTGTATGGAGTTGAAGAAGAGGTCAGCTTTGCATTTTATTCTACTGATAGATAAAACTTCAAGAAAAAACTATAATAAAGGTATGAGAATTTGATAGCTATCAGAGGGAAATCAAGATTTCACTTATTAAAACAACACATTATTAGTTAAGATGATGATATACTACAGGAAATGGGTAGGGATATAAACTGCTACAACAAATCTGAATGGCAGCCAGAGATGTGGGAAATACTTAAATGTGATACCTTATGATGGATCAGTTATAAAAAAACAAGGAACAATGACTAATATAGTAAGCTAGTCATCAAAGGTGTGAAATAATGGAGTTTTAGAGTAATGAATTAGACTAAACAATTTATATGATAAATATTACAGGTTTGTCCAAAAACTTATAGTTTGTCCTGTGGTGCTTAAGGGGGCTGCCAAAATCATTATATATAACTACATTCTCCACACAGAAACATTTTTTTTTTTTACTGGTCACAATGACTGACACAAACACGTATGCAGCATTCTTCTGTACAAAAGTCAGAGGATGAATTTTAATAGCCCCAGAATCTCACTGTTGATAGCTATATAATTAAGTGAATTTGATTGGGCAGATAGTGGTGTTTATAGTGTAACTGGATCCAAGTAAAAAGGCAGACTAAAAAAATTGTGAATTCTATATATGCATATATGTGTGCAAATATAATCATGAATTTTCAGGTAAGAACTCCAAATTAGTAATAGTTTTTAAATAGCAATATAGTTTGATTTGAAATATCCCTCAGAGGCCATATGTTAAAGGCATGTTTTCTTCAACTTAACTGTTAAATCTTTGCATTGGAGCTAGCAGCAGGAAGTGAAGTCACTGAGAGCACACACTTGGGGATATTAGGACCTTGATAAATGAAATGTTTTCACAAGGTGAACAGCTTTGTTGTGTTGTGCACTCTACCAGGACTTACCATGTCATATATACCATTAACAACAGAAAACATTAATCATGGACTGAACTTAAAACTGTGAGCCAAAATCATCCTTCCCGAAGTCTTTAAGTTATATGTCATAACTTCCCCAAAGTTAACAAACAGATTATGAGTGCCCTTGCCTCATAGTGATAAATGAAATTCTGACCCATCTTTTGCAAATGTATAAGTAAATAAAATCCCAATGAATTCCAAAATGTTTTCAAATTTCTGCTAACAAATATTTTATGGTACCACTTAAAGCATATTTAAAATTAGAGGTATTAAGTTACTAGATGACTGGTAGGAATATAACTAAACATTTGAATTGACAAGGAAATTACTACATATCAACATTGCCTAATACTTTGCTATATCAACATATTAACAAATCTAAATTATTGGTTTAAGTCAAGTATGGCTGTGCATGCCTATATCACAGGACTTGTCTGGTGTTAGAAGGAGGATCAGGGACTAGGTTACTCTCAGAATGAGGACAGAATTAGGTACATAAGACATGTCAATTTTTAAAAAGTGAGTAAATAAGTGAATACTATTTCTATACCTACCTAGCCTCTCAAATGTATGAACTTGTATATCTTATAGGTGTAGGGAGACACTGTAGCCCTGCCTCCTAGGAGCTAGGTACAGATGTGCTTGACTATGCCTGTCAGGGCTTGGTCAGGGGAGGTTCAGGATGATGCGGAGTTTTTAAAGGGGCAGCAGAGATGTGGGAAGCTCTCTCTCTGGCCTCCCTAGCCTGCTGCCTCTGGGAACACTATGGCTAGAGTTTGGCTGGTCCTTATCTGAATAAAGGTATCTTAACCTCACGGACTACAACTCGACTTCAATCATGAAATATACAGGTGTTCACTTGACTTTCCAACATGAAGACATGTTTTCATGCATGCTACTAATAGTTAATATAGCTTCTTGAATTTACTCTGATCAAAGAACCTAGTATATTAATAAATTAAATGCTGACATTAGGTTTAAATTCTCTCATATTCCTTCAGTATTATAAGAAGTTTAAAACTATTTAAAGTAACTGAGGTACACCTTTACATGTGATGATGCATTTCAATTAAATGGAATACAAATGGAATGCACATAAACATAAGTAACAGCAGTACTTTTATTAGTTTGTGGACTAGTACAATGGAAGCATGTTACTCTCCTAACTTATCCTGCAATTGTTCTTGTTGACAAAAGAAATGCCAATTTCCTTCAGTACTATTTTTTTCAAAAATTTAATTTGACATCTCTGTTAAATGTGATGTTTCTTTGTTTTAATACATTCATTTCCTTGCTTCATCTTTTTCAGCAAGACAACTCAGTACACCTATTACTGTTATAAAATTGGAAGAATGCTATTATCCCATCAGTGTTATGAAGGCTGGCATATGAAACGAGAGTTGGAGCACAACATCTTTACCCTCCTGATGTGCTAGATGCAGAAGCCATGCTATTTTCTAATTATGTAGATTGTGCTCTGTGAAAGGAGATGCAGAAAAGGACCAGCAGCAATAAAGTAGCATTAACTATCAATGTTTAATATGCAGCAGAAGCTAATTTAGCAAATGAAAGCCACCGGAGAAACATAAATTCTCAGTAATGAAGACTTTTCTTGTACATCTAGGTCAATTCCCAAATTGTGGCGATATTAGAGTAAAACACACAACCTGATGCATGCACTTACAAAGGTTGATTTTTACCTAAAGGAAGCTTTTCTTCCAACTCTGCATCTGTTTAAAAAGAGCATGGATGATTATTTAAACCAGAGTCAAATGATTTGTGGGGATGGACTAAAAAGCTTTGTGAGATATACGATAATTTTAACTCCCTAGAAATTGAGGGACACACAGTATATTCTTAGGCTTTGACAATTCACCAGTCTAATTAAAGTTTAGGGATAATTAATTTATTAACTCCTTTGACATTCCATAATGTGATGCCTCTCCTATCATCCATTCAAGCGAAGACATCTGTAAGGGTTGTTGCAACTGGTATGAAAAGTCAAGAGGATATTTTCACCTCCTAAAATAAAAGCTGGGTTTGGAAACTTTTCCAGAATGTGTGTTTAGTTTTCTAAATGTAAACATAATACAAGAAAAATAGTATTTTACAAAGAACAATATCTTTGAGAATGATGACACCTGTCAGCTTAGCATATGGAAGACTAAGATAGAAAGAACTCAAGGTCTAGGTTGATTTTGCTTCCCTCCCAAAATACTGGGATCAATAATTTAATGTCTAGGAAGTCTTCTAAAAAACAAAACAAACAAACAAACAAAAACAATATTTAGTCAGACCTTAAGTTGAAGCCTGGTGTGCTGGTAGAATTAGAGAAAGGGTCAAGTGAATGTGAAGCCAGCCTAGGCTAAATAATATGTTCCAGAGCAATCTTAGAAACACACTAATACTCATTCTAAACAAAACACAACTAACAGAAAACCAAACAGAAAGAGGAGTTGCTTTTTGTGAAATTCTAAAAGTGGAAGACTTAATGCAAAGAAAGCAGCAATCCATGAGTTCCTGAGATGGGAATCCTTTTTCACAGAATTGAAGTTGGAGAAAAAGTTGAGAGGATGCTGAGTAAATACTGGACAAAATAAAATTAAAAATGACCTCAGGGGACTTTTGTCTACAATCACATTAATTTGAAATTGAATGAATTATGATAAGTTAACATTTTAGGACAAAGGAACACTCTAGACAAGTGCATAAAAGCTAGACTATCCAGGGAACAGAATGGAAATTAAGTTAACTAGAAGAGTATTTGTAGTCAAGAAATTATGGTAAGCTGGGTTGAAATTTTAGTGGTATAAAAATTGTGATGTATTTTGGTATCATATGTGTTTCAGAATTATATCTGGCAGGACTTAGTGACATATCGGATACATGATCAATAAATAAACTGAAGAGCCTAAGCACTGACTTGAGCAACTAAATGAGCAGATGTTAAATATCTGCTCAAATAATTTCATTTTGGGGGATATGGACAGTTAGAGGCCAAGAAGTAGGTTATTGGATAAAGCTACATGGTTGTGTGATGGTCTAAGAATTTAAGATGCTTCCTAGATAGTCAAGTGGAGATGTCAAATAGCTACATTTTAAATACTAATAAGATAAGGATAGTTATTTAATACAACTTTGAAAGTCATTGCTTGATAGGATATATGTGAAGTTGTGGAACATAACTAAAAAGAGCTAAAGAAAAAGAAAAATCTGAAGACAACAACTCAAATCTAAATATTTAGATTTGCAGAAGATGATAAACCATAGAATTGAAATAAAGGGTAAGAAAATGTAACCAACTAGACAAGAAACAGATGAGTTAACTATGACATCACTGAAGCCCAGGAAAAGATTGTCCATTATGCCATAAAAATATGTTGTTGATTCCACCAGCAAGCCATCTAATGTGGCAAATAATGTTGATTGGGAGAACAAGGATAAAAGAATGAATGAATAACTAAATCGATCAAAGCTTGAATGAATGAACATACTATACCTAATAACATTTGGCAACAATAAAACCATGTAGGACCCCATAGAATTTTGAAAGGCTGTATTTCACAATGTGTAATAGAGACTGGGTGAATTATGATCTGCTACATCCTCTCCAGAGAACCCCTGCCTATAATAAGCAGACCAGGAAGTCAGATTGCTATAAATCATACTCACCTAAAGCCACAAAGCTATCTCTAGTAACTCTCCAGAAAGCCAAATAATAACTTCAGCAGAAAATTTCCCCAAGTCACCAAGATATGATCAGTAGGTGAAGGCTTCCCTGTACTTTTAAGTTTGCTTTCATCTTCAGGGCAGTCACAGAAAGCCAATGATGGCATGTTTTATTTCTTGTTAGTCACCTACAGATTTGCCATGTCAATCAGAACATTCCTGGAGTATCCTGATTTTCCCAGTGTAAAGCTCACCTATTTATCTTGCCACCTTCCCATCCCTAACAAAACACAAAGTGATGGATGTAGATTTCCTTGTCTTATAAAGTTCTCAATAAACAACTATCTTGGTGTTCAATTGGGTTTTTCTCCATATTTCTATATGTTTTACATATCCTTATTGGCTGTCAAAAGGTGAAGAAAAAAGCAAATGACAGTATACTAAATTTTGGAATATAGTGAGGTAAGTGGAATGACACATGGTTCTTCCACCTAGAGACAAATCATCAGCTTCAACTTGAGTTTTATTTCTTGTGGCATTTTATGTTAAAAGGATCATAGGACCAATGAAGTTCATCTATAAGGAATTCTAATACAATCACAGTTTAATAAACATGGCATAATTTCTTCATTAGTGTAGAAATCAACTACTATTAAAGTCATTTGCCAGAACACAATATATAAAACTTCCTATCTCAAAAATCAATGAGTCACAGGTGCAAGGAATTAAGGAACAATATCCACCCTACACTTCCCTCCTTCCACAAACATCTTCACCCTTCCCAATTGGCCTTGGTCCATGGTTACTTTATACTATGGAATATGCCTACAGATTACCTGTAAGCAACTTCATCTAAAGATATTTTTAAACTATCATATAATCCTCATCTATAGCTTTTACCTCAAAATTAGATTCTTCTGTGAATAGTACTTAGAGATTCTGGGATTACCACAGTAATAGAGTGCCAGGGTTTTCTTCTATATGTCTATATAATAAAAAATATTATGATTCTGCAGCCTCTAAGACAACCATGTATCACCCTGATATACTGTGAAATAAATTTCACAACAGCATCACTATAGGATGAACACTTACAGGAATAAGATAGTTTTGTGTTCTCTAGGATTTGAGGATTAACAGACAATATACTATCTAAAAATCTTCTACTGGTTCATTTTGTTTTATTCTTTTTATTGCCCTTCCTTCCTCCTTGAGTTTCCATTTCTTTATAACCAAGTTGCTTCAAAAGCTCAATCTAAGGTACCATTAAGCAATTGTGACCATAGTATTATCTGACAACATACTGATAACTCCTCCTGTGGCCTCAGTCACACCCTCGCCTTTCCTGCTTTTAGAGCAAACTACCTTCAGAATACTGAGTTAGTGACATTTCTCTTCCCCTGCCAGGAACATATTTCACTAGATGGCTCCACATTCCACATCTTCAAGCTTTATCCCACATTACACTATTGGAAAATTCAGAGAAGCAGCAATTGAGAAAATAATCTTCACTGGACTTTTTTTTTCTGTTAGCTCCTTATGGAGAGATTTTTTTTTGTAAGGATACCATCATAAATGAATATAAATCTACTCCTTTCTATGCTATCTTTTTCCCAATACACTAGAATCCATACTTTGGGAAGTAGCTGAATTCTCTCTTTTGCTCATGTTATATTACAGCAGGAAGAATCATGTCTGGCACACATGCCTAGCTCTGAGTAGATTTTCAAGTAATATTTCTGGAATGATTAAATTAGTCAAGGCAAATATCAAATTCCCTGCCATGCAGTTTTTGTAGATGAGATGTTCCAGAAAAGCATACTTATGGGGAACCTGTTCTTGCAGTAGATAGACACTTGCTGGCACATATCGAGAAATTTCTGAAAAAAAAAATACACATATGGATTGCATTTATACAAATTAACTTGTTAATTTTAAAGAATCTGTTTTGTGTTGAATTGGGGCCAAATGAACTCTAGTGCCACTGAAATTAGAAATTATGAAATTTGTTTTAGAATGTTTTTGTGATGCGACTGACTTTAATCATGTGTCCTCACCTAGATAATAAATTACATAGAAAGAACTTTTGCATCTTCAGAATATAAGCCCAACTATGTAATAATTACATTGTGGTGGGTTTCTTCTCATATTTAAGCCAGCAATCTTCAGTCTCCAGCTGGAAAGGGAAATTCCTGCTGAGTCTCTTTAGGAGGCCCATTAGCCCATCTGTGTGTGCTGGCATAAATAGGAATGAGTGGATGGCAATCAAACCAAACCTGACATTTGTGCTGGAGGAGACTAGGGAGCCCTTGTCCCTGGCTTGTGCTGCCAACAGGGATGAATGAACAAAGTTACAATAAGATGCCTCTGCCAATTGCTTACATAGCCTGCTAGAGTTTTTGATAAAATGCTTTTGATAAAATGCATAGGAGAAAGTAAAGTTAGGGACCCCCTTCAAGGTCTTTGTGCTCAGGGTAAAGCAATTTCATTCATCATTTTACAAAAGAACCTGGGCTAACTACCACACCTGCAACAGTAAACAAGACAAGCAAAGCTTCTTCTAGCAGGGGATTTGCATGGTAAAAGAATGGGCCAGAGTCTTAACCAAATGCACTCTCTCTAATAAAGAAAAGTAAAAGTAAATGGAATTGCAGGACTTAAAAATGAATGGAAGAAAAGCTCTTGAAAATTAGAGTGGCTAAAAGTCTTCCATCAGAGGAGATGGACTTTTCAGAGACCCTGAAGGACACTAAGGAAAATTCCAATATGGAAAGACAAAAATAGTTAATTTGGAGCCCAAATTTCAGTATATGATATAATATGAATTATCATTCAAGACTAGACAGGAAACAGATCGTGTAGCAAAGAAAGGCTCCCTAAATTTCATTTTGAGACTGAGAAAATGTATATGTATATGAAGCAGAGACACTGATACAATGTGTTAACATCCTTTTAATGATAACTGAGTAATCTTGGTACTTAAACTTTAATGATAATTTTAGGAAAAATGGAGACAGTTTCAGGAAATGTATCAGAGACAGTAAGTGGTAAGGCGTGAAGTCATTTTTTAAAGTGATATGTGAAATACAGAAATAAATTATTCCTAATATTTTATGGAAAACGTGAGGTAAATATCAAGTCATCTTCTTTTATGTTCTAAGTTTGAAATATCAAATAGATATTAACTGAAGATGTCAAGAGGACCACTGGTTAAGTAGGTGAAGACTTTTGCTGAGAATCAGTGCTACAAATCCAAGTTAAGAATAATTATGTATATTCTGTACTTATGTATATTTATACATATTCAGATGAAGAATACAATAAAATAGGAGTAGTGAGATGACTCATTAGCTAAGACTGGTTGCTGCCAAGCCTATGACTGATGTTCAATCTCCAAGAAACACATGGTGGGAAGAGAAAAGCCAATTCTTATGCTGTCCTCTAAACCCCTTGTTTATACCATGACATGCGTGTATTACCTCCTAAACACACAAAACAAAGTCACAGCCCAGAAAAGCTGTTAGAGAGACAACTACAGCAGCAAAAAGAAAAGAAAAGAAAAGTTCTGATGGGGGTGGAGCTAAAGATGGTGTTGGGAGATCAATATTAAGAAGGCTTCTAAAGAAGAATGAAACAATGAAGGAAACTGGAAAAGTACAATTGTGAATTCTGTAATTGACTTTGTTGAGTATTTATTTTAAAAAATGAACAGTAGAGATGGAAATGAATAGAATGAAGGCTCTAACTGGTGAAGTGGAGGAGAAAGAAATAAAATATTTCAAGAGAAAATCCTCAGGTGAAGGTCATGGGATAAAATAAGGGAGACAATGCAGGGAGGAGCCACTGATCAAATTTAACAATAATTTCCTTTGTAGTAAGATTCCAAGAGCAAGAGAAATGAATACATACTCATCTGCATGGATAGATCTGGTAATCAGGAGACAAAGGTATTTTCACCCCATTTCTCAATTTTTTTTTTTTTGACTCAAGCATCAGCGAAAATGTGATAAGGTGAGTCGAACCTCTTGATTTGCAAAGGAGCACAAGTCAGTATATAATGCAAGGCAGCAAAAGCAGTGAACAGCTCATTTCATAAAGCACTGGTAGCCTTGAGCCTGACCACTCTATGGTCATGGCCCAAGGTCTAGTTCTTTTCAAATCTTAAGCACAGGCTTCAGATGTAACAGGGTGATTCTGGGAAGGAATAGCTTCAGAGAGCTGAAGAGATGTTGTTCAAAAAAGAAATTTTACAGGGTAAATTCACTTCCCAACAGAATTCAGACCATCTGATGGCAAGGTTAGTAGACATAGAACAGTTATTTCCCCTCATAGTAATAAGTCAGTTTGGCACAAGGGAAAAGTCCAGAGATCCACAATGATGAACCCAACTAAGAATCTAAGCAATATTACCTTAAATGCCCTTCCCCTATAATAAGATTGATGTCTACCTTAAATGCCATCCTAGAGCCTTCATCCAGGACCTGACGGAAACAGATGCAGAGATTCACACCCAAGCACTTAGCCGAACTCCTGGAATCCAGTTGTAGAGAGGGAAGAGTGATAAGCAAAGGGGTCAAGACCATGTTGGGGAAACAGACAGAAACAGATGACCTGAGCAAGTGGGAGTTCATGGACCCCAGTATGACAGGTGGGGAACCAGCATAGGACTGAACCAGACCCTCTGAATGTGGGTGTCAGTTAGGAGTCCTGGGCAGTCTATGGGGCCTCTGGCAGTAGAACCAGTATTTATCCCTAGTGCACAGACTTTGGAAGCCCATTCCCTATGGAGGGATACTCTCTCAGCTTAGATACACAGGGGAGGGCCTAGGCTCTGACCCAAATGATGTGACTGACTTTGATGATTCCCCCGAGGAAGGAAGGCTGCACCCTCCCTGGGGAATGGATGGGGGGATTACTTCAGGGGCATTGGAGTACGGGAGATGGAACTGGGATTGATATGTAAAATAAGATTGTTTCTAAACTTAATAAAAATTTATAATAAAAAGTCAAGAAAAGCAAAGCCAAAGAGCTCTATGACAGACTTAATAAAGGTGGTAAATAGAACTTTACTCCATAAAACAAACAACAAAAGAACTCTTCTTGATATTTGATAGCAGCAAGGTGAGAATGGAATATTTCAAATACAGCCACCCTATTATATTTTTCTAAGTAAAGACCCTTTAAGGAGAAGGCATTTTAAATCTTAATGCTGCCTTATCTGAGGTCCAGACCTTCCAAGCAATTTCCTAATTGTCCTGTACCATCATTAATAATGTAGTAGAAATGGATAGATTTTTAAATCCAGGGAGACCCAGACTTTGAACAAAAGTCAAATTATATCAATTAATAGGATGGTTCTTCTTGATAAGAAATACAAACTTTCCTCATTTCTTATGGGTACCTGAAGAATGATGATGCTAAAGGTGGTACTTAATGAGAAAATGTGTTTGAAAACTCCTCCATTATCAGACTCAGTGAAACACTCTACAATAAATTAACATCATCACTACCATTAGTACTGCAGTGACTGTCATTCAAATTACTCTTAAAAGGCAAGGTAATTGTAGACATAAATTTTGGTGATGGTGTATGACAGTAATATACATTTTAGTAAATACAGATCGCTCTTTACACATACAATTTCATACATACACAGGTACACATGCATATACATATCTGTACACACATGCATACATACACACACACACACACACCTGGACATGCACACAAAGAGACAGAAAATAGACACCAACAATAATAAAAATAAAATAGTCCTAGCCTTTTTAAAAATCTTCTGTGTTTGTGCATCAGTTATACAAGCAGGATGCTATAGTCTGTACACAAGCACTAGGTAGTGAACTGTGTAGTTGTTAAAGAAACATGCAGGTTCAATTCCCATTAGCTAGGTTATTCTTTGACACTTGATAAAATGAAGTTGGATTTGGAAAAACAAAACAAACAAAACTAAACTAAAACAGCACATATTTTCCATGTGTAACTAGAGAAATTATTTTTATATGATGTCTTTCACCAAAGTATAGGGAAAGAATATTTTGGAATTTAATATGTGTTTTAAACTATGACTTATTATAGTTGAATTATCACTCAGAAAAAATGTGTCAATCACAGAGTTGCTCCAGTCTAGGAAGAGAATTGAATATGAACTTTGGTTAACTAGTGTCTCGATATTAAATAGCCCTCAAATGTGCAGGGTCATTTTGAAAATAAATTTAAGCAGGGACCCAGTGTTCTATCCACATTACAGAACATCATTAAATTTGTGATATATTATCTAAATCTTATAAGAAACATTCTGTTCATGTTTATTTCAAAATGGTTTATGTCAGAGTCAAAGGAAAAAACTTGAGTTGAAAAATTAACATTATTTTAAGGAGTTATTCAAAAAAGGAGATAAACGATAAAGAAGGCACGCATAGTTTGTCAAAAAAAAAGTCAAGTAAAGTATTTTATATTCTCACTCACTTGGGAGACTATAACATTATAAATTGTGGGAAAATAATTCTGTCAGATAGAATCTCTGAAGTTGTGTTAAATGCTAGTTGTATTTTTTCTTTTTCATGAATTCCCAGTGCATATGTACTGCACACAGTTCAGCATACAGAAAATAACACATGACCACATGACTATAGAGTGGAGAGCAGCAATAGACCCCAGTTACAACTGGTGGGAACTGCACTCTGTGAAGCAGGTTATTTTTCTGTCACAATCTAAATATTTTGCCTTATATCCCAGACATCATTTACCAACAGGATAGAAAACTGATGTTGACAGCAAACTCCATTCATACACACTCACATCAGTTCTACTGTTTTTTTCCCTAATTTATTTTTTACACTCCAATCCCAGTACCCCCTCCCTTCTCTCCTCCTGCTCACTCCCCCTACTCCCCACCATCTCCCATCTGCTCCTTGGAGAGGGTAATGCGTCCCCTAAGAAGTCTACTAAGTCTGCCCCATAATTACACTGAGGCAGAACCAAGGCACCTCTCCACCCCCACACCCCCGTGTCTAGGCTGAGCAAAGTATCTCTCCATACAGAATGGGCTTCACTAAGTCAGTTTGTGCATTCAGCTCCACTATTAACTGCTGGGCCCCTGGAGCAACTGAGATCACCTCCAGTGAATGAATGGTAAGTAGCCTATGTTATATGCAGACAAAGTATGAATATAAATGAGCTGTCAGATCATGAATACCAGAAGCCAGACTGAAAGGGCTACATATTGTAGTAATTCAATGATATGACATTCTGGAAAAGGCCATATTATGGAGCATCAAATATCACCAGTGAGCAGTGTGATTGTTGGCTTTAGTTGTCAACATTACACAACCTGGAAAGTACTTGGAAGAGAGGAGGGTCAATGAAGGACTGTTGACATTTGGGTTGATTTGCAGACATGTCTGTGGGGATTATCTTAAATACATTAATGGACATTAGAAGGCCCAAACTGCTGTGGTCAACACCATTTCCTTTGCAGAAGGTTCTGAACTGAAGATGATAGAGAGATCAAGCTTAAATGCATCCATACCTCTCTGACTTTGATGTGATTGATATAACTAGCTGTCTTCTAAATCCCACTGCTATGAACCCCTGTGACAATGGACTGTAACCTGGATTTGTGAGCTAAAATGATGTTTTGACTTCTAATTTTCAAGAAACTACAATAGGCAGTGATCAGGGAATATGTGAATAATAGGAACAAAGGAAATCATTATAGTAGTGAAAATAAGTGCAATACTGTAAAGGTTAATGCATGTCATGAGATAGTTGTCCGAAGTCATAGAACAATTAGTAAAAAAGAGTTTACTACCATGGAGGTCTATGGGCTTTGGAAACAATGTGGTGTCAGTGTAACTTAACAAATTATAATAAATGTCGCACTCTTGTAGATAGACCTTGGTAAAGAGAGGGTCTGTGGTATGTGGGAGGAACTATCTCTGGCCTTTGTTCTCTGTTTTGTTATAAAGCAAGACCTTCATAGAAATCTGTAAATTTTTCAAGTTTAGCCCATAATGTACAAATCTACCAAACTACAAGCAAAGTATTCTTCCCCTATATGCTGAGGCTTGAGTTGACAGTGTTCACTGTTTTTTCAGGTCACATCAATGCACTATGACTATGAAGATTTATAGCCATATGCTTTCAAATTAGATTGTATTGTCAATGTCTTGACAGGAGAAACAAATTATACCTTAGATGTTTATAACTATAAATATAAGCATAAATATTTTCCAGGGAATCATACAAAATCATATAAAACCTTTAAAAAAAACTCATCCTTGATATACTTAACATATGACTGACTTATTATCTTGAAACCTTGTTTTGGACATGATCAAAAATCAACAGATCTCAGAAGTTGCTGAATCTATCTTGAAATGAGAGCAATTTGGAATTCTCTTGATGTCTATACTGGATATTAAATTAATCATAATTGCCAGAAGAGAGACTAAACTTTTTTATTTCTAACTGAAAGACCCCAACTCAAACCCAGCCTGATACCCACCAGCATATATTTGAAAATCACCCTGGCCACACACACACACACACAGTTCTGGGAAAAAGAACACTTGAAATGGTGGGTCATAGCAGAGCCAGTCTTTATCCCTAGAGCACAAGTGGAATTTGGGAGCCCATTCCCTATGGAGGGATACTATTGCAGCCCAGATACAGAAAGGAGGCCTAGACCCTCCCCCAAACAATATGACAGACTTTGAAGGTCCTTGTTAGAGGGCCTCACTATCCCTGAAGAGGAGTTGGGGGGATTGGGGTGGGTTGGCTGGAGAACATGGGAGGAAGGGAGGGTGAGGGGATGGGGGTATGGATATGTAAATATGAGTAATTAAAAATTAGAAAAACTTAAAAAAAGAAAATAAATGGTCGGACATGATGACCAGTCTCTGTAAATTTTTATTATTACTAGTTTCCAAGGAATGTTATTATCCTCAACAACTGTCTGGTTTCTAAAAATTGTTATGGGTTACCCTGCTCCAGAGAGTCATTCCCACACAAGCTTTTGAAAATAAGTATAAGTCACGCTGTTCCTGGAAAAACCACCAGCTGTCCCATGGCCTTGCAAGTGCAAAAACCAACATAACATCCCAAACCCCTCTTGGGCAAAATTGTAAGTTCAGTTCCCAACCAATTACTAAATGACTCATGTATGTTATAGCCAATCAATATGCTCTCATATTCCTGTCTAGTGACCAAAAAGATATAAAAACTGCTTGCATTGGAAACCTGGGGTGGATCACAGGAAGACCCCAATGTGTTGGAGTAAAATCCTTTTGCTTTTGCATGGAACTTGCATCCTGTAAGTGACTCTATGAGGTGTGTCCCCTGATGTTGGAACCTGCTTTTGAGCACAACACTAACAAGATTTAAAATTTCGATATACAACAATGTCAGTTCCATCTGAAATTTATAAGGCAAGACAATGTCATGTCCAAATTATATACTTTCCCATGTAAGTTGTCCTGATTCTCCTTTGCCATCTCTTTCAAGTTCAAACACTGTATCATCATGGGAATAAAAATTTCTCTTAGAATTTATAAACCTATTCATCAATAACTCTATTCACACTCTCACATGAGACAAAGCAAAAACAAGAAAAGTCATTGTATACATGCTAAAAATGTTTCCAGAGCCCAAACATAGGATACACTTTAACAAATTTACCTCAAGTTTTAAATGCATGTATGACCTCAAGCCTACACTAATCACTCATTAGTTACAATTCACACCAAAATTCCTTCAACATCTGTAGGCAACTAAGGCCAAATGATTCAATTATCACTTTAATGGCTTAACTGCAGTAGGAGTGAGTACTTTGGCTGATTCTTGGGGGCCCAAGTAATGCCCCTGAGATCACACCACACAACAGATTTCTCACATGCAAGAGGGTGGGGAGAGAGGGGGAAGGCTGCCTTTGAGATAGGATAGAGGAGACAGAGACAGAGACAGAGACAGACAGTGAGAAACAGAGAGATCACCAGGAGACAGAGAGACCAGGCTTAATGGCCAATTTTAAACATTACATGTGTCACATATGGTGAATGGTGATGATGTGGTTTGTAGTGCTGCCTCATGGAAAGGTGGATAAGTGAGTGAAGGTAGTGGCTGATTCGTGGCAATAAAGATAGCCTACAATGTTACTGAATGATTTGCTTGCAGTGTCTGTAGAATTAGTCTTTGACCCACAGCCAAACTATTAAAGAATCTAATATTGCCAGGAATTTGTTGTTCTTTTGTTTGTGTGTGTGAGTTTTAAGAAGATCTCTAATATGTATGGTTTGCAGCCATAAATTTAAGTATTTAAAAATGCCTTTTGTTAAACTAGAGAGTGTCAAAATTAAGACAATAAAATTTTTATGCAATTTAGCTTAAAAGTAAAGCTAACACAACTGTGGACTTGCCTCCTGGAGCTTCCTGGAGATATGCTGAGGGGATTCATATACTGCCTGTAGCTTCCAAAAGCACAAATTGGGGCAAGGGATGTGCTTTAAGTAGCCATTTTGGGTCAATAAACAGTTCCCTCTAATGACAAAACAAGAAGCTTGTCTTGTTTAATTGGAGCAGAGGGGTTTTCAAATTACCTTCTTCAGAAACAGATCCTTTTAGAAAACAAAACAAAACTATTAGCTATATGACAAGCAATATAAACTTAAGTTAGTTTGAGAAAAATAATTTGTATTATTCTAATGGGAGAGAGAGAGAGAGAGAGTACATATCAGTCTGTAGTGAAACTCAGTAATGGAGTGCTTGTATAAGCTCCTGTAAATTCCCAAGTTCAATCCTTAACATCACAAATGAATTATTAATGAATCAAAATAAAATAAAGCTTTCAGATAAAAAACCAAAACCCCTATCTTATATCATAATTCAGATAATTGTGGTGCTAATTGTGGTTTCCCATAATTTCATGTGGCCGATGAACCATGGCATATGGAATCAATACAAAAAAATGGTTTCAGGAAGTCAGCTTTTCCTCTGAACTTCAGAAAACCCACTGAAGAAAGTGAAACAAAGGACTGGTGTTTGTCCTAATGCTTGTAGCTAATCATGTACTGGATCGCTGGAGAGGTCCTGGGGGCTGAAGATGCTAAGATGCACAAAAAGACTTCTCATCAGTGGGAACAAGATGAAGCCCTAGCAGCTGAAGGGTGTTGTTTATTATGAGGCCAACAACTAGTGGTCAGATTTATATTACAGGGCACCCAGTATTAGGAAACCACTTGGGAGGCACTTTGCCAAAATCTATACAGACACTGAAAATAACTTTTATTCGACTTAGTAAATTCAACCTGGCTTCTCCCTGGCAGCAATGGAAGCTGAAAGGAGGTTGTGTGATGAATTATGAGCCCTGGCAGGGAGGGGCTATTCACGCTGTCTCTGATATTGGGACTTGGCAGGGGACTCCAAACCTAGACCAGCTTGTATTTTCCCCTCTCCATATACATCTCTGCTGCCTCATGCAGAGCAGGACAAAAGGCCAACTGATTTCACTCTAATGAAAAAATGTGTCTATCTAATACAATTGCACTTAAAAAATGTGTAACGTTCTTTGTTGACATATATTTTTGATTTCTGGCTGAATGTAACCATGATAAGTTATTTATTGCTACCAAATTTTCTTTTTCTTTCTAGTCTTTAATTCATAGCCAACCTTGTATCCTGACACCATGGCATTTCTTTAGTATTTACTTACATGACTTTTTAATCAAGTGAGAAAATAAACATTTATGTTTGCCAATGTGTCAAATAAAACCCTCATTGTTTTTAAATACAAATACAATCAGAATTTATTCCATATCATGGTAAAAGAAAGAAGTTTGATAAGTGAGTAACTTGTATTACTTAAGAGGAGAGAGACATGCACAATGAATGAGTTTAATCATGTCTGGGCTTCTTTGCTGGTCCTTTGGCATTGAGACACTGTTGAAATACTCTCTTAGTGTTCTAACCTACAGGAAAGTGTACAGAGTCAGCTGTCTCCCAGACTGAGAAGGAATGGCAAGTAGGCAGGCTACAAAGTGCTGAAGAGGTCTTCTTTATTATTTAAAATAAAAAACACGCATATACCCCGGGATGTTTCTATCCATGTATGCATCAGGTGGTGTTTAAATTGGTTCAACAGAGCCTTTCTTAATTCATCATGGTGTCAGGAAACATTCACAAGCCATTTTCCTAGCTTTTCAAACTGTGCAACTCTTCCCTGTTATGCATAGTTCCCCAATTGTGCAATAATAGCTCTGGAGGCCATTTTGCTCATTTTTAATGGCAACGTCATAGGCATTGATCAGCACTTCCCTGATCCATCTACTATTGTTAATATGTACAGCCAAAGGTGTCAGGGTCAATGAGTTCAGAAGTAGAAAGTTTGTAATTGCTTGCTTTCTGTGCTCTAAAACGAATTATTGTGTTATCTAGAGAAATATTCTTTCTCAGGATAGAACACACAAACTGCTTATTCAAGTAACATATACAGACTTAGCAGACTGTATTTGTGTATTTTGAAATATGTGTATATACATATACATTAATATAACAATAATTATTGGAAAAGGGGGACATGGATTTGAAGGACAACAGGGAGGGGCTATAAAGAAGGATTTTGAAAGAGGAAAGGGAAGGGGAACATGATGCAAATTTAAGGACAAAGTTATCAATGAAGAAATAAATAAAACTTTAAAAATACAGAAGGCTCATTAATAAGGTGAACTTCATATTCAGTTCATAAATAGGAGATTTAAAGGACAAAGGCACAGAAAACACGAAGAAAATTAATTCTATTTAATTAAAAACTAAATGAACAATGTAGACATGTCCATACATTTCTGAGAAATTGGAGTGTGGGTGAGTGTGTGTGTGTGTATGTGTTTGTATGTGTATGTCTATCTGTAAGAAATAGGGCCTATGAAATGGCCCAGAAAATAAATGTACTTGCTGCCAAGTCTGAAGACTAGATTTCAATCCCTGGACCAACATGGTTGAAAGAATGAGCAAAATCTAGGAGGTTGTCCTCTTCTGTGTCCTATTACATGCTCACTAAACACATGCTACCATGCACACACATATACACACATGTACACACATATACATACATACACATGTGCCACATATGCATATACACACATTTGTGTATGCACACAACAAATAAACAAGTAAATAAATAAACAAATAAATGACTGCTTAAAATAGAAATAAGTATTGCATTACAAATTTGTGAAATAACTGAATCCTTGGCTCCAGGTAAACATTATCTTTATGTATATATGTACATTTACTTTCCAGTTGACTAGGAACATTAATTTTCTCCACACAGGCACCAAAAATATTCCTAACATAGGTTACATATTTATTTGTATTTGCCTTTAGCCTTAGAGTCCTTGTGATGGATAATAGTTTTATTTGCATAAAGGAGTAAATTTCTGTTCAATTGACTGAAAAAGGTTGAGAAATTTTGCAAAATAAATGAAACCATATTGAATAACTGAGTAGGAAAAACAATTTAGATGTTTTAAAGCATATGTATTTAAATATTTACTCATGAATATGCACTTACCAATACACACATACATATATTTACATTATGTATGCACGCACAAAAGAATATTTAGATATGTTCTACTGACTTTTTGCATACAATTCTTAATTATTTCTTTGAGTTAGTCCTTGCTTGGTAACATACTTTTAGATATTGTACCTATGTGTCTTGAATAAATCAACAAATTTTTCATCACCTGTTCTTAGATAACCTTGGCAGATAACTTTTTTTGGGAACAGAACTTTTCCAAAATTAGGGAAAGAACTGCATTTCTAGCTTGACCCAATAATATAAAGAGAATTAAAATTCTGAACAAATTGCCTTCTATGTAACTCTTCTCTTCTTGTACATTTACTGGCCCAATTTTTCATATTTCTGTCTTCTATACTTCAGAAATTATGTCCAGGAGGCATAATGTAACAGATAAGAGCAAAGTTATGACAGAAACAGCATGTATGGGGTCACATCTATGTCCTAACAATGACTTGCCTTTGACTACAATTTGAAATGAATATCAGAGTCTCAATAAAATCACAGTATGTATCTAATATAAATATAACCTGACTAATGTTTATTTTAGCCAATTTAGACTGAATTGGATTTTAATTTAGATGTCATTAACTTAATACCAGTTTCAAATATATGATCCAATCTGCATACTCTTTGAAAGGAGCTATTTTCTTTTTCTATTTTATCCATTATGGTGGTGTATCCATCAAACCAAGGATTTGTAAAGTCAGATCAGTGTGTTAGAGCATCACCGTTTGAAGAATGTAAGATGTTTTCCACTTGTTAATAAAAGTTTGAGACCTTTAATCAAAGTATGTCCTCATATATCCCTCTACTCGCAGAAGCAAACAAGAAAAGATGGAACCTGAACCACAACTACTTCCTCTTCATCTACTAGAATAAAGTGGAAAAGGAGGGTTTTTTTATTTTAGAAACAATCTTATTTTGCATATCAACTCCCATTCCCTCACTCTCCCATCCTCCCATGTCCCCCACTGACCATTGCAACCCACCCCCACCCACTCCCCAAGAATAGTGAGGCCTTCCACTGAGGATAATCAATGTCTGTCACATCATTTGGGAGAGGGCCTAGGCCTTCTTTTATGTATCTGGGTTCAATAGTTTCCTTCCACAGGGAATGGGCTCCCAAAGTCCATTTGTGTACTAGGGATAAACACTGGATCCATTGTTAGAGGTCCCATAGACTGCCCAGCTAAGAGGCCAGGGAAAAGGAGTTTTCTATAAAGGAGCAATTAGTGAGGAGGAACCAACTCCTCCATTCCCTCAAAGGACTCCTTCCCCAAACTATTCATCTGCCTTTCCCCCAGGCGCTCTGAAATGTACTAGTTGTACAACATTGCCTAGATGGATAGCTACATTGTAAAAAAAATATTACTCTGCAAATACAGTTCAATGTTCAATGTACACAGACACACAGACACACAGAGACAGACACACACACACACACACACACACACACACAAACACAGAGAGAGAGAGAGAGAGAGAGAGAGACAGAGAGAGAGAGAGACAGAGAGGAAGAGAGAGAGAGAGAGAGGAGGGAGAAAGGAACAGAAACAAATGCTAAACATTATCTTCTAAAAATCCCATTTAAGATGTAGAAGAATGTACCAGAGAAAAAATAGTTTAGGAAAACTTAAGAGCAAGCTGCTATATATGATTGTCATTTCTTATTAATTAAACAAAATAACTACTTGATCAAAGAAAAATTGTTATCTCAAACAAAGGCAGCAGCAACTGTGAAAGTAAGGGGATGGTTGCTAAGACACTATAAGGAAAACATCCAGAGTGGAGGGGGAAAACATACTGAAATATAAAAAATGCAACAAAGTGTCTATCTATCTGTCTGTCTGTCTGTCTGTCTATCTATCTATCTATCTATCTATCTATCTATCTATCTATCTATCTATCTATTTTTATTTATCTATGCATCGATGCATGTACATGCATACACAGTATTTAAATGAATCATGTATGACCAACTTGGGAAAATATCCCCAGGGGTAGAAAAGTGACACTTCCATCTTAGCAATAACCAACAGCTGTCCAATTGGAATTAAGCCTGCTCAACAGGAGGGAAATTATGCCTGTAACAGTAAAAAACCTAGCCAACTATCTCTGGCTAATGAAGTCATAGACCTTGGAGGAGAACCTATGACTCATGCTTTCTTAAACCAGTTTGATTCCCAAGTGCATTGTAAATTACCTTCATAATATCCACAGATAAGAATAGTTCCTACCTTTCATCAAAACAGCTTCTATTTACAGCAGACCAAAAACATTCAAGAAAAACTTGTCAAAATGCAGGGAACAAGTAGATATGAAATGCCGAGAGCCAGTTGATAGATCCTCAACACAGTTGCTACATTGATGCTCAGGGATCATTGGAGAAGAATGATAGAAAGAATGTAAGAGGCAGAAGACTGGGATGTCTTCTGAGAGACTGTTTATTTTTATGTATTACAGAAAAACTGCATCCATGATGCCTCAACAATAAGGTAGAATAAGCAAAGCTAAATAATAACCACACCAGTTAACAGCCCAACATTGATGGGGGGATATATCACTGGACCCCAGCATGAAATGAAGAGCTACAGGGAATTAATGACTTCTGATCCAGGAAGAATTAGTCTTCCTCACTGATAACCCCTAATTGGTTATCTATTCCAGGTGGTCAGGCATAAATACATGTATATATGAACATAACTATGAACTCATAATGTTGTATTCATCTATCTATCTATCTATCTATCTATCTATCTATCTATCTATCATCTATCTACCTATCTAGACATAGATATAGCTGTAGATTGGTGTGTGTACTAAAATAATTATAATAAATTATACTAATTAAAGACAAAGAGGTCATGAACTTGAAAGGGAAGTTGGGAAGCACATGGGAGGGATTAAAGGAAAAGATAGGAGTGATATAGATGAATGCTCATATATGAGGTTCAAAAATGTAAAATAAAGCAATGAATAAAATATTGACATAACATTTCTGTAAACATGTTTGTATTATGCACAGTTACTCTTTAAAATGTTCATGCATTCTATTAAAAGTAAATGCAAATTCCCATCGAGAGTTTAGGAAGTAACTGAAATTGAAAAAAATGAAAGTTTTAAATTAGTAAAAGGATTATTTTTATAAATGACCAATATGTTAAATACTGTCATGGGGTTGGCACATATAATATAGTCTATACAATTGTAAAATATTGTCTCTACAGCATAAACTAAAATTACTATAGAATTATAAAATATTACCTGCAAAGGACACATCAGTTTCAAGAAATTTACTTTATTACATGATGGCAGGAGCCAATATTGTATATAACATATAAGTTAAAGTATGTAAATGATTTACAGAGAAAACCATTCTGTGCAAAATGACTTTTAGTACCATTGTTTAAGAGCAAAATTTTCAGTTAAATCTTATCAAAATATTTTCAGAAATCATTTTGTTCTAAATGTGGCTCTAAGTATCAAGTGCTTTATTCATAAAACAGTACTGGACTTGCTTAGTTGCTATTTCATTAGAATAAATTGACATCAGGTGTGTGTGTGTGTGTGTGTGTGTGTGTGTGTGTGTGTGTGTGTGTGTGTGAATGTGAGTGTGTGTGTGTGTGTGTTGACATTGATGGATTTGATTTTGATGTGTCTGTTTTCCTCCAGGATTAATGAAATCCGGATGGGCTAGAAATCAATTTGATATCTGTTCATGAAAATTCCAAAACAAAAAAGCAATATGGAAAGGACATGTCTGACAATGGTCTTGAATTCACTCAGTGTATCAAAGCCATAGTCTCATTAGGGAATTACTTAGTCTGCCAGTGCTGCTCAGAGCAACAGCTTACATGGAGCAACCAACAGGAGGGACTCGGGGACATCTTTATTTGCATTGTCAAGTTGACTATGTCAACTGTGGATTTCTCATCAGACTTCCCTATTTTTTAATTAGGAGTAATAGGAGACAAAACCATAAGTAATTTGATTTCCACACAGAAACCATATTCTCTAGTTGCACCTTAATGAAAGAATCCAACAATTATCTGCTTATCTATCTGTCTGTCTATCTATCTATCTATCTATCTATCTATCTATCTATCTATATATATATATGATATGTTTGAAACTCAACATTCCTTCTGCAATGTAATGTCCTGTAATTGTTTGGAATGAAGCTCCATTTACTCTAATAAAAACTGTTGGAAAAAGGAAGAACAACATGGATAGCATTAAAGCATCTGGGATTGATGGCTGACAAAGGCAACTTCAGGGAAGCATTTATTTTGGTCTCTAGTTTCTACAAGTCTCATGATATTATGGCAGAGAAGGCACTGTGGAATGACTCTGGCCTGAGATGCAAGGCAGCAAGGGCTGCTTCACATCCTCACAAATTGGAAGCAGGGAAAGCTGGCCAAAGATAGCAGGCAGAACCAAGAGAGGTCCACCCTTTATTTCTTGCTTCTGCCATTGAGGCTGCACATCCTAAAGCCCCCAACATTACAAGAGCTGAGGACTAAGTGCTGGTAACATGTGCCTGTGGAAGGCATTACATAATTCATACATAATACCCACCTTGCTTTAGAAAATCTGTAGTTTCAATTCCTCCTTACTCTTCACTTCTTACCTACCCCACAAAGAGAGCTACAACTACAATGAAATTTGACCCCATCAATACATGTGATAGCAAGGATTATTTCTTTTTCAACCTAGTTGTTTTGTTTGCTTTATATATTCTAGAGAATGCTACATAAACAGATACGGGTCTATCCAAAATAGAATAATGTTCTAGAACTTTGGATATGTAACAATGCATATAGTATTAATATTTTGGGCCCATAGGAAGGTTAACTATAAAATTTGATTGTACCCTATTTCTCATTTTAATGCCGACTTGATGTAAGTGTTGGTTATATATCAAGTTACTTCTTATCCATGTGATTCATGTGTCTACAAGTGCTGAGGTTGCAAGAACTCGATTTTGTTTATTTAAGATTTCTACTTAAATAAATCCTACTTAGTTTGAAATTCCATAGGTTGATAAATATGAGTAAATCCAGAATAAATGTTTGGTTTAGTGGCTTCATTTTATCTGATTACTTTTGTGCTATATACTAAATATTAATTTCCCCATTGTATGTTGAAATTTTCTCTCCAGTGGTGATTAATTTTAGAGATGGAATCAGATTTCTCATGAAGAATCTCGAGTATATCACACATAAGAATTAGATGAAAGCTAAAATTAGCAAGCTTTTTGTATTCTAGAAGTTTGTCTTCATTTCTCAGCAAGAACAAATGTTACATTTGCCTTCACGTATTTTATAATGTTCTTAGAATAACTTTATTAACTTGGGCCATTATTTTATATGTATGTGTACTTTTGCCTTCATGTATTTTATAATGTACTTCAATAACTTTATTAACTTGGGCCATTATTTTATATGTATGTGCACTTTTCAAAGAATCTTTGTGATATCAGTTTTTGTTTGAATAAACTGTGTGAATTATTTATAAATGTTTAATGAATGTCAAAATATAAAATTTAAACAGGTCTTCTCTCTGTATACCGGATTACCAGTTCCACAGGGAAACATCTCTCAATGTACATGTTTAATTTTATGAACAAATGAATATGATTACATGTCCATTACCTAAACACAAACCTACCCACATGCACACACACAGGTACACACACACACACACACACACACACACACACACACACACACATATACATACCCATAAACAAACACATGCACAAGGAGAACCCATTAGCACATTTTGCCTGACCAGTATGGACCATTTTGTCAGTAGCTATAGTCTTGTTCCCTAAACCTCAAAGGAGAATTTTGATACCTATATATCATTAATTTGGCTTGTAGTGGGGTAAATATGAGGTGCTCTAAAGCCTTTATTTTTCTCTGCCAAGAACATGTGTTCCTGTCTTTTTATTAGCCCCTTTAAAAAGAATTAGATCCAGGCTTCCCTGAGCTATTGGTGCTAGTACTATAGGTACAAAAGTAACTGCTTTCAAAAGGATGGCTGCCTTTCTCTCACCTTAATGAATTTTCTTTCTGATCAGTGCTCTTAAGTTTGGGATATCTATGTGCAGATGGTACGGCAAGACACAGCATTTGCTTGATCAGAACATCACCTGAACATGCTAAGATGTATCGTGTCTGCCTTCACAAAGATCCTGAGACAGCTCTTAATACAACAGTCAGCAAATTTCTAAACTAAAACCAATAAAATTTTCTATTGAGACTATCATTCTAGCTATAAATTTGTTTTTTAATGAAAAGTCAATTAGATGAAACAACATTATATTAAAAAATCAGTCTTATTTTAATTTAGTTTTATTTTTGTCTGAACAGTCAATATATTACAGCCCAGAGTCTTTAAAATTATTTTATAAGTGAAATTTTCCCTTTTTAATTGTATGATGTGTTTATATTTTTTGAAATTAAAACATATCATTGTCCTTGTTACCTTTCCTCCCTCAATCCTACCCATGTACCCCTTTGCTTTCTATTAAATTCATGTTCTCCATTTTTTTACTGTTGTGAGATACATAACTATTTATCATATGTATCTATATACATATAATTATGTGTGTGCATATTCTCTCTCTCTATATATATATGTGTGTAAACAATTACTGTATGTATTACCAAGTTTATCAATATAACTTTCTAAGTCTATATAATGTAACTTACATGTACATGATTTTAGAGCTGAACAGTTGGTACTGAATAACTAATTTGGGGAGTCTTCCCTGATTTCCATTTCCCTTCCCCCAACATTCATACAGTGGTATTAGTTTGATGCAAGGTAAGAGAAAACAAAATTATTGTTGCTAGGTGTACATGTGTATGTTCGTAGCATTAGGAGTTGTGAAAGCACTATGGGAAAACTTTGTAAGAAAGACAAATTATTTCCTAGATACTGAAAGTTTGCCTGTGATCACCAATGGTTTAAAGTTTTGCATGAATTATGAGTGTATGGATCCTTATGACCAGTAATAGTGCAGTCAGCCTTTCGTACCCTGGGTGAAAATGCTCTGCAGCAATGCTGAGAAGAATGTGCAGCAGACCTGGCTCATCAGCAAGTGTCCACAAGACAAGACTGTGATGTTCGTCCCATTGTTGGTGCTATGCACCGCTTACAGATGATTCGGTGAAATAGTCCGTGGTTCTGTATTCTCCAGCACTGATTTTCTATTGGTCAGTACAAACAGTCCCCCAATCCTTCCAACCCTTCTCTCTCGCTGCCTGACCTGTTTCCACTGAACTTTTCTCTGTAGTCAAGTGTGGAAGGAAAGAGAGCCAAGTTAACATAGATAATCTTCTGGTGAATTCTTCAGGTATGCTTTATAAATCCTCAATGGTTTAAAAATTAAATTACTTCCACAAAGACATATATAATTTATGATTATATATAAATGATGAAATAGTGTAAAAATACTCTAGCTTATGCAGAGAGGTAGAAAAGATGAGTTCTCAGAAATAATCATTATGAAGTCTACTATTCCTTTTTGTTTGGCCACGAGGAACACTCCCATCTCTTTAAAATACAAATTATGCTCCTGCTACACTGGGTGCAATATCAGTGCAAACAACTCTATCAAACTTCCTATTATAAACTATAATTCTAGGCTTTATGGCTTGGCTCTTTCAGAATAAAGTGTGTTGGGCAAAGACTAAGCATACAAATCGTCAGCCAAAATACATTAAATTTGGTTGAGCTGTCCTTTTTCGAAGAATGTAAATTGGAGCATTCTGCTCTGCATGCAAAAAGTGTTTGGCAGGGTCCTGTATGAATGCCTTCTGGTATTGTGACAAACTTTGAAAATTCTAAAGGAGAAATTTGATTTGGATGGTTTATTATTCCTAATCGAACAAATTCTAAGTTTTAAAGTTAGGCTTAGTTTGTGAAAGAAAAAAAATGTTTCACTTCCCTTTCTGTACCACAAAATCTACACAAGGCATTTAGGCTAAGCTGAGAATGTGCACTTGATGGTGTAGCTGGTGTCCATAGCACCTCAAGGAATCACTGAATTGTGATAGCCCCTGTGATTATAGCCTTCTGTGGCTATTGATTAGCATGCATTTTGGTCAGTAAGCTGTGTTTACATATCCTGCTGAAGAGCTGCAGGAACAGGATGTATTCGACATAAAAGACTGTAGACATATCAACCATTAGAATATTTTCTCATATGTATGTATGTCTGTATGTATGTATTAATATATATATTTCTTGAAAAATATGTATTCCTTGAAAACACTCATAGAGGTTGGTGGGTTAGTTTTTTGTTTTGACATCTGGACTATACTATCATTGTTTATTGTAGAGTGAATTTTAAAACTGATATTGTTAGAGAGATACAGTGATAGAGAATTAGAATAATATGTTATTCTTAGTTACCAATATGTTACTCAGTTGATGGCTCAGTACCTTCAAATAATCACTAAAACTTGACTCAATCAAAAATATTTCTTTAACTTTATAAACACGAAGTCTGTAATTGAGAGAAAGAGGAACAAGACTCTTGTCTTTGTGAAACTTTTAATAGGATTTTCAAGTATTATTAATAACACAGATTCTATGTTGTGAGGGAACACCAGGGGCCAGAGGAATAATACCAGAAAATACCAATTTCATGCACATGTAGAAAATATTTTACTCATCATTGCCTCATTCAAATATTTATTTGTAGTACATATAATTCCAACAAAAATCACCTTTTGCTCCATTTTACACTGTCAATCTTTTAATGTCTATAGGAAATGTGCTTGATAATTTGACTATTAATTCTTTTTTTTGATATTTGCTGTTGAATGTGTTGCTTCTTTTAACATTCAACTACACTCACTTTGTATTTCTTTTAACCCTGTACCTGGAATTTCACAATGAATTTGTTTTTCTACTAGCTGTTAATGATATTGACTACTACAATCAATAAACAGGAAACATAATGACCTCTACCAGTTTCCTTTTATTACATCTTCAGGGACCTGAGATATCATTTAGTCTGTCTCCAGTTTTATTTTACTTTTTAAAATCCACTCCCATGTTTGTCTCCAGGTAGAAAGGGGAGAGGGAAGTGAAGCAAAATTCAAGTAATGCATCATTTTGACACATCCGTTGTTCGGTCAGTGGTGTGCAGTCTGCTATTTCTGATATAATAAATGTTTACCGTATTTCTGCCATAATGAATGCTCTAGGCTCCATGACTCCTTTTTGTATTTCCATGGCATACATCTTTTGAGAGAAAGGGATGATGCTGCCTGTTCAAACTAATACAAAGTCAAGTTGGATGAAAAAATTAGATTCAAGAGCAGCTACCTCAATGTAGCTTTCTTGGAGAATCAATACTGAGCTACAGGGAGCATGGTGCAGCAAGAGTGACAGCTGCTGGGTCAATTAAAGAAAGGGAAGTGAGCAGAAGGAATTGAAGAGAGGCAGGCTTTTGTATACAGTGATTAGGGGCATTGCTTCAGCAGTCAAAACTCTTTCTTATTTTGGGAGAACTGAATATAAGAAATGTTAAAAATAATGCCAGGATAGGCTCCAAAGATACACAGAGAAACCCTGTCTCAAAAAACCAAAAATCTAAACCAAAACAAAACAAAATATCTTAGAATGTGGGGGTGCCATGATCTGTGTGAACTGCAACAAGGTTACTATAGTCATTCTTGGTAAAGTAAATATATACCATAAAAGGGTTCAGTCATGCAATAAACACAAGCCTTCATTAAAAGACTTACAAAGAACCAATAAACTTCCAGGAAGTGCTCTACAAAGCATTCTTCTTTTAAAGGTTTTTAATGTATAATCCACTTGTAAAGATGATTTTATTTATATTTTAAGTTAATTGAATATGGGTGGGGTGGTGGGCAGTGTGCTTTTGACTGTAGTGTATAAAGAGACCAGAAGACAAGACAGATTCCCTAGGGCTAGAGTTAAGCAGTCAAGTCACCCTGGTAGGTGCTGTGATTCCACTCAACTGAAAAAGAGCAGCAGTTACTCGTAACTACTGAACCATCACTGCAGACTGATAAGCGTTTCTTAAAATGAGTTTTATACTATGACAATGTATATAAATGTGAATGTAGAGGCAGCCAGAACTTTGAACATGTTTTGTAACCCTGCCTGCCCAAAGGCTGACCACTCTAGGAGAACATATCTACCTCACATTGTCATCCCTTATAATAATAAATTTTTGTTCAAGGCATTAAACAAAGGATTTTACACATGCTTGAAAGGGAATAGGATAGGGGGTTAGTGGGGTGCAGGGGAGGAGGAGAGGGATACAGAACTGTAATTGACATGTAAAACAAGCTTGATTCTAATTTAAATAGAAAAAATGAATGGGTCTTTGTTATGTTTAAACATCATGTTGAGATTTGAAAGTTAGATTTGAAAATATAGAAAACTCCATACAAGAACAGAATGTGACTATACAAATGACATGTTTAACATTAAAGAAATTTGAAGACAAATAGGCAAATTAAAAAAATTAAGAAAATTTTGAGAAAAATAAATATGTCAATAAAAAATTTAGTATTTATAATGATTTAGTCATTAAACATGTTAGATGATATTGGTAGTATATAGTACATTCAGAACATAATATACAAAAATTAATATAAAAATAAATGTACTAATTAGTTTTTTGAGGAAGGAATAAGAAATGTTAATTTTCAATTTTATATTTCAAATCACTTAATTGTGCATTATTAGAACAACAATAAACTTATTGTTCTACACTCTGAAAACAGATATAGATGAATATAATATATAATATAATATACCTGATAAAATTGTCATTTTTAGTGACTATGGTTACATTAAAATATTTTCATTCAGTAAATATTGTTATTCACCTACTGAGTTACATTATATTGTACAAATAATATGAAAAGATAATTCTGTAGATCCTGTAATTTTATTTATAAAATAAGAATGTGTCTATGTAGCTCAAGGAGATTTTTCTCATTCATACACATAAAGTTTTCAGCATGCATTATTATTTTGTCATGATTTCAAAGACAGGTATCTGAGCTTAAAATTAAATTCTGTTACAAAGTATCACTAATTGAAGACTAGGGTATAAGAGTGCTCATAACAACTAATGCCTCACAAACCTAAAGAATCAATTAGTTTGAAAAGCCGTAAAGTTAAACACATAAATTCCCCAGGATTATCAAGTAATCATAATTGCCATAGGCATTGATGAGTATATTCTTAGAACAAAAATTGTTGAATATTGCCAGGCGTTGGTGGCACACGCCTTTAATCCCAGCACTTGGGAGACAGAGGCAGGTGGATCTCCGTGAGTTCGAGGCCAGCCTGGTCTCTAGAGCGAGTGCCAGGATAGGCTCCAAAGCTACACAGAGAAACCCTGTCTCAAAAAAAAACAAAAAAAATTGTTGAATATTGAGACAAGATATTAATCATAAAGTTCCAGGATTAATGGTTACATAATGGTGAAAGTAAAAATTGTATGAATTTTTTTAAGTAATTTTAAAATAGATGGCTTGGAATACTTTCATTTTTGCATACATTTCCAGAAGTCTGTTGAATCTGTTTTTATATGAAAAGTATCTCTGAAGGTAGGATTTACATTTTGAGGCTAATTTAGTTATTTCTTTTTTTAATACTGACTTTATATTCAAAATACAATATCAAAAGTTGTATTACATAATGGTCCAAGTATTTCAGCTTAAATTTTAAGTTCTAAATGTTTTTATATGACAAATTATAAATGAAATAGCCAAGAAAATTGTAGGCATTTAAAGAATTATGTCATCACCGGGTGTTGGTGGTGCATGGCTTTAATCCCAGCACTTAGGAGGCAGAGGCAGGCAGATCTCTGTGATTTCTAGGCCAGTCTGGTCTACAGAGAGTGCTAGGATAGGCTCCAAAGCTACACAGAGAAACGCTGTCTCAACAAACAAACAAACAAAACAAACAAAAAAGAATTGTATTATTACCATATATTTGAACTGGAAAATATTGTAAATTACTACCAGGACTTTTATGCATGCAGAATCACAGGTTTTATTCAAGAACCTGCTGCTGGAGGAGAAGTTCAATTTGGATCATCATGCTTCATGGGCCTTACAAGTTCTCTTAACTTGTGAAATAAATTACACTATATACTTAAATAATGACTTTATTCTGCTTCAGTCCAGCTAATACACCCCTTTAAAAGTTATCCTCTCTATGTATAAAGTAACTCACTGATTTTACACACATGTAGTGAAGTTGTCATCTTTAAAGCCTAAGGTGAAGCAAGATTCTGCTCATTATTGGGGATGGGGTTAAAGTGTCCAAAAATTGGAAAGCATTATCCCTCTTAATATTTTTATTTACTGGGGTTCTGTAAGATTAATAACTTGAGCTGATTAACAATTCAAAACATAAAATATTTACAGCAATTTTCCTTGAATTCCTAAGAACTTTTAAAAGCACTATACTATACACTTCTGATTTTATGAATTATTTTTATAAATAACTGGAGTGGAATGAGGAGTATGGTATGTAATACTATCAGGCAATTCAGCCAAATGATACTTGAGCATCAACACAAGGAATCCTTGACAGCTTTCTTATTCTGATTAACACTGGAGGAAAGAAGCACTGCATGTGAAACAATCATGACTAAAGTAGCTGCAAATCGGACTCTTTTCAACTTTCACGATAGAATCTTGTCATTGGCAAACCACTCAGTTTCTCTGCCCCAGAGTTTTCCAATGTAGCATTGTTCTTATGTTGAAGACTCTGTATAAGATGATGAGGATATTTGGGGGAAAAAAATCTTTCTAGAGAGATGCCTTTGAAATAAATTTTCAAGGTATTTTCCTGCTAAAGCATTAATGGTGGACATTGTGATAAAAGTATGTCTTTCCTAGGCAAGACTCAGTGAATGAGATCCCTCTGGTTACCCAACTCCCTGCCTCCCATTTAATCCTAAACCCATAGTTCACTGCTCTAAAAGAACCACAAATTCCAGCAATCATGATGATAGGTCTGCATGTTTTTCCCCGAAAGTGGCTCATTATTTCATAAATCACTATTTCATAATCAAATTTTATCAAAAGACTGATACTTTCTTTGACTTAAACAAATGTCTGTGGTATGACCATATTTTTATCATTTAAAAACTAAAGTAAGATTTATTTTGTAGCTCTGGTGGTGACTTTTTCATAGCAACTAAATAGACATAAAATAACTTCACAGTGAGATTACTCTGAAATAAAACATGTTAAAACTGTTAATAACTGAGTGATTTAGCTACTAATATTTATCTCTCTTACTTTTTTCTGTGAGTCTCCAGGAGATATTACACCTTCCCACTCTGGCTTTTCTCTTGAGGTACTTTTCTCAGCTGCACTGTGAAATACTGTCCATGGCAGGATCATGTTGTTCCTACAGCCCCAACCTGCTTGATGCTATTGGAGAAGATATGTTGGGGATAGTTGCTATCTCACTGTGCAGCTGTTAATATAACCAATGTTTCTAGGAAAATACACAAATGTACAACTTGGTTTTATACACTATTTGTCTCCTAAACATCAATAAATATTATTTGTGTCCCTATATTTGTAAGATTCCCTGATACATATTCAGTAATTGTCTTTCCCTTTCTTGGATACAAAACTGAGGCCAAAAAGTACTAAAATGTAAATTAGATAATATTCTGTCATTTTTAGTGAAAACAGTTTTAAGTAACCCACAAAACTTCTCTACTTTTTTTGGAGATAGATCTATGGTAACCTTGCCAGAAAGTTCATGGTTATGCATAGGTATTTTTAAATATTTCCCAGAGCTGCTTTAAAGTTTTTTGATATAAAGTTTTTTGATATAGAGTTTAATTTGCTCTCCTTAATTAAGATTAATTAACAGCTAAATACTATGAATTTTTGCCCCCATCTTGAAAGTTGAGAAAATATTATCAGTTCTGTGACAAACTGTTTGTGCTATCTTTGGGAAACAAGGATCAGTTGGCAGTTAAAATCAATACTGATTAATTTCTATGTGAAAATTATGAAAATGCTCTTCCTACATTTAAGAAAATCCTTTGTGTTTGCCAATATAATCTTGTTGTAAAATATAGCATGATAATCACCTTAGTCTTGTTGTGTAAGTTAAGTGAGAAAATATTAGATGTGAAAAAAATCTTAACTGTTTATTGCATATAAAATCTTTTAAAAAATGTAGCATTAAAGTTGCCGTTTCATTAGTTATACAAAATGAAGCACATAAATCAGTGGAAATATTAATATAGGTAGAAAAACAGTGCAATGGAAAAAACTAGAGTTATTACTTGTGAAAGTGGTTCTCAATCTTCCTAATGCTGAGACCCTTTAATACAGCTCTTCACATTGTGATGACCCCCAGCCATAAGATTATTTTCATTGGACTCTCAAAACTGTAATTTGTTACTGTTATGAATCATAATGTAAATGTATGTTTTCAGATGATCTTAGGCCAGCCCTTTGAAAGAGTCACTCAAATTCCCAAAGGGGTCATGACCCACAAGCTGAGAACCACTACTATCTATCTATATATAGATATAGATAGATTGCTGTGTTTATATAATATCAAACTGTTTATTCAGCGACATAACAAAACATTCAATTTCTTACCTAAAGTCAAATAATGCAGGCTTTTATTGGAAGCTGTTATTACCCATGTGTTTACATAAATTGTGTAGATGACATATGTTGGACTTTTAAAGTAAGTACCTTGACAAGTGTTTACTAAGTAAGATCTTTCTATGTAGTAGATAATGGTGTCCAGTTGAGCATATGAAATGAAATATTGTTTGGTATTATGTACGTGGGTTCAGTAAGACTTGGGATATCAAATCAGAGAACAAACCCATACCATAGTAATTAATCAAGCAAAGAGGAATTCCAGATAGAGAGACAGGGACTGACATGTGATAATGTTTAGGATTAGAAATAGAAATTAAGGAATAACTTAGGGAACATGACACATATACAGTAAAGAAAGTGCATGAAGAAGAAACCTGAACATTTTCTCATGGCTTGGCAAGAGGTCTCTTAGGCCCATGATATGAAGAGCTGCAGACGAGTCTGTGATATGTGCAGCCAACTCCTTCAGTGGTAGAAGTAGTAGATAGACACAGCAAGAAGTCAGTCCAAAGGCTCTCCCAGGAAAGAAAGATGTGACCAGGCAATAAAAAGATGAGAAAGAGAAAACTAATACAAAAACAGATTGGACAAACAAGTGTTAAACCTGAGGGCTATGGAGACAAAGCTCAGGGGCAAACCCGGATGTGAAAAAAAAAAAAAAAAAAAAAAAAAAAACAGAAAAGAAAAGAAAATGGAAGAAAAATAAACCAGAAAGAGAACACATAAGCAGGAAGAAGGTTTAAAGCAAAGGGGACAGGAGAAAACAGGGCAAGAAGAATGAAAATGTTGCATCAGGGTCATGCTAGGGGATGCCCTTGTGAATCTTACACGTTGGTACCAGAGTACATAAAATCAGCCAGATATGCTAGCAGGTTGAAGCCAGTCAAGACCGCCACTGCCAGTCGGCGATCCCAGGCACACACTGAGTGGGGATGTTTGTACTGACAGTTCGCATCCGTTGCTCTGTGGGGCTGGCCATGAAACACCTCATTGAACTGGTAGAGGGGCCAGATGACAATGGCGGTAGTGTACATGAGGACAGAAACGAAGGCCAAGCTTTTCAAGAAGGTGGGGAAGGGAATGGGGATGATGTTGGTCCAATTCCCCAGTTTCAGTATGATGGCCACCATGGTTAGGATGAAGCATATGGCGTACACAGCCACACACCACTCCAGGGCAGGTTCAAGCTTGTACAGGCGTGGGTTGTTGATGAAGAGAAAGATGACACATGCTACAAAGGTCTCAACGACCTTGAGCCGCCCGGGCACAGTGGCCATGTAGCCAGCTATCCCACCAGGCCTTGCTTGAGCCCAGGTCACTTCCGTTGCATAGGCCACACAGGCGATGCAGGAGAAGACTGTGGCCACGATAGCACGATTTCTGTCAGATCCATAAGCCAAAAACTGCACATAGGTGACAGGGTAGATGATGGAAGACGTCAGACAGAAGAAGACAGCATAGTTGGCGCAGGTGATGGAGAAATCCAGCCAAGACAGGGGGACACGGCTCAGGAAACCACTCAGTTCTATGATGAGGATCAACAGGGTCATGGAGAAGCAGAAGCACCAGGAGAACATGCACCAGTTACCCATGGGGCCCATCCAGTTACGTCCGTGGGCCACTAGTGAGAAAGCCAAGCAGGTAGATAACAGTTGGCACAGACGGAGAAGGCCCAGTGGCCGGATCAGGGCCCGACTGGAGCCCACAACAGTCAAAGACTCCAGGCCAGGTGATGCCGAGGTCTTGATGGTCGTTTGGGTCACCATTACCGTTCCGGGCGTGACAGACATTAAACTGAGCAACTGACGGTTCCAGATTGTGAAGTTCCGGGTTGTAAAGAGATACTGAATAACACACTTGACAAATGTTGGTAAGAATACATCCACAGACTGTGGCTTCTGAAGTTGTTCATGCCGTTGGCCTTTGAAAGTGTCTCAGTGCCAAAGCATACCTGTTCTCTCTAGCTGTGTCTTAGTCAGTTACATGTATGTGTTAAAGGTGGTAGGGGTTGAGGGCAGTATGTCGTATACTTCCCCTTTAAGTAAAGAGAAAAAAACTCTGGCAGTCAATAATTTACAGCATCCGCTTGAAGCTTTAAGCACAGACCCAGAGTTCCAAGGATAGGCTTGGATATGGTACAACAATTTTGATCAGTATTGCTAAAATCCCACTATTCTAGTCCATACTAAAGGAGGCAAGAGATGGATGAATGCCTTTTCTCCCCACTCCTTTCTGTGTATCAAACTACAAAAAGACAAAATAAAAACCAAAATCGGAAAAACACACAAAAATAGGCAGAAAGTTCAACATGGTCTTAAAGACAACTCTGATACTTCTGAGGGGCAGTGACGGTATCCCTCCTGTCTCAATTTTAAAAATGGACTCTGCTAGTCTTAAAGGCATACTTAGATTTTTACTTCTCTTTTCTTCCTAGTTTCAAAAGAAAATGACGAAGTAGCCTTATTATTTTTTAATGGTTCTTTAAGATAGTATCTCATTTAGCTCAGATTAGCCTCGAATTAGTTATGTAGTTAAGGCTGGCCTTATTATCCTCTTGATTCTCCTGTCTCAGCATCCCAAGTGCAGGGATTGCAAACTATCCTGTGCCCTCAACCCAGTTCTTTAGCTCTGTTCTTCAATAAGTAAGTTTCTTAAGAGTTATTCTTCTTTGTCTTGGGTAGATGGAGAGATAGAGATTGAAGGCATAGGAGGATTGGGGTGCCTGGAGAATGTACTGAGCATGCATATGTGTCTATTCTGGTTGGTCTAGTTAAACCCCATGATAATTATAGCACTGATTCTATGTACCTATAAAATTTCAGACTGATACAATGAATTAACACCTATAAAGTATATGTGCATGAACAAAATTTATTCAATGTTTAATTAATTACTGTCACTGTGTGAACAAAAAAAAGACAAACTTTTAAAATTGATAGCAATGACCTGAATGTGGAAATTTCAGTTTGTTTTATAGTTCAAGAAGATGTCTAAGAAACAGACTATAAACAGAGATGAACAGACCTGCTTTAGGATTTTGTACTAAACTAAATAATTAAGTATGTGTTTAAATTACATAAGAATAAAGATAAAGCTGGGTGGTGGTGGTGCTCGCCTTTAATTCCAGCACCCGGGAGGCATAGGCAGGAGGATCTCTGTGAGTTAGAGGCCAGCCTGGTCTCCAGAGCAAGTGCCAGGATAGGCTCCCAAAGCTACAGAGAGAAAGCCTGTCTTGAAAAACAAAAATATAAAAAATAAAAAAAGATAAAGATAAAAATTGCTGCCTTGTATGTGTGACTTGTGCTTCGATGGTGTCCATTCTTAGGAACTTCCAGGATATTTATTGGACTGTGTCTTTCAAACTTCATTTGTAAAAGTGTTACAACTTTTAAATGTCTGGGAATAACAAAATTTCCCAGAATATTCCATTTAAAGCCAAGTAGTGTTTGAAATGTCTGTTGCATAAAGGATTTACATCCATATAATTTCCATAAAAGATAACTATGCAAAGAATACCTTTTAGAGAGAATGCGTATGTGAATGACTACATGATTTTATGTGTGTCGGAGATCATAAGTCAGATCCCTTCTTGATGAAGCCATTCCTCTAGTTGACAACTGTCAAAGCCATCTGAAAATCCCATGAATATTAAGGCACTGTTCACCAGCACATTTGGTATTTTGAAGTAAGGCAAATAGAACTCATGAAATATGAAAGGACTGTGCCATGTCGCTTTGTGGAAAATATTGCCATTAAGATGATGTATGGAGAAATTCACACCTTCATCTGCTGGGAGCACTCAACTGTGTTTTCAATCAGCTATATTCCTTGCTTTGATAGTGTTACCATTAGTTTATACCATTTTTTCCCCATGGATTTAGGAGATCCCACTGCTAAACTTATGTAAAAGACATGATATTTTCATGTTTATATTTTAAACACAGAACCATGATTTTACTGGTATTTTAGCCATTAATAGATTATAAAATGCTTCCATTCCAGTAATGGTCCAGGTGTGTTCTCAGGAACATCATATATTAGAAGTTTTCATTGAACTGCTGGTTTGAGAAGTCTAAATTTATAAGAGTTCCTTTTATAGTTCAGTACCAGGAAATATTTTGTCCACCTTAGAGATAATATATATTTTTTGATTATGCTTGAAGGCTTACAGTTTTACTTAACACATAAAATCTTACATCTAAGTCACTTGCAACAATGTAGTTATTTCTATTCTCCTTAGTTTATATGATTTTAAAATATCAAATACAGATTTATTATTCTGAAAGACAAATACAAACATCATATGTAAAGGTCTTGATGTCTTAAGAATGTGGAAAATTATGCTAAATATTAAATAATTAAATTATACACATATGTGTATGTATTTATTACAAAATCATATAATATTTACCTTAGAGTTTCTATTACAGCATATTCTATAATATTTTACATTATATGATGAGGAAGAAAATTATTTTCCTTTTAATTCAAAGAAATTCATATGTACTGAAATATAGAAGGGATATGCAGTGCATGATAAGAATTTACTCTGTCTCTCTGTTTGGCTCTCTCTCCTCCCCTTTTCTTTGTCTCTCTCTAACAGACACATACACATATGCAGTTTCCTTTAAGATACATGTTACTGAATTGCAGTTGATTTGCTCTTTGTTTGTATTGAAACAATGGAGTATAATTCATCATTGTAGTCTTTTGCTTGCTTTGTTTGTTTGTTTGTTTGTTTGTTTGTTTCTCAAAACAGGGTTTCCTCTGGCTCTGCGTAGCCCTGACTGTCCTGGAACTTGCTCTGTAGACCAGCCTGGCTTTGAACTCAGAGATCCACTGCCTCTGCCTCCTGAATACTAATTTTAAGGTATGTATCATCACTGCCCAGCCCATCAAATATGTATCCTTATGTTCATTTACAAATGTAGCTCTTATTGTCATCAAAGAAGTTTCTTTTTTCAGCAGATAGAGATCACTACAGAAAACTACAACAGGTAAAAACACAGAGATTAAATGACCATGGAGTGCCTGACCCAGTTATTATATCAATAGCTCAACCCCTACCCCAATCTTCAAGAAACATCTTGGAAGAGAGGGTTGAAAGGTTGTAAGAACCAGATGATCAGAATACATACTGGCTGAGCAGCTGTCTCTTCTAAAGAAAGGAGACATGATCTCTAAGCTTCTATGCTATAATTAAAACCTGTCATATTTGCTTTGCTAAGTTTCACTAGTAAATTGGGCATTATTTTATTAAATTTCATTTTAAATTAAAATTTTATTTTTTCACTTGAGCTAAGCACATTTCAACTATTTAAATAGCATGTGTGTGTCTCATTTCTAGCAATGGGACAATGTCGATTCATATCAGTTGAACCTACGTGTTTCAGAGTACACAGGTTTCTAACCTACTACTATGTCATATTTGACATAGATCAGGAGCAGATCCAGACACTAATGGTGGTATCCAACTAAGGGCAAAAGCTGAAATTTCACAGAAGACTTGCTGTTTTGAAGATATGAGAAAATTAAAAATCGCAAAGTATCTTAATTTAATAATTCTAATATGAAAAGCTTGTGAAATGTGATTCACAAGAAGCAGTTTTAGAGAACTGTACATTTGGTAAAGTGTTGGCCATGAAATTTTGCCATTGTAAAAGGACAGCTGCATTGATAAGCACATTCAGAAATCAAGACAGAAAGATCTCTGATGATCATTGTCCATTCTCATTCCTAAATCAGGGTGTCCAAGGTTCTGTGAGATAGCTTGCATCAAAAATGAGGTAAAGATGTGATGAAGGAAGACACTAGATGCATACTCCCCCATGGGTACCATAAAGAATTTAAATACAATATTGTGAATGAGAACATAACTTGATCCATAATTCTCTTTAAAGAACTGAAAAAAGTCTCATTGCATCTTTAATTTTGAATATACATGCTTACTGAAGGCTGGGGATTGGGATTCTCTATACTGTATTTTACTCCAATCTAAAACTTAAAACCAATGATTTCTCCTTTTATTTTGTTTTATTCTAAACATTTTGGATTGTGTGGCAGATTCTGTCTTTATTCTGATCTAGAAAGGAAGATTTATCAGGTGGCTAATTTTTTCCTTTATTTTATTGATATTTCTCTAAGTTTTGAATGCTTTCCTGAAACTTCTAAAAATAGTTTTATGAACCTAAAACACAAGGGATATTTGTTCACTTATTTAGGACAGTACTACTGTGATTTTGCATGAATTATAACTCCATAAAAAGGTAATATACTGAAGCAATGTTTAGCAGTTGGGTTATTAAATTCCCATTGCCTGACTTAGTATATTGATTTCAATCTGACAGACACTCAAAGAAAAACTATGTCAACTGCATATTGAAAATAAGATTACAACAAATGTTATGTGCTGGAAAGGTTTCCACCGTTCCCATGTTTTTTTATGACCAAGCAGCCTATAAGGAATACTTTCACATTTCTCTGTCTTCTATTTTTTTTCCTTCTGAAAAGCCAAGGGTAGCTCCAGGCAGTCCCCTGGCATGATTAATGACAGAGGCAGTGGCCTTTGTGTTACATTGTTTTATTGCTACCAAGAGTTTTCAAGGTCATTATTTCCTTACCAAAAGTTCAAAGGAAGTTAAATATTCATAAAACAAGACCTAATTTTATGATAGAGGCCATACTTGTTTTTTTATGACAGCCCACTTTAATGAGCAGAAATACAAAGAAATGTTCACTATAAATATTTGACATCAGATTCTGCTATAGATGATGATAGAAAGTCTTGGTAATGGAGGGAAATAAGCTAAGGGTGTTTAGGTGCCTCTTTGATGTCTATAAAAAAAATCACAAGTCTCTCAAACTACTTAAGCAAAGTGCATTAGTTTGGAGTGAAGTACCTGGAGTCAAGCTGATGAGACTGGAGAATCATCTTTTTGTGCTGTCTTTTCCATCCCAGGGTTATCAAGTGTACTGAACTGGCCATACTTTGGGAGAGACAAAGCTTGGTTTCACCTCACTTCTTACAATCCATCACTGAGGGAAGTCAGCACAAGAACCCAGGACAGCAACCTGGAGTCAGGAACTGAAGGAGATACTATGGAAAAGCACAGCTTCCTAGCTTGCTTCTCCTGGCTTGCTCCATTTGCTTTCCTTTTTAAATACTATCATACATTATTAAAATATAATTAATCATTTCCCTGCCTCCCTTTCTTCCCTCTAATCCTTCCTGTTTCCTATTTCCCCAACCCCTCCCCTATCCCCCTCACTCCCTGTCAAATTATGATCCCTTTCTCTTTATTGTTAGATACACACACACACACACACACACACACACACACACACACACACACACACATACGTGTAAGGGAAATTATATAAGCAACATCCTGCTAAGTCTGTTCAATGCTGTTAGCGTGTGTGTGGTTTCAGGAGTGAGCACATTTGCATTGGATAGGCAATTAGGGGACTCATCCCTGGCAGACAATAACTTCCTCAGATCTGGTGGATAGGTCTTCAACACAACTCAGTAAATCTTAGGGAACTTCAGGGAAGAAGTTAGAAAGATTTTAAGAGTCAGAGCAGCAGAAAGTCTGCTGTGAGAGTGAGCCTCCTGGAAACGCAGGAAAACTACATCCATAATGCCTTAACAGTGTGGTTGCCTGACATGACAAGTCAATGTCAATGCCAGTAGACATGCTAATACATTAAAGGGAAATTTCATTGTGTCCTACCCCTAGCCAAAGGATTGACAATGTTTTCTTGTTGGACATTTGTAAAGAGAAAGCTGGTGAATCCTAAATAAGAGAAAAAAACAAAAGAAACTAAAACATTGTAAGCAAGACAGAGAGGAGGGATAGCAGAGAAATAAAGGAGACGGGGGACTGAAGTAGAGAAGGAAATGAAGAAGATAATGGATGGAAGACAACCATATGCACATGTCATTCATCACAAAGACACTACCTTGTTTGACCTCTATTTGTTATATACTGTATCTATGAATGTTTCAAAATGTATTTAAATCATCACAACTTCTGGTGTATTCCTATGGCAAATGTTATACTAAATATGAGGAAGGGATTTATACTAATTATTCAGAAGTCTATGTGATTGCTAATCTTGGCTGTTTGTTTGACTACATCTGGAATAAACTATAAATAAACAAACTGCTGGGCACTCTTGAGGGATTTTTTTTGATCAGATTATTTGGGGCACAAGACCTTCCCTAAAAGTTTGGGAACCCATTCCATATAAAAAGATACTCTCTCAGCCTAGACACGTGAGGGAGGATCTAGACCCTGCTCCAAATGATGTGACAGACTTTGAAGTTTCCCCCATGGAAGGCCTCACCCTCCCTGGGGAGCAGAAAGGGGATGGGATAGGGGGTCTGTGGGGAGTTGGGGAGAAGGGGATGGAGAGGGAACTGGGATTGACATGTAAAACAAACTTGCATCTAATTTAAATTTAAAAAAAAAGGAAAAATAGAGAGTGATAACTTCTGGGGCCAGTCAGGCAAAAGGTCAAAGATGATGGAAACATTATTTATGGTCTTCTTGCTCTCATTCTTGCTGGTAAGGTTAACCTGTCTTGTTTATGGATTCTTTCACAGGTCTTAGAAGCAACTTCTAGAGGACTACTACTTAGACTGAAAACCAGTAGTTCATAGGAATCCACCAAGACTAAGGTGGAAACTGGAACTGAAGAGATATCCATCCTTATGAAGTGAAAAATTACAAGGTTCTCTACCTTTCTAGTTTGTAGAAGCCATTGTTGGCCAACCCAGACCATTTCCCTGAAGTCAATGTAATAAATACCCTTTAATTAACACACACACACACACACACACACACACACACACACACACACATATATATATATATATATATATATATATATATATATATATATATGCTCTATGAGTTCTTTTACTTCATAGAACCTTAACTAATCAAGTTTTTTAAAACATACTTAAAGTAAATTTCAAAAACACTTAAATAAGGAGAAATATTTTTTGTCTTACTCTCAATTGAAAAGATGGTTTGCTGTGTTTCTAGTTCTTGTTTAACTTATAATAAATTTAAAAAGAAAAGGTCAGTTTATCCTTATCTCTTTCTACTTGTATTGAGCTATTAATGTTTTAAATATATTGAATTAGGTAACACAGAAAGATTTACTAGTTAGATTAAAAGTAATGACAAAAGACTTTTAATAACTAAAGAATTTCAAACAAGCACAGATCATTACACAATATTATAGTAAAATGATACCCTGAATAACATCTTCAATACAACAAAGTACATGTATGAAACCATTTAAACATAAATCCATAAACAATGCAGGGCTCTTGTCCTTAAGAAAAAGTGTTTTAAGAAAAACATTTAATAGGTATTATAAATAGTAGTGATTATAAAGTATATTCCCAATAGAAATACATCTTCAGTGCTACAATAAACTAACATAAAGTTCAAACAGAAGCACACAGGAAGAAGAAACCAAAATTAATTATCTGTTGGGATAAAATTTCCTGAAAACATAGTGTTTTTCTGTAGTCACAAACCTAAGTGAAATGGGATAAGCTATTTACAACAGTGGATAAATATATTCATTATGATTTGTATATTATACTGTATATTCCTACATGCATGTACAGCAAATGGGTATCACCCAATAATGGGATAGGAAACACAAGTGCTTTGAAATTTTTCTTAGCTTCTTGAAGATTTGATCTTTCTGTCTTTAGTACATTAGAAAGCAATGGGAATTTGAGGCACAGAATGCTGTATGAAAATTTATATTACAATATAGAAATTTAATGTATTTTATGCTTTTATAAAAGATATGGCACAATTCCATTTTATTAAAATATTAATCATATGAGCATATCTTAATTCCAGCACTTTGAAGCAGAGACAGAGGCATATCTGTGAATTCAAGGCTATCCATTTTGCTCTGTGAGATCCAGGACAGACAGGACTGAGAGACCTGTCTCCAAAACAAAATCATAATAAACAAATAGTATTTTCCATGGAACTTTGAAAGAAGGAAAATATTAGAACAGTTTTAAGAACCAGTGAGTGTCAGAGGTAAAGAAAAAGGTGATTTCCTAGCTTCAGGAATGACTGTCCCCTTATTATGCTTTATCAATGCCCTTCATATTTTTACCCATGAATTAATTAGCTATTTGTCTGATTCACAAGAAAAGATAAAATTAGCAATGTTGAATTGTTTGTATCTGAAGTCTATTGTAAGTAACAAGGGTTTAGGGAGATGATATCCTTCAAGAAATAAAGCTGCCTCACTTCAATTGTTCTAGGAGAGATGGGTGAGAGGTAGGAAGAAAGACAATGTAGCTCTTCACACCTGATATTAGGAAGTTGGGTGGTTTAACATAAAATTATGACTTCATGCTCTATAAAGATATCCAAAGCCAGTGAGTGCAGCATAAAAGGTCTGATGATTTCAAGTGGTCTAATGATACTCACATAAAATTATAAAAAATGGGGTAGGGTGAGTGGTTTGTAGGATATCGGTCTTTGCTAATCAAACTGATTGGTTATTCTGGTTTGGATATGAAATTTCCAGCCCCAAAGATTGGCTATTGGAAGTCTGTATTTGTAGAGTCAGTGACACCTGTGGGGTGCTTACAGGAAGGGCTTGGACCATACCACTTTGCTTTCATCTGAAGATCATACCTTTGATGCATTTAAGATATGAATAGATTTTGGAACTCTGAAAGGCATGTCCTGGTTGGAGGATATAAGTGTGTGAGGTGTGACTTTGAAGATTATATCCTGGCCTGTGGATATGACTTAGTGGATAAAACTCTTGCTACAAAGGCATTAGTATAGAATTTTCATAATATTTGTTGATGTGACAACAGGCTGCAATTCCTGTGCACTAGAGGCAGAGGCAGAGGATCCTGGTACAAGCTAACCCTCTAGATTAGCTGAATTATTGGCCTCTGGGTTGAAGTGAGAGACCTTGTATACTTAAATAAGTTGGAGAGTATTTGAATGACACCAATGTCACCCTCTTACATACATACGCATGCACACAGAGCATAGGCATAAATAATTAGGATAAAAAAAAAGGAGACTTCTATCTCTCTTTTGACCAATTATTCTGATTTTCTCTTTCTCTGCTTCTTAATCAGACTGTATATTAATTTGTTCCCCCTACCCTAAAGTAATTGAGTCAGCCAGTCATAGACATAAACCTCACAAGCTATGAAGCTTCTAAAGTTCTTCTATTTAGGTTATTTTTGACAGGGATTTTGTCACTCTGACAAAAATTAACTAATGCATTGAATATTTCTAGTCATGACCTTAAAGCTCTGACTTTCTAAGCTGTCTAGTCAAGACAGTCTTGACTAGACATGAGAGACGTTGGACACCCAAGTATTCTAATCAATGGAATATTTTCCTGAATGGAGCTTCAGAAAAATACTGGATAAGGCCTTCTAGGACAACACAAAAATGTCAGATATTATTCAAAAAATGAAAATATCTAAAGTGGATAATCATGAAAAGCATAGATGTTAGGAACAGCTGCTACAGCCTTAATAGACTTAGAAGGAGGTTGGACTCCTGAGTTATCTAAGCAATGGAAGCTGTGTTGTTTTGTTTTGTTTTGTTTTGTTTTGTTCTTCTCCAAATAGATCTTATGAGGAAATCTGTCTCCTTTCCTGAATTATTTATATTTCCTTGTTTCTAACATTTATCTATAGGCTGGCAGTAACAGTGTTACAGTATCATTTGAGCCCTGTTAAGGTTGTTTCTTATGTGCTAAGGGTAGCCAAATGGATGAATTCTAAATCTGTGTGGAGACATACCATTTTCTCTTAAAGGTTTATCCAGCTGGACAGATAAGTTACCAAGCTAGGGAACCACCTCTCAAGAATGCAGTGGTGGGCGAATGTTTCCTGTGATGAGTATGAAGTGCCCTTACCCATTCTTCTGGTTAATTGTGGATTGAAGTCTACTTGGTTAGATATTAGAATGGCTACACCCAGTTTGATTCTTGGGTCCATTGGCTTGGAAAAAATTTACTCTGAGATAATGCCTGTCCTTAATGTTCAGGTATCTTGTATGCAGCAGCAGAATTGATCCTGTTTTCACATCAACTCTTTTAGCTTGTGTCAAACTGGGGAGCTGAGTTCACTGATATTGAGAGGTATTAATGAGTAATGACTATTAATTATATTAATTACTGTTATTTTGCTGTTGTGATTGATTTTGCTGGGGTGAGATTATTTATTTCCTGTGTATTTATGGCTATATTTAACTTTCTTGGGGCAGAGTTTTCCTTTAAATACATTCTGTAGGGCTGGATTTGTGGATAGATATTTATATTTGACTTTGCCTTGGAATATCTTATGATATTCTTGTGATATTCCTTGGCAAAGTCAAACATCTCTATGGTAATTGAACATTTTGCTGGGTATAGTGTTCTGGGCTGGCATCTGTGGTCTCTTTTGCAGGATATCTGTTCATGACCTTCTGACTTTTAGTGTTTCTGTTGAGAAATCAGGTGTAATTCTTACAAGTCTCCCTTTATAGATTATTTGGCCTTTTTCTCTTCAGCTCTTAATATTCTTACTTTGTACTGTATGTTACTATTTTGTTTCTTATGTGCTAAGGGTCTTTCTTTTCTGAATCAATCTGTTTAAGGTGTTCCGTCAGATTTTTGTGACTTCATAGGCACGTCAAGGTGAACACTCCTCCATTGCTAGTGGGAATGAAAACTTGTATAGCCACTTTGGAAATCAATATCATGGTTTCTTATAAAATTGGATATTGATCTACCTGAAGACCCAGCTACCCCACTCCTGGGCTTATACCCAAAGGTAGCTAGCTCCATCATCCCACAAGGATATTTGATCAGCTATGTTCACAGAAGCTTTATTCTTAATAGGCAGGAACTAGAAAAAAAAAACTTAGATGTCCCTTAGCTGAAGGATGGATAAAGAAAGCATGATACATTTATACAATGAAATATTACTCAGATTTTCTAAAAATGACATCATTAAATTTTCAGAAAAATTAACAGAGCTAGGAAAATTATCCCGAGTGAGGTAACCTAGACCCAGAAAGACAAAAGTGGTACATGGACACTTACAAGTGGATATTAGCTATAAAGTAAATGATAATCATGCCACAATCTACAGACCTATAGAGGTGAAGTGAAAAGGAAAGTCCTCCTCTTTCTCCTACCTCCCTCCCCCCTTACCTTCCCAAGGGAGTGTATGGGAGGTGGGATTGGGGTATTGGTGGGGGGGGATGGGAGGATGGGAGGGAGAGGGAACTTGGATTGTTATGTAAAATTAGATTGTTTTTAATTTAAATAAAAAAATTTTAAGAAGTGTTCTTAGGGGGATGGGGCACCGGATCTCCCTAGGAAGAACTAGAGGAGATTTCACAGATAAGACTGAGGGAACTAGAGAGATCAGGGCAGGCAGAGGGATGGAAGGAGAGATTATTGGAAGAGATGACTAGAATTGGAATGTATTTTAGGGACAAGGTGGTAATCTAGAGTAAAGCAAATCCCTGGAATCTACCAGGATGATTGAGGGAAAACACTTAGTAATGGGGGTTGCAGAAACTGAACCAGTCATCTTCTCTAACCAAGGAAGGTTTCCCATGGAGAGATTGGGATATCAACCCAACCACAACATCTTTGACCTATAATTTGACCTGTGTATAGGATGTGCTGGGGTAAAGGTCATGCAGAACTTGTGGAAATAGCCAACCAATGAATAGTCTAGCTTGAGACCCACACCATGAAAGGGAGCTTTATCCATGTTGACACTGCCTGGATTACCAGGAACCAGAGGCCTTAATAGCACAAAGACTTGGATAGAGTAATACATGACTATCAAAAAATAAATAAAATTTTTAAAAGCAATGAAATGACTTCTAGGGATACTCTGCAATATTTGTAGATCAGAGCCTAGCATAATTGTCATCAGAGAGGCTTCATCCAGAAACTGATAAGAGCAGAGCCAGAGACCCACAGCAAATCATTAGGCAGAGCTTGGGGAAATCGCTAGGAAGACAGGAAAGTATGACTGTGGGAACCAGAGGGCCAAGGACACCACAATAACATGCCCTATAGAATTAACTAAGAGGGGATCACAGAGGCTCACAGAGACTGACTGGCTCGACAGTCAGGGAGGGTATATGGGTCTGAGCTAGGTCCTCTATGTGGTTGTATAGCTTTGTGTTCTTGTGGGACTCCTAATAATGGGAAAAGGGCTGTCTGTGACTCTCTTGCCTGCCTTTTGGATCCCTTTCCTCTTACTGGGTTGTCTCATCTAACCTTGATATGAGGGTTTGTGCCTAGTCTCATTGTGACGTGTTATGCACTGCTTGGTGGATACCCCTGAGTGGCCCACTTTTTCTGAAGGGAAATGAGGGGAAGTTGATCTGGGGGAGAGTTTAGGCCGGAGGAGGGTCTGGGAAGAGAAGAGAAAGGGTAACTGTGGTTGAGATGTGATACATGAGAGAATTTATAAATTAATTTTTAAAAATGAGAAAGCAGATCTATCTTAAATCATGCTAAAATGGCGGGGAGAACAGTCCTCTCTTTAATGCTGAGATGAGCTTTTTCTCGAATTTCTGCCCTAAGTGCAGTTTCTTAAACAGCCATCAGTGTCTAGCGTGGTAAATCTGTTTGCTTTTTCTAAGTATACTTTTTTGAACATTTTGGTCTCATGCTTTGGGCTTCAATCTTTAAAATGCCCCCAGAAGCACTCCCTGCCTGCATACACACACACACACACACACACACACACACACACACACACACACACACACACACACCTTGTCATGCTGCTGCTTCTTGGCTATGTGGCTCATCTCCAGGCTGACTAACCCAACCACATACATATTCCCATCTCCCAGTTTGCCTGCCCAGGTTTTTATTTCAAAATGCTTGTAAACTTGCCAACAAGCTTCTGTGTGAGTCTGTTCTTAATTTCTGTAAGTACTGAGACTAAGAGCACTAGGAGGAAAACTCACTATCAGTACTAATACTTACCTCACATGTTTATTATACAGAATGCAATTTCTATTCCTGTTATCTATTCAGTAGACATTTTAATTCTTAACGAGTCAAGTACTGAGCTAATACTGATATTGATTAATGTTTCCATAATGTATTGGAAATTAATTCCCGTCTTTTAAGGACCATCTTAAATCTTGTTTCCTCTCTGAAATTCGATTCCCTTAATCTCCATGTCAAGCCATTTTTGAATTCCCAGATTAACTTTTATCTGTATCAACAACAACTACTAGGCATTTTTTAAAGTATCATTTCACATGCACAGATCTCATCTTCTAAACTATAATATTTAAAAGTGGAAGATATTGAAGTATCCATTTCTTCAAATGCCATGCTGTATGGTTTTTATTTACAGAAAAATGTATAAATAGACCAGTCTAGTGTTTGGACAGATATTCTGAAAGATTAAACATCTCTACTTAATTTAGATATAGTATTGAAAAATATAGTATTCTCACAGACAAGAAATAGTGACTAATACCAAATGCATTTCTCTATCCTTATATGTGTGTGTACAATATTATATATGTATAGTGCAACAAAAATGTATGTTGGAAGTATAACATAATTCAGATCTGTCAAATAAGCATGCACTCTTGGACAAAAGCAGTTTTCTTGCAGTTTGACTCTATTCTATGGTCCTCTAATGTATGAACTAACAGGGAAAAATGCAGAAGTACTAGACAAACTGTTTTTCTTAAACCACTTTGAAGTAGCTTGTTAATAGCTATTGAAAGCCTTGGCAGTATTGGGGGAATAGGGAAAACTCTACATTTTAATGAACACCCTTGCTAAACATCCACAAACCTTGTGCTCACAGTATTAGTCGTCTACCTTTAGGTGTCTCAAATGGCAGCTGTTGTTTTTATTAGTGTGTAAAATATCTGACTGCTGTTGTAATAAAGAAGCTAAATATCCCAGAGCTCTCTTCTTAGGAAAGGAGAGCAATAAAAGTGCCGTTCAGTAAACTCTATCCTTTCTAGTTAATAAAATAGACTATGTAGGTAGTAAAAGAATTGGAGCTAATCTGGTCTACCGGGCCCCCTAAAACAAGCAAAAACAATCTCCTTAATTGCTTGATTGGTTTGTGTAGCATCCAGAATGAAAAAGTATCCATCCATATTTCTAGTCTTTAACACTGCCAAATGTATGCATTTCTTTTGCTATAAAGTAGAATTATAACCCCTTGTGTCTTGTGGAATTTCACAAGCTATAGGAGAACCCTGTTTGTGATACATGGAAGACCTTGCTATGATTATTTACCTTCCTATTTGAACTCTAGATCAAAAATAAAAGTCACCAGTTTAGCTGATAAACTTTTATCATTTGAGCTGGTTTAAAAAAAAATCATGGTAAAACAAAAGAAAGCAAGAAATGAACAAATACATCACAAATCACATGCATTCATTTGTTAACTCTTTGGAAACCATAACAATGCATATGTAGATTAAAGTGAGGCTTCTTTTATTCTCTTTGAGAAAGGGGTTTGTTAATTAAATAAAAAGCATGTGCTAGGATTCAGACTTACTTAACAGATGCAAAGCAAGCAGTGCTATTTACCAAAGAGCCTAAAACTAATGTCAATTGCCATGGTCAGTAATAGAGGGCAAAACATTTGAAATTTTTTACCTAAATTACACTCCAGAGTTCAGAAATGTTTGCTTAGTGCCATATGATAAGGTAGTTCACAGCAGTCATAGCACACTCATGTGCAAAGACATTCAAATAGTTTGAAAAAGTGACAGTATGACTGTTCTCAGTAAGTTCAAATTTGTTTCAATTTGAAACTTAAATGTTTTTGGATACATCAGAAAATTTAAGCCTTCCCTTGTTGTGTATGTGAGTATTTGTGTATGTGTGTGCCTTATATGTGCATCTAAATCACACTTTAAATTAGCAAATGAAAATATGACATGATGCTTTTTCACATAAACAAATAACAATTTATCACTAAATGGAATCATTTTACACTACAAAGTCTGATCACATGAACACATACACAAGAACAATTAAGAAATGACTAGAGACAGCTGAATTAAAAAAAAAAAAAACCTTCAGTTCTGGGTAAGGAAATGGCAAGAGTCCAAAGCTCCAGGATTTGAAAAGAATCTAATAAAAAGATCAGAGTTACAACTTGACCTTATTTTATTAAAAAGCTGCTCTCTGTGATCCACCTGTGCAAGAGGGTATAATTTAATTTCAGACTGGAAAAAGAGTGATATCTAAAAATGATCAAAGGCATGTTAGATGGACCATGTGTTCATTAAGAATATATAATACACTACATGTAAATGCCTAGAATAGAGGTTTTACAAGGTCGTTGTTTCACTGAAGTTTTAATTGAATAATTAGTATAAATTCTAAAGTGGGTACTAAAATGTGATCTAAGGCATTCAATGATTTTTAATTAGGTTGTTAATTAATTATTTTATAATTTTAAGATAGATTATAGTATATTCAACTAGAATATGCATTCCTTTGGACTGATACTGGATGCTATGTCTTACAGCTTTTGCTGTATCTATCCTATTTCCATTGTCTTTTGTCATTGTTAGTGAAAGTTTGTAGGATATAAGTGACTCAGTTCTCTTGTTCCTGATTAACTGCTGGTCAACCAAACCAAATATATACCCCCATATTTCAGTTATACATTATCATTTTCTTATATTGCACAGAACTTTTAATTTAACAAATTTAAGAAAAATGTAAAATATTTTTGTTATTCTTGTTAGTAATGAAAAACATAATCTACTACATTGTGAAAATGGTTTAATGCAAATTATAATAGTTGATATCAATGAGTTAATTATATGTCCCAGACTCTCTCTGTGGGTGTTCTTATCTTCAGACTAACAGACACAAAATGTGGCTATATTTAAGCAATTGAACATAACCACAGTGGCCATTTTTTAATCTCCATCATTGGGAAATGAAAGATTTTCTTTAATAAAAAATTTTGCACATAAATGGGTTTTTCCAAAAGCTGAATGTTATGACTGCAAAAAATAACTTTAAAGTTTATAACTTTAAATGGAAATTTAAATAATATATTTTATTCATTTTCTTACTTTTTCAACCATGGAATACTGAACATAATGTAAACTTTTTTGATGACTGCAGATCAAAATTTATTTTACCCTACTATAGTTAAAATGCCCCAAATGCTTGGAAGCCTAGAGGAACTTGATTATGCATCTATTCGAAAATGATGAAGAACTGTTATACCATCGTTAAAAACCAGAGAGATCAAATATTTTCTCAAAGCTATTATTTTTATGTAATTGTCACAGTTATGGCTATAGAAACCATTAAATATGTATTACCTTACAGGAATGGCTATTGAGAAAGACATTCCTTATTTTCCCTAAAGCATTGGTGGCTCACAGTGTCAGGACTACAGAAACATTTGTCAGAGATACTCCAAGCAGGTCTGTATCACTTTAGAATGCCTTTGATAACAAAATTCTCACATTGAATAATTAAAAGTATAAGTAAGACATACACCCAACAGATAGACACGTTGTTTAATTTATGTTGTTATAGAATGCTTCTGAGTCTTGTTTCAAGTATTTGCAAGTGGAGAAACAAAATTCTTTTTGCAGGTGAAGACAAGTGCTAATACTAGACAGTTTATAGAGTTTATAAAAGTAAATCCACCTGTTTCAGGAAGAACTACAAGAATCAACATTATACCATTAACACTGTTTCAATTTTAACAGTAATGAGTTAAAGCATTCATTGTTTTGGATAGAATTCAAATGAAACACTAGACTCACAACTGATACATTCATTTTCCCTTTCATATTCATCACATATCATAAGAACATATATTGCTTTTCCTAGAAGTTTACTTTGTGTTGATTTTCATTAAATACTAAGATCTGACTTGTATCATGTTTGTAGAATTCTAAATCTACCACCACACATATGTACATAACTGAATGAGTCATATGCAATATGGCATATATAATGAAGATGGTCATTGAGGGTGTGTATATGTGTCATCCTTTTATAAATTATATGAGTTCACTTAGCATCATAACGGTTTATTTGATTTCATTTATTCTTAACTTTTCAATAGCACTGGACAAAGATATCCTCAACAGCATTCTCAGGAGGGCATTCTCTGAAGCACTTAAGTGAAGAAACCCATCTTAAATATTAATATTAAATGAAAACACCATTTGTAGTTGGAATTCTTTTTTATCACACATTGATTAGTTTTCTGACCAGTGTGTGCCCCTCATTCTCCCTTATATATCTCTTATCTTCTTCTTATCATAGAGCATTAAATGAGTTTCTCTGACACGGCTATCCGAAGCATTCAATAATCTCTCTGCTTCACCAAACGTAGCTTTCTTACCAGATTTCATCACAGGGTGAACATTTCACATCTTCCTGGCCATCTGCATTCTTATTTCCTCTAGATTCACTCATGGCTAAATGCCGTGGTTTATTTCAATTCTGAAATATTATTCTTCCAGAAATCTCTACCCAAAGCACATGTACCATCTAACTAAGCACAAATACTTGGGTGCAATATCCATGAAAAGAAGATATAATTAGGTAACTAGTAATGAGCAAAACCTAGACATATACTTTTGTTTTCTTTTTTCTCTTATTTTAAGGGTAATGCAGTGGGAGCATGAGATTAAATTTTTAAACAATACTAGGAAAGTAGTTAGTCTCAAAATAGATAAAAACCTACTATAATGATGTTTTCCACTGACATTTCATTTTTACAGATCTCCACAAATGATTTAGCATTTCAGTAGTTTTAAAGTTTTAAATAGTTTGTTTTACTCTTAGGAAATGGAATCAAAATGTATTTTTAAGGAAAGCTAAGGAAATCTATTATTACTCTTATATGCATGCATATAATTTCATGTATGATGAATTTCCTTAAATATTTCCACTTTTTTAAATAATATAAAGTAATATGAGTCATATTCAATAGAAAGTAATAACAGATCAGCATCCTGCTTAGCTTTAATAGTGAATGTGAGACAATCTAGACATCTTTGTAACAATAATTCTTTCTGCCAAGCCGCTCAAGTTCTGCCTGCTGCCATATTAAGGTCCCAAGTAATGCTCAGAGACTTATATTAGAACAAATGCTGCTTGGCTGATGACTAGGATTTCTCATCTGTTAGCTCAGTATTAATTATCATAAATCTATATATTTTATAAGACTTATCTTATTGGACACAAGCGACAAGCATCCTGTCTTCCCAGGATCACATCGTGACTCTGCACTTTCTCCTACCTTTCCCAGAATCCTTTTTGACTCCTAGTCCCAGCTATCCTGTTTTCCTATTGGCCAACAGTACTTTATTTATCAACCAATAAGACAATTATATACACAGAAGGACCTCCCCAATCATGTCCTCTTTTCGGTCTAAATAAAAAGAAGGTTAACTTACCTTTTATATTAACTGAAGAAAACTATAACCATAACTATCTGTCTTCAACTCCATCAAAGACCACAGAAGGATAATATATAAACTCTAGAACTGACAGAGACATCTCACTGCCTGGACAGTCACCCAAAGTTCCTCTGTAACATTGGGGCATCCATCTTCAGCCTATAAGCCACAGTGTGTGTGGAACACTTCTCCATTTCAGCAGTAACCCTTCAGGACTGTTCATCTTGTTTTGTAAGTTCAGCATTCACTTTCTTGTGGGTACTGCATGTCAAGTTTATACAGCAACAAACAGTCCAGGCAAGAGCAGTTTCTTGCCCAAATGGCTAATTGTGCCATGTTGAAGGCAAACTCCATATCAAGTTTCTTCGATGCCCATCCTCCTTTCTGACAAAATTGGTGTGCCAGGAGCAGTTGTGTTTCACTGTCAAGAAAAACCCTAAACCATTTAAATGCTATATATTTTGTAGGTCTTTGAAAGGTTTGAAGAACATCCATCTCAAATACATCTCTATATATCTAGAAAACCTAACATAATTATAATTTTTGACTATTATAGGTGACTATATAATATGTATTTAATTATGCATATCATTTTAAATGATCTGTATAAACACAATACCTAAACAAGAGGAGACATATACATATCACAAAATTGACCTTAAAGTTGTATCAATAAATGAAAATCCATACCAATGCAAAGTATTAATTCCTATATCCCAATCCCTTTTTTTCTTTTAAAAAGTGATTGACTGTGATCATTACCATTTATAACCAACCCCATTTTAATGAAAACAAAAATTTATAAACAATATTTGGGAATTTGGGCATTGTTCATTCCAAACTGCTTCCTGCTGTTTGGGGGCGATGTCCATACCATGAACATGATAAAACACAGAAATCTGGGTGTAGTCATCTATGGCTGCATTATTTCAGCTGTTTTGGATGTAGAGTCTGTTGGGCCATTGCTTCAGGGGTTCTTGCTTGATCAAACCATATTAATCTGGAAGGAATCCACAGCTCTTTATTTTCTGTGAAATCACAAGCAAGAAATCTTTTCCCAGGTAGCCTGTCCTTAGACTTCAATTTTGAAGTCAAAGCATTTATAAAATGTATAAATTGGATTAATTCAGCAGCATTTATAATCAAATGTATTTTAGTGGCTGTAGCTCTTTCCTCAGCAATCAAACAATTTAAAGACAACAATCTAACATATAGTCTCCAGACTCGTATTTTCCATCTTTATGTAGCTTTTTATTATTCTATTCATTTTACTTTTATTTTTTTTCTTTTATGAGACAGGGTTTCTCTGTGTAATTTGGCTGCCCTTGAATTCACTCAGCACACCAAGCTGGCCTTGAAGTCACAGAGATCTGCTTGTTCCTGCCTCCCTAGTGCTAGGATTAAAGGCATGTGTCACCACACCCAGCTACTCTATTTCCTCCTGTATCTCTAAACCTTTAGAGGTTTTTCTTCATCTGAATCGTCTTTACTGTAAATCTTTACCTTTTACTGGCCACGCAATCTTTTATCTGGTAAACAACACTGCCAAATTTAAAATGGCAGCTTTCTTAGCTGCTGATTTCCAAGATGGAGGAGGTACGTTTACCATGAGCTTTGAGAGCTGTGATCATTGCCTTGGTCTCTGCTACCATCAAGCAGCAAGCTGCCAGCTTAGAGATGTGGTCACTGCCACTGCCAGCTGTGTGGGGCACAAACCCAGGACTCTGAGATTAAGAGTCTCATGCTCTCCCTACTGAGCTAGCCACGCTTTTTAAAAGAGCCCTGCATTTTTTCTGCTTTGCTGAGTCAGAAAACCTCCCTTAAAGGAACTGCTCAAGTCTCTGTTGGTCTCTACCCAAGAAAATGCTGCTACCAAGAAGTCATGCTTGTCTCTGTTCTTTTGCTGCTAAAATCTTTTGCTGCTTAAAATTTTTAAGCTTTTGTGAAGTTTACATGGAAGTTCACTACCACCAGCTGCCCGGGTTCTGCCACCACTTGACTAGTCACTGGAAGGCAGCTCATAGTGCCTCGTGGCTCGAGGCCACAGGTTCCCCTCTTCCTCTGGGAACCTCAGGGCGTGGGGTTATCCCACTCAGTGACACCATTCTATATCAATAAGTGTATCTGCCAAGCTGCACGAGTCTTGCTGCCATGTGGGCACTTTCTGCCAGGCTGCCAAATTTCTGCCCACCTCTATGTTAAGGTCCCAAGTAACACATCTTCTTAGGGGACAGTCACAGTTGAAGAGTTCCTAGGTCCTTTTGGCCTTTGGGAATATTTGTGGGGGTTTGTCCTCATTCTTCATTGACATAGGAGATTCTATCCTATGTAGGCACCTGAGGATATGCTGGCCTGTAAGCCAGCTAACAAGCAGCTTCTTCCATGGTTCCTGCTGTTTGCTGCTATCAAATGAATTTGTTGGTCCTAGGAACTGTTGTGTAGAATAACAAGTGGGCCCTGCCTTCAAGTTTGTTCTGTGAGTTTCTACCTTGACTTTGGTCAAGGATAGACTGTGACCTGGATTCAGAAACTGAAACAAACCCTTTCCTCTACAATGTTGCTTTCTGTCAGGACATATGTCACATCAACAGGAGTAAAAGTAGAACAAGCCAACAATCTCTCAAGAATGAACACAGTCATTGACTAATTGATGGTGTTCCTAGGCTTAATTTTTCCAACATATTTACTGGAATCACTTCCGAAGTACTGTTGACTCTGTCTTTTCGGCTGATTCATTTTTTCTTTCTCTGAAAATTTCCCTCTAAAAATGTTTCCTTACTCTAATTTTAAAAAGGAAAATAAAAAAGCTAATTTACCTAGAATCTCTGTGAAGACAAATTATCAACCCAAATAGCTTTCTGAAAGTAGGAGCAAATGTTTACCTTGATACCAGATAATAATTGATTTTGAGTGTATTATACTAACACTTAAAGTTAGAACACAGATGTAAACCCCTTATTATTGTGACTTATAGCTAGGCAGACTATTATTTTTATCCTATAAACTCTGGTTGAATCTCCAAAAGAAATAATAATTTTATAAACTTGATTAAATTCCTCAGAATACTGCCAGTCATTGAACTCAAGTTCCTGAAGTTTACCATCAACTCTTAAGATGTTTAAGTGTGTGTGTGTGTGTGTATGTGTGTGTGTAGATTCTTATGGAATTACGAATAAAATAACTATTAGTTTTCTTGGTTAGCATATATAAACACATCAAATGCACAGAAATGGCACCAGTCACCTTAGTCCCAAACTGGAGAGATTGCATAAGGCATTGGTGTGCTTGATGACTAAAGACACATATAAACTTTTTTAGAACTAAACCCATAACTCAGAGCATTGAGGAAATGAAAGAATCCAACTAAAATCTTAAACAATTATCTGACATAGAAAATTGGATTGGAGATTGAATATTATTTTGACAACATTGATAGCTTTTAAATGTTTGAAGGCTTAAAGAAGAAAATTTCCCTGAACTAAATCATGTAGAATATTAAAAATTTATAATTGTTCCTATTAGAGACTATAAATGAGGAAGATATGAAGAATACTTTACACTTTACATGGTTAAAAATGTCACAAAATTATGGAACAATCAAGTTAGAACTGTATTTGGGATTTTTAGGAAAATATGGGAAAGACCCAATTTGTGTAGTTATTTTTGGGAGGCTTTGTTTGTACATATGTATAGTATAAATATGTGTGTCTTTATGTGTGCTTGTGTATGTGCTAGTGGACATGTGTATGGGAATCAGGAGCTGATGTCAAGCAGCAAACTTTTTGAGACAAGGTTCTCAGTTGGCTAGATTAGCTAAGCATAATTCTTCACAGATCCTATTGACTCTGCCCAATCTATCCATTCCTGCTAGATCTAAGGCTACTAGGACCTATCACCATACTCAGTTTTTAGATGGATACTGGTGCTCTGCGCTCAAGGACTCCTGGCTTTGTGGTGACCATTTTACTGACTGAACTATCTTCTTGGCTTAGATGGACAGATTCAATCCAAAGAACTAAGTGACAAGGGATACAGAATAAGTGAAAAGACAGCGTTTTGCCGCAAGGGAAAATATGTCTTCTGTCTTCTACTTCTTGCCTTATTTATTCCTTTTGTAACCCATTGAACAACTGATGCCAGCATGATGTGAAATGTTCCCCCTGTGATGAGATACGGAAAGTACTGTTTGGGTGAATCAGGGAGAGTGTTAAATGCTGCTGCACGGGGCCAGTCAGAGAAAATCATTTGATGATGCATAGTTTACAATTGAAAAAATAAAGCTGATTATTGTATGCATACTCTCTGATGATACTGTGGAGTTTGCTTGCAGCTTCCAAATTGTCTCTGCTTCAGTATGCCATGAGATGTTGGTGATCACTATTACCAAGGTAAGAACAGTTAATCCATCATAGATAAGTCATGGTGAATGGGCATTCATGGATAAATGACCAGGTTCTCAGGTTTTGGTACAGCGATCTCAAAGGGACCCCACTTTCTGAAAAGCTCAGATTGCCATCTTGCCCATATTTTGCAAACATGTCTTTTGGTAAATTGGATTTATGTGTGAACAAAGACATTTTGACTAAGACGAGATCATTTTCATATTATCAGACTTCATAATTAGTCATAAATATTTCATAATTAATCGTGCTATTAAAATTAGATCTCATTTATTTATACATTTTTATTAAGAAATCAATTACATTTTTGGTCTATAGATCTCTATGGGATATACTGTCAATTCTAACAGTTTGTGTTAGTTAACTGTTTATTTTTAAACAGGTTCTATTGTAACTCCTGCTACCCTGAGTCTTGCTAGGCAGCCATGGATGTCCTTAAATTTCTTATCCTCTTGCCTTTACTTCAGAGTACTGGTATTACAGGCTTGTGGCACCTAAGTTTTGCACTATTGTGATCAAACCTAATGCTTCATACATGCTAATTAACCAGTGTGTTAACAGAGCTACATAAGCAGCAGACTGAGTACTTTTTCATGTTTATTTCTGAGGCCATAACAATCCAACTTCTGGATACCATAGTTACAAGACCACTATGATTCAAAGAAGTCTCCAAGGGAAAATGTCTTCTCTAACACGATGCTCCATAAACATTTATACTGTTTAAAAATACAACCTACCACATAGTAACCCTATCATTTTTAGCATTTATTATGAATTGAAAATTATTATTTGAATATTTATATATAAAATTAAGACCTATAGCTTCCCTCTACAAAAGAAAATCATTCAACACAATAAAAAGAGAACCTAATCATGGTTTCTAAATAATTTTCACTGTTCTCAGAAACTGACATGTGTTATCAGATGTGTAAGAAACTGTAAATGGAAAGTAAAGTTAATATAAATATTGTCAGAGATTGGAATAAAGGCTTCATAATTTATTGTACTATCAGTGCAGTGAGTGCTCCAGCTATTTTCAAAATACTGGATATGAAATCAAATAACCAATGCCCCCAGTTAAATACATAACTATTTCTAGCAAACAGTTTGTGGCCAGGGAGCCAATATGCAACAAACTTATTTTCTAATGGCTCAAGGAAATTATCACCATTGGACCATAATCTAATAAAGAAGGAAAAACAAATACTAGCTTTTCCATGCTTCTGTCCTCAGTCTGCAGAAATAGGACACATTTGCTGGAAACTTAGTTGTTTTTCCTGTGAAATATAGTCTTTATGTATGTTTATGCTCCTATTTATAAATGGGAATCATATTTATCTCCCACAGGCAAATATAGAGGTTATATTGTATTATTCCTGAAAATCATTGCCTCCTCTCCATTAGGTGAGTTTTGAAACTTTTATAAAGAGAGATCACACACTAACATTAATACAAATAATTCATCCATTTTTGTATTATATAATGTACAAATTTGTTTTAAAATATTATTAATCACAAGAGTTTTCAGGAATGGTAATATGACTTAGACAAAACCAAGAGACACATTCTAAGGTTTTAAGCATAAATATTCTCATGCTTACAGTTTAGTTTCAAAGAATATAGTTTAGCTTTTTCTGCACAGTATCTTTGGAAGGTGTGAGAATATAGCTAAGCTGTCCTAGAAGCCAGCCTAAAGAGAGAACAGGCATAATAGAGGACATTTGACAGAACCACTAAGAACCAGAGTCTAGGTCATTGTTTGGAAACATGAACTGAGATTGTTGCCTCTCTTTCAGGGCTTCTTGACTCATATTAGCAAGACATATACCACCTCATGAAGTTACACATACTCTGGGAGTTACTTGCGAATATGCTTCCTAATAGGTGTATGTAAATAATGGGTAACACACTAAAATTCCCCCTTATAACAGATAATCAGAGTAGTCTTCAGACAAATTCAGTATTTTCTCTACCCACTCCATTCCTTGAATAACAAAGAAATGGAAGTATATATAGATACCAATGGTATATCTTGTTTTTTTTTTTTTTTGGTTTAGTAAGAGACAGACATTCAATTTAGTCATAGTTCTACAAACAAAACTAGTAATATTATGAGATAAATGTGCCCAGATATCCACAGAGCACAATGCTCTTAAAGTACCTCATTAAAACAAAGGCATTGAAAAATGTTAATAGTAGCTATATATCTCAAATATTTCTTGCATTCAGATATAGATTTGCCTTTTAATTATAATTTTAGTATAAAAACTAACACAATTTCAAGTATTAGGAAAATAAATCATAGAAGTAATTGTTTAACAAATTGCCATAACTTAGGCCTTAATTACATTAGGAATCTGTTTTATAAAATAATGGTCCATGAAACACCATGTCAATACAGAGAAATGTTCATCAAAGGCATACAAAAATTGTTCTTACTCATGTTCAAGTCTGAAAAACTGGATCCCTTCTTGAAATGCACTTTAGTTAATAATTTATATATGCACAAATTGCTTCTACTTTATAGAATATTCCATAGGCCAAATGGAGCATAACATTAAGCGATAAATACTACCATATTTCTAAATAATGATGTATATCACCATTTCAGAGAAGCCCCTACTTAATATGAAGAGTACTGATTCAAGTATATGGGCTGTTAATTTTGTGTTTATGTAAGCAAGCTGAGCAGGGTGACAGCAGGAAGGACCTTGTAAGAGGCCATTTAAAGGACCTATGTAAGATGAATTAATAATTTTTAAAGTTTCTCTGATGGCAGATTAAATACTTTAAGTTTATTAGTTTTCTGTTCTGTGTCATATTAAACTCTAACAGACATTACTACTATTGTTTGAAAAACAGTACAAGTAGCACATAGAATTTAAAATCCCCAGACTGTTGCCTTATTACTAAGATACTTTTTAATATGCCAAATGAATGCACCAGCATTCAATTTGGGATTTATTTTATCCAATCATGAAATATTCAATATTAAGTCATATAAAATTAATAATATAAAATTTTTGAAAAGTGCACCTGTCCAAACAATTCTTTGAATGACAGAATTAATCATGATTTCTTTGTATATTTCTAAGAAGTATCTTTATATGATGGTTTAAATTGGACATTTCTCCACATTAGCACATTAAGAAATTATGGTATAACAGCAAATTGTGGGGGTATGTTTATAATTTATGTGGTAATGCTTTATAGAATATACAATTTTTGGTATTTTGTGGGGTTTAGTAATATATAAAATGCTTCATTTAAGCTAATTGAGCATCATCTTAGCTCAATGGCATGCATTTTATTTCCTATGAGTAGAAGCTGTAGCAAATAAATTAATAAACTGTTAAAAAGTACAAATTTTCATCCAGAAGTAAATGTTATGTTCCAATCATACTCAGGCAGCCTTTCCTTGTACTAGGTATTCTGTTAGATTCCTTTTCATTATACATCTTTTGATCCCAATAAACAAAGTGTTTTGTAGAAAGTGTCCCAATTACAATTCTTCCAGACTATCAGAAGGAGCATTCTGACATTCTTTTTAGAAAATGATTATTATTCTCTAAAATGGAATAATTTGATCAGGATAATTTGAGGTTTTTTTTTTAATCTCAATAATTCTCAAGAGGGTTACTTTGTGTTATATTACTGTCCAGCTGTCTGTCACAACATCCATATTTGTATCTTGGGAATGTTTTCCAAGTGTATTTTCAGTTGCATTTCTGCTCTTATTTTCTGTATTGGGATTTTCTTCATTTTAGTTCTAAATTCCTGGCTTCTACCTAATTATTGGATTTTTGTTTCTATTCAATGAGTCCTTGGACCACAATCAGTAGTTTTAACGCTCATGGAATATGTGTGCTTATGAAGATCCAGCTCTAATGTAGCCCATGAAAGAATGAAACACCCTTGCTACTTAGGGATGTGTGGCCTTTTAAATTTCTATTTGGGCAATGAATTCAAAAACAATTGGTTCATGCCATTTACAACATGGTTCATTTCACTGCCAATTAAGACACCTTGGAACCACAAATGCACTCCAGTACTGAGCGTTGTCTGAGTGGACACTTTGCTCCTGGGATGGGGTTTAAGCTCTGATACATGGCAGTGTGTGCTACCATCTGATAACCTAGACTACCTCAATTGACATAGGCAGCTTCCATCATCAGAATTTTATAAAAATTGATGGAGAAGAGCAACGAGACTATACTCTTTCTTACTCAACATTCAATAAAGTAGGAGATAAATAGCACAGATAAAATATTTTCATATTTAAAAAAATGGTCATTTTACACTATCAAGAATATCAAACCACCATACTTAGAAATGATGAGAAAAATTAAATATAGTGGTTATTTGAAGTCGTAGTATGAGACTAGAAATCTCTTTTCATTTTCTTGCTGACTCCTGAAGACACATACCCCGACACAGGCACACGTTTACACATCTGTTAGTGCATAATGAATACTTGAATACACACTCACACACACACACACACACACACACACACACACACACACACACACATTTTGTGTTAGGATGCTTATTTATACTTGTATAAATTAATTTCAGCCTGTATGCTATAAAATGTTAAGCTCTGATATGATAAACTTTTAGAAAATAAAGTAAGCTTTAGGGCTGATTATATGATTCAGTGATTAAATAAATTTGCCACCAAACATGATGGCCTGAATTCAATGAATGAGATCCAAATGGTAGGAGAGAATTGATTACTGTACATTGTCCTCTGACCTCCAGAAATGGGCCATGGGCCATGGGTGCCCACATAAAACACACAAAGACATACACAAAAAGGAGTTAAAATAATCAGGAAGCAAAGTAAGATGTATGAGGAGTTAGTTTATTTGAAAATTTAATTGTACTTGGAGACATTACTCATATTTTTGATGATATATGAATCTATATTATAAACTAAATAAAAACTATAGTTTTCCTTTAAGCAACTGCAAAATATGCAAATTCCACCACAGAATCAGAATATTTTCTGAATAAAGGGGAGTAATTAATACTTAACATATTAAAATATATTTGTATATATCTGTTATACACTGGTTTCCTGAGATGTTTATTAAGTTGAGACTGTAAAGTTAATTTAATATATATAAGGGTACATTACATGGATATAAAAAAATGAGCTTCACTAACTTTCTAATTTGGGTTGAAACACCTCCCTCTTTTTTTGGTCTTTCAAGATAGGGTTTCTCTGTGTAGCTTTGTAGAGCAGGCTGGGCTTGAACTCACAGAGATCTCCTGCCTGTGCCTCCTAAGTGCTGGGATTAAAGGCATGTGCCACCACCGCCCAACTGAAACAATCCTTTTCTATGTCTACTCATAATGCTGCTTGAGGTTAGCAATATATAGTGGGAACGATGCCTCAGATCTTAAGAGCACTTGTTGCTCTTGCAGGGGGCCACGGTTTGATTCATTGCATCCCTATGATGGTTGAAAACTACCCACAATTCCAGTTTCAGAGGATCTGATGCCGTTTTCCTACCGTTGGGGACACCAAGTAGGTCTATGGTACACATGCATACATACAGACAAAACATTCACGCATAAAATAAAATGAATTGATCCAATAAGGTATTTTTTTAAAGACTGAAACAAAATGTAGGCTGTATGGAAAAAGAAATAAAGCAAAGAAGCCAACAAAATGGACTAGATTCTTAACAAGTTGAATTGAAGTTCCTGAGGGTTATTTCAGGAACATGGAGACAGACTGAAATAGAACCAATGTAACCGGCATCCACTTCGCTGCTTCCCATTAGATATTCATTCATGAATTGAAATGAGCATGAAATTTTCTTCCAGGCAGAATAATATCTAGTCCAAGTAGCTGTAATGCCAAAGAGATATAATTCCTTCCCACAAAAGGGAAATAGTTTGTTCTCAGTCTTGATTATCGATGCAAGTGATATCTATAGTGATATTTATTTATTCATTCATTTATTAATTTCATGTAACTCACACTATCCACAAACTCATGATCTTTCTGTCCCCGGCACATTAGAGCTTCACGTGAAGGTCATGGCCACTAATCACAAGATTCATTAGCTATGAAGAAGTTTCAGGACACTGGTAGAGCAAAAATCATCACTCTCAAAAGGGCCAGGGATGGCTGAAGGCATATGTTCACCTGGTGCACAATTATGTTGTTTTCAATATTACAAAAGAAGAGAGAGTGGGATTGTCGTAATAATTCTATTTATCAGAGAAATGTAATTTGAATTAATACAATATGAAAGATTAAATCCAGGTTTTGGTTTAGATGTAGATTGCAGATAACTATGGACTATAATCAGATCCTGTATGGTTAAGATATCATCTGTCTTTCGGTTCGTGCATGGTATTTTTTATGAAAGATCAGCTGGTGTGTGGATTATTTTTATGCCAAAAGCACATTGTTAATTAATGGTTTGAAAAACATTTTTTATATTTGTAGGCTTATTTCAATTTTTAGATTGTCTTGGCTTAGCCTTTAATTGGTTCTTCAGTAAGAAACTACATGGATCTTAGACAGATTTACTTTGATGTCTATAAACATGCAATATTTTTGTTGCAATCATATATATATATATATATATATATATATATGACTGAAAAAAATATATCACACACACTCACACATACACACACACACACACACACACACACAATTACCATGAGTGCTTTAAGTAGCAATATTGGTGAAATCCGTGAGTTCTTGCATGACAATTGAGGCTCTACTAGTTTTCTTCAGGGACAACACTAATATTAATATGAAAACTCATGTTCCTATTTTTCTAATTTTTCCTTCTTGCTTTGAAAACTCTAAGGATCCTTTTCTATACAATCAGAGATTACTTAGGTCATGTTCTTTTTTTTAGATTTATTTATTTATTTACTTATTATGTATATAGTATCATGCCTGCATGTATCCCTGCAGGCCATAAGAGGACACCAGATCCCATTACAGATGGTTGAGAGCCACCATGTGGTTGTTGGGAATTGAACTCAGGACCCCTGGAAAAGCAGCCAGTGCTCTTAACCTCTGAGACATCTCTCCAGCCCTAGGTCATATTCTTAAGTTAACATTTATTATAATATCTGCTTTAAAATTCTCAGGAGAAATTGTTTGCCACATTCTTCTCTTAATTTCCTAAATGTTCCCACATTGACAATTTATTAAATATGCATCATTTTTTATCCTTCAGTGTTACCTCTGGACCATATTTCTTGATTATTTTAGACTATATAATTGCACTCTAAACTTTTGCCTAGTTCCATTTCATTCCATTTCAGAACTGAAATAGCTTTTTAGAGTTTTTTACTACCTTTGTCTGATTAAGTATTGAACCTTGAATTAAATGTATAAGAACATTTAGGATACAATTCTTCTCCACTTTCTGACATTGTGCAATGAAATGATTGCAAAGTGGTACAATGGTTTACCTAGAGGGAAGGTTCAAAAATTGCTGAATTCAGATTGTGGTTCTGGCCCACTAGCTAAGCGACTGAGTACATTCAACTTATCTTGATTTAGTTTGAACATTATAATGAGGCTAAAAGGGATATTAAGTCAATGGTTACTGACTTGACTCTTATGAATTACTTAATGCAAAACCCACGTGCATGGTTTGCTGTTTTCTAATGAATTTCAAGTAGTTTCTCACAGAAATGTTAGTCAATAAAGACAGGAATATTATAGAGAAAAATACATTTAGCTCTGGGAAAGAGACTAAATTTAGTATGGGTATAGTATAAAAATTAATTTTTCATTTAATTTAAGGGAGTAAAAGGCAAGGTGTCTTCTATATAGAGCAATGTGATATAGTTTCTGCTGGTAGCCTAGCTAGAATAACGATTAGAACTGTTAGAAAAAGTTTATTCACAAATTTTGACCCCTGTGAGACAAACTTATAAAGTTATTCATACCTGAGGTAAATAGGTTGTTGGTGTGTATTAATGTTGACAATCATAAATGATTCTAATGAACTTTCAAAGACTGAAAAATGGAAAACAAAGAGCATGAAAGAAAATGTCTGAAATATGATCCAAAGTAACACACACACACACACACACACACACACACACACACATACACTGGAGGAAGGAATGGATAAATTTCTAATTAGGAAGATTTAGCAAAATATGTGGTGTTACTTAGATTCTATGTGTGGTCTTTTTGTAAAACAATTGCGAAATAAAATCAATTGTCGATGCAACCTTTAAGGTATGTGAAATATTTATTTGAGGTTTTACTTTATTATCAACTCTCTGAAACTACTCATAAAACTGTATTGTTCTCTGTGGAAGCTTGGGACTCCCAATGACTGGTTAGGAAATGTTTTGAAAACAGTAGAAATTAAATATGGATATGCTTTCATTTTATTTAATTACTGGACACTTTAGAACCATATCAAATTTGAAAATTGTGTTATATTCCATTGGCTCTACAATATTTTCTTTATGATATTAAACTTTCTTGGATATCCTGAATAAATAATTTCTGAGTAACTAATTACTTGTACATTTACAGTTTAGAAAATTAATCTTTCCGATGATAAACTGTTTGAAGACAAGTTAATCCATGATTAATATGCTGGGTTGAACCACACAATTGTATCTACTTCATTGTAAAAAAAATGTAGAATTGTATTTATATTACCTCTGTCATTGAATAATAATTGTCCTTGTGTTTGTTACAATACTTTGATTATCACACATATCCCACTTAAAGGAAAAGTAAATGGGTTAAAAAAAAGATTTCTTCATTCCCTTACTTGAATTGTTAGCTGTAAAGTCTGTGAGACTTGGAGTGTAATGCCCAGGGGTAAGAAAGGCAGCCACTGTGTTCTAGAAGCCTGCTGCCCTTACCCATGTGAAATATCTAGAGTCACAGAACTCTAACCTCTTTGGAGACATGTTTTCCTACTGGAGAGATAGGGAAATGAATGCAACATAAAGCCAACAGTATGACAGTATGAGCTGGTTTGGGCCAGTTCCTCCCCAGATACTTATCAACACATGTTCACTAGTGGAAAGAAATAAGTATATTGACTCTTCTTACTATGTCCCCTTACCCACTTACTAGAACCTTTACTTCTCATCCCTATTCCTGGGAAAGGCAGCTGCTTTAATGCTGGGTAGAATTGAAGGAAGGGCAATGAGGAGTGTCCTGAGATAATTCTTATGTACACTCTATGTCCCTGCAGAATGTGCTGTATAATGACAGTGACATCACCTACAGAACACAAATTCAGAACAGTCATATTCAGAACTTATAGATGAGTGCCAGACAGAATTCAGCTTATAAGGCTCTGAGTTAACACTCTGGCCACTTGCCCTGGCCCAGCCCATGATGTTGACTCTGAACTCAATATCCTGTCATGCCCTGGGAAAGCTATAGCAGGATAAGGAAAACCTAGACTTATGTATAGAAAGTGCAATATGACAGCATCTGTCATAGACGAGAACATAGAACTCTAAAATCTGTGTGTGAATGTTTTTATTCAATAGAACTGAGAAAGGAAAATTATTGCCAAGTCACCTTTTGTAAAATAAGGGCATTATATACTAAAATCAAAGACCAAATATTAATTGTTTTAAATTTTGTACACCAGTAATGAAGGCAGGTTTATGTTAGTTAATTGTAGGACTTACTAAAAATTATGGAAGGTGAATTTTGACACTTATCCCAGTCATCTTTGATTTATTGAAGTTATGCAGGGTCAGAGATTGGAGTTTCAAAAATGAGATCATTATAATGAGACAAAACTCTCACAAAAGATCTTTCATTTGATTGCTCATTTTTATTCATCTTCTGAAGTCAAATTTTACTCAAGAATTTAACAGGTAAAATAAAAGTAGTAGCATAAGCTTAAGACTAAAAATCATTAAGACAGACTGAACATTATTAATATCACATAATTAACATTAAAATGAGGACACGTATTTACATATGGAAATCTAAATAGCACATGAGTCAATAAAAATGTAAGTAGATTTTATTTATCAAAATATTGCCTATTAAGTGGCACAAAATTTGCATCTGTTTTAGTACATTTACAGCTAAATTTGACTACTGAAAGAGTTAATTTACACTTTCAGGGACTTTACACAGTACAGAATAAATAAATATAACTCTTCTTTGTACAATTATGCAAAAATAACTTGTTTGACTAGAATAAAAGAAGAATAAAAACAGGCTTTAACAGTTGAAAATAATTTTATATAAATAACATCTTAACATTTAATTGCTAACTTAAAAGAAAAGGACCACAGGAAAATAATGCTAAAAACTTTCCAAGAGACTCTCAAATCACATAAAGTTACCTCACCCAGGAATTACATAATGTAATTGTTAACTTATAAATTCAGTCCATTCAGTCCACATATATACACACCTGACAAAGCTACAGATTTTACAGAGATACTATTTTTTAATATTAGTTCATTTCTCTGCAGTATTGTCAGTTACAAATATCGTATTTAAATTAGTCTACCCCTGGTGTGTGTACATGTGTGGAAAGCATTATTATTATTTGGGAGTTGTCCATCTTAAATTTTGAGATACAGTCTTAATTTAATTTCAGTATTTAGCTGTTTCAGAGTGTGTCTGCATGTTATAAAATCTTATGAAACACTGGATTTGTTTCCTCCTTCTATATACTTCATAGTTCAGGAAGGCATACACCATCATATTTGAAATAAATTTCTCTTGACAATTAGAATTAATCATTGCAGTACTTACCATCACATACTAGTGTAAGTGGGCTGTTTGGTGTCAATTTCTTCACTGTTATATGCAATTAATAAGTCTATTTCCCCTCAGGTTTTATACATGTGGACATATTTACACATATTGCAATTTCACAGCAACCCAAGTAATTAATGGATTTATTTTTCATTTACTCATTTTGAATTCTTGAACATGGATTTCAGTTTCTTTAATTAAAAATGTTAAATTCACATCAAGTTTGGAATAACTCATTCTCTGTTTCTGTTCTGCCCATATTCATGACATGATTTTAAGTACTGAAATATCTGTCTCACTCCTTGGTTGGCTTTTATCATCTCTTCACTGCTCTAGCTACTTATTCAGCCATTGATAAAACGTCTGAGTTGTGTTAACAAAGGTTCCATTATACTGAGTTTTACCAGTTGATTTTTTCAGCTTACTAACTTGTTGAATAAATAAGCACAAGAGAGAGACATCAGGGAAGAGAAAGCCTAAATTGAAAAACATTGTGGTAGACTGGACAATGGGAAAGTCTGTGGTGTATTTTCTTGTTTGATGGCCTCAAACTCACAGAGATTTGCCTACCTCTGAAAATAGGAAAATTATAGGTAAGAATGTCAGGGAGGATCTGGCCCCTTGTTCAGACTGAATCTGTTGAGACATACTATATATACTTTCTTACTGAAGATGACCATGACCAGGGCAACTTTATTTCAGGCTGGTCAATTGTTCCTGACATTTGGTTTTCTGACAGTGGACTTGAATGGTATACTCAGTGTTTGGGTGGTTCCTCTAAGTCATAGGAATTCCTTTTAACCTTACACATTCATTAGTGTGTGTCTAACTTTTCTGGAGCCAGATATGAAGAATTATAACCTAATTGCTTACTTTTTCTTGTCTAGGTAAAAGTCTAAGCTATGGCTTACTATAGTAATATAGGTTTTTGTTTTGTATTTGTCTCATTAATTCTGTTTGTACAGGTATGTTAGTACATGTTTGGGTACATATGTGTGTGCATCCATCTAGAGATGAGAAATCATCCTAAAGTGTCACTCTTCCAGATACAGGACACCTTTATTATTATTTTTTTGAATACTCATTTTGCATGGCAAGCACTTTACCCACCAAGCTATTTTCCAAACCCTTATAATAATTCTGAACAAAACAAGATTTAAAGATTACAGAAATATCAATAGCAAACTATTCCATTAAAAATGATCATTTTTTGTGTGTCTATGCACAGGTGTTTGTGTAATACCTTTGGAAGGCATCCATGCCTTTGTGTGATGCTTGTGGAAGCCAGAAAAGAGGACATGGGGTTCTCTGGAATGGTTGTGAGCTGCCATGTGTGATGGGACTTGAACTTAGGTGCCTTGGTAAAGAAGGCACTGCTTATAAATTCTGAGTAATCTCTCCAGCACCAGTAAATGATTCTCTCTAATGTTGAAGAGGATAATCATGATGATGATGATGGTGATGATAATATTAATATATTATAATAACAAAACAATGGGGCTAGAGAGATGGCTCAATGGCTAAGAACACTGCTGTTTTTGTAGAGGCTCCAGGTTTGGCTTTTAGCCCCCATATTCACAGTGTCTATAATTCCATTTCCAGGGGAATTTAATGCCTTCATCTGACCTATGAGGGGTCCAGGCACACGTTTGGTACATATGCAATAGACAGACAAAACAATTATACATCTAAAATAAAATACTTTTATTTAAGATAAAACAAAACAAACAAACAAAAATGCAAAACCAAACATATGTAGGGAACATAGCTCAGAACTAATTTCTTTGGAGCTGACTTGTATATTATGACACTTGAGGCACAAATGGAGTTTGTAATGTTCATAGGCTTATTTCCATTTTATAGTTGAGAAAACCTGAACAAAGTAAGCTTAAATGACCCATGTGGCTATCAACCTTTCAGAACGTGACATAGAAAAAAAATTGGAGTTTTGTTGTACTTTAAAAGTGATATATTGAGCCAGGTGTGGTTGTGGACATCTTTAAGCTCAGCACTCAGGAGGCAGAGGCAATCAGAGGCAGAGGCAGGTGGATCTCTGTGAGTTCAAGGCTAGTCTGGCCTACAAAGCAAGTTCCAGGACAACCAGGCTGTTACACAGAAACCCTGTCATGAAAAAAATGTGATATATTTTCCTCTTATATCTTATGTAAACTTTTAAAAATGTACATTTTAAATTATTGCAATTTAAAATATTACTTTTTAAATTTTGACATTATTATATAATCACATCCCTTTCCCTTTCCTCCTTCCTCCTAAACCATCCCTGAGACCCTTCTTTGCTCACTTTCAAACTAATGGCCTCTTTTTTCATTAAGTAAACTTGGATTTCAAAAGAGATTTTCACTGTTGTTGTTTTGTTTTCTTAAGGTAAAAATTTTTCTCTGACTTTGTTGCATCTTTTAACTGGGAAATGTTTTCTATATAAGGCTTTTTATTGGTGTTTATGTGGAAACAGTCATTATTATTAAAATAAACTCAATCAAAATTGTTTTTTCATTGAGGGGATGATTCTAGGGACATCATTTCATTTTCTCACTTAGCCTGGAATAATTTAGAATATTTGCAATTGAGATATTTCAGAGTTTGGCTAAAATTCAACAGTTGAACCCCTGAGTCCATGACTAAGTGCCCATGCCATGTGCTCTTTCCCTTGGATGCCCAGCAGAACTACTGTGAAGGGTCTTTCCAGTGGATCACCCTGGGGCTGGACTACGTGCTAAGCAGGTGAGTCACTGGGAGAGCAGTGTACGGAAGATGCCTCCCCCTCCTGACTTCTGCTGCATTGATGATAAAATTATGAGAGGTTGAGTGGAACATGGGTCTCCTAGTCAGCTCTTAGAAGAAATCCTCACAGAGCTCCATCAACCAGAACATTAACTAGTCTGTTAAAATCTCTGGGGCACTTTAAAAGCACTGATGCTATGAGAAAAGATTTGGAAATACTGTATTTCCTTTCACAAGTATCTGCAGATATCCTTGGACTTTCTGAATCAGATATCAAGGACTTTCTGAAGAGGCTGAGCATGCTAAGGCCTAGTGTAATGTTAGAATACATGTGTTTTCTCTCTTACTGAAGTCATAAATGTGTTACTTATAGTAGCTAATATGGACATGAATTCTGTGTTACAGTAACAGGAAGACAGTATGAGAAAGCTCTTAAAAACAGTTTCCTACTACAGGGCTCTCCATATTGCAAAGTTGAACAGTAAAGTCAAGTGTAAAATGCAGTATCTCTATATAATTAGAATATAATTGGTTTTTACTGTTCTTCTCCAAGTACTCAAGTCAACTTTGTGCTTTCATCTACCCATAAGCCCTTTCACATTTTCTTAGATTTTTTCCAATTGTCATTGAATTTCATTTGTTTAATTTTTTTTTTTTTTTGGTTTTTTGATACAGGGTTTCTTTGTGTAGCTTTGAAGCCTATCCTGGCACTTGCTCTGTAGACCAGGCTGGCCTGGAACCCACAGAGATCCACCTGCCTATGCCTCCCTAGTGCTGGCATTAAAGGCATGTGCCACCAATACCCGGCTAGCAATTCACTCTTAATTGCACCAAAAAGTATCCCCAGCTCATGCTACTCTCATGATCTTTTTTAAAAAAAGAAAAATAACATATTTTAATATGTTCTTATAATTAATATTTGTTTTGTCTCTTTCTATTTCACATAAAATAAAGAGGAGTGGCTTTTACTTCCTTTACTTTGTGACATCACAGTGTAATATATAGTAGTCATGTAGTGATTACACCTGGGTAGAAACACAAGTATGCAAAGAACAAGATCTTATGTCAAGAATATGTCAAAAGCATAATTCCCCAGAAGTTAATCTCCAAACCACCATCTAAGGGAAAATTTTCAGTAAGAAAAAAATTCTGACAGTACACGTTTATTGAGGAGAATGGGCCAAATGATTAACACAACATACTCTACAAGTCCTTTCTATCCACATTTATGGTCATTATAGGTAAAGCCTTTCATTTCTAGAGATCTTTCTTCAATTTAATCAGGCTAATCTGTCACGAAGGTAAGATATGTGTTGGTAGTAGACTCATAGACTATATTCTAAAGCTGAAAAGAAAATACACACATTTAACCTAGCAAGAAGAGATGTTAGGTGTAAGGAAACATAATTATTCCAACCTTAATATATGATATAATTGTGTTGCTAGTAAAAGGAATGCATGAATGATTGCTGCAAAGTTATATAACTTAATACATTACAAAATTATAAAGGTTTTGAATGTCTAAGAAATTTCATGCTTGGCCCAGCTACATAGGGAGACCCTGCTTCAAAAAGAAATGCAAATAAATAAATGGAAATGACTATGAATATGAGACAAACTTAATGAAGAAAATATTTAAGTAGGTATACTATTTATTGTTTGTTTGTTTGTTTGTTTGTTTGTTTGTTTTTGTTTTTCGAGGCAGGGTTTCTCTGTGGCTTTGGAGGCTGTCCTGGAACTAGCTCTTGTAGACCAGGCTAGTCTCGAACTCAGAGATCCTCCTGCCTCTGCCTCCTGAGTGCTGGGATTAAAGGCGTGCGCCACCAACGCCCGGCCCATTAAGTAGGTATACTATTTAAATACATTTTAAATTATTGGTACATAAAATTTAATAGTTACATAGTTCTACTTTTGTGATTGAAATTGAAAATAATTTTAAATAGTTCAGATTAATTATTTTTTGCAAAGTAAAATTCAGAGATAAACATGTCTCCAACATGTAGCAAAACATTTCTAAATGCACATAATTTCTAAAGAAACTTATCATTACCTGAGAATGTATTTTCTCCCCTTCGTGTTTATGCTACAGTGGATGAGGAGAAATTTGACAAGGGACCAGTTGTGGTAATGTGGTAATTAAAGCCTGAACAGATGTCAGCATTAGTAAGAGACTCAAATGAAGTGTGTGTAATAAATGGTTGCCTTCAGCTGCAATGGCGGGCCTGGTTTCACTGGTAATAGTGTCTGGACCTGGTTCAATCCTACAGAATGATGAAATTTAAAAAAAATTGAATAAACCTATAGAGAAATTCCTCTACCTAGCATGCTTTGCAAGTCAAACCTTCATAAACTTTATAAACTGTAGAGCATAGAGGTTAATAAAAGCAAATATAACAAAATAACAGATTCTAAATGATTATTTTAAAATTTTCTAAAGGATAACTCAATATGAAATTTTCTGTTTGGATAATAAACTTTCAGAAAAAGAAACAATTATATTTAAAGAAATTAACAATTCCAACTGACAGAATATGGTCAGAATGACCCATGGTGCACAATGCCTGGGGAACTATGAGACAGGCTCCAGGAAAAAGGCAGACAGCCTTTTATCTCAGGTGTGTTTTCTTCCCTGGATTGTTCTCAGACGTATTTTCATGCCTACTGTGACAAATATTTACAATCAATTCATAAGGCATGTTTGTTCTCATTTGGTGCCATAGCATAGCTATAAATTGCAATCTGCTGAAAGGAGATGCTGAGTGCTGTCCTCAGTATACCCTGAATCTGGAAATGGCCTTAACCTTGCTTTCTTGCTTTGCCAGATACAATCTACAGTACATGCCAAGCAATTGCATTTAAATTGGTCTATCCTGAGAAAGTTCTGGGAACTTTCTGCTTACTGACGTTTATTTACATGTTTTTCTGATCATGTTTTTCTGATCATGTTTTTCTGAACTCAAACAACCTTCCTTAAATCATTAATTCTTTGTTTCATTCATGCATAAAAGTATACTTAAAATGAAATAAGGGCTGGCTACAGTCTAACCCATTCTTTAAGGTCCTCAGATTGCAGATCCAATAGACAAGATCGACAAAATTTAGTCAAAAGTCAACACTAGCTAGGTAGGGAATGATTTTGTAAAGAAATTTAATCACAGAACTACTAATAGGAAATTTTTATGAAATAATGTAAAATATAGTATACCCCAACATAAAATGTAGTCATAACTGGGAATATTTATATACTATGTGTGTATGCATGTATTTGTGGAATATATTTGTTACAAAATCCCATGTGGTAAAAGTAAAATTTACTTATAATTCTCCTGTGACTAGCTTTATACAGTAAATCAAAGTATCCCCTCAACCTGGAATTGCTAATCCTTCAGTAGTGAACTTTAAACATAGCACATTAAAAGTTTTTAAAATGTCACCTAATTTCTCCTTTGGCTTAGAGTCCATTCACTAAAACATCTTAACCCCTACCCTCCAGAAGGAGAAAAGAACACAGTGAAAGTTTTATGTTCACAGACATGTGACACAGGGGACCTTTGGCCACTTTGCTGAACCCTCTGAGACTACAAAAGACAAAAAAAGAAAAAGAAACACATGTAGCTGCAAAAATGAATAAAATCAATGCTTAAGAAGTTTTCACAACCTGTTACCAAATAAAGAAGTCTGGTTGTAGTTCTAAGTCCTACATTTTTATAATGTAATTGTGTAGAATTTTTCAGAAAACTTTATATCCATTGCATTTTATGGCACTAACTTACAAAACTTTCAGATGATTACAAATAATTTTCCATTTTGGGGGAAATCCTATTATTGAAGGACACATTAAAATGATAGAGTTCAGAAAGACACACTCAATAATTTTTTACTCAATAGTTAGAAAGTCTTACATGGAACCATCTAAATAAAATAACTTGCTTATTCATTATTTTAAAATATAGGATGAAGCATCTTCTTGCCCCAAATGGCTTATTAATACATTTAAAGTATACTTAATATCCCTGTGTCACACAGAGAATAAAATTCACTGTATTAGTTACCTTCTCTGAAAGTCTATGGATCATGCTAAGAGAATGTGAAGTGGGAACAAAAAAACAGCACTTCCAGGTCTCCCTTCAGACACAATCTACTAGAAAGAAACAGTCAGGGTAGTTAGAGAACTCCAAGGGTTGCATCTTACCGATAAGACATTCTCATTTTTCCAAACAGGTTAAACAACCTCAGTCCATGTTCTATGGACAGTTCAAATTTCTGATAAATAAATGGGTTGCTAAATACCTTATTGTTTTGTTAATCAAAGATAAGAGTAGATAACATATTACCTTCATTGAATGACCTTCTGTCTACCCTTACTACAGCAATTCTGATTTCTCTAATGATTGTCAAGTAAAGATACAGAATAGATTTTTATCATCCTTTCCTGTTACCTGAATTGACTAGTTGACAATTAAATTCCAAAAAATACTATTGGCCTCAGAAATAAACCAATTTCTTGGTCAGTGCTTGTCAGAATTTTAAATATAAAAGTAATTTTGTAAATTTTTGTCCAGGTTCCAACATCTATTAAATCCCATTTATTTTCCCAAAAAATTGAGGGTTATATTTTAGCAATTAAGATCTTTGAGTAGATCTGTGCTCATTTATGAAATCCAACCAAAAATAGAGTAAGCAAAATATCCTGGAGCTTTTTAACACTTTTACTTATATAATAATTAAATGTGAAATATGTAGGTGCTTGATTAGTTCACAGAAAACATAGAAAATGATGGTTTAATGTGTTATCAAAAATCAAAACTGTAAAAATCATAAGTTTTTACTGTTTTCACTGTAAACCTTTAAAAAATCATTTTATGTTGAATGTTACTATGTAACTAATTAAGCCTATATGAAAAGGAATAAATTACTTCTGAAGGGACCAGCTCCCCATTTCAGCAGCCATAACAGCTGAACACATACTTGCCTCGTCCTTGCCTTGGTCACTAGAAGGTCAGATGCCTGCCTCGTGGCAAGGAACCAATCAGAAGTTAACTGGTGGTGCTATGCTTTATGGCTCTGGGTGTGCTTTTTGGACAAGTGCACAGCAATGACGTGCAGAGCATAGCCACCCTGGGAGGGCCTAGGGCCATAACAACCAGTTGACCAATCAACACAAGGAAACCCTCCAAGCCTGGAGGCACACCAATCCTGAGCCTGTGGGTACCCCTAGACACTCCCCTTAGGTTGACCTATAAATCTCTATACAGACGCTTTGAGCTGTCTTTCCTAGCCATCTGCTATGGCGGGTGGATGAAGGCCGGAGCTAACATGGGGTTAGCTTGTTAACTACAATAAAGCCTCTTGCTATTTGCATCAAGTTTCCGCCTTCGCATGGTGATTGGGATGGACGCATTCCTGGACCGAGATCCTGGGAGCCTGAGCCTTCCCGGGGTCTTTCACTTCCATACTATCCATACTTGTGATATACGTTCCTCTATTGAAAATTGAATCAGCCCCTAGAATTAATGCAAGTAGCTCTCATGATCTCCTAAATAGATTGGAGAGCTATTGCTTCTGATATCTGGACAGAGTAAAAGTTTCTAATTTTGATCATATGTTTACTCAAAGATGATCATTTTGATGGATAAAATCACCAACCCTTTGCATTGAGAAGTGTTGACCTTGCTCCCTAGTTTGTAAGATCCTCAAATGTGCTGTCAATGCAAAATTGACCTGTTAATTTGAGGTCATTTGGGGGGGGCATTAAATATTGTGTGATATGAAAAACAAATAAAATTCAACAGCATCAATTAATGGATTAATCAAACATGTATATAGAATATGTGCAAATATCTTATATTTAGACACATAGATACAATATTTACCATGGGTGCTGTAGAAATATTCCACATTTCAAGATAATGCTAGCACTAATGGTTTATAGGACTGTTAATTGTAAACATACATGGGGGACAATGGTTCCAAACACAATCTAATAGAAAGCCTCAGATTTTTCCTCTGAGTTCAGAAGGTTTGTACATAATTAGTAGGAAGAGGGATTGAGGCATTATATAAACTACAGCAGTGTTTGAAATGATTTATTAGCACCTCTGAAATCCTAAGTGAAAGAAGTCAACTAGAGTCCCGAGTTCACAGATCAAGAATGTAAGGCAAGAGGATGGCAAAACAAAGGAGTTACAGACCACAGGTGGGCCTTCTTAATCTCGTGAGAACTGCCCAACTATGCTTTTCAACACAAACTCTGATGGGTATTATTATTTAATAGTAACTCTTATGTTTCCCTAGGACTTCTTTGCAGATATAATCAAGGTTTAGAAATATAGATGATTATTCTATATTAGAATGAATCCTTAATCAAATGAGACTGTCCTTTTAAAAGACAGAGAAGATACAATTCAGAGAAGGTGTGGTGTACATCAAGGTGGAGATTAGAGTGATGAAAATATGAATGTCAAGTGTTGCTGGAAATGTCTAGAAGCTAGGATAGATGCGTGAGTAATTTCCTCCTCAGAGCATATTGCTAAAGTAAGTATCGATGGGCTCTGTAACTCCAGAGCCAATAAAACATTTTTTGAAGCCTTAAATTTTTGTCAGACATAGGAGAACCTTTAAAGTTCTTTGAGCTGGGACTTCTGTCACAAAAAGTTCTGGTAGAATGATAGGAATAGATGTAGAGAAGCTAGTGTGGAGAATTATGGTGGTTACCCTTGATATAAGCAATGTCAAAAATTAGGATCATACTCTAAGGAAGGAGGAAAATGTAGGGTCATTGCCCTGGGAGATAGGAGAAATTTCTGTGCTTGTGATGATGAGGGAATACATTAAGACCTGCCTTTGGATGCTAACATCCTGCAATCTATTGGATAGTTTGACCCTAAGAAGACTTGTTTCACTTAAAGTCATACACGGGGAACAAGTACAGCAAAGGGGCATGTGTTTTATATTGGTTTTTGCTTTAAAAATCTCTTGTTGAGTTTTTTACATCATGTCTTTATATAGTACATTTCCTACTATAAACACATTTTACTATTTATTTATTAATATGTACATGTATGTGCAGGTACTCTCAGAGGCAAGAAGTGGGTGTTACAGTTCCTAGAACTAAATCTGGCAGGTTTAGTTTTACAGCTACTGGTGTGGGTTCTGGGAACCTAACTCTTATTCTCTGAAAATGCAGGAAGTGTTCTTCACCACTAAGCTGTTTATCTGTCCAGACACAACTATTGCTACTTTCAACAGAAAAAAATGTCCAAATAGGTTTTAAAAAAGCACAAAAATAACATTAAAAGGAAAGAGTAAAATGTTTTCATTTAGTATATTATTTTGCTTTCTATAATGATATAATTGTAATGAAAATATGATGGGGATTTCGAGGTATTGTCAAATAATAAATGAATGCTGACAAAATCTAAATTAGATATGAACAATGATTGATAATAATTAAACAATAACCATATCAGCAAACTATTCTTTTTTTATCATTTCAACACATTTTTACCCCTAGGGATAACATTTCAAGTAGTAGAACTATTTCTGGAAAAAAGTACATACACTCAGGGGGAAAAATGACAAGCTGAATCACAAAGTTTTTATTTTGGTTGTTGAAAGCCAAGGGCTTAAAGTTGCATCTGGAAAAATAGATGAAATATAAGCTGTAAGATTAAGGATTTTTATCTTAATGGATGTCCATGATCTAGTGATCATTTCAAAGTCAGACAACAAACAGCTACACCTGCTTGCATTCCACTCTGCCTTGGTTATGCCCAAGAGCAAACATTTGCTCATAATCTGGGAGCACTTTTGTCAAATTGAAAACAGATTTCACCAAATGGCACCAGTTATGGAAAAATTCCTGATGGTTGTAAAGATAATGGGGAAGTCTGGAAGTGGATGATAGTTACTGTTGAAATATACTTAGAATTTCTGGTAATATGGGTTGTTTATCATGATCTTAGCTTTTAACAAAACTCTTACTGGCAAATTATTGCTATATATACTTGCCTGGGTTGTTTGAGAGTTTTACATTAATATTTCTGCAAATTTTCAAAACCGATTTTCCAAGAATGCTTTTTGAAAAGAAGCTGATAATAACACTAAACAATGAGTGAGAATGACAAATAGAATCATTCGCATTTGACTTTTTGCACACAAAATGTGTTGTATGTACTATTAGTGTAGTCAATAAAGCAATTGCAATGGCTGACTGGACACTGTGGCTCACTCTGTGAATATGTCTGTGCAACATCTTCAACTTTAGACACACTGATATTATTAAAAGGTGATCTGTTAATAACTACATTTTTCTACAATGATGCTGACCATTCTTCCTGGACCTTGGGTTCCTAGATAAACTTGTTTCAAATCTGTTGCTGAGTTAAATGATGTTGTCAAGTACTATCCATATTTATTTTGGGTTTTGATTATCCAACTGCCAAGCTTCTCTACTACATAGAGTTTGATTTGTTCAACAAATAGTTACTGATAACTATTTCCTTTTTAAAAACATGTTTCACCCATTTTCATACCAATCCTAGTTCCCATTCCCTCCCCTCCTCCTGCTTCCCCCACCTTCCTCCCTTCCACTATTCAGAGAGAGTAAGGCTTCCCATGGGGAGTCAACAAAGTCTGGCATATCACATTGAGACAGGACAAAGACCCTCCCCGCTTTATCTAGGCTAAGCAAGGTATCCCTCCAAACTTTCATCCAGCAACTGATGGAAGCAGATGCAGAGATCGACAGCTAAACATTGGGCCGACCTGCCAAAGACAGGGAGGATCAATAATATGAGCAAACAGGTGAAGAACAATTTGGGGATATTCGAAGAATCAGCTGACCTGAGCGACTGGTAGCTCACTGAGTCTGGACTGACAGCAGGGGAACCTGCATAGGACCAAACTAGACCCTCTGAATATGGGTAACCATTGTATGGCTTGGGCAGTCTATGGAGCTACTGGCAGTGGGACCAAGGTTTGTCGCTAGTGCTTGAACAGGCTTTTTGGAGCCTAACTCTTTGTAGAATACCTTGCTCAGCCTTATTAATGAATTCTCCACACACAGCCTAATCTAATGAAATTGGAAAAGCTACACAAAAAGGCACAGGGCAGTTATTTTCCTGAGGAAGGTCCGAGGACAACTCTAGGAAGGATTAAGAGTAGGAGCTGGGTACTCTCTGCGGACAGCTCTTTTAGAAGTGCTGAGAAATAAGTTGGTAATTCCTGAAGGGAGATCAGAGCACTGCCTCACCATCACCTGTAGAACAATGTTGCACATTGCATTAAAGCAGCAGTTCTCATTCTGTGAGTTGCGACCCTTTGGGGGTCCAACGACCCTTTCACAGAGCTCATATATCAGATATCCTGCATATAAGACATTTGTATTATGATTCATAACTAACAAAATTATAGTTATGAAGGAGAAACAAAAATAATATTAAATAATATTATGACTGGGGGTCACCACAACATGAGAGACTGTAATAAAGGCTTGCAGCATTGGGCAGGTTGAGAAACACTGTATTAGAGTGTTCTTAAAGAAAGGCCAAAAGAGACAAAATGCAATAAGCTATGATAGGAAAAGTCTAATGACAGAAAATGAAATATGTTCATTGGATTAGAAGTGAAATTCTAAATCCAAGCTGGAACCAAATAGTGGAAAGCTCTGATCTTGGTGAGATTCTAGTCTTGAATGGATTATAAAGGTGGATACTAAATGGATAATGAAATCATCGAATCAAAACTTCTGATTTCTTGATGTAAGTTTATTCCTGACTGAAAATCATTGTCTGTCTCCTCTTACCTTTGCTTTCTTTGTCTCTCCTCCTCTCCCTTCCCCTGCCCCCCCTCCCGTGTGTCTGTGTGTTTATTGTGTTTCTCTGTGTATTGTATGTATGTGTTCATGTGACTTCAGGGGTGTGCATGTGAGAACCTTAGGGGAATCACGGGTATGGATCTTCACTTTCTATTTTTTTTATTGGAAGCAGAGTCTTTCTTTCTATGCCATGTATATTAGGCTAGCTGGACTCTGAGCTTCCCGGGACTCTCCTGTCTCCACCTCCTAACAGGGATTACAGAGGGGCAACACTGCATGGGCTTTATGTGAATTCTGGCAATCTGATTTCAAGTAGGCACACTTGAGAAGTAAGCACTTTATTTACTCCCAGAGCCATCTCCCCAGAGTGAAGGTCCCTAGAGAAATGTGATGTTGTTAAAAAATATTAATCTAATCAAACTATATAAACTCCAGAGTAATAAAAAGATTATTAAAAAAATACAAGCTATCTAAACTCCATGGTTTTAACTTACTTGTAAACTAAACTAAGTCTGTTATTATTGGAAAGAAAGTGGCAGATTATATGAGACTTCCAATTGTGTGTGGAGAATGCGCATCAGAAATTGTGTTATCTATTATAGAAAGATCCAGTATTTTTAAAAGATACTTATACCATAGATATGAACTTAACTTCACCCTGAACATTGAGTAAGAGAACCAGGTAAAATTAGGTAATCTAATGAAATAAAAAGTAAACCCTCTCTTGAGAAAAAACTAAATATTTAGTTATTTTTTTTAAAGAGACACAAGCTTGTTTTCCTTTGCTTTAGTAAAAGACTGCATTATGCTGGTGTAAGATGCTATTCTTATCTTTCAAAGCTATTTGGTTGGTATTCAACTTATTTGAAAAGATATACCAGAAAAAGTGTTTAGTACATCTGTTTCCAAGATATACAGAATTGTTTAAAGTTGTAGGGAGGTTTACATCACAAAAGATCAACCTATTTTTATTTCCTCTTCCACTTTTCAATTACAGATTAAATACACAGAGTGTTACATGATGCTTCTGATGTTTTATGTCAGCATGGTAACACAGATGACTTAGTGAGATAGAAGCACCTATTCACATTATGAAAGATCTATTTAAAATTAAGTTGCCATTATTCCTTAAGATTAATGAAGTGGTATCTTTAAGTTTATACTTTATTGTAAACAAGTGAATAATTAGTTCAGAGATTAAAGCACAAATGTAACATATGTTAAACATACACACATAAGATATGCAACAGATTCACACACACACACACACACACACACACACACACACACACACACACACATTTATTCCTTTCACACACTTTTTCCCCAACCTCTGTTTCTTTGGGGTTAAGCAGAATGCATCTATTTAAATAATTTTAAAAGCTTTCCTTTTTCTAGATTTCAAATTAGAAACTTTCATATCTTAACGGTTTCAGAACAAATATAAGGACTATATAAGTTGGTTTATTAAGAAAATACACCAGAAGCCTTTGCCCTGAAATTACTGCAAACTGAACATTTTTCTACACTGTTGCATGTATAACTTTTATAGCATGAATAAAATGACAGTCTTGCTTTCTTTGATTGCCTAGCATCTTTTGCAAATGTAACATAGATGGTTTTATGAAGTAGGTCACAGCATTAAAAGTGCCGCTTATCTTAGATTATATTGTTTCTCTACTGACAATGGAGGAGACAAAAGCCACTCAATTATAAAAGCCAATTTAAAGTATAAAGACCCTAGGTGCTCATTACTTGTAATACTTCAACACCAGATGTCCCATTTTTCATAGATGATCTGTTATTTACTTTCTCAGTGAGAGTCTAAAATCCCTGCTGGCATACAACATTGACTTCTTCCATTTGAGAACACAAAAATACACATTTCTCAGAGTTTTTGATTTTTAGTTCATAAATTTTATTTGTTTTCAAACAGAGACAGTTGACTTACAAATCACTGGGTGCAACAATTCTATTTTGCCAAACCATATTTTGCGGTAATATTTTTATTTTAAATTTAATTCTAATTTTGTTTCCTTGATGTTGTGGGTAGAGTAACCATATTTAAAAATAGAGGCTATAGACTAGTTGGCTAAGACAGCTTAAAAATACACCTACACACAATCTGGTTACTGTAGACCTTCTTTGCATATACAGTAATAAACTCTCCATGTTCCCTGTTTAGTCTATAATGGGTAGATTAAGAAAGGATAAGAAAACAGGACAAACAATAACCACATTCTTGAGGGAAATAACCCCTCAGGAAAACAATTAAGATTTTTTTGTGGTATGCGTCAAGTACAAAAATGACCAATTTTAAATTCTACTCACAATGACATTTGTTTCTTTATTCTTGATTTTAGTAATTTCTTTTTGTATTATCTTTTTTTTTCACCAGGAAGGTTGCTTTTTTGTGAAGGCATTAAAAACAATCACTTTTTACATAGTGTATAACTGTCACTTAAGGCAAATATTATGAATTAACACAGATAATTGTTCCATGTTATCTCTTCACTATTATAAATAGATATTGAAAGAAAAATAGTGAAAAGTTCATACAACACATGTTAGTTATTAAATATAAGGGAAATCACTTCACTAAAATGGGTGCAATTCTAGTTATCCAATTATTATTTTACTGATGGGGAATGTACTGTGTATGTTCATCTTATTGATTATTGAATAAAGTTCTGTTTGGCCAATGAAAGAGCAAGTAGACAGGACTAGGAGTCAAAGAGGATTCTGGGAAATGTAGTAGAGAAATGATGTTCCAGGCAGGAAGTGACATAGCACAAGACTCATATTTAAGAAAGGAGAAACAGGAAGTGAACCTTTTTCCCCTCCGCTCTACCTCCAGCTGCACAATGTGAGCCACCGGCAACAGAGGGTGTCATCAGAAAACATCCTCTATAAGATAAGTCTTATAAAATATATAGATTTATGATAATTAAGACTGAGCTAACAGATGAGAATCCTAGTCATTAGCCAAGCAGCATTGTACCTAATACAAGTCTCTCTGTGCATTAATTGATGCCCTAACTCAGGCAGGTGGCTGGTGTAGAGAGCACATGTGGCAGTGGGGCTCGGTGGCTTTGGCAGAAAGATTTATCTTAACATTTTACAAATGAAATGAAATTAAATGGCTATGCATTACAATTTTCTCCCCAAAATTGTACTACATCTTCAAAGAACATATTTTGTGATGAGGCCTTAAAAAAAATCTGTTGTAGCTATTGTAACACCAATTATAGATTTATCACCTTATTCAAATGTAACTTCTTCTATTTATTGAGTTAACTTAGAATTTTAAAATCAGCCTGGTTATGTATATTTTTTGGATTGAGGCAGGTGTTGCAATAGTCATTCTCAGAAATTTATTGACCAGATTTTAAGTTCCCTTAACAGAAGAAGAAAAATATACATCTCTATAAAATATATTTTGATATTTCACTTAATAAATATGGTTCCCTTAGTAAAACACTAGATGTAATTTTCTTTAAAAATATAAACTCTAATATATACAGCCGTGTATCATCTACTAGGATACATCAAAAATGCATGATTAGTAAGTTCATAATTCAAAAACATTGGAGAAGGCATATACAGCATCTTACATGGTCTGCTCTTTCCACACACTAAGACAAATAAAAGAGTCCATATTTCCAAGATCCTATAGCCTATCTATTCCCTGAAGAGCCATTATGTATTATGTGGAATACCATAAATGACTATAGACTCAAAATAAAACCTGATGCTTACAAATGAATCACTATTTTCTCTCATTCTCTAACATTATTTTTCTGTTTACGAATTTATGGGTTTATTGCACCTATAATAGTTGATAGGTCAATAATAGTTGAAAGAGGAATAATGCAGACTGTTACATAATGTAGGGTATAACTTATTGATAAAAGATATTTTATAAATATGTTTTCCTATAACTAATAAGGTATAAATGCCAATGAAAAAAATGAGTTTAAAGGGGTGTTTTAATTGTTAATTGTTTAATTGTCAATAAACAAAAGCCAACAAATATATACAGTAGATAGGTCCGGTAAAAGAATCACATATGAAGCACTGTTACTCCATCCATCCAAGATGTGTCCACTGGTGTAATAGTGCCAAGATTGTTTATAGTGACAATGAACTGCTCTTTTGGTTGGATCTGAGGCTTGCGCCTCAGTAAGGAATTCATGATTTGTACTGCAAACATGACCAAATGGTAAAACTTATTGATACTTTCTTATTAAATGACCATGTTCTCAAACTGCCTTGTACGTACCTGAGTTTGTATCCTTGGTTTGAGCTCTTCTCAACTTTGGTTAGAGAAGCCTGTTATTGTAGCAGGTAGAGATTGTAGTAGAGACAGATAACTTATCAGAGCTCTGAGAGTAAGTGGCTTTGTATCATCAGCTAAAGGCTAGACACCGATTATCTATCAATCTCCCAACTAGTCAATGTTAACAGAAGGAGCAAGAAATGACTTAAGAACCAGGAAATGGAAAGTGTGCTGGGAAATGCTGTCCTTTGGTTCTGACATGGCTGTTACATGGAATCACAGCAGCTGGAAAAGCCAGGGAGTACTCCAAGCTTAATAAGCTATTTTAGGAACCTGCAAGATATGCTGAATGAATTGCAAACAATAGAGGTCTTGCTGTGAGATCCTAGAAGGGAGTTTGAGAGCTCCACACAGACTCCATTGGAGCTATTAATTTGCTAGTTTGAGAGCCCATGGTTCTGGTCTGCTGTGGTTGAAGATTCAACTGTGATTAACATGAGACCGGCACCTAAAGTTGGGTCAGAACTGTTAACTCAAGTTTTAGGAGTGTCAATAACCTCTAATGGTTTCTGTTCAACAGGCTTGCATATCAGACAAAGCACTCACATACATAAAGTATAAACAAAAAATTATTTTTAAAATATAAAATTGGGTTAGTATGTTATTGAATTTGTCTATATGTTACTCCACTCATTTTAGTTAGTATGTGTGTTTTCATAAGTCAATAAGAGCCAATCTTACTTTATCCTTCCACATTTCAAAATGAATTGAAAAATTAAGATTTTAATATAAGATAAGCACAAAACTTACTTTTTACAGAGGCTTCAGCCACTATTATGTGCAGATTCCTGAATGTTAAGTCATACTGAAAATTAGTTTTTAGATTTATACATGTATTTTTTTTCAGCAGGTAAATGAACAGTAATTCTTATATAACATTTGAAGTAGCTTCAATACTTCTGTGTTTTGTACCCCAGGAATTCTAAAGATGTTATTGCTACAAACAAAATAAAGAAAAATACAGTTTAATTGTTAAAGTTTAGTACTTGTTAGTGTACAGAACAATCTCTTTTTAAATTAAACTCTAAGAAAGAATTAACTTGCAACTGTAGAAATTATCACCAAATAAACTATTCTGTTTGTTTTCATAATTTGTTAAATGTAAAAAAAAAAAAATGTGCTTTCTACCTGAATGGTAATTTAATAGGCTGCCCCAAAATGCAATATTTCCAAAAGAGCTAAACTTGTTTTATAGACAAATTGGGTTTTGTTTTGGAACTACATCTTATTAAAAAATGTGCAAGAGGCACAACTTCTGTTCTAAGAGGCTTCCTATAATTTTAACAGTAATCCCATAACTTTTGTTATTGCTCAGATTTAGCTTTTGTTCTAACTCCATATTTTCTTCTTTCTTGTTATCAGAGTGACCACGAATGTTGGAATTTATCCATATAGAACCAAAGAATGACCAAAACAGAGAATGATAATCCACTGTTTATGAGACAAATATCATTTTAAGATAAAGGAAAAATTGACAAGGTGAGAATGCGCTACCATAACTGGAACAGGGAAAGGAAAGTGGTAAAGAGACATAATTCCATTTTCATTAAAATTTATTTAAAAAAAAAAGAAATCTGAAAAATAATCAAATAGAGGCAAAGAGACTCTCCACATGATTTATATGTGTATTCTCTATTCTGCAGATAAAATTATTAGACATCTTCCAGTTTGGGCTCTACTTGTATTTTGACTATGGTTGATTTTTCAATTATGGACATGAAACCCCTTACATTGCTTATATGCTTAAGGTTCCTTAGATAGAATCTACAATACAGCCATTGATGGCCTATAACATGATAAATACTTAAAGATTGAAGAATGGGATAAAACAAGAGGGTAGTTATAACAGGTATTCATTTAAACTGTCCCATTCCCTCTCTGTTGCAATTCCTTATCCCTTTTTTGTTTAGAAGAAGTCTTTGTGTTTTTCTAGGAAAACTTGTGCAGACAATCCCAGTTCATTGTGAGACTTCCACTACTGAAATGGAAAGCCACAGCATGATGGAATCCCCATGTAAGTCATGGATCTTGCCATTTTCTATCTATATTCCTCCTTATTTCTCTGATAAAGGATAATTGCCCCCTCAGCCAAAAAACCTCCCTGAGATTGTCATTGATATGAGGGAGAATATTCTGTTTTCTTCAGCATTAGGTTTTAATAAACCTGTTTCTTTTCCTGAGTTTTTGTATAACAATGAACAGTATGAACATCAGATTCAGGTAAGAAATGCATACACAATTTATTTAAACACATTTTCTATTCACCTTGAAAGCATTTTATTTTTCTTTTCATTTTGGGGGGACTTGTTTCTGTTTTCCATAGCTTCAATAAAAATAAGTCTTCCATATGAATTTCACAGATTTGATAGGTGGCTGTATTCTTTCCATATTATCTTTCATTTCCCCCATAACCAATTCTTGTATTGTGTAGATCCTACACAAAACACCACCAAATGAGTCTATGATGAATTAGAGATCTTAACCAGGTATAAATTCTCTAATAATGTCAAGGATTTTAGTAATCACAAAGGCCAATTGAAATAGAAGTCCAGGATCACCAGCAGATATGTACAGCTTCATGCTTATCACATTAGAACGTGTTTTGTCTTGGATTAACATTTAGGGTCCCTGAGATATATCTGAGACCATACTACTTATACAAGGGATAGGAACTTTTGGTGCAAAAACATGGTAGAATTATACTGTTTTATATATGTGTAGACATTCTAGAGGCAAAGATTTCCACTAGATAGCACCATTAATTTGCCCAATTATGTTCACATGCTGACAAGGACATCTGAACAGGTCAGTCAGTTACATTCTTCATCAATTGTTTCCTATTCACAAATGGACAGAATTACAGACTTGATGTCAGCTTTAATTTCCTGTACTACCCAAAGGTTATTTCAGCCTTGGCCAGTGAAAGTTAAGCCTAATGCCAGCAGACATTTAAAGCATTAGAATTCCTACCTAATTTTAAAAGAAGCATAAATACTCTCGATGATCAGGCTGTAGTTTTCTGGTTAGCAATGTGGAAAGTGGAAAATAAACACTGTCCCTCCATGTGTTCAATCAAGATGACATTCTCTCCTCATATTTTGGCTGCTTCCTTTTTCATAGTTGTCACTAGCAAGGTTGGCTGTCAATAAATTTTAGTTACTAAAACACAGAGCACAGTCTACAACAAGGACTGGGGTGAGTAATGTTTCCTTGGGTTTAAAAGCTTCTAAAACTGAAGTATAGACTGTAGTGAAGCACATACATGTTTACAGCAATGGTTTTAAGTAAAATTGCTCACACAAACACCCTCATAGTAAAGGCAGAAATTTATTTTCTGTCTATTCATTCATTATTTTATCAACATTCAATAAGTTACTATAGATCTTTTCTTATATTAAGATCTGAGGGGATAACCATTGAAGGACACATTTCATTTGTTTAAGCCAGAGAAAACATTGTTTAAGAGTCTTCTTGATTCCTTGATTGATTGATTGATTCTTACAAGCACACATAGGGGTATGATAAATGACAAAGTAAGCAGAACATTTTTTTGCAGATGTCCATTACCACAACAAACCTTGAGAAACCCACTGTGCTCAAAGACTTCAAAAAAGCCAGAGTGATTAAAGATGAGTAAGCACTGAAGAGAAGAACAAAAGTGAGGAATGACAAGTAGGAACAGTGGTCAATACAATGGTTTGGGGATTTAGTCTGATGATAAAATAAATTTAATAGAATGTCTTAAGTGTGATAGATCCACAGTAATCTTTAGTGATATTATATAAGACTTGATGAGATATGAATGATGATAAGAATCGTTGCTACTTTTAGTCCAGTTGTTTAGCAGACACTCCCTGGCATAGATAAGGATCTGGGTTCAAACTTGATCATGTCAAAGTCTCATCTCTCTGTGGGGATAAGGGCAAAAACTCAAGACTTTAATAAAAAGTGTGAGATAGGATTTGATGATTGGCAGAATATAGATGTTAATGATGATGTCAAAATGATGGATGACATAGTTTTTATATGTAAGCCATAGAAATTTAATCTAGATGATTCATGCAGACATGAAATATAAAATTCTGATGAGAAGATAACAGCTTCAGTGGCAGACATGAGAAGCAAAGCTCAGACATTGCCTAGATAGAAATGCCTTCCCAAAACAAGGCTATTTCCTGGAGGCAGATCAGTCTTAGGTTTTGGACAGAAACAGGCACAGTTTTGTTTGTTGGTTCTTTTTGTTTGTTTTTTCCCATTGCTGCTATTTTCTTTTGTTTTCAATGGAAATTGTGTTATCTCTGGTACCTATTTGAGATCAGGCAGGTTTAACTCATTGTTCTCCTTTATATAGTGTCTTAATTCTTAAACTCACTGTAGGAGATAAGAAGATGGCTTAGTAGACAAAGGCTTGCCAGGCAAGCCTGAGGATTAGACTGCAGTTCAGATCCTCAGACCCATTTAAAAACGGAGCATACACTATGGCCATCTGCAATCTCACCATGAAGCAGGTAATGGCAAGGCATCCTCAGGGCAAGCTGGCTAGCAGGACTAGCGGAATTGGAAAGCCATGATTTCTGCATCAGACTCTAAATTAATAAAGTGCAGAATTATTAAAGAAGGTATCTGATATCAACATCAGGTATCCATGTGCATATACATGCCTGTATACCCACACACATATGTGTGTCTACAAATGTGGAAGCACACATACATCAATCTACATGTACACACAGTAATAAATAAATAAGTGGAAAGGACAAATTATGACAACAACAACATATCCATTCAACAATAATCCAATTCTGAATCAACTGAATCATGTGCTAATTATTTACCTGGAAGTACAGTTGTTAAAAATTCACAAGTGTATATTTTCAACAGTACCCAATATTACTACCTTCAAAAGAAGAGCAGGAATGGATAAAGAGGAGGTAGAGAAGCAGGAAGAGGAGGAGGAAAGAGATTTCTGGATTTCTTGTCAACAGCAGCAACATAGGAGCTACTTGCCAAAACATACAGAATTTAGAGAAATTTAGTCTTAATATTTAGGCCACCAAAATAATTAGTATTTGGATACGACTAAGGAGCATATGAGACAGAAATGCAAACCCAAGAGAAACATTAAATTTTATGACTACAATTAGGCAATCAGTTTTCTTTGTGTAATTGTAATAACTATGGAAGTTTTTTACATTTTCTTGATAAAGTTTCTTTTCGGTTTATAGAAGCTGAAAAATATTAAAATTCCATGGTCTAGAAATTGTACTTAAGTATTTGAGGACTTTATAACTCTACATAGAATTGTCCTACATGACTACTATTTTATATTGCATTCTTGTCTAAGCGAGAATCTGTTGAGTCTTGGCACAGATACATAAATCATTTCCTTTCACTTAAACCCTTATTTATGTAGTGAAAATGCATAAACTATAAAAGTATCAATAAAAATAATATAATTGAATTTTTATCATTAGAACTGGCTCTCATTTAATGGCTATAATAACAATGGAACATATATAGTTCTTCCTTCAGCATGTGTTCATTAACTACTGTATTTTAATAACCACTATAGATAGTATGCAGACAGCCAAGTGCATCAAAACTCTGGTAGTTGATCAGTATTTATTCCTAGTATACGAATGGACTTTGGGAACCCTCTCCATGTAGAGGAACACCTTCTCAGCCTAGATACACAGGGGAGTGTGTAGGCCCGGCTCCAAATGGTATGACAGACTTTGAAGATCTCTCATGGAAGGCCCCAACTTCCCTGTGGAGCAGAAAGGGTTTGGGATAGGGCTGGGAGGGGGAGGGGAGGAGGAGAGGGAGAGGGTACTGGGACTGACATGTAAAAGAAGCTTGTTTCTAATTTAAAATTGGTCTAATTACAATTACTAAAATAAAACAGAAAAATTGATTTTCTAGAGACAAGGAAAATATAACAAATACTTGAATTGATCAATATATAAGAATTTTGAAAAAAATAATTTAAGGTAAAAGATTAGAGTTGAATATGAAAACAATAGTGACATTTGCATAGAAAGATGAGAAAGAAAATAATCTTTCAAGCAAATGTTTGGGTTAAATGTATTCAAGGTGAGGGGATAGAAGACAGAGGGTCTGGAGAAAGTCTGGTATTGAGAACCAGCGACAAGGCTTTTGCATACTTTTAAGAAGTTTTGATATTTTTTTAATTTTTAAAAAATAAAACTTAATGATATAAAAGGTATCATTAGTAAATTTTTACAAATGAAGACAATAGGCTGTTAGTGAGGAACAGACAGTTAAGTCAATCTGAACTGATTTTGGTACTCACTTTAGCATAATCCTCCAAATCCCTCATGCATGATCTTGGAGATATGGATAGTAATGAATCATATCATCATAAAACCTGAAATAAGTTCTTCTTATTAATTTAATCAACTATAGAAACTTATCAGGAAATAATTGGACAATTCCACAATGATACAACTCTGGGAGGGCCACTGTGTCCCACAAAACTGTTTTGAAGTATTAAATAATAAACACAAATGTTTTGTGTTTTAAACCAAAAGATAATTTGAGGCTAATAAGATATATTATATACTTTATATAATTACATAAGGTTAAGTATTTAAATATATTGTTAGGGATATAAGAAGTTAGTAAATACAGAACAGGTACCATTTTAACTTAGTTTAATTAATTTACTTATTTGTCTGTTTGTTTTTTGATACAGGGTTTCTCTGTTTTGCTTTGGAGCTGATCCTCAAACTGTATTAAAGGCTCTCAGCAGTAGGAAGATTGAGAATCACTGTTAGAGATGCTTATAGACTTTATACCTGCAGTCTTTATCGGTTTCCTGTAAGTGGGGTATATGTCTCATCCACATAGATTACCAAAGTATTCTTATGAGATGTGAACTTTTGTTATGACATAATATTATAGCTACTTTCCAGTGGTATGTCTCCAATTTCTCATATGACATCTTTTGATGAAAAAAATATAGTCAGTGAGCTATGAATACCCTTTTATAAAACTCCAACAGAAAATGAGAGAATACCATTCACCAAGTAGGGCTAGTGATTTTTTCATTAACTTTTATTTGCAAACACATGAAGTTAGTAAACTGCTCATCATGTACTTAGGGGTGAATTTTCTGCCTCAACTTAGTAGATATCATCTATTCTTTAGTATATGATAATGTTGTATACATGCCAGACATCTAGAAAATACTTGTTTAAATGTTTCCGCCAAGACATGGAAGCAAATAGGACAAAGGTAAATCTTCATCTCACCTTCTGATCCTCCCATCCCAATTACCCTGGTCTCAACCCTACTCTGTAGTACTACATGTGTTGTGGTTTCCCTTTCCTCTCTGACACCATCCCTATTGGATCACAAAGAACTTATCCTCCAAACTGCCTTCCCTCAACTCATCCCATTATCCTGACCTGTAACACCAGTACGCATTTCCTGTGAACACACCAGCTGAACAGACCAAGGAAACAGGTAAGCTAGCTGTTGACCTTCATTACTACCTCCTTTCCTCCAAACCCAACTCCCAGTTCTTCCCTGTCTCTGAAATAGAACAACTGCTGCAACCTGCTTTACACATATGCCCATATCTATGATGCATTCCACAGACCTTCTTCCATCCCCCTCTCCCTACTTGACCCTTTATCCTAGCCACCATATCCAGCAGCTACTCCCTGATGAGCACAGAACACTCTTGCTAGTGAAATGGGTGGGTTCTCCTGTAGATTTCACTCTCTCCTTCTGTTCCTATAGATGTAACTCCCTAGTCCTATCACCAGTGCTATTTCAGATCATCTGGGGAGGCCACACTCCACTGTCCACCATTTCAATGAGAAAACTTAAGCAGATCCTCATTGAATACTCTGCAATCCTCCCTTCTGTGAAAACCTGCAGACTCCTAGCCTATCCACATTCCTAAATGTCAACTTCCCCAATATCCAAATCCTTCCCCCAAATCCTATCTATCACATATCCTTTCTGCTCCCCTTGGATGATGAGGCCTTCCATAGGGTGTCATCAGTGTCTATTGTATCCTTTGGGATAGGGCTTAGGCCAACTCCCCGTGTGTGTTGGCTCAGGGAGTATTCCTCTATATGGAATGGGCTCCCAAAGTCCACACCTATGCTAGGGATAAGTACTGAACTACTACAGGAGGTCCCATAGATTTCTGAGGTTACCTCACAGAAACCCATGTTCCTGGGGTCTGGACCAGTCCTATGCTGGTATTCCAACTATCAGTCTGGGGAGCAAAAGTTCCCAGATGTTCAGGTCAGCTGTTTCTGTGGGTTTCACTAGCCTGGTCTGGACCACTGTGCTCTTCTCTTCTCCTTCTCTGAATCTGGGTTTCAGTTCAGTTTGGTGATTAGTTGTGGGGGTCTGCTTCTACTTCCACCAGCTGCTGGATGAATTGCATCTGATTTTTAAAAGGAGATTCTAAAAGTCAGAAAGGCCTGGACAGATGTTCTGTAAAGTCTAAAAGACTATAGATGTCATCCTAGAATACTATATCCAACAAAACTTTCAGTCACCATGGATGGGAAAAATGAGATATTTCTTCTTAAATTTGCTTACTTCTAATAGAAAGTGTTGGAAGTAAAATTTCAACCTAAGGAAGTTAACTACATCCATTAAAGCACAGGGAATAAATAATCTCACACCAGCAAAACCTAAAGAAAGGAAGTGCTCTCTGTCTCTCTTTCCCTCCCTCCTCTCTCTCTCTCTCTCTCTCTCTCTCTCTCTCTCTCTCTCTCTCTCTCTCTCTCTCCTCCCTCCCTCCTTCCTCCGTGTGTGTGTGTGTGTGTGTGTGTGTGTGTGTGTGTGTGTGTGTGTGTGTGTGTGTGTGTTTCTTTCAGGGGCACATACATACCAACACCAAAAAAAATCCAGGGATAATGTTCATGGATATATCTCAATATCAGTGATCTCAATTTCCCATTGATATCTCCTAATATCAATGGTCTCAATTCACCAATAAAAGTGACAGACTAACCTAACCTAATGGATGGGAAAAATAGATGGGAAAACAGGAATCACCCTTTTGCTGTATCCAAGAAACACACCTCAACATTAAATATAGACTTTACCTCATGGCAAATGGTTGAAAAAGACACCGCAAAATACAAGTTGGTATGGACATTTTAATATCTAACAAAATAGACTTCAAACCAAAACTAAGAGAGGGGAAGGACACAAACATATCCATCAAAGGCAAAATCCACCAAGATGACATTTAAATTATTAACCTCTATACCCCAAACACAAGGGCACTCATGTTTGTAAAAGAAAGACTACTGGAGTTTAAATCACATATTGACCCCTACAAACTTAAAGTGGGAGTCTTTAGTACCCAACTCTCACCAGTGGACAAGCCATTCATAAAATAACTCAGCAGAGAAATTCTGTAACTAACAGATGTTATAAACCAAGTGAACCTAACATATACTTACAGAACATTTAACCCAAACACAAAAGAATATACCTTTCTCTCCAAAACTTCTGGAATTTCTCCAAAATCGATCCCATACTCAGATACAAAGCAAGTCTCAACAGATATAAGGAAATTGAAATAACTCCCTGCATCCAATCAGACCACCATAGGGTAAAGCTAGATATAAACAACAAAACAACAGGAAGCTTGCAAACTTATGAACATAAAACTCTACTGGATGAAAAGTAGCCAAGATGAAATAAGAATGAAATTAACAACTTTCTAGAATTCAATGAAAATGAATACACAGCATACTCAAATTTATGGGCACAATGAAAATGGTTCAAAGAGGCAAGGTTATAGTATTAAGTGTTTACACACATACCAAAAAACAACAACAACAACAACAACAAAAAAAAACATAGGGCATGGGAGAGGGGCTTGTTGCTGCCCCAACCTCTTGTATTAGGCTTTTTGACTACTCATAAAAGCCCTTACCTGTAAGGAGGAGTAGACTGGGGGTGGGCTAAGTGGGAGGAGAGGGGCTGGATGAGGGGTGGGAGGGAGAACTGTGATTGGAATATAAAATGAAATTTAAAGGGAGGGAGGGAGAGAGAGAGAGAGAAGAAGGAATCACTGAGAAGAAGTAGATAGCAAGAAAGAACTAAACCAAGGGCTAAAGATCAATAAAATAGAGACAGACAAAGAGAACAATATAAATTTCTATGAAACAAAGAGTTGATCTTTGACAAAATGAACATGATAGAAAAGCCCTTACCCAAACTAAAAGACAGAGAAAGAATATTCAAGATATGTTCTCAGCCTAGATAAAAGGGGGAAGGCCTTGTTCCTGCCCCAAATGATGTGACAGACTTTGATGATCTCTGAGGAGTAGATGGGGATAGGATGGGAAGATGGTGGGAGGAGTGGGAAGACAAGAGGGAGATGGGGTAGGGATTGGCATGTAAAATAAGATTTTTTAATTTAAATAAAAATTCCCAATTAAAAACAAAGAAACATATAATTAAAAAAGTAAGCAATAGAAGGCCAAATAGTATTAGAGCAGATTTTAAAAGAAGGATTAAAGCTCAAATAACCAACACTCCTCAAATAATTCCACAGAAATATAAACAAAAGGAACATTGTCCAGTTCATTTTATGGATCCCGATACCCTGAAGCCCTACAAAGAAATGGATTTAGAGATCAATTTCCCTTAATAGTTATAATTTTTAAAAATCACTTGCTTTAGTCCATATAAGAGGAATTTTTTTACTCTTTTATATTTCACTGGTTGTTGTCTCTGTGTTTTTTTTTTCATTTTTATATTTTACTAATTTCAGAGTTTTCTAGTTAATTGTAATATATTTTCGAAAAATTTTGTTGTTGTTTCCCTCACTAGTGAACATAATCAAAGTTCATCTGGGAAGAACCTGGAGGCCTAATCTGGTATCATCTTGCCTTAGAAGGAGCTTGAATCTGGAGGTCTAACCTGGTGTCATCTTACCTTAGAAGGAGCTTTTTTTCTTTTCCATCCAAAGCCCCCACATCCAAATAGGGATATCTTGAACATAGATTTATAAGTTAGATGCTTGATAAAGTTTAATCAAGACCCAAATTAAAACCAGACACTGCTGTCCTTGTCTGCATAATATGTTTTAGAAGGCTCAACAGTGAAAGCTTTCACTGGAGGTAGGATTTTCCTGCTGTCTCATATACATTGTATTGTCTATGGATCCCCTTCTGACTTGTACAAGGAAAGAGCAGCCTCTGGATGCCTGGATTGTATTTTTTTCTCTCCTTTCTCTTTCAGATGAACTTTAAAACATTTTTGATTGACTTGTCATTTCAGTAAGAATAGGCATATATGTATCTTCATTTATTTAAAAATAGTTTGCCTATATGTAGTTCTAGTAAAAATGTAGCTGTGGCCTATCTGCTGACATTTTATGGCATTGTCTCAAAAATGACTGAAAGAAAGAAATTACTCTTACAATTTTCAAAATGGAAAAAATATTGGTAATTCAGTATTATACTAGTATTTAAAAATAAACCAGTGAAGGCAAACTATATGTATTTTAAATTGTTTAGTATTCTAGCGTTTGTGTATGAAGACATGTGCACATGACTATACTTTAAATGTTCCTGGCTACAGGCATAATAATATATTTGCAGAGTATTAAAATATATACCTATACATTTACATATGTTCTATAACACAGAGCTCTATCATGGTACAAATTTCTCCTTGCTAGAAATTTACCCTGGCTGTTTACTCACACAATGTGAATATATGCCTAGGGCCATTGCCATAGGCATAGCTAAATCACTTCATATACTACTTATTACAGGTTAGAATTGAAAATTCTCATATGGTTGTAGCTCACAAAACAAAACTCAGATTCAAATCCTATCACTCCTATGACAAGTAACAAGGGCTCCTGCCCCAAAGCTATTTTCTTCTCTGCCTTTGACAACTTTAAGGGAAATAAAGAGATTTTGTGTCACTCAGTGCCAATTTTCCCACAGAAATTGAATTTTCTTTTAAAGATGATTTTCTTTTTAGATCCTCCAGATATAAAACAAGGAACTAAAATGTTTTATCTCTCTTGTAGTATCAAATAGAAACCGATAATATACTTCCTCCCAAGACTTCTGGCTATATAAATGAAGCTTGGAGCTTATGTAAAATGGACAGAGTAACTTTCTATATAAACACATAACATTATATTCCAATGACAGTTATATGATTTGATCAAAGTGGCCCACAACTTAGATTTAATGAATAAGATCATTTAATTAAGTTTATAGTCAGTGACAAGAGTAGTGCTTTCTCCAACTTCATGTTTTTTTTTTTTTTTTTTTTTTTGATGTAGCATTTGGAGGCAGAAAGGATCTGATACAATGTAGGCCCTGGCTTTCATTAGAATACCAAAAGATGAGGCAGTTGACATCTGTTTATTGCACCCTACCCTCCTGAAACATAATTGGTCTGAATCTGTGTCATGTGGAAGAGAGGGAGTTCAGAGAAAATCTGTTAATATTTCTTGTCACATGAGTTCTGGGTCTTTGGAGACCTCTGGCCTTTAAACAAACAAATACACAGATCTGCATATAATGTACACTTGTGTACATGCAGACAATACAGCTGCCAGAAAGCACAGTAAATGACATAAGAAAACTAAAGTTTTTATTTATAGAAAGATAAGAACTTAAAGGGAGAAATGGGAAGAAAGGCATTGTATTATAAAATGCCCATAAAAAGAATAGTTTTCCAGGTAAAAATTGAGCCAATAACTGCATAGCCTTTATATCTCCAAATTTTCTAGATTTTGTCATGTAATGTTCTAAGATGTTTTAAATAGAACAGAGATTTCTATTGACTTAGCTTTTATTTGATCTTTCTATAGTTAAAACAAATTCTGAATCCTTACAGTGATTGTTAGTTCTTATCCAAGCTGGGGGTCATCCAAGGTCATCCTTCCTGATCTTTCTTCTGCTCTGCAAATATGCTGAATTTTGTTGTCGGTTGGTTGGTTGGTGTTGTTTTTCAGACTTTTCTTTTTTCTTTTTATTGAAAATAGATTCTTTTTTCATCTAATATATCCTGACTACAGTTTCCCTCCCCCTACTCCTTTCAGTTCTTCCCTCACATCTCCTCCCCAACAGATTCACGCCATTTTGTTCCTTCTAGAAAAAGAACATGCTTCTAAGGAATAACAACCAAATATGACAAAACATAGTAAGATGAAGCAAAAACTGCCATATTGAATTTGGACACAGCAACTCAACAGGAGGAAACAAGCACCAAGAATAGTCACAAGAGTCAGAGACACACTTGTTCACACATTCACAAGTGTCTTAAAAATAACAGCTATAACAGCTAGTGTGTGTGTGTGTGTGTGTGTGTGTGTGTGTGTGTGTGTGTGTGTGTTTATGGAGCCTGGTGCAGACACATGTAGGCCCTGTGCCTGCTGCATTAGTCTTTGTGACCCATTGTATGTCAATTGCTTGGTGATTTGGAGGGCCTTGTTCTCCTGGAGTTCTCCATCTTGACTGATTGCATTGGATTCCCTGATCTCTAAGGGGAGGGATTTGATGGAGACTTCCAATTTTGACTCTCTGTGTAATGTCTGTACCTATTCCCATCTACTTCCTAGGGGAAGTCTCCCTCATAATGACTGAATTGGTTACTGATCTATAAGTATAGCTGAATGCCATTAGGAATCATTTCATTAACTCTTTTTTTTTTTTTTTTTTTTTTTTTTTATACCAGTAGTGTTTGCTATCTACTGTCCGGTTCTTGGTCACTCAAGGAGTTTGAGGTATGGGTTCCACCTCATATTTTAGGCAGTAAGTCAAATATTAGTTGGTTACTCCCACAAACTTTGTGCCACAATTGCCTGAGCATATTTTGCAGGCAGGTCAGCATTGTAGCTGGTTTGGTGTTTTTACATTTATCATTTTCTAGCACCTTCCTATACCAAAGACACTATAACATAGGGGTAAGGGCTCCATGTAGGCACCAGCTAGACTTCTCTATATCCAATAAATTATATGAGCTGTCCTTGGCAATGGGCCCTGATGCCAGTTTTCAGAAAGCAACTCTTTGTCTTAGCAACAGCCTTGGTTGTTGGAGGATTTCCCTGGGAACTCTTTGACTAACAACTCAACTGAATGAAATACAGTCCTGCCACTTGAAGCATAGTCTTGAAGATGACCAGTTGAGACCCCCATTACTAGAAGTTCCCATTATGATGGTCATAGAATTCAGGAAGTATCTACTTCACAAGGCTTCCATGCCACCCCACAAAAGCCTGCCAATTTCAGGGTTCTCTGCCTGCACTCTCTCCCTCCACCTACTAATTTTTCCTGATGGTCCTTTGCCATTTTGTAACACTTTTACTCTGGGAATGTATTCTGGCCATCCTTTCCAAAATAGATGGTTACTGTATCCAATTTCTCTTGTTCATTATAAGTAATCACCATCTGCAATGTTGCTGTCCTTTAATTTCACATTGCCTGTTTCTGCCATGAAGGTATGATATTCCATAAGATTTAATGAATACTACTATGTAGCACATTATTCTTAGAGCTAGAAACAGAGAGGGACGTATTTATGTGTTTTGGTGTCTACCTGATGAAAAACAATCCACAATGTGCTTGAGAAGGAAAACCATGCTGAGGCTGTGAGCACATCACATCACCTCTTCATCGTGGTCACAGTGATTCCCCGTCACTCTGGTTTCTTTGTATGCTTCCCTCTTTCAGTCATCCTAGTTATACAACTACTGAATTATTTTCAAATTTTTGCTTAATAAGAAAGTGATATAAATCCCTGTGACTCTTGATATTTTGTTATAATATACATTATTTATGCAGGAAAGATTATGATTTCTAGAAACTGAATGACATAGTAGGTATTAGGGCAGCATGAAAATGTTTCTAAGAGGTACTAGTTGTACATATCTTATAATGGCATCACTGTCTAATTCTATTCTATTCATATTCTAACTAATATTCTATTCTATGTCATGAACAGTTAACATAACAAACCATCTGTAAATTCTATTTTTTCCTTCAACAGCTATAAGCACAAGTAATATAAATTCATTGTCAACATAATTATCCCTTCCTTATCTTGGGACTTGTATATAAAAGCCATGATTTTTATAGGTCTTGACCTGGAAAAAGTAATATTTTATAAATATATACTTCTAAAATTATACTAACAGCTATAAGTCAAGAAGATAAGTTTGAACAAGAAATTACAGAGTAGACTCAGAAAAATATAATGTGGGATAATCATTTTACTGTGATTTTATCTTGTTTTTAAATTTTATTTACTCCACTAATATCTAAGAACCATTATCATTTTGTGCACGTAGTGTTATAATTTTAGGTTAAGAACAAGGTCTTCAAGGAAAAGAAAAGTTTATGTAGGTTGTATATGCCACTAAAATAGTAACATCAACATCAATCTGCTTTTTAGAACCTTCATGGAAATGAAGTGGTGGATCAATACATATTGACTTTAAACTTTGGTTTATTTGTAACTTGGGAGTCCTGACAAGTTTCCATATTTCATAACAATCTTCACTATGTTGCTCTTTCATCTGAAGATACAAATCTTTTCTTATATCTTAACGCCCTAGAGCAAAAAGAGAAAGAAAATTCTAAACATGTCAAAATAGTTCCCCATGTAGTTCTAATTGGAAACTCAAATGTATGAGAGCATACTCCCAGGATTTAACACTCACACAAAATATTTACTATAATTATTATCAGTATCTGTTCCAATGTTGTTTTAAAATCCATTTAGGATTAAGATCAGTAAATATCAACACACTGTCTAGAGAGCTGATGGTAAACAGAAGATTTTATATTTTTTGAGCATTCTGTTTAAAATAAACAGGAAGTAAGCACTTTAAAATAATTCACTATCTAAGTTACGAAGCCCATTTACATCATCTTCTTAATAGGACTGTGCAAAAATTTTTTGATTCCCTCACCAGAGTTTTGCTCCTAATATTATATTGATCATTCTTGTATAAGGAGTTCCTGAAAGAGAGTTTCCACAACTTACTTGGGAAAAGAAATGAACTGTCATGATAGAAAGCTAGGGGCTCAGTTGTTATCACTGTTTATCATGCAGCTTCAGCAAACTAACCCTTGAACACTGTAACTTTCAGAATGCTCTTCTATAAGGAAAGACAAAATCCTCCATTCTTCTGGTTCTAAAAGTTGATGATTCCTGAGCTCTTAGTGGAAAGATGAGTTAAGAACAATTAAAAGTTTCTATGGTTAGTCATATATTTTCCGTGCATTCATATAAGCCTCCACTGTGCTGATAAAAGATTAGAAATGTAGTTTTTGACTTATATTAAATCAGTAAACATATTTAAAGCCATCCAAGGTCACAGCCTTTGACCGAGTCATAGGATTAAAGAAAAATTCATGTTTTCCTCCAAGATTTGAAATTCTTCTCTAACACTCATTTTGTGGTGACAGATATTCATACAGAAAAATTTTCCTGAATGTCACCTACAAATCGTATGATAAATTTCAATCAAGATTTACATATTGAGACTTAATGCAGATCTCATTAATAGGTGTCTAAATGTCTCAGAGACTTAATGTTTGTGTTGAATACATTTCTAATTCAAAAAACAAAGTTCCATTTGAATGTTTCCCTAAAATGGTATGGAGCAAATGTAGGCCATGTAGTGTGGATACAACCACCAATGACTGCTGATAAGCAGTGTTCCCAAGTTACATATTGATATCATGTAAGAGGTCATTTATTTGGTTTGTTGGAGACAAGGTTTGGATATTCAAACCACTTATTTTATTCTAGAAGAAACCAGCTCAGTTCCTAGAATACACACTTTGGGACTTTTGTTTGTTTCTGTGTATGGTTTTTGTTTTTGAGATAAGGTTTCTCTGTGTAAACTTGGTTATCTTGGAACTTGATCTGTAGAAATGCTGGCCTGGAATTCAGAGATCCACTGCTTCTGCCACCCAAGTGCTGGTTTAAAGGAATGCAGCATCATCTCCCAATAATGCAATGTGGGTCTTATAACAGCCTGAAACTCCAGGCAAAAGGCAAGGGATACTCAGTCCTGGTGTCCATAGGCATCTGTACTTATATGTGCACATATCAGCATGCATGCACACATAATTAAATTTAATAATAAATATAAATTTTTGAAAGAGATAGTTTTGTTTGCAGGCATATGGTATAAGACTTGTTATTAAATCATTTTCTTGTTTGAATGAAAATATCTGTGGTCATTTGGAAGAAAATGCTCCCCAAATGGAGTGACACTATTAGGTCTGGCTGTGTTGGAGTACGCCTGGTCTTGAGGAGGAATGTGTCACTGTGGAGGTAGACTTTGAGGTCTCATATATGCTAACACCATGCTCAGTGATACAGATGAGACCGACAAAGTCCTATTGCCTGTGAGTCAAATTGTAAAAACCCTCAGCTCCTTCTTTAGCACCAAGTCTGCATGCTTGCTGCCTTGTTTCCCAACATGGCAATAAAGGACTATACTTCTGAACTGTAAGAATTGCCTTGGTCATGGCATCTCTTCACAGCAACTGAAACAGTAACAAAGACAGAACTGCTACCAGGTACTGGAGTATTCCTGTGATAGGCCTGACCATGCATTTTTAAGGAATATGGATTCTAGTACTGTGGATTAGAAAAGCAGTTGAATGCTTTAAGTTCAGCTTAATGGGCCATCCTATTAGGAACATGAAAGACAGTAATGCTGTGATTTGAATTTTTGGTGCCTGGGTCAAAATGTTTCAAAGGAGGAGAATTTAGTATGTTGACTAGAAATTGTTCTTGTGATATTTTGGTGAATAACATGGCTGCATTTGTTTTTGTCCAAAAAGTTTCCCTGAGGCAAAGGAGAAGCATTTTGTATTAATTCCTTGTCAGAGAAAATCTTAAAACCACCTTGCATAGATTCTTGTATGGTTGGTTACTAGTGCTAACTCTAATGAACATATATAATAAAAAGTAGCAAGTTAAGCAAGGAAAAATATTTGATAAGAGGATAACAAAAAGTAGAATGGAGTTAAATCCTATGTTTAAGGAGATAAACAGATTAAGAAATGGAATAAAGAAAGTGCTGGTCTCAGGGCAAGATTCCACTCACCAGACTTTCCAATTAGAAAGGGAATTAAATAAAAGCATAGAACCAAGTGTGGTGGTACACACCTCTAATCCCAGCACATGGAAGGCAGAGGCTGGTGGATCTCTGATTTGAGGCCAGCATGGTCTACAGAGCAAGTTCCAGAACAGCCAAGCATGAAGGAAATCATTGAAATCAGAAAACTGATTTCAGAAAACTGAAGATGTAATTGGATGAGGGGTCTTTTTCCAGCCCCACTAAATAGCAGAATAGGCAGTTCAGCCACATGGTTCTGACTTTAGAGTTAATGATAGAAGAAAGGTGTTATGTAATTTGCCTCCAAGACTAGGGAAAGCATCTGAGGCCAGGCATGTGTCCGGGGTGTTCCTGAGTAGAATCCTCAAAACATCTTTGATTGAAGCTCTGAAATTAAGGACTGGATTGCCTTGGAGACCCCAAAATTTTGGAGATACCTGAGTCATGGGATACCTTCTGAGCAAAGCTGCTAATAAGGAATGGAATCAGCCCAAGAGAAAGAAATGTGTTGCAGTCAACAAATTGAAAGGAGTTGGAGATTTGAAGAGTGTTTTGACATCACACATGGAGATGCAGAGTTTGGATTTTTTCCTGGTCATTTCCTGTCTTGCCTTGGTTTAGTATTAGCCCAGTTTGCTCCCTTTCCTATGGTTTACAGTGGTAATATATATTCTGTGTCATTATATGTTGGAAGTGTGTGATCTGCTTTTTGCAGATTTTATAGGGGATTGCAGTTAAGGGAGTACATGGATATCAGAAGAAACTTTGAGTTTTTGATTTTTAAACACTGTTGAGACTGTGATAGACTATGGGGACTTTTGAAGTTGGACTAAATACATTTTTTGCATTATGATGTGGCTGCAAATCTTTGGGGGCTAGAGATAGGACTGCAGTGGTTTTAAAAGTAAATGGCCTTCAAAGGGAGTGGCACTATTAGGAGGTGTGGTCATATTGGAGTAGGTGTATGTTCTTGTTCACTGTGTCAAGATGCCATTGTGGAGACTGGCTTTGATGTTTCATATATTCTCAAGCCGTGTCCTGTGAATCTATTTACTTTCTGTTGCCTGCATATCAAGTTTAACCTCTCAGGCTCCAGGACCATGTCTGCCTACATGTTGTCAAGTCTCATCATGATGATAATGAACTAAATATAAGACACTGTAAGTCACCCAATGAAATATTTTCCTTTATAATAGTTACTGTGATTGTGTGTCTCTTCATAGCAATTGAAACCCTAACCAAGACAATACCATTTCGAATTTGTTGGAGTTGGACTACAAAAAGTATTTCCCTCTTGACATAGCAAGTCATATTCAGTATAGCTTAGGTAATAATATATGATTATGTAGCTTTGATAAAATTATCTCAGAATATGGAATAGACAGGAAATCAAATTCATTGAACCAGTCTGTTTAAAGAAGATACATTTATGTGACATTTGTAATTTAATCATTCTAGAAAATAGTAACAATGGGAAAATAGAGGCATATTCTTTTGAAGATGCCAAAAGTAACATATCTTAAACTAAACATAAAAGTCTGTCTTTGCCAAGGATATTTCTATAGAAACGCTAAGGAAATGAAAACTTTTGTCTATGGATTTGCACTTCAATTAAAACACTGACTCAGAAGTGGCTTTCTTCTGCTTCTGTTGCTTTCCAGATTCTTTCTTCTGAGAAAGAATAAAGAACATAAAAGATTGGAGACAAGAAGACAAGTACACTTAAGATGAAATCAAGTAGAGATCCGTCTTAGCAATTTCTCAAGACTTTGTCAAATTTTGTTTCCTTTGGGAGCATAAACTGGGCTTTATTTTATGTAATATGTCTATATTGATAGCACAAGCCCTAAGAAGAGTCAGGTACTGATGGGTGCTTATCAGTCAATGTCAAGGGCCATCAGAATATATTATTGACTAGTGTTTTTGAACTCAATTTTGACTCCATACAGAAGAATTTCAACCAACAAGAGGGCTACCATCTGCATCTGAAGTGGCCCAGGGTTCTTGGCATTTACATGGTAGTGGTGATTGGAGGGGTTGTGGAACTTTTGGGATATGCAGCCTAGAGAGCCGAAATAGGTCACTAGGAGCAAGTCAGGAAGGCTGTCTTAGTTTCTTTTCCTGCTCGTGTGACATAATTCCATTTGTCATGGAAGAATTTTCAAAGCAGAAGTCACAATCATAACCAGAAAACAGAGAGGGGTGAATACATGTTTCTTCTCGGCCCCTTTCTTGGTTTCTTTAGCCCATGATCCCAAATAACCACAGTGAACTAGACTTCTTGCCTTGCCTCAATGAATGTAAGTAAGAATCATCTAACACAGGCATGCCCAGAGGTCAATCTCTCAGCTTATCCAAGGTTCTGTTAAGATGCTAATTGCTGCTAACCATTACAAAGGTTCAATCTATGTCTGATCCTAGTCTGAGTTCACGTTGATCCACCAATATGTGCCAAGTAATTGAAAATTCCCACTACCAAAGAGCCATAAACTTCAACTCCCTTGTGTTACCCTTGGTGATGGATTGTATCATCTGAACTATGAGCTAAAATAATCCCTATCAAAATCCCAACACAATTCTTCACAGGACTTGAAAGAACAATACTCAAATTTATATGGAGAAACAAAAGACCCAGGATAGCCAAAACCACACTGTACAATAAAGAAACTTCCAGAGGTATCACTATCCCTGACTTCAAGCTCTATTGTAGAGATATAGTCCTGAAAACAGCTTGGTATTGGCAGAAAAAATAGACAGGTAGACCAATGGAATCAAATTGAAAACACTGATAATAACCCATACACGTATGACCCCACCTGAATTTTGAAAAGGAAGCTCAAGTTATCCAATGGCATAAAGAAAGCATCTTCAACAAATGGTGCTGGCATAACTGAATGCTGGCATGTAGAAGACTGCAGATAGATTCATGTCTATTGCCATGCACAAAACTTAAGTCCAAATGGATCAAAGACCTCAACATAAATCCAGTCACACTGAACATCTCAGAAGAGAAAGTGGGAAGTACCCTTAAAACAATTGGTACAGGAGACCACTTCCTGAACATTACACCAGTATCACAGACACTGAGATCAACAATTAATAAATGGGACCTCCTGAAACTGCGAAGCTTCTGTAAGGCAAAGGACACAGTCAGCAAGACAAAATGGCAGCCCACAGAATGGGAAAAGACATTCACCAGCCACACATCTGACAGAGGTTTGATTTCCAAAATATACAATGAACTCAAGAAGCTAGCCACCAAAATAAAAAACACCAATGACAGTTTATGCTGGAGAGGATGTGGAGAAAGGGGAACACTTCTCCACTGCCGGTGGGTGTGCCAACTTGTACAGCCACTTTGGAAATCAGTATGGTGACTCCTCAGAAAAATGGGAATGAGTCTACCACAAGATCCAGCAATTCCACTCCTAGGCATATACCCCAAAGAAGCACATTCATACAACAAAGACATCTGTTCAACGATGTTCATAGCAGCACTATTTGTAATAGGCAGAACCTGGAAGCAACCTAGATGCCCCTCACCTGAAGAATGAATAGGAAAAAATGTCGTACATTTACACAATGGAGTACTACTTAGCAGAAAACAAAACAGAACAATGGAATCTTGAAATTCTCAGGCAAATGGATGGAACTAGAAGAAACCATTCTGAGCACGATAACCCAGTCACAAAAACACAAACATGGTGTATACTCACTCTTATGTGGATTTTAGACATAGAGCAAAGGATTACTAGCCCACAGTCCACACTGTCAGAGAAGCTTCAAAACAAGGAAGATCCCAAGAGTGACAAACATGGTCCCCTGGAGAAGGGGAAAGGGAAAACATCTCCTGAACAAATTGGGAGCATGGGGGTAGGAGAGAGGGAGCTAGGAGAATGAGAAGTGGAAAAGAGGAGGGGTGAGGAGGACATGATGGAGCAGGGAGTTTGAGTTGGGGGAAGAGTAGAGGAGAGCAAGATAAGAGATACCATAAGAGAGAGAGCCATTATAGGTTTAAACAGAAATCAACCACTAGGGAGATATCCAGAGATCTACAAGGATGACCCCAACTAACAATCTAAGGGACAAAGGAGAGGCTACTTTAAATACCCTCCCCTGATAATGAGATTGATGACTACTTTATATGCCATCCTAGAACTTTCCTTTGTCCAGCAGCTGATGGAAGCAGACATCCACAGCTAAACACTGAACTGAACTGGAATCCAGTTGCAGAGAGCATGGAATGATGAGCAAAGGGTGAAACCCACAGAATCACCTCACCTGAACAAGAGGGAGCTATTGGTCCCCAGACTGATAGCTGAGAAACCAGCATGGGACAGATCCAGACCCCCTGAATGTGGGTGTCAGTGAGGAGACCTTGGAAATCTATGGGGCCTTTTGTAGTGCATCAATACTTATCGACACTACAGGAATGGACTTTTTAGGAGCCCATCCCACATGGAGGGATACTCCCTGATACTCCCTAGACACAAGGGCCTTGGCCTAGGTCCTATCCCAAGGAGAACCACATCAATTATGTTTTCCTCTTGTTTCTGTGGTCATGGTGTCTCAGGAACTAATCCTTGCTCACAGGTATGATTCCCTACCTTCAAGAAGAGTGGTGTGTGTTCTGACTTAACCACTTCTTGAAAACAAATCGATCACTTTTTCATGAACAGAAGAATTAATAACTGGAATATTGTAAAAAATAAACAACTGATCAATGAATTTTCATTATTTTTATTCAAAATGTTTCTGCAAAAGATCAGCAGGGAAAACACTTTTCCTAGTCAATGAAAGTACATGCAGAAAGGAATAACCTGGTAAAAAATGTACCTTTCAAAAATTATGTATACTGCTTAATAGTAAACAAGCTTTTGAAGTCAGTAAACATGCAATTCATCACCAGTCTCACTTGGATGTTGATCCAGAGGACACACATGAAAAAACTGAGTTTTAGACTTATGAGTGACTCTGTTATAGAATTCTGAGGTAAGCTAAAGCCAAATGTCACAACTCTTTTTCTAGTTATCTACCACATTTGTCACTTGGGATCACTGATGTATTCATATGATTATGAATCCTATGGGAGACAGGAATGCTGTGATGGTTGCAGAAAGACAGCTTCCCAAGAACCCAGTTGCTCCCTCATAGCTTCCTGAACAAAGCTAATGTTTTATACCTTCTGAAAATAGACTTTGAGTTAAAAAAAAATCTTAAGTCCTAACCTTAACTCCTCTAGTTTTCAGACACTTGCTGGATTCCTACAGAAAGCACCCAGGAGTGAACTGTCTCAGAGAAAACCACACATTGCCTAAAATACAAGTCCAGGGAACATATTGTGAGAACAATAACTACAAATATACCATGAAAAGCAGTTTTCATCTAAGACCAAAGCAAGAATAAGGACTATTGGCTAACAAAGAAACTGGAGAAATATAAATAAGTTTTTATCACTCATATGTGATACAGTCAATTTCTGTAGATTAGCTAGCCTTGAACTTGTTGCAACTTGCCTGCCTTTGCCTCCCCAAATCTGCAATTGCAAACATGCATCACCATGCTTGACTGCTACAGTTGTATAGATGTCAAATTATTTATCAATATAATATTATACTGCCAATAAATAAAATTATCCCATAAGCATTAAAATATTTTCTGAATGCCTCAGAGCATAATATATTGAATATATATGCTTAAGCTTCATAATTCTACTTTGTTAAACTAAACTCATCCCCCTCTTCTCTTTCCCATCCTCCCTCTCTTTTTAACAGCTTCCTTTTAGATAAATGCTCATTGAATACAGCCTATGTGTAAGTGACAGATATTCCACATGGCATTCTTAAGAACTCATAATAACACCATACACATCTCTTTGTGAAGTTTTTCTGAGAATTGTCTCCAGTAAAAAAGTTCTGCCAGCTTAAAGCAAGAATGTCAATGAAATCTTTATATAGCAAAGAACCATAAAAGTAGGTAGGGAGGCTGTTGAATCAGGATCTTTTCTAAAAGGTAGAAAGACTTGCCATGCTACAGCTGAAGTACCCTGGCCTTCGGAAGGATCAATGAAATAAAGAACTTCCTCAAAGTAGTTAAGGAGAGGCAAACTGTGGTGCAGATACAGTTGGCATTTACTCAAAAGAAAATAAGAGTATAAAAGATGCTAGGCTTTAAAGTGTTCCCTACTGTCAAAATTGTAAAAGGATTTCCCTCTATATATCTTGCATCTTATAGAAAATTGAAACTCACTGTGTGCAAGTGGGAAAAGATCATATTTCAAATGAAAAATGCTTAGGGTGGATACTGACTTTACTGAGCTGTTAATTGCCTCTGGTATCATATCTGAAAGGAAGGATGAAGATCAGATAGTACTTGTGAGTTAAGAAGATATAACTTCTTTAATGCCAAGTGTCCTACAGTGATATTATACAATATAACATCAAGCTTCTCTCACAAGGCATGGAGGTTGCTAAGAATGCCGGTTCTACTTGATGCCCCATAATGGTTCTTTATGAACATGTATTCACACCTACATGGTATATTTTAGATCATAAAAATCCCAACCAAGAAATAGTAGATATGTATAACTCACTTTATAAGTGCTTGACTTGCAAAAGTACTCAAATAAGATCACTGGTCATTTTAGCGTGTACCTATAATCTTGAGACTGGGAAATTAGATGCAAGTAGATCGCCTAGTCTCACAGATTTGCAATGTAGCTTACTATTTACCTGCCTCCCCCAGGCCAATGAGAGTTGTCATCAGGCCTCCCTGTTTACCAAATGCATATGTGTATGGTGTGGGTGGAGAGGGGGTGTATGGGCATTCTCTCATGCCCCTCCACTCCACATATGGGATACATAATAGGAACAGAGAGAAAAAACAACAGTGAAACCAATCATAAAATATCACAAAAGCCTGTGTATTAGAAGCTTATTCCTTGGAAGAGGTAGAACTGGGAAATGGTAGAAGTGGGGTTTAGTTGGATCAAGGTAGACAGTGGTAGCAAGGTCAGGAAAGTGGCCATAATGGAAGATCTTTAGATGATTGTGGAATATCACTTATGTGTCTTCCTCTCTCTTGTTTCCTGACCATAATTTGAGCAGGTTTGCTCTATGTGGTCCCATCAGCATACACTCCCTTGGCCAAAACAACAAGGCCAAGCGATGAATTTAATGTACAAAATAAGTTCATCTATATGTAAATTCATTATCCCAAAGCTGTTGCAGTAACCAAAAGCTGACTGAAACCCCAGTGTTATAAATAAATAAACGTTTTTTGTCTCTTCATATAATGAATTGAATGAGGATGCAAATATATCTTAAGATAAATCGTCTTAACATAATAAATTAAATATGGGATATCTCTTGAAATAGCTATACATGACTATTATGATATCCTTATTTTAATTGTTTTTCTATTTCTAAATTTTCCTCTATCAATCTCTGACATTTTAAATCTTCAGTTTACCTAAAATAACATGTTATATATTGAGAGATACTACTGTTTTATGATAATATTTTATTGTTTAAAAATTTCTTGCATGCATATAATGTATTTGTATCAAGAACAAAGCCACTTCCCATTCCCTATTTTCGAATTCCTCCAATATCTCCTTTTGTTTTTTTTTTCCTGTGTATATCCCCTTTTAAAGCTCATTGAGTCCACTTAATTCTGCCATTGTAAACAAACATGTAGGACAATCTATTGAAACATGGGTAACCTCTGAAGGGTTTCATCTGTGATGAAAACTATCTCTCCCCTAGCATCCAGGAATCGCCAATAGATGCTCAGATAGGACTACACATTCATGAGCCTTCACATGTACAATGGCCTTTTAATGCCATACAGACACTACCTTACATTCACACAAATGCAAATAATAGATAAATGTTTTCAAAGTGAGTCATACAAGGATATAGCCCCTGTGGTGGTTTTAACAGCTATGGCACCAATAGACTCATGTGTTTGAATGCTTAGTCCAAAGGGAGTGTCACTATTAGGAAGTGTGGCTTTGCATGAGTAGGTGTGGCCTTGTTGGAGGGAGTGTGGCACTGTGAAGGTGGACTTTGAGGACTTATATGCTCAAGCTATGCCCAGGGTGGGACACAGTTGCTTCTGCTACCTACAGATCAAGATGTAGAAATCTCAGCTCCTTCTCCAGCACTATGTCTGTCTGTGTGCCACCATGAAGAAAATAGACTAAACCTCTTGAAACTGCAAGCCATCCTCAATTGAATGTTTTCCTTCATAAGAGTTGCTGTAGCCATGTTGTCTCTTCACATCAATAGAAACCATAACAAAGAGAGCTCCTAATCTAAAATTCTGATTTTCACCTTTGAGTTTTAGTAAGTCCCACTTGACAGGAGGGAAATTGTGTCTTGGGCAAGTGATATCATAGACCTTAGAAAAGATTCTGTGACAATCACGTTGCTGAACCAGCATAGTTCTTTATAACATTCTAAACCTTGCCTTTGTACCCACAGAGAAACACAGCTACCATCACTTATCATAGAAGCCTCTCTTCACCACAAATGCAGACCATCACTGAGAGCCACAGCTGGACACATTATAAAACTAGCAGATCTGGAGAGCCAAGCCTCAAAAGAAACATGTACATCACAACTACAGCTCACAGACTGTTGATGAAGAGGAGGCAGAAAGATTACAATGGCCAGAATACCAGTAAGAGTGCTGTGAAGCAGTATCTCTTGGAAATAGCTGCATGAAAAAGACTGGAATAAGGGCAATATCAATGGACATGTTAACACAGAAGGGGAGAAATTTTACGGAGTCTCACCCTTAGAAGATGAACTACAAGTAACTAATGACAGCTGGGGGAAGGAGAATTAGTTTCTCCCAGGGGTAAGATTTCTTATTGCTTGTCCAATGCATTGTGGTCATAGATGAAACCATATATACCAAATGACAAAATGGTCTCACAAGAATATATATGTATTATATATACATACATATATGTATATATGTGTGTTTACATATATATGCATATGCTTGTGTGTGAATAATAATCAAAGAAAAATAGGTTGGTATCTTAAGAGTCGGGGTAAGGGATAGGGTTTAGAGAGGGTTTCTGAGTGGTGTAGGAAGTAGAAAGAAGAGGGAAAGTGGTGATACAATGCTGTTCGAACTGAAAACATATTATAAAATAAACTCCCTTCATTTCTATTTCCTTTCTTGAGCACAGAATTTACAGTTTGTTCAAAGTTGTTAATGAGACATGTAGAACACACTAAATAGGACCAGTATCATGTTTCTCATGGGTTTTTCAGCATTTTGTTGGTGAAACAGAGAAGCTGAAAAGTTCTGTTATTACGGAGGAAGGAACAATCATTTCAAAAGTCTAAGAGCTCACTAAGACCAAAGAATTAGATTCAAGACAGGTACCAAGCTGTCTGACCCTGGAAGTCACAGCTCCTTTACATCACGGCCACTCGGAAGTTTGAGTATGTTAATATTCACCTTCTGATCAGCAAATACATCATCCTCATCCTTGAAGAAATTGTTCCAAACATGTAAATTTATAGCTTAGGATTCATGGATTCTTAGAGTGTAGGACTGAGTAGAGTACTTAATAACTACATACTTGTACCCCATATAAAATCTAACTTGAGTCATTGCAAATAAGAAACCATTCATTAAATATGCACATATTTGTTTTGTTTTAAAAATAAAAATAAATAACTCAAAATATGTATAACATTTATTATTTCTACTTTAATTTTTACTCTTTCTACTTTTCTTTTTAAATCACAATAATTTAGAAATAAAACAATCAGAATTTGTATGTGTGGGGTCTTACCAACAGAAATACGGTATTTTAATCAATTAACAAGTTTGAAAATAAGAGTATTCACAGGATGTAGTCAGTAACATTCTAAATTTGCTAAATATATACAGTTCAGAAAACAAAATTAATAAATTCACATATTGTATGCAATGTTCAGGTAAATACATGTATATACTAATATTTCATGGACTAACATATAAAATCCCCAACATAGATGTTCCTCTTTCATGCAGTTCCCCTGATACACAATAATAGTTAACTAGATTTTTTTTCTGGACAAGAAAAATATTCATGGCTGATCTAAAGAATTCAAATTTGGCTAATTCTGTTAAATAAACCAATGTTTAAATTCATTATAATAGACATTATTTATTCTATAAACTTGACTAAGAATTAATTATGTAGAATCAAGCAACCCAATCAACTACACTAAAATTCCTTTTATTCACAGAATTTATGAGGTTGGGTTGAAAAAATTTTAAGTAATTTGGTGATGAATATATCGTCTGAGTGAGGGAGAATAAAAGAAAAATGTGAGTTTTAGAAATTATTACTTATTTTGAGTTTATAGTATAATTATATAATTTCTCCAAGCTTGTTCTTCTCTCTAAATATATACTCTCTTGCTCTCTATCAAATTCATGGCCTCTTTTTATTTTATTATTTTTTATATACATACACACACATTCCCAATTACCTAAATACATCCCACTCAGTCTGTGTAATGTGCATGTATATATGTTCTCAAGGTTGACCATTTGGTATTAAACAAAGACAACAGCATACATTCTAATATGGACAGGATGGAGTGGGGTAGATTGGGAGGGGAGCCCAGTAGGCCTTAAATCCTGCACAAAGCACTAAATGCAACTAAGGAATACTTAGAGTAGGAGAAATAGTCTTCACCAAGAAATAGCATCCCAATTGGGATTTTTTTTCCAGGAACACTAACAGATGTTTACATTTGGTTGAACTCCATTTATTTGGGAGTTAAGGAGTTAAGAATTCAAGTTCAGCCTGGCAATGTTGGCACACACTTTTTATTCCAACACTTGGGACGCAGAGGCAGGGGTATCTCTGTGAGTTCAAGACTGGCCTGGTCTACAAGAGCTAGTTCCTGGACAGCCTCGGAAGCAATACAGAGAAACCCTGTCTCGAACCCCTTCCCCCAAAAAAGAATTCAATTTCATCCTCCACTTTCATTCTAGATGATTTTGTCCAATTCTTTCCACACATAGGAAATCTGACTGCTGTTGCTCCATTTTGGGAAAATGGAGCAGAAAAAAATCTTGCATTTGTCTAAAAAGAGTAAACTTTGTCTTCAACTAAGTCACAAACTCAGGTCTCACTTTTAAAATTAAATTACAAGGAAAAAGTGCAGGTTTTACTTGTTCCTTTTAATTAAGCCTATACAGTGATTTTCTTCTGCAAAATCCAAGTCAATCCCTCTATGACATAATGCTGGATAAATCTAATGCTTCCAAGAATTCTCATTCAAACAACCTTGTAACACAATTTCATGGATGATGGAGCACTACCCAGTAATATTGTGCAAGGAAATGCCAGGTGAGTGTGACAGGTGACACAAATGTAACAGAAAGATTGGATCAAAGGTCAGAATTCTTAACTAAAGGCAAACAGAGAGAAACTCCATATTCACCATGTATTGCAGAGATTTGAAAAAGGGGAAGGTACTGGCATTTCAAGCTCAATTTTTCCTTGGGCTGAGACCTAGAAATAGCTAAGCAGTTAAGGGAAAATGTCTAACACTAAAACTTTCATTTCACCCTAGAAAGGAAAGAGCAGGCTTAACTTTTATGTAATTAAAAAAAAAGAATTAACTTTTATTCAATTACTTTGATGTATTTGGAATCTTAGATGTAACATTGGCATTTATCCTAAAATAATAACTAGGGTTTATGGATGCATGGCATGTGGCAAGACAGTGAGGTGTATCTGAAAGAAAACCTGTCATAGTTAGTCACAAGCATATCTATTTCACATAATCATGGACACACTGGTATTTAACAGTTACTGGGCTTTTATTGCTAGCTAAGTTAAAATTAAGGTTTTCAACATGTAGATGTCAGAAAATAAAACAAAACAAAAAAAAACAGTCCTTTCTTCTATCCAAAGGACAAAGTGGAGAAATATTTATTTTTTGTTTATTTTCATTTTTTAATGCATTATTTGTTTCTGGAAAACTTTTTAATAGAAGTCATGGTACTGTATATCCTGGGATCTTACTCTGTAGTTTTAATTTCCCTATGTGCTGAGATAGAATTAAGAAAGCAGAAGAGAGTAGAGAAAATCCAATATGCAATGCTCCAAATTTTGGCAATAAGAGTTTGAAGGAAAGAATTGATTATGGAAGTAAATATTACACTATCTCATATAATTCATGCACTCTTGAAATCAACTTGTATAATTTTTCATAAATCAATACTTTTATGATGTTAATAAATCCTTAAAACATTCTCAAATGAATTCAATATTATTAGTTCTATATGAAATAAATACCAACTATAGGAAAGTGAAAAATTTCTGGTATTTAACACTAAAATATTATGAACATAGCAATATGAATCTTCTGCAAAGTTTATCCTTTTTTACATCCATTTGGGACAGTGAGTTGCTTTCCCTAAAGACAAATTCTTACTGTAGAAATTATGTTAATTTTTAACTCAACACATATTTAAACTTCCCTAGTACCCTTTGCCATGTGACTTGAAATTATATTGGAGAAGTGACAATTGGACTATGTAGGAGTTAAGGCAATAGAACTTTTCACTACATGGATAAAAACATGAATTGAGGAATGGATTTTGATTTTGAGATTCATAGCAAGTATCTATGTTGTGAAATGTGGTCTTGTAGGCTCAGCTGGAAGTTTTTATCAGGCATTGCTGGAGATTTGCCTTAAAGATATGGTGTCAGCCATGAGCTAATATCGACTGTGAAATAAGCGTTATTCTGTTATTTCCTTCTGTGATGGTAGAAATTTGGAAGCAGAGTACACAGTGTTTACTTACCAGTGGAGGAAGGAAAAAATCATAGGGTCACTGAGGGTTGTGTCTGAAGGTGAGTGCATTAAATATACTCTTTTGCCTCTATTTCATTTCCAACAGTAGAATATATTTTTAAATATTTTCTCTTAATCTTAGGCCTTGATTTCCATTAGGTCCAGGTCATAACAGCCCATTTATGCTAGCACTATACAAGCACAAGCATAAATCAATGTATTATATAGTGATTTATTATGGTACATGAGAAGAATAGTTTCTTGAGACTAAATTGATTGTACTACAGACATTATAGATTTCTTTCTTGAGGCATAAAATGAAATAATCGCTACTTACAAAAGCCACCTAGTCTTTACAAAAGTCAAGTTGATTTGGAAGTTTGCATCTTTAAGTCACAATGACCTGAGAGGAGATGTAGATCAGACACTGAAGGATTCGCCGCTAAGATAGAGCTACTATGACACTCTGAACGGTCAGTGAACCAATGCTTTCTACTTTAGAAAATGTTCTAAATGCTGACCAGGTTTTTGTACGCATGTTATCTATTTATATTGTCTGTTACTTCTCTTCAAACTTTTATTAAAAGACAACTTTTGAACAAAAAGAGACATTTGTGTATGCCAATACAATGGACGACATATGTATGCATGCTTCTTGGTTTGTGAAAATGAAAATACCTTATTACTTGGAGAAAAAGATAGCTGAACCTAGAGATCATAAACCTTTTGCTCTGTTAATTTTCTAGGTGCCAATCCCAGATTGCCTAGAGATAGAATCATTCCTGTGGATTATCCATGAAAATCCTACTTTATGTTGCTATTACGCAGTGTTGAATTTAGACTTTTGGCTTAAATGATACCAATATTTACTCCTAAGGAAAAAAAAATGAATCAAATTCCCTATTTCAATTTAGCAAAATGAGTACTCAAACTTTGATTATCCTCTCTAGGATTTTGAGTGTGGAAGTGTATTCACAATTCTTACTGACAGTTGTTATCCACAATGCTGTATGTCACTGTTAAAACAATTTTCTGTATTTACATATTGGAATTGCAACATGATGTAAACAGAGATGCACTTCTAGTCTATCTTTTTGTTTACTTTATCCTTTTAAAACCTTCTATCCCCATTACAGCAAAGAAAATGACAGCAACAAGTCTTAGGAGACTAAGTGCTGTTCTTTAGTTTCGAAGAATTAACCAGGATTTGTGCAACGAGGATATGATAGACATTCTTGGTCAAGAATTAATAAGTAGAGAAAACAAAGAAAGAACAGGCAAACTTCAAGTTTACGGTTTTACAAAGGTGTCACAAGACAGACTGTAATAATAATTGATTACTATGACTTGTGACAAGAAGAAATATGAAACTATGGGATCCTAGCCTTCTCTCTCTAAGAGAAAATACAGTAACAATTAATGGAAAAAGAAACTGAGCATTTCTTATGTATAGCCCTTCTAGCTTTATCAAAATGATTAGGTATCATTTATCAATAATGTTCAGTGAATGTGCATTTCTAGCCTACATTGTTGTAGGATTGTTGGATAATTGCTCTTGAATTAACATCCTCTTGTTTTAGATATTTTAATGATGCATCATAGATCAGGTGGATATTATAAGCCTTTCTTCAACCTTGTCTCTTGAGTAGATTATTAAGACACTTGAGTCACAACACCTATTGATATGAGGCTTGACAGCCTGTTTATTCCCAAATGACTCTGGATAGGAGTCAATAGAAACAGGCTGAGAGTCACTTAAAGAACAAATTCTTGTCACCCAAGTTAAGAACTGCTAGATAGTGATGACTTTCTTAGTGCTCATGAGTTTTAGGCTAAAGAGCATGAGTAAGTGTTGAAGCAATAATTCCAAACTTTAACATATAGGAAATTATTTCTGGGTAAACTCAGGTAACATTTATAACAAAGGATAGATCAATAATAAAACAAGTAAGATAATGTCAGCAATTTTTTCTTCAAGTATAATGATTGATTAACTACCTTTCTTGAACCAGAAGTTATATAAAGAAAATTTAATAGGTCACAGATTATTGTACAAAACAAAATATTTTAATTAAATAATAATAAAACTAATCACTTATTATAGTGTTTATTTGTGTTATAAATGTTATTGATATTTGTTGAATCAGTTAATAGCAATGAATTTATTAATGGCGATTTTCTGATTATAATATCTACAAATTTTGTTTGGTCTTTGCTTCTTTCAAGCAGTACAAACAAGCTAGCATAAACACATACATGAGCACACACACATACACACACAAACACACACACATATAAATAATAGCATGAACACATACAGACATGAGCACACAAACATGAACACACACCCACACACACATATAAGTAATAGCATAAACACATACAGGCATGAACATATGCACATGAACACAAACTCATACACATACACACACGCAAACATACACACTTACAAATAAACTGGGCCCCATATCATCTATCAGAGATGATAAAGCAAGACAATTCTCACTCAAGGGACAGTTGAGTAACTTAGTGATAGCCTTTCTAAAAACAAAAACAAAAAAGCATAAAAATAGACAAACAAATAATGAGAAGGGACAAGGAAGTGAGATATAGCACAGTAATAGAATGTTTATCATCTATGAGGCCTAGCTTCAAGCCCTATTGCCACAAAAATGATTTAATAGTAACTATAATATTTCTATTTATTTTATAAGTATAATTATTAACATTTTGCTAAATGTTTTTATGTGCTCAAAATATAAGTTTTTTCCAGAGCCAATATATTTTGTAAACATAAATTTATGTTTACTGAAAATCAGACTGTTTCCTATATTTTTAACATTTGTATTGTTATATACAGAAAGATAATCTTTTAAAATCAAATTGCTAAATTCTTCATCATAACTGGACAAATTTAAACTGAATGAATTATATAAGGATAGTTTTCCTTCTGTTCATATTCTGTAAATTTGCATCTTGGTGCTTCATAAACATATTTATTACTCGTAAACATTCCCATTAATGATTTCACACAACACACACCATATGGGCAATTGTGTTAAAAATGAAGGAAGATTTACAGGTCTATGAAGGCACCAGAGAGTTTATGTTTTCTAGCTAACTAGTAAGAGATAGTGGCACTGGTTTACAGATCAATTTTTAGACAACAATACTTTAAGAACTCCATATAAGTTATTGAGTATTCTAAAATTGTATGGATATTCCACATATAGTATCATGAGGTGTATTTTACTCTCTTACTCTGCCTTTCTGTGTTCTTAGCTATAAGAAAGTGGTTGCTAATGTATCAGCAAAATTTATTACAGTTGTAAGCTGTGTACAACAGTCTATTCTATTACCTAAACATCCTATTATTATTGCTAACTCATTTAAAAGCAATACTTGTAAATAACATTATGTTAGGAGCACTGGGAGATCTTTCTGTATCCATTCACTCCTGTCTTTGGGCAGTTCCTTGAAGAATGATGTTCACACAGATTCCTGTTTTGGAGACACACCTCAGCTCCCAGCTGATTGAGTCTTAGTGAGTTGTTCTGTGGACCCACTGACTCAGTTTCCCTATGTAGCAATTCACAGTTGATAATGACCATGGCCAACAATTCAATTTTTCTTTTGATTTTTGCATTTTTCCTGGTTTCCAATAAGCACCATTGCCATGGACAATAGAACATAGGGATTCACTATGTTATATTTGAAACCACTTTCAAAATTTCAAAGTAGCTTTGATAACCTGCAGAAACATCATTGAATTTAAAGAAATAGAAATACCATGAAAATATTCATTGATACTTATTTAACACATTTGTATTGTATGCAAACTAGAATAGTGTCATATAAACAGCCATATTTTCCTAAATTTTATTCAATCACCCATGCAAAGACTTATTTACTTCAATGGATGAGTCTATAGTATTCAGTTTGTATGCTATAAAGATTACTGTGCAACAAGATTATTAAGTAAAAATATAGAGATCTGATACACATAATAAATTAATAATATATAAATGTATTTTACTGTATAAAATAACATTTGTTGTAACACATTTGTTAAAATAATCAAGGTTATCAACTATTCCATTTAATAGCAAAGTTGATCATTTAAAAGAGTAGTAAAAAAGTTTCTCTAAAATTGACTCAGGAAGCAAATTAAGTAGATAATAACATATAAGTATGAACTGAAAATTTGGTTCTATTAGATGCATTAGTTTCTGTTTCATTCACTGAAGACATATTACTTTGCATACTTATCCCGCATTAGGAAGACAGAAGTTGCAATCTGTCATACACAGTAAATGAAGTCAGAACAGATAAAGCAAGATTCTTTTCATCACTGTGTCCCTGACATTTCATAATTCCTAATTGAGATTCAAATTTGGAAGACTTCAAACAAAGTGTCAGAAGAATTTTGGCAAACTTTTCAAATAAAGTAAAAGTGAACATGCTCATCTGAGACACTATTAATTGATTCAATGAAAATTTAGGTCATGGCATTCTGGAAGCACATAATTGATTTTAATTATTTTTAAAAGTCTAGTAAACAAAGACATGATTAAAATGATCACATGACCACTTTATAAATATAAATTGTCAGTAAATCTAAAATATAAATTCCAACAAGTGTATCCTAAAATAACCTGCTTCTTACATCCAATGAAGGATGCTCAATAAAGCTCTGCCACAGAAGAGCTACATTAAGAGTGAAAGCTAGTAGAGTACCTATTCACTGTTAAGTGGCAAGGTACTGCAACTGGCAGGCAGAGCTGAAGAAACTTTGTGAACTTGAATTGCTAGGAATTCAAAGTGGCATTGCCTTATGGGAAGAGTAAGAGTTGCCCTCACTTTTGGAGTGTTCTTCCGAAAGAATGTCCCACTGCAACACATTCAAATACATGGGCACATGAAAATATGATAAGAATATATACTATTTGTACTGTTAATATATGCCATGAAAACCTCACAAGCGGTGTACAAAAATTGCCTTCACCAACTGTATGTCTGGCATGCAGCAAACTCTTGCATATAATCTCATTCTTATTAAATGTCTTTCTATTCAATATGAACAGAGTTGAAATCATAGATGATATCTATAGACATACGAAGATGACTGTTTATACGTTAAAAGAAACAATATATGCTGCACTCTTACTGGTTTTACTTTCTTGCCTCTTAGTGTTGCTTAAGTTTCCAATTTCCCATTTCCATAAACAAATTTTACATATTTATTTCAATCCGTGGTCATATTAACCCATGCATATGGGGTTTGAGGAATTTATAAATAACTAACGTTACAAATCAGGCGCAGTTTCATGCCACTTCATCTGATTCTTATCACACTGCCTCCAATATGATGATGTGAGATGACAAGAGATCTGCCAGAAATTTAGTAACAGAAACAGAAAATAAAAGAACAAGTACTAAAGTAATGTACATTTCTTGCAAGAGAAATAGTACCTAAGCCTTAGACTGAATTAAGAAATTTCAAGTATGTATGTGTGAGGACAAATACACGTTTTCTTTTAGAGCATGAGCTTATTGTTCAAAGGTTCAATTCAATCAGCCCTATATTTTTTCTCATGGGTGCTAATAGAGTATATTCAATGTAAATTAGTCAATGCTCTTGAGAAATTAGTTCTGAAACTACTGTGAACAATGACATATATTTATTGGAAAATAGTGTTCCTCTACTTAGTATTTTTTCTATTATAATCAGCTTTGACCTAGGCATCCATATAGTGTGATATTGCTACTCAACTCACCCACTTCATGGTATGAGTCTGTTTTTAACAAAATCTAGTCCAATTACTATGCGCCAGACATTTTGTTAAAGAGCATGTCTACCATTAGACTTATTCATGAGACTGTCACAGAATCACTTTCTTACAAAGACAGACTAAACACAGAAACCCTCATGGATGTTCAGAGAATATTCTAAAAATTGAGTTACTCTCCAGGCCTGAGTTGGACGTTTTTTAAATGAATAGTATTTGAAAGACTTCAAGGGATAAAGAATTGAAAACATGATTCCAATGAAATGAAAGTTAAATAAACACACACGGTAGAATATGAGAGATATATTTCAGGAAGAGTAAGTAGACTGAGCTGAATACAGTGAACAGAGCAACCTTACAAGTATCAATGAGAACAAGGATGGGTAGGCAGTGCTGGTATCCTGTGACAGAGTGCTGTAAAAATATGTAAGGGACATAAAGATATCACAGAGGTATACATAAATGAGCAAATTTAGCAGAGATTGCTCTGGTGCATAGAAAAGAAGCAGAAGGACTATTTGGTATCAGAGAGAATATATATCAATTATTACATTGTTATCAACATTTCAATCAAAAATAAAATGAGAAATGACCATTTATTTTGTTGTTGTAGAGTACAACTATGACCTATTTTGACAGCGCACTAATCATAGTATCATTCTTTTAGACATTGAAAGTGAAATAGGAAATTGGTGCAAGCAAAAAGCCATATTATCATTTTCAAGGTCTTTTCTAATTTTTCCTCTCATGTGGAATTCCAGTAATCATGAGCAAGATTCAACTTCCAAGCTGTGACTTGCAGTCCTGAAGTTAAGCCACTAACCCCTCTTTGCTTAAGGTATTCTGTTGTTATATGTTCAATGGGACCTTTATCTCTTTGACTTCAATGCCTTCATCATTTATGAGAAAACAAATATTTTACTAATGACTTTATTACAGTGTTACCATGAAGTGTCACTAAACAGTATTTTAAAAGTTAATCATGGGAAAGACCACCAAAACCCATAAGAACTTCAAGCAAGCTCCCTAACAGTGATGATAATTGTAAGTAACAGAACATTGTGAACTAATGGGGGTATAGAATTGATTCTGTATTCAATATGGTCAGTCCAAAGTATAGTACCCTGCTGATGTACCACTCTTCTATGTAGCTGATAATGCTGTTCTCTGTGCTCCAGTACTGTCCACCTTTGACTGCTATCTCTTAAGCAATCACTCTCAGAGTTTGACTTTGCAATAACATCAGTTTCAATTAGCAAAAATCAATATTAGAGTTATTGCATAAAATCAGAGCATGTTATATATAAATGACAGTGACAATATTGGGCTCTTCTCCAAGCACTTTGTTGAGGGGAGGCTACTCAGTAGTAGGGAAAGCTTGTTTAATAATGTTAATAACAAAATGTGCATGTCTTCTGGTTTTTGTTCTTCACACAACTCTGATTGCATAGGCCATGTGACAAACCTTCTCTTTTGTGTTCCTAAGCTTCTATATTAATTTTCACCTGAATTCTAAATCCTTCTCTGTAACAAACTAGTTTCCTGTTTTCACGACCATTCTTTCCTAATACCACTTTTCCATGGTTCCAAGTTAAAAACCTCTTTAATGTACAAACTACTACCTAGAGAATACTGTTAATAGATATATTGTTTATAAAATTTCCCTCTATCAAAACTAGTGTCATGTCTTAACCTCTAGATCTGTGAATATTAACTTATCTGTGAATATATTCCGAGACCTTCAGGAGAAGAAGTAGCTATTTGATCTGTGAATATTATCTTAACTGTGAATATATTCCAAGATGTCCACAGGAAGAATGCAGTTATTTGATCTGTGAATATATTCCAAGGCCTTAGGGGAAGAAGAAGTTATTCGATCTATGAATATTATCTAATCTGTGAATATACTCCAAGCCCTTAGGGGAGGAAGTATCTATTCTGATGCATTTCTCTTAGTCCTAAATGATTTCCCCAAAAGAAAAATCAGTTCCAGAGTTCTGTAATGGTCTCCATTTGCTGGGGGAAAAAAGTTCTTCCAAGGAAGGAGAAAAGCTACAATTGTCTTTGGTTATAATAATATATTTTAAAAATCTAGTTAGGTGTTAAGCTGGTTCATTAAAATGGTAGTCATAGGTTCTCTTCTAAGATCCATGGCCTGCCTAACTCTTGGTAGTTGCCTTGGTTTCAAGCACCAGAAATGATTTCACTCTAATGCCTGGGCTTTAAGTCCAATTAGACAGCCTCTGTTCACTGCCAACCTTTGAGTGTCACTATTGTACATCTAGGAATATCCTGCCCTTCTGCTCGTTGTTGTGGTTCATAGGCACAGCAGCAGGATAGGTCAACTGATTGCTTCCTTCCCTTGGCAGATTTCATAGTACTTTCAGGGACTGAGGAATCTAGATCAAAGGAAGGTGGCTTTCTGGTTAGAACCAACTGGAATCTTCTGAGTTGTGTGTTTCAATCATGCAGTGCCTTCAGCAGCAGGGACTTACCTTCGGCCTCTGAAAGCTAAGTATGACAAGAGCGATAGCCTGTATTGTTTGGGGAATCACTCCAAATCCCCTGGTCAACTGCTCACACAAAGTTTTCTCATGTTTGCTACGGAGTTTTTGTTAGAAATTGGAAAATTTGTGTGAGAAACGCGTTTGGCTCAAGTGGCCTAACATGATTTACTGTATTTATATATAGTAAATATTTAGTTATTACTACAAATATATATATTCATATATATAATGTGTGTTTCTGTGTGCTCACACATGTGTAAGAAAAATTACATGTGCTTTATATGATTTTAGAAAATGTAAAATAATGATTCCTAAGAATATTGAACAGCCTTGGTTAGTTGTCCCTCCTCTCTCCTTCACCAACTAGAACCATATCCCCATTTTCTTCTGGCTATTCCCCTCTCAAGCCACACAACCAACAGTCCCTTTATACCTTCTTGGTCTCCATGTTTACTCTGTGTTACATTCTCATATCTGGAGCTGGGAACTGCAGATGATAAAGAATGTGTTTCCTTTGTCTCTCTGAGTTTGGGTTATGCCACTCAACACCTTTTCTAGATCCATCCATTTATCTGCAAATTCCATGTGTTCACTTTTGTTATAGCTGAAAAAAGTCATCTTATATATATGACACATTTTCATTGTTCATTGTTTGAAGGTCATTTGCCTTATTTCCAATTCCTGGCTACTGTGAATAAAGCAATATTGAACATTGCTAATCAAGTTATCTGTGGAGTAGGTTGTCACTTCCTTTGGACATATACCAAGGAGTGGTTCCAATGGGATATATATATATATATATATATATATATATATATATATATATATTGAGAATTCTCTATACTGATTTCCAGAGTGGTTATACCAGTTTATAGTCCTACCAAGAGTGATGGAGAGTCCTTCTTTTCACACATCCCTACCAGCTCCATTTTCTTTAGTTTTTCTGATGGGAGTGAGATAAAAACTTGAAGGTGTTTTAATTTACATGTCCCTAGTTACTAAGATGAATGCTTTTGAGATACATTTTTACCATTTTTATTTCTTCTATTAAGAATTCTAAGTTTAGATCCATAGCTCATTTTTAAAATTTTGTCGTTTGTTTTCTTGACTCTTTTTTAAAAATCTCTTTGTATATTCTGCATATCAATCCTCTGTTAGATGTACAGCTGGAAAAAAATCTCTTTCACTCTTCATGAGTCTCCTTCACCCAGTTGATTGTCTCCTTAGGTGTGCAGAAGCTTTTTAATTTTACAAAAGCTCTATTTGTCAATTGTTGGCCTAGAAATCAGCTGTGAGATTTTTTTTTCTGGAAAGAGCTGAATAAACAAGTCCTGAACAATGACAAAATCAATAGTCATGCTACACACTAGGAAGAATATCACACAGGATAGCACTCCTAGACAAACAAACAATAAAATCACAATACAAGGAATAACAAATGACTGCTGTTAATGGTAGATTAATCTTTCTCAGGAATGAGCTAGCTAGGTGTTGCTATCCAAATACAAAGTGGTCATCCCAGAAACCATACACATAAAAAGAAAACTTGACAGGTTGCATTCTCCTTCCCTTGCTTCTTCTTCTTCTTCTTCTTCTTCTTCTTCTTCTTCTTCTTCTTCTTCTTCTTCTTCTTCTTCTTCTTCTTCCTCTCTCTCTCTCTCTCTCTCTCTCTCTCTCTCTCTCTCTCTCTCTCTTTTTCTCTGCCTACCTCCCACCCTCTCTCCCTCTCTGTAAATATGTAGCATGTGTAAATATATTAGGCAATGAAAAAAAGCCATCAATTTGAATGGGACTGAGGAGAGGACCTATAAGAGGTTGGTGGGAAAGGACATGGGAGAAGTTGGGGAAAAGTGAAGGAATATTTCATGTAATTATATTTAATTCAAGTACATTAAAATAAATAAAAATAAAAAGATAAAGAGAACTGGAGGAAATAGACACACGGAAAGGAGGTACACAAAGAAAGAGAGTCACTATGAGAAAATTGGGGGAAAAACACACACCAGAGTCCCCAGAGACCCAGAGAATGAATTTAAAACTGTAGTTTCGGTGAAGAAGGCAGCTGTGCTGACATTTGCAGTCCTATTCTTTTTGTTTGTGTGTGTGTGTGTGTGTGTGTGTGTGTGTGTGTGTGTGTTTTAAGACAGGGTTTCTCTTTGTAATAGCTCTGGCTGTCCTTGAACTCTCTCTGTAGACAAACTGGCTTTGAACTCACAGAGATCTGCCTGCCTCTGCCTTTCAAGGGCTGGGATTAAAAACATTCACCACTACCACCAGGCTGCAGACCTACTTTTATGGTAACAGTTACAACAAACTTAAGTGTTTAATTAGTTAATTAATTAATGTCTGTTTTGTATTTTTTTGAGAGAGCTTCTCATTATGTAGTTCTTGTTGACCTGTAACTCACTGTGAAGATCACGAAGGCCTCTAATTCACAGAGATCTGTTTGCCTCTGCCTCCTGAGTGCTAGGATTAAAATGTGAACCACCATGCACAACTCAACCTCAAGTACTTAATATATTGCTCCCATTAATAAAACAGATTCTTTAGTAGCAGACACAATTTGTTTCTACCTGTGACTCAATTGAACATTGAAATCCAGACATTTCTAGGTCTAACTCAGAAGTAATACCAACTGAATATTTCTCATGAAGTAGAGATTACTTTGTACTTTATTGGTACAAAGATGAGTGTGGGGGACCGAATATCTCTGATGTGGAATATTTTGGGTCCCAGTGTCTAGCTGCTGTAAACTGCAGCAGTTCCAGGAAGCTCCGGGTCACCTTTGTATTGTTAATTGCCACTAAGGCTGCTACTGTTTACCATGGCCTCAGGGTGATATGCCTCCTAATTTGCATCTCTGTAGCTTAAGCCTTGAGTAGGCCCACACCTGGGCTGAAGACTCTGCCTACATGACCAAGAGTAGTTTAGCTAACAGAATCACTTGATGTTAGCATTATCATGTTAGCATTATGATATGCATTATAATAGATGCTTCCTGATGTTGCTCCTGCCCTTGGAGGACTATTTAAATGGACTTCTCAATAAATGGTGGCTGCTCAGTGTCAGCTGGGAGCCCTCCTGAGATATGGTGTTTCCTGTCTCATCATTAGCATCATTGGGTAATTAAACTTCCCTAGTCCACACACTCCACTCAGAATCGGACCTGGGACTGTACAGCTGGCTCCGTCCACAGTCCTGAAGACATCGGTCCGGAAGGGATGACCTACTCTCAATTATGATGCTTTGGAACTCAATCTCAATACCTAAATATTGGGATAGCAAATATCAAAATAACTGCATTAACAATATGAGAAGTTCTCTGGAGTATTTTACCTCTTTACATTGCAACTCATTCTCCTGATGTCTCTTTCTTATTTTTCAGATGTCATAGCCAACCTATAATACTTCATATCTGTAAAGAACCTAATACATTACCTCTGAAATTTTGGGTACAAATTTCACCTGTTAATCAAACTTTAGTCTTCTTGCGATCACAATTCTTTGACTCATGAGAAATTTTTTATTTATTTATTTATTTATTTATTTATTTATTGTATTCAATATCATATATAAACTATAAACTATATAAACCTAAGACCTGTAAAGTAAGTGAAGGAACCGGTTTCCCTTTTGGCAGCCATAACAGCCAAACACATGCTTGCCATAAACCTGCCTTGGTCACGTAGAGGTCAGATGCCTGTCTTGTGACAAGGAACCAATCAGAAGTTAGCTGGTGGCGCTATGCTTTATGGCTCTGGGTGTGCTTTACGGACAAGCGCACGACAATGACGTAAAAAGCATAGCAACCACCCTGGGAGGGCCTATGAGCCATAACAACCAGTTGACCAATCAACACAGGGCAAGCCCTCCAAGCCTGGAGACACACCAATCATGAGCCTGTGCGTAAGCCTGTGCGTACCCCTAGACACTTCCCTTACGCTGCCCTATAAGATCTTTGGGGAGACCTTAGGAGCCGTCTTTTTCTAGCCATCTGCCATGGCGGGTGGGTGAAAGACCCGAGCTAACATGGGGTTAGTTCGTTAAATTACAATAAAGCCTCGTGCAGTTTGCAGCAAGCTCTCGAATCTGCCTGGTGATTGGGGTGACCGCAAACCTGGCCTGAGACCCCGGATACTTGAGTTTTCGGGGGTCTAACATTTTGGGGGCTCGTCCGCGATTTGCGACCACCCTTCACTTGAGTGGATTCGATCTTGGAGGTAAGATGATTGGAGCTCGCAACTTATATATGTTCAATGTTCTATGTTTCTTGTTTTGTCTCTTGCTGTTTTGTTTGGTGTCATGATTTGTATTTGATCTGCGCAGAATTTGTATTTGTAATTCGGACTTCTGGGGATGACCCTAAAGTCCTGCCCTGGACAAAAGTCCGAGGGTTGCTTGATTTGATCTGCGCAGAATTTGTAATTTGTATTTGATCTGCGCAGAATTTGTAATTGAACCATAGGGTAAGCAGACTTGCGAGAACCTTGGTTCCACCCTGGATGAAAGTCCAAGGTTTGGTTGTAATTTTGGTTTGGGGCACCATTTCTTTGCCGCGGTTTGTCCTGTCTAATGTTTGTGCTGTCTAATGTGCTGTCATTTGTGTTATGTGTTTCTTAAGCATCTCTTTCTGTCCCACATTGCCCATGCACGTGGCATGCATGGGTCAGGGGGTCAGGGGTCTTTTCTTCTCTGAGCACATGGTGCCACCTCAACTGTGATCAGCAAATGCGCCCGGAGGACAGACTGCCACTCTGAGGACACCCAGGACCCAAGAGGTAGGGACGCGGGCCAAGGACACTTGGACCCGCCTCAGTTAGCCGCCGGGTTCTGCCGCTTGGCTTTCCGGCGCCATTGCCTTATAAGCAGCGTGGGCGGATAGGGTTGGCGTCTATTCTTTCCTGTCTATTCTGTGTTATCATCCACCACGCCACCCCCCTTTCTATTCCCACCTGCGGGTCTATGAGGAATGCCCAGTAGGGCTGTTTCTGCCCCAGCGGCTGTCGCGGGTGTTTCCCTGCTCTGAGGGAATATGGCTACAAGGCCGCCATCTGCTACCTGTCTTTCTGTGCTCCACACACATGGTATGCAGGGGGGCCGCAGGAGTCTTTCCCACCCCTGGATTGGCCAAGGGTCTGGGGTTACCAGCAGCACCCCTACCCCAGGTCTCTCTGCCTTGAGCACATGGAGCTCGAGCGTATGAACTTATCTGGCCTGATCCGGACATCTAAATGGCCTTAAAGTTATTAAGAACTATAAAAGGGACTTTGACAAAATTTTTATGTTAACTAAAAAATAAAAAAATGTAAAAGACTTAAGTAATAAAGAGAAAAAAATTGTCTAAGAATGTCTAAGAAAGTCAGAGAAATAAAATAAAAGGTTAAAGAGAGTTAAAGCAAATGGCAAAAGTTATAGAGGGTTAAAATTGTAGAAGGTCAGAGGAAAGTTGTCGAAGGTCAGAGAAAAGGTTACAAATGAAAAAAAAATGTAAACTGTGCTATGGTTTCTCATGTCTACAAACAGTAAATTTTAAAAATGGTAATATAAGTTAAAATTTTAACCATATTAAGCTAATTCTGTTTTAAAACGTCCTGTTTATTTCTCAAGTAAATTATATATACTTGTTTTAAAAATATTCTATTTCCTGGTATAAACTTAAGCATGTTAAGCAAAGCAAGTTACGGCCATTTTGTAACTGGTCATATGACTTGACTGGTCGCCATTTTGCTAAAGTTAAAAAAAAATACTTAAACCGCCATCTTGACTAAAGGTGACCACATGGAAATTAGAGGTACCATCTTAGAAACAAGTTTTTCAATTAAGATTTAAAATGTTAATGCTTCTATATATTACAGAAAGACCTTAAGGGAATTTAAATTTCTTTTTAAAACCAGTTTTCAAATGTTTGTTTTTATTAATGTTTGTACTTAAAGAGCTTCAATTTAGAATTATTTCTAAGCAAAGCCTAACAATGTAAAGTTCTTGTTTTATAAAAGATACTGATCTATATAAGACGGTACAGTTTGTGTTTTTAGAAATTAAGTTTAAGATGTTGGTAACACACACCTTTAAACTCAGGGTGTTGATGGCACACACCTTTAAGTTTAGGGCGTTGGTGGCATACTCCTTTAATCCCACCACTCGGGAGTAAGAGGCAGATGGATCTTTATGAGTTCAAGGCCTGCCTGGTCCGGCAGATCGAATTCCAGAACAGGCTCCAAAGTCACAGAAAAACCCTGCCTCAGAAAAAAGTTAAGCTACTGTTTAAGAAATATAAGGTAGCTCTATACAGTTTTAAGTTCAGCTGTGCTGTTTCAAATATTTTACTAAGTTAAAACCAGTTACAGTCAGACTAAAAATTAATTACAGAAATAAGATTTACCTAGCCACCTGTATGCTTCTTGTATGCTTAAGGCAAGTAACTAAAACAGACAGACAGACCCCTAATGCTTCAGAGATCTTCAGAATATGGCATTTAAATTGTTATCTTTAAAGTTTATAATGTCAGACAGACTGCCAGATCTGGACAGTGACCCAAAGTCTCCAAAGATTATGAGGCAACCCAGTTCCTGCACCTGGACCAGTGAGCGAGATGCTCAGATGTGAATGTGATACCTGCCGCCTGCCAAAACCTAGCCGAGACTGTGGACAAAGCTGCTGGACACTGGAAAATTGATTGTACCCCTTTGCCTAGACAAAACAAGGTCAGTCTTTTCCATGTCCCTCTTCCACAGAGAGGAAAAAACTCTCACAGTATAGGCCTGGCGAAGATTGCTGTTCTTTAAGACACCTGCCTCCAACGGTAATGGAGAAACTTGGGTTTGGCTAATTGTATATAGACTGGCTTCTAACTGGCTTCTGTCACTTTTCAGTAGATTCGGATAAAATATACCCTTCTCAGATCTCTGAAATATTACTGGTTGTCAGCTTGACAGCATCAGTCAGTCAGATCCACTATAGACTAGTCAGTATGTTAGCTGATAAAATAGTAACTATCTACTGTTCAGGCACAAGCTCAAGGTTTTTAAGTTTATTTTGGTTGTCATCTAAGTACAAACTTAAAGGGCTTTTCATCAGGCCAAAGGCACCTCTGTCCAATCCATACCTGGCTCTCTGGACAGAAGAGAAATGTACATGCTTATAGCCCAAATTTGTAGTTTTTGCTAGGACTCAAAGTTATAAATATGTTCTTGCTGTTTAAACAGATATCCAGATATCTGCTTTTTCTGCACTGTGGGCTTCAGTAAATAAGTTTTAACCTCTGTTTCTAGTTTAAATCTTAAACAGGTTTCTGCTTCTGACAGACATCTAAGTATCAGTTGCTGACTACAGGCTGTTTTAAGTAGACTGCGAGCCCTGGACTTGCTATGGATGTGAACCAGTCTGCTGATGTGGACACCCCCTATCTCTACAACAGTGTCTGCTAACCAAAAGCCCCTGATGGATTCCCCATTGCCTAAATTCCTTTTTGCTTTTGACTAGCATTTCAACCTTCTGGGGTCCCTAACTTCGTCCCAAAGTCAGCAGGAAGCAGTTTAGAAAAGAATTTCGCCGTCCATTTTCCCTGGTTAAAATGCTAAGTCAAAGGGAACTCCCTTGCATGGGGATGCCAGTATCTATCACTCCCTGATGGGGATGCTAGAGAGACAGCAATTCCATGATTGGAATTTCCAGAAAAGAAAATGGGGGAATGAAGGAACCGGTTTCCCTTTTGGCAGCCATAACAGCCAAACACATGCTTGCCATAAACCTGCCTTGGTCACGTAGAGGTCAGATGCCTGTCTTGTGACAAGGAACCAATCAGAAGTTAGCTGGTGGCGCTATGCTTTATGGCTCTGGGTGTGCTTTACGGACAAGCGCACGACAATGACATAAAAAGCATAGCAACCACCCTGGGAGGGCCTATGAGCCATAACAACCAGTTGACCAATCAACACAGGGCAAGCCCTCCAAGCCTGGAGGCACACCAATCATGAGCCTGTGCGTAAGCCTGTGCGTACCCCTAGACACTCCCCTTACGCTGCCCTATAAGATCTTTGGGGAGACCTTAGGAGCCGTCTTTTTCTAGCCGTCTGCCATGGCGGGTGGGTGAAAGACCCGAGCTAACATGGGGTTAGTTCGTTAAATTACAATAAAGCCTCGTGCAGTTTGCAGCAAGCTCTCGAATCTGCCTGGTGATTGGGGTGACCTCGAACCTGGCCTGAGACCCCGGATACTTGAGTTTTCGGGGGTCTAACAGTAAGAACTTTGAGTCTTTAAAGAAAGAAATTAAAGAAGATACCAGAAAAATGGAAAAATCTCCCATGCTCTTGGATAGGTAGAATCAACATAGTAAAAATGGCAATCTTGCCAAAAGTAATCTACAGAGTCAACACAATCCCCATCAAAATCACAACACAGTTCTTCACAGACCTTGAAAGAACCATACTCAACTTTATATGGAAAAACAAAAAACCCAGGATAGCCAAAACAACGCTGTACAATAAAGGATCTTCTGGAGGCATCACCATCCCTGACTTCAAGCACTATTATATAGAGCCATAGTTAGGAAAACACCTTGGTATTGGCAAAAAAATAGACAGATAGACCAATGGAATCTAGTTGAAAACCCTAATATTAACACTAACACCTATGAACACATTATTTTTGACAAAGATGCTAAATCTATATGATGGAAGAAAGATAGCATCTTCAACAAATGATGATGGCATAACTGAATTTGGACATACAGAAGATTGCAGATAGATCCATATCTGTCACCATGCACAAAACTTAAATGGATCAAATGGATCAAAGATCTCACCATAAATCCAGCCACACTGAATCTTCTAGAAGAGAAAGTGGGAGATACCTTTGAATGAATTGAAATAGGAGACTGCTTGCTGAACATTACGCCAGTATCACAGACATTGAGATCTGCAATTAATAAATGGGACCTCCTGAAACTCAGAAGCTTCTCCAAGGCAAAGGAGACAGTAAGACAAAACGACAGCCCAAAGAATAGGCAAAGATCTTCACCAACCCCACAACTGACAGAGGGCTAATCTCCAAAATATACTATGAACTCAAGAAGCTAGCCACCAAAACACCAAACAATGAAATTAAAAAGTGGGGTGCAGAACTAAATAGAGAATTCTCAACAAAGGAATCTGAAATGGCTGAAAGACACTTAAGAAAGTGCTCAAAATCATTGGCCATCAGAGAAATGCAACTCAAAACAACTTTGAGATACCACCTCACACCTGTCAAAATGGCTAAAATCAAAAATACCAATGACAATCTATGCTGGAGAGGATGTGGAGAAAAAGGAACACTCCTCCATTGCTGATGGGAGTGCAAACTTGTAAGACCACTCTGGAAATCAGTATGGCGGTTGCTGAGGAAAATGGGAATCAGTCTACCTCAGGATCCAGGATTCCTCTCTTGGTCATATACACAAATAATGCACATTCATACAACAAGGACATATGTTCAACCATGTTCATTGTTTGTAATAGCCAGAACCTGGAAACAGCCTAGATGCCCCTCAACTGAATAATGGATAGAGAAAATGTGCTACTTTTACACAATGAAATACTATTCAGCAGAAAAAAGCAATGGAATCTTGAAATTCGCAGGCAAATGGATGGAACTAGAACAAACCATCCTGAGTGAGGTAACCCAGGAACAAAAAGACAAACATGGTATGTACTCATCCATATATGAATTTTAGACATAGAGCAAAGGATTACCAGCCTACAAATTTTATTCACCAAAGAAACTAGGAAACATAAAGTAGTCTAAGGGAAAAAGGCATGGACCCCAGGAATGGGAAGGGGCAGGAATTCCTGAGCTAATTGGGAGCATGAGGGTAGGGAAGAGGGAGATGCCAGAATGAAAGAAGGAGAAAGGGAGAGGAGAGGAGGAAATAGAGGAGTAGAAATATTGAGTTGGGGGAAGAATACAGGAGAGAAGGATGAGAGATACCATATTAGAGGGAGCCATTATAGATCTCAAGACAGATCTGCCATTAGGGAGATTTCCAGAGACCTACAAGGATAACACGAACTGATAATAACTACTTTTTATACCATCCTAGAGCCTTCATCCAGTGGCTGATGGAAGCAGAGGCAGACATCCACAGATATACACTGAACTGAACTCTGGAACTTAGTTGAGGAGAGGGAGGAATGAAGATTCAAGAGGTCTATACCAGGCTGGTGATATCCAAAGAAACATCTGGCCTGTACAAGGGGGAGCACATGGGAGGCCAGTACAGGACTGATCCAGACCCCTGAATATGGTTGTCAATGAGGAGGCCTCTGCACTCTAGAGGGCCCCTGGTAGTAAATTAGTATTTTTCCCTGGTGTAGGGAGTTTGAGAGCCCATCCCATGTGAAGGGATGCACTCTTGGCCTGGACAGAAGGGGAAGGGCCTAGGCCCAGCCCAGGATGATGTGGTGGACTTTGTGGAGCCCCCTTCAAGGGCCCTACCTTGCCTGGGGAGTGGAGGGTGGATGGGGTGGGGGGTAGGCTGGGGGTGGGGGAAGAGGAGTGGGGTGAGGGGAGGGAGAGGGAGAAGGGATTGATATGTGAAACAAGCTTGTTCCTAATTTGAACTAAAATAAATAAATAAACCTAAGAAGGCATCCCGTGGTCTTCCTCTTTATTCCTGAAGACAGGTGTATGGTCTTTCATTTTTGGCCTCATTTCTCTTCTTCAATTTTTCAAGCACAACTATTTCTGGCATAGTAGTACTGAAGAAGTAAGATTCATCAATAACTAACATTTTTGTGAATTATTTTTTTCCTACAAAGAATGCTTTCCTAAACTCCTTCAAATGAGTGGATTTCCATTCCCTTCGAGTCATATATTTTTGTGAAATCAGATGAAGAAAGTAAAAACTTCCTGAACAAAATTCACTTTAGTATACTAGGTCTTGTACTGTCATTATTTTTTAAACTTTATTCAGAGACATTTAAGAAAATTGGAAGTGAAGAGTAGAAGATTTGCTACTGTGCTGATTGAAGGCTAAAGATGGGGAGTATTCAAGAGTTAATAACTTCTAATAAGCCTCTCAAACAAAGCTAAAATCAGAAGAGACAACTCTATGGCCATTGCTTCCTTGTAGTGCAGCCTTTTCTCATAGACTACAACACAGGAACAACAGTATTTTACTGACATAGTGCCATAATACATTCTTTAGAAGGCTAATGTCACTGCAAGCAACAGTCCAGCAAAGGAATTGATGAAAAAGCACTGCTCTCACAACTCAGTTCCAATGTCACCTTTTACTATGTCTACTTATTCATATTTTCTATGCTTAATATATGTATTTACCTATTTTCTTTACATTATATATAATATATACAGTTTAGATTTATATAATTTTTATTTTCTGCTCTATTAACTATAAAACTATCAAATATTTTAAGGAACTATTACAAATTTAACAAGTAAGTATAGTTTTTGAAGTTAATAATGGTCTAGTGGATGAGATAAAAAATAAAATATGGACTATGGCATTATATATCTAATATTGTCCATCATGTCAGATGTGATAGAAGCATATATAGTAGCTCAGATATTCTGCATTTAAAAGATATATACATTAAATAGTAATGGAAGATAAGAGATGATAACAAAAATATGTACAAATGAGAAACAGATACCAAAGTTTTATAAGTGTCCTTCAGATAATTGAATTATATTTTTATCAATTCTCAGAAAAATTGTCTCTGATGGATAGGAGGAGATTGCTTTAGTCTGGTGGCTTCTAGTTTTACTGGAATTATCAGAGAAAAGGAACTTGGATGCAAAATTCTAATTAAGACACTAACAAATAGCTAATACTGTATTTGGAGAGCAATTATGTGGAAATTATTAAATGATCACAATAAGTAGGTGATGTAATGGGTCTTCTAATAAATTATTTTCGAGAGGCATAATTAATTAGTGATACACATTTTTACAAGCCCACATTTGTATAGTCCATGTTTTCAAAGGTGAAATACAATCAGTTTCTAGTAGCAAACACTTACTTGATTGTTTACTACATTCGTCATATTATTCGATTGTATACTACATTCGGCATGAGGAACTAGGTTCTGGATCTGTGAGTTTGGGGAGGGAAATGTGATAGGATGTAAGGCCTGTTCCACAGAAGAAATGTCTCTACTGGGAATCTTTCCAAGAACTCATGGCTGGGGAGCTCCTAGGCCCAAAGGATTAACTTACTGTAGTTATTTTGCTAAATGAAGTGGTATTCAACTGCCTTCTGTATTCATCTCTATATACACAGGTAAGTGCAAATATCAGGCCTCATCAGAGATGTGTTTTTGTTTAGTAGATAGTGATTGATGTAGAGTCTCACACCGTGTAGAGAATAAAGCACTGACAATGTGATCAACTGAGATGGGAGATCTACACATAGGTTGAAAAGGCTTATGTATTTAGGAAAATAAAAAGTTGCTGTGAGTCTGGAAAAGAGCATGCAGGGGTTTATGAGGGGCTCTGGAGGAAGAAATGGGTAGAGAGAATTGATGCAATCATATTATTATCTAAAAAAATAAAGGAAACAATGTAAAAATTTACAAGGAAAAAGTATAAGATTTTGGGAGAGAGGGAAGGTGAATCTGAGAAATGTAAGGAAGAGTGAGATATTACATTGTATCCATTTATGAAATTCTAAAATAATAGATTGTATGCATATATGAAATTCTTAAAGAATCAATAAAATGTTTTTTAAAAGAATAGGTTTATAAAATACTAGCAATTAGAATGGGTCAGTGGTAGAATAATTTTTATCAAAAATTATTTCTAATTGAGTTTAAATTTATTATTATTATTATTATTATTATTATTATTATTATTATTATTAATGGCAACAGCAAAGGGTTAACCTAAGTATATTTTATTTGAGAATGGACATTTCTTAAACTAATCAGAAAGTAAATAATTTACCTGACTCCATGAGGAGGAAAGAATCAATATAAACCAGTTTGCCATGCTTAATCACTATCACACAAACATACACACATACTACAAACATAGGTTCACTGTGAAATTATGATTTATAACCAAAGAAATGGCATGAATAGTGAATGTTGTAGTATTAAACATTTAGAAACAGTATATATTATAAGGAATTTTAATACTTACTCTACATTTGAAGTAAAATGACCAATGCATTTCCTTCTTTAATTTATCTCCCCTGCTCTCTAAACAGATAAGGAGTTAATTACATTATTTATTTGTTAAATACATTTTTGAAATATATTGCCCCGCATTATGTTATTTTTCCATTATTATGGAGACGTAATTACACAAACATTCATTTAGGACTTTTAATAATTATGTTGTTTTCATCACAGGCCCAGCCCACTGTTACATGTTTCTTGTTTTTATGTATAAGTATGTTTTGCCTACATGGATGTCTGTGTACCATGTGAATTTCTGGTAGCCAGAAGAAGTTACTGGATCCCCTAGAACTCCATTGGAGATGGTGATAAGCCACCATGTAAGTGTTTGCAATTGAACCTGGATCCTCTGGAAGAGCATCAAGTGCTCTTAATCACTGAATCATCTTTCTAGTCCTTTATCAGGGTTCCCCCACATTTGGTCTGTAGTTACTACAGAAGACCACAAATGAGTAAACATCCCACTGGTAGTGAAAGTGAGCAAGGGTAAATAAGAAATACCCAGGAAGAGAAATAGAATGAATAGAAGGTGTCTGGCCACACTAACTTTTGAGCAAGTATGTCACTGATACATCTCTATAAAAAATATGTTAATGCTACTTAATCTTGAGCCTTAGTCGATAGAGAATTCAATTTGGGGTCTCATATGAGAATTCATTTTTGAGACATCTCTATTGGAAGCCTTTATTATACCAGGTCAGCTACTAAGACACCCAAGCTCTTCCTGGGAAGATAATGAGAAGTTGTTTTTCTTCACTTGAGCCTTAGGTAAATTTTTGTCTTAATTTATTCCTGTGTTGTTCCTTTTGGCTCTTATTTCAGTGAATTTGAAAAGTTGTAGAGGAAATGGAGATGAGAAATGAGAGGTTGGGAATTGTACATCCAGAAGACATAATTCACTGTATGTGAAAGACAAATCAAAGTCAGTTTACTACTAAAATAAGTTCTAGTAAAAAGTTTAGAAATAAAAATACCTTCACAATGCACATGCAGAAAGATGGAGCAATTCATTTACAGAAAAGTTTGGGAATTAAATTCTGCATGGAAAATATTGAAAAAGTCAGTAGTGCAAACATAGGAAAGATTTGATAAGATAAAAGTCAGAGTACAAGTCAAACTTATGTGTTAGAGCACCTGTCGTCTTGATGCTTTCATCATCCAAGGAGAGTGATTGATTCCGGAACATTTCCAACAGTTTAGATGAAAGAATGTATCAAGCTTTGAAGTTACTCCCTGCACAAGTAGTATTTCCAAAATGAAATGACGGCTTCCTCTTTACTCTCTCATGAGAAATACTGTAATTATAACTGAAAATGTAGCAAAGTTCATAAAAGAGAAATAAAAAATACAGATAAATCTACCAATTCTTTGATATTTCAGTATCTACCCTGATAACTTTTCTAAGATATTTATAATCAGTATATAAATTATATAATTGATATTTAGGCTTCTTAAAAATGATGTAATATATGAATCTAAATGTCTTAATAATTACCATATGTTTCTTTGTGTTCTATATTTATTTTTATGCAATAATCATCTAAGAAGGGATTATTAACTTACTTTGCTTCTTATTCCCACATTCCTAATTTTAAGCAACAGCTATATTATATACATCTAGACAGGAATAAAAGACTTTATAGAAATAAAAATTTTCTGAAAACCAAGGACTGCAGTTATTTTGGGTATTAGTAAAACCTGAATGTTGTGATACCAATCTTCAACAATTTATGTTGAAGGATATATTATGATACTTTTAGATTATTTAAGAAAGGTAAGTTCTTCAGACACTAAATTAGAAATAAAATTGAACAATAATATTTAAGTGTCCTTTTGTCCTGAAAAGACTTGACTCTCTTTGGGGGCTGTTTTCTTTCAAACCATCACAGGGCCCAATCAGAAACTACAAACACAAATTAAAAAAATAATAAAAAGATAAAACCCTGCTGTGACATTATGAGAAAAGGAACCTCCAAATATGCCATCAGGTTCTTTTTCTATTGACCATGCAGCCTACCATGAAGAATAGTTTGTTTCCCCAGTGAGCTTTTCTTGGATAAAACTAAGTCATCATTTGCAAGTGGTTTTGAACTCAAAATAGGTTCTGGGTTAGGGGCATGTGCCCATTTCTCATTTCAGCTCTGGCGTCCCAGATGGTGTAGACCCATGCAGATCCTGTGCATGTTGCCTTAGTCTAAAGTCCTGTAAGTTCATATGTGCAATGGCCATGTTGATTTAGAGGGCCTTGTTTTCTTGGTGTCCTCCATCCCCTCTTGATCATATATTGCCTCTTCTACTACAGGGTTCCCTGAGCTCTGAGGGGAGAAACTGATGGAGATAAGTCATTTAGTACAGAATGTTGCAGGGTCTCTCATTCTTTGCATAATGTCTGGCTGTGACTGGGTGGATGTGGCGCATGCTTTTAATCCCAGCACTCAGGAGGCAGAGGCAGGAGGATCTCTGTGAGTTCGAGACCAGCCTGGTCTGCAAGAGCTAGTTCCAGGACAGCCTTCAAAGCCACAGAGAAACCCTGTCTCAAAAAACAAAAAAAAAAAAAAAAAAAAAAAAGTCTGGATGTGTGTTTCTGTATTTGTTCCCATCTGCTGCAAGAGGATGTTTCTCTGATGACGGCTCAGCAAGGTACTGATGTATGAGTATAGCAGAATGTTATTTGGAGTCATTTTATTGCTATGGTTTTGACCTCGTTGTTACTGTTTGTTGTTGTTTTTGTTGTTTTCATTTTTAACAGTTATTTCCCTACATTCCTGAGCTATCTAATCTCAAGTCCTTGGTCACTCAAACAGTGTTAAGTATGAGTTCCATATTGTGGAATGAGCCTTAAATCAAATCAGATATTGATTGGTTACTCCCAGTTACTCCCACATCGTTTGTGCAAGCATCATACTAGCAAGTCTTCCAGGCAGGGCACCAATGTGGATCAAATGATTTGTATTTGGGTGGTGTTTATGGTTTTCCTTTAGAACTGTAAAAAATACCTTCCCATATCAAAGATGCAAGTATGTAAGGGTTAAGGCTAGGCACTAGCTGAACTTCTTTTTTATGTATTTACATTTTATCTCCTTTTACTCTACAGGTCCTATTCATATACATCACTGTTTCTACTTTGGTGTGTATGTTTATTTTTATCATATTTCTGAGTCTGTGAATAAGTAGTTCTCTACACATATGTCTGTTTCTTGTGTCTTCTCTTGGGTTTTTCCTTCTGTTTGTTTTGTCTTATTCTGATGTGTTCATTTTTGTTTTATTTTGTTATCCTTTGGAATTCAATGTTTCCTAGTGAGAGACCTAAAGGGCATGGATTTGGATGTCAAGGGCAAAGGGGATGGGGAATACGAGGTTTAGGGGAAATCGTAAACAGAATATATTATGTGAGAAAATAAAAACTATTTCAAGAAAATGAAAAACGAAACATTCACAAATGTATTTGCAAAAATAATTTAAGTAACTGCAATCTTTCTTCTCATACTCAGAAGTGTTTGAAAGTGACTTACATTGGCAATCAATAAATTCAATCATCAATTCAATATTAATATATAATTTTTCTTTAGAAATAAGTAATATATAGAGAGACATGTAAATATAGAAATTGATATGTGCATATTTAATTATCATAATTGTATGCCAAAACAATCAAAAAACCCATGCCCAGATTTCAGTTACATATTAAAATAAAAGGCAGTTTTAGACTATGTAAAAATTCATAGAGTAACTATCTAAGAATTGTCAAAAATAGGACTAAGTAGATTTGAGATGACAAAAAAGTCACTCTGATTGCTGCACATAATACCACAATAAATGGAGAAAATCTGCATAGTGGTCTAAATGTTTTGATTATTACTGTGTGTATATATGTGTGGTGACTGTTTTTCTCTGAATATGGGGATATATGGTCAGCGTTTTGCATGTAGAGGTTGGTACAGTCACCATGATATCTGGAGATTTACTGAAGATTATCAGACTTGCAGGGAAAGCATATTTCTTTTCCTAGTGCATCATCACATTAGACAATTTTATTTAACTTTGAATAAAGTGGGACAGTAAAGGTGCTTTCATAAAGGATTTTTACCAAAAATTAACTGTGTGCTGTAATTTCTTTTAAGCATGACAGGGGTATTTTAAAATATGCAATAATTTAGAAAATTGTTACTATATATAAAATTATCCCAGATCTTACATAAAATTTTATGTTAAGTTTTAAGACTAATATCCTTAGACATGGACATGAATGTGACTTGTTTTATTCACAACTATGTACTTGAAGTTTTTTTGTTAAATTAAATTTAGTATTAAACACTATGTATGTATGTATGTATGTATGTATGTTTTATGTATGTATGTATGTATGTATGTATGTATGTATGTATATGTATGTTACATTTCTTACTACTATGATTAAAAACACCTGGCAGAAACACCTGAAAGGAGGACAAGATTTACTTTGTCACATGCTGTCAGCCCACAAAGTGAGGAAGACAGGTCACAGTGACTCTAGTTTTGATTGGAGAGCCTGTGGCTAAGTTCCTCTCTTGGCATCTATATTGGGAAGCAGAGTACAGATGGGAGTGAGATCCAGCCTACAACTATAAAAAATAGCACATCCTATTGAACCACCTCCATTACCAGACCATATCACATCTCTAAGCTAGATACACCAGCTATGGATCAAGATTTCATAGCTATATTATCTTATGTTTTACTCTGTAATTAAAATGCATTTCCCAATTTCAAACTGTTACTGGTTATTTGGCACTGGATGTTTCATTTTACTGGCAGACTGTTGATTTTTTTTTCATTACCAAGGCAGAAACTTCACATAGAATTCACAGGATATCATAGGCACCCCCATTCTCCCACTGTTAAGAATCCCACAAAATCTCGAAGGGGGTGAAAAGTCCAATCATCTATTCAGTAAAACAACTCCTCAGAAAAGGAAGTGCTAGTGAAGAGGACTGTCATCTCATCAGCTTTTTTTAGTGTACCAAATCTATAGTTTTTCAAAAATAATATGAAGCACATAAAATAGTTGATTCTCAATAACTGGAGATGTTGAATCACTACTTACGATATGCGAAGATCCTGTTTTAGTTATAGCAGTGACTGCATCTGTCTGGAGAGCAAGACTCATCTACTATTTGTATAGTTATCATTTCCTTCCCATCCTTACTCCAAAATAGTTTTTACTCTTTGTTTTGGTATCTAAAAGCAATTGTCGATTGTAGCACAAATGGTTTTCTCTGAACTCAATTACTAAACTTCAGTATTAAAATTCAAATTGTTCTGCATGGCTTTTGTTACTAGTTAAAGTAAGTAGTTTTGAGTGTCCAGATGTATTTGTAAGATAGAGAAAACATAACAGTTGGTGGCAATAGGATTGACATAGTGTTACAGTTCCAGATTTCTGTGTGTACTACATTGTAGAATCAATAGCCACCAAAAACATGAGCTGATGCCAACAAGGGGACACAAACAAACATCCTAAATTGCCAAGGGAAAGCCTATGAAGCCTCAACCCAACAGAGAAAACTAAAGGCAACTGAGTAAACGTGGAACAGGAAAAGTAGCCCTCCTCTGGGAAGGGCACAGCAATTGACTGTCCTGTGCCCAAGAGTCATCCCTGAAAAATACATAGAAGTATCATTATATGGAATTATCAGGTTATAGTTATGAACATGCATTCATATACAGTTGCATACATGCAAGCAATAACAATGGATGACAAAAGAAACCATGAATTTGAGTTATGGAAAGGAGGGGTAAGTGGTAGGACTCCAAGGGAGAAAAGGGAAAGGAAAAATGTAATTCAATTACTGTCTCAAAAATCAACAACAGTGTGTCAATCACAATGCACACATGCAATGTTATTCTGCTGTCTGTATTGTTGGTATAGAACCAGCCACAAGCACTTTGCTTCCAGGCCATTAGTGTTCAGGCATTGCATATTGATACTTTTTTTTCTTGTATTTTTTTCCAGGTGAGTTTCAATCACACACAAGAAAATGTAGTTTATTTTCTATCAGCTTCTCAAACCTATTTTGTGCTTAGAAATGGACTTCTTATAACCAAAGTATGATATATGGCAATACTCCCAAATAAAAAATGTTTCTACCTATATTACTGTAGAAATTATTTTAAGAACATTCAAATTAAAAGAAATGCTTAATGTCATATCACTGCTGCAACAAAAATTCAACAGCCCAAGTACTGTCTTACTAAAAGCAGCATGTATAGGTATTTAAACTATATTATAAAGCATATATTTTACTATTTTAAGAAGAAAAATTCAATATTGTCTTAAATGTTCCATTGTGAATTTTTTATCATTTAACACAACGTGATAAGTTTAGTATTTCACAGTTTGATGAAAGTCATTCTTAAATGTAGTACCAGTACCTTTGAAAATTATGCAGAAGGATCCAAGGTAAAATTAATATTACTAACAAACAAATTTTCAAGAATCTATTCTTAGGTAACTAATAGCTCTGATTTAATTAAAAGCATATATATCATTTTTATATTTAACCATAAAACATACAAAAAGTAAAATAGTTTTTGAATATATATATTTTATGTGCTTATTAAAGTCTCTTTATTGAAGCAATTAAATTATCCAAATTAAAATAGTTCAACTATCACTTTTTAATATATTAGTATCGTTTGTGAAATTCATACATGTGTACTGTATCTTCATCATTTCCACCCCACACTCTCCTACTCCAACTCCTCCTGGAAATCCCACTCATCCTCAATTTCATGACCTCCTCTTTTTTAATTAGGGTTACCCTCTCTCTCTCTCTCCCTCTCTCTCTCTCTCTCTCTCTCTCTCACACACACACACACACACACACACACACACACTGTTAATTAGTACTGTTAATATGAAAATATATTTAAGCATGGCCACATGGTATTGGATACCCTACCTATTTCTGTATTATGTGACCACTATGGAGTAACATCATGCACACAGATGTTGCTGATCTTGACAATGAGAAGTCTGGTTTGAGTGCCTCTTGGCTTTTTCCCTTTGCCACGACAAATCAAATAGCAAGGCAATATTTTGGGCAGAATGAGCACACATGTGTGTCCTTGCTTTTAACTTACTTGCTTCCTCATCAAAATTTTTACTCAGGTTTCTCATTTCTTTGGGACAACCACAAGGAATGATTTTCACAGCTAATCAATTGTCCAAGTATTCATTTACTGAGCCCTTTGATGATGTCAAAAGAAGTATTTAATCCAAGCAGTTAAAAATCCACATTTCATGAGCCACAATTTTGTCTTGAAAGAATAAAGGTATATTGTGTATGTTTTATATATAACTATGATTTTGTTTTGTCTTTCAAACTATTTTCATTTTTTTCTCTGAGAATTCCATACATGTGTGCAGGTATTATGATTGTGCCTAACTTTCATTTATGCCCTCAAATCCTGCAGGGAACAGCAGCATATCACCTACCAAATTCATTATTACCCATCTTTAATATTCCACTGTGTATAATTAGAGCTGCCTACTTGAGCATGGGGTCTGTTCATCCAATGGTGCATGAGAAATTTATCAGGTCTCATCCTTTCACCACAAGCTACCATCAATTTTCAATTGTTTCCTCATAGGAGACAGGACCTTTTGAACTCCTCCCCACCATGTTGGAATTGTATTAGCTTGATCCCATGCAGCTCTGCTGCAAGTATCTACAGTTCCTGTGCGTTCAGGAATGCAACTGCTATGGATTTTTAAAACGATCACCCATTAGAATTTATTTCATTTCACTTACTATGTGATTATTCTACTTTGTCTCTGTGACAAGTTTAACTTTTGTGGAGAAAAACCTCAAAACACATTTTTATTCAAATGGGTCAAAAGCAGGAAGAATTTAGACTATTGTAACATAATAAAAAGAAAAAGAAATGTTGAAACCAAAAGGCAGAAAATAAAATAGCATCACAACAAAAGAGACTTTTTTTGTGGAAGTAAGTGGGACAAGAATTCCAGGGAAGAACTGTTTTCAGAAGAGTCAGTCAGTTATTTCTAATTCTTGGAGTCCTCTTGGTATGCCAAAGGCCATTATTACTGTTAATATCAGATTAATTTTAATAAGTATATTTATTCATTTGCTTTGTGAAGCAGGATTTCCTGTATCTCAGGATGCTCTGGAGCTCACTTGAGCTCCTGTGTAACAGAAGATGTCCTTGAACTTCTGCTATGCCTTTCTCCATCTACACTAGTAGCAAGATTATAACACTACTATCAGATGCTGGGTGCTAAGTGCAGGCTTGCATGAATGCTTGACATGCACACTACTAACTGAGCCACAGTTACTGCCCTGCCATTATCTATATCTTACATATCATACCTAAGGTGGGGGTGGCAGGAAACAGTCATGCTCTGTTTTTTGGTATTGTGGCTATTATTTTAATATGTACCAACAAGCAGTATACTTTAAAAACTTTTGGATGTAATCACTCATTAAATTTTAATAAGAAGCAAAATATTTCAGTATTTTATATGATTATAAATACATACATCCTTAAACCTCTCCAAGGTGATTGATTTCTAATTGATAGCTTCCCTATCAATTAAGGAATCTATTCCCTTTATAGTCCAACATTTTTAACATAAATCTTGGAGCCAAACACTTATGAATTCATATTGACAATCTCTCTACTCAGGGATTTTTTTCTCCTGTTTTCAGTTTCATTACAATATCGGGATGTGCCAAGTATAATAATGTAGCATAATTCAAACACTGAGCAGATTAAGAGCATCATATTTACACTTAACGTTGGATGAAGTGATGAAAACAAAAGTAAAATGATCATTTACAAGTCTCATTTTAAAATAAGAGCTAAGATCAAATACCTAGTTGCTGATTTTCTGACATTTGCTAATCTGTGCACAAATAGAGGTGCTTCAGTGTATGATTTCTATCCCTTAACGGCCTCTTAGAATTATAATAATTAAAAATATATTTGCAAAAAATTCTAGACTCCTAATAGTTTCCTTATTTTCAACTCTTTTTTATATACAATCAATTTCATTAAGATTTTTAACTATTTCCTTTTCAATTAGATTCAAGATTCTATTTTTTTCTTACTGAAGTCTGCCTTCACTTCTGAGTCTATGCACATCTTCATTGATTTTAATGTAGACTGACATAATACAATTCACCTTTCCGAATATCTTCTTCTAATACTGGGAAAGACACAGTCCATGACAGAAATATCAATTGCATTTACCTCATTGATAAGGTATTAAAGCAACCATGGCCAAATATCCTGTTTATTAACAATAAGCATGCTCTCAACTTTCTGTCTAATCAATGATGAGTACCCACATCTAGATTAGCCTTGTTAAACATGTGTATATCCCTTGCTACACAGAAAAAGTTCATGCCATGCAAATAAAATGTGGTCTTTTGCAATGTCCTGTCTTGCTACCTCTCTTCCCCCTCAATGGGTTCTTTGCTCTTTTGCTCAACTAGCTATTTTGTCAGTTTGTCTCTTTCATTTATTTTTCTTAACAAATCATCATCATTGGGTAAAAGCATCCCTATTTTATTCTCCTTGGTTTCAGAGTGACCTCCTATGTGAAGTTAATTTATGTACTCACCAACATCAATCAAAACATCAGTGGTAATTTTAGTCTCTTTCAAGTGAAGAATCCAGTCATGTTAGTGATGAAATCCAGCATTCACTCCTCCTCCTTATTTTTAATGCATTGGTGAATTTATAAACAACTAAATTTAAAACATTTTCTACCATTTACTACTTCAAGTTTTGTTTTTCCACCTCTCACTGTTTATTTCTAAATAAATGAAAAACTTTTTTGGTACTTTATAATTTTCAGTATTTTTCTTCCTTATATATCTTATCTGTCCTACTTTTTTAACTTCTTCTCATGCCCTCCCATACTTCAGTTGTCTCTTCCTGTTTGGCTATGGAATTTGGTTCTTTGACATTCTTACTTACATATCCTACTCTTGCATATTAAATAAATTTGAGCATACTATGTTCCAACTTATCTCTATGAATATCCTATAATATTACAATCTTAAAGAACCACACTTATAAGATTATAAACATGTTTTAATTTTGTTATAGTTTATTTATAAATCTAGTCATTTACCTAGATTTTTTCTCAACTAGTTTATAGAAGACTATACATTTACTATCAGAGAAAAAACTTTTTCTCTTGAAAATATTTTCATGTTTATATCTCTATTCTAGTAATTAGCAGCAATCTTCAATTATGTCTATATGGATTCCATAATTTCAAAATACGTATTGTCACAATTATAATTGTGAAACAAATTCCAATTTGTTAGCATACCCTCACATTTCAGTAAACAAAAAAATAGAATAGAGGATGGATATATATGGTCTGGTTGTGGCTGCTTGCCCACTTCTCAAAGAATAATTTCCTTAAATATTTGAGGTAGAGAAATATAGAAGTATGGGAAAACATATCTTGATTAATTTTTATCAGCTATATTCTTGGAAATAGTAGTATTCCTGCCTTTTCTCACTAGCAGCTTAGGATGCAGATACTGCCCTAGAGCAAGTACCCAGGAGGCAATGATTTAATCATGAGAAAAAATGACAGAGGATAATTATAACAGGAAAACCCTTTCAATCAGAAATGATGAGAATCCATTGAAGAAACCATATCGAGAGGGAAATACATGACAAATAAGTTTATTAGTGATGTTGATTCAGTAATGAATGTTCCATGTTTTCATAATAGGTTCTCTTTGGGTGTTTTAATATAACAGGATGCAAATATAAACAAGTTGCACTTTCAAGACTTTCAAATTTTAATTCTTAGCATTCATCATATAAGTTTTTAGTTTGCTACATAATTTCATATTGACGAGTTAATTTCTAAATGGTGAGTTTCATATTCTCAAAGTAGAATCTACAATTAAATAAAAGTTGCAGGAGCTATCTCTAATTCTGTTATCTGCTTGTGGGACACTATCTTCATACTGGATTCCCTCTTACAGCCTTAATAGGAAAGGAGAAGTTAAGTCTTATGGCTGTTTGCTATGCCATTGCTGCCTGATATACATGGGAGGCCTGTCCTTTTTCTGACAAGAAAGGAGTGGATATTGGTGTGGGAAAAAGGAAGGGATGTTCAAGGAGTCTGCAAGGAGAGGAGGGAGGAAAGGAGGAATGGAAAACTGTAATCAGGCTTGGAAAAATAATTAATTAATAAAAAATTAACAGTGTCCATGTCAGCAATACTAAGCCATAAGACATCATTTAAGGGTACCAGAGAATAGGCAAGAGTTTGTTATTTTATTTTATTATTTTACCAATTGGTTGGGGCTCACTAATATTGCAAAAATCTCTTTAAATACACAAAACCAGAATGTAACAAAAAGTTTAAAATACTTTGAATGGAAATAAACACTTTTGAAATCTTTCCAGGCAAACAAAGTCATCAACTTCAGAGGTTTTAATGTTGCAATGCTGGGTGTGAATGCAACTTTCCATTAAATCACATTGTAATTGTTTCAAAAGTGTGTTGATTCCTGAATTATTGCTATTTAAAACTGAGATTTTTCATAAATATTTATTAATTTACTGGATATAATAATTTCCACAGGTCAAAGTATCAGAAATTAGGGTCTTGGAAGAGGTCCATCACTGCACAAACATGAGCACCTGAGTTCAAATTCCCAGTGTTCTTCTATGAAGACTGGTATGGCTATGTTAATATCTGTAATCCCAACACTGGGGTAAGAGGCAGGAATTTCAAGAGATCCTGTATGCTGTTAACTTAGTTCCTGATTCTTTGAGATAATTTCTCTTAAGAAAAGAAGACAGGAAGAATGATAGAGCAATACAAAGAGTATCCTAGCCTCAGTGTGTACAATTACCATGGGAATTCACTCTGGCAAATGCATATTAGGTGACATTTTTACTATGGACTTTCCCAGAGTATATTTACCAAACACTCTGTGGTACAGGCCATGCCTTGGTCTATAACCTACTAATCTCTGGCTTGTATAGATTGCTACTATAATATACACATCCAGAGTATGCTAAAATAGTGACTCATACAGGTAGTTTTAATATGATGATGTTTGTGTATCTAAAGGTCTCTAAAGGCAGAAAAGACAGACTAAAAAGTATGGTATAGAAGATAAGATATGGAACACCTGCCTAATCCAGCAATAACCAGGAGACTGGGAACCTCAGACCTGCTTATTGGAGTTAATGTAGCATGACAAACACCAGCACTGTTAGATTCTTTAACATGGGAGGGCCTGGGAGTCAAGAGAGTGGACACTTCAATCTCAAAGTAGATAGAGCTCTTCGTCAAATGAGGCACAGGTCTCTAGTATCACTCTCCACACAGAAGATCTTAAGAAAATTTTACTTTGGTGGTTGATATGTCTCTGATTACTATAAACAATTTCCCCTTTTACCTCAATTGCTATAGTACTACAGGTTAGAGCAGTGCTAGCTACTCTGATGGTGGACTTTTGCACCTTGAGGACAGAGCTCCTGTGGACAACAGGATTTGACTAATAGAAGATAAGGACACACTTCAGCCATGCCAGGGAAGGGCATGAAAAAGCCCCAGCAAGATGACCAATAATAAACTGAATTGGTGTGAAATAGTCAATCGGGAGCCATTTTTTATACTCTCCATGGTAAATTTTTCTTCAAAAGAATCAATTTTTAAATAAATCAAGAAGCTTAAAGTCCCGAATGGCTAGAATTTAAACTAAGTCTGATGAAATACCACCCTTATCAGGAAAAGATAAATAAGAAGAAACAGCTTTATTGTTCTTTCCAGTATGTACATGAAAACACAGGTTAAGAAGATGGAAAAAGTGAACTAATGTGAACTGAACATTGGTTTACTGAATGTGTTAATCTATTCTCTTAACATAAGCCTTGCCTTCATTGTCAAGGCATGTATATGTATATGTATATGTATATGTATATGTATATATATAGGTTAATCTTTCAGCTGTGTGTTAGATAACATTTTCTTGTTAATGTGTAGAAAAAGGATGGCAATAACAGGTGAAAATAATGTGGCATTCTTCTGCAACTCATTGTGAAATGGTCTATTGGCAAAATTTAATTTAATCAAATTCTTGATTAATCTTCTCGTGATTTTAAAGAAATATTCATCAGGAAATGTGAAAAAATACATACCTGGGAGAGCTCTGACCAGCTGGGAATTTCTGACCTGGAAGACTCTCTAAGTAAATCAGAGTGTCGAAGCAATGTCGAAGACCAGGAAAGACATATGGATAAATGCAGACAGCAAGCACTGTACACATAGGATAAACATTAATTCGTGGGCTATGAAGAACATGACAATGTGAAGGTGAATCAGACAGAAGAGGAAATATTACAAGAACAGATACAATACCCAGGTGTGGGAGTTCACACATTTGATCCAAGCACTTGGGATGATGAGATGTGAAGCCTGTGTGAGGCTAGCCTAGGCATCACAGCAAGTACTTTTCTCAGATAAATGAGCAGTACAAGAAGAAATAAAGGAAAAATGAAATAAACAAAGAATGAGACACATATATGTAAGGATTCAGGCATTATGCTGGCCTGGCCCTGTCACCTGACAGGATACACTCAGGCAGTACCCTGGTCAGCCCAGGTGCAAAGGACCCCTTTAAAAGAAAGTCCTCTGCCCACTTCTGCTCTCTCTTTTCCCGCTGTTTCCCTGGGGCAGACAGAACTTTTCCTGTCTCCCTCTTCTCTTCTGTCCCCTCTCTGTGTCTGTTTACTTCCTTTCTCCCCCTTTTCCATTTCTAATAAAACTTCCCACTAAAGTCTGTTTGTCTGGCATGTTTGTCACCCTCGCCTGCCATGGAATCCATCCAGGTCCCCCTCATGCTTTGTTATAACAATGTATTCTGGCTATTTAACACTGTGGTTTTAAGAAACCTTAAAAGCGATTGAAAGCTTAACATAGTAAGTATGTAAACTAGTAACATAGTTGGTTATTAACAAAGTGCCTCTACAACTATGGTACATAATCTTATGGGATAACCATCATTCAAATATGCTTTTGCTAACAGCAATATTATTTTGTAGCACATGATTTTATTTACTGTTTGTACTGTTTACTACAAAAATAAAAAAAAATATTATTTTTCTCCAGCTTGCCTTCCTTGCATATAGACACTATGTTTTTGCAAAAAAAAAAACACATTAGTCATAATGTGTTTATACTGATTTCAACTATTTACATATATATGTGTGTGTGTGCTTAGATACTCAAGCTGATATGAAGTCTATACTAGTGGGTATCAGGATATAGCTCAGTGGTAGGGTGTCTGTCCTTCAACTTCAAATTGTAGCTTTTAGGAATGTGGATAAATTCTGCAGCTCTATATAACTGTGCTCTTATTTAATTTATAGCACAGAATAAGTAAGTGTGCACTATTTTCTCAGCCCTTCTTGAGCAGTTCTTGGTAAATTTTAGAGATGTGTCTGTGTCCTGGATATATGAATTACAAAAAATAGTTACTAATCATACTGGGAATGGCAGGATCCAACTATCTTTCACCTCACTCGCACCTGGGAATATGTATTTTCTTAATTGAGATCTCCATCTTGCTCCGTATGGGCTGTTTATCAATTTTGGAAGAGTGACACTAAATCAAGTGGCAGGATGGTAATGTAAATCACAGTGTAATTTAGTTGTCACTGTGTTGTGACACTTGGTTAAAAATGCTTTTTAATTGTGAGTATAAATTATACATGAACAATTCTTAGTGACAGTCTTAATACTACATCAGATTATTTCACCCAAGGGGGAATAGCAAGCATCATCAACATGAGGCAAGGGTACATATCAGATGTCTTAAATAGCAATTTAGGGAGAGATAATGATGGAGATGTCTTCTACTTTAGTTTAAACCCAAAAGTGGTTATAGAGAAAAGGGGGAGGAGAATAGAAAAGGAAAGATGTTTGAATATTTTGGAAACATGAAACACAGATATCTGATCCTGAAAAGATGACCTGAGATTTTCCTTTGGCCAGTCCACAGAAATGAGCTCTGTAATCTTGGCAGTGTTTTTAATTGTCAGAGTAGAAGTGTGTAGACTTAAGGACAAAACATATTTTTCCCCGTAGCTGTTTCAAGTTAATAATCTTTCAAAATTTTCATATTCTATACTTTCTGACTTTCAAATCACTGCGATTCAATTAAGGAGATACTAACATGGTCAGTACACAATCTTATGAATTCTGTCTCTTATAGAATAAAAATTAACACTATCTTGCATTATAGCCTGTTTTAGAAACAGAATGTTCATTGCTATATATGAAGGCATCCCATTACATATATTATTAGAAAGGGTAGTGCATATTGAAAGTTAGGTTTCATTGACACTGGGAATAAGTTATTTTTCTCTAAAATAAAGACAATAGAAACATCCAACTTATATAATTGTTTTGAGGCTGTAATTGAACCGTTTTTTTTTTTTGTTTTTTTTTTTTGCAAGCAGGTAGCATAAAAGTCAGCATGCTAGAACACATGACTATAAAACCCCTTGGCTGGAAATCCTCACTTCTACAGGTACATATCCATTTTTAATAGCCAGAACCTTGAGGAAACTTAGATACCCCTCAAGTGAAGGATGGATAGAGAAAATGTGGTACATTTATACAATGTACCACTACTCATCAGAGAAAAAAAAAAAACAATGGAAAATTGAAACTCACAGGCAAATGGATGGCACTAGAAGAAACCATCCTGAGTGAGGTAACCCAGTCACAAAATGACAAACATGGTATATACTCACTCACACATGGATTTTAGATATGGATCAGAGCATTGCCAGCCTACAATCCACACTTCCAGAGAGACTGGGAAACAGGGAGTATCCTAACAGAGACATTCATGGTACCCCAGAGAAGAGGAAGGGATAGGATCTCCTGAGCAGACTGGGAACATGGGGGAGAGGGAGCATGGAGAAAGAGAGGGGGAGAAGAGGAGGGGAGAGGAGTAGATAGGAGAGCAGAAAGGTTGAGTTGGGAAAAGAATAGAGGAGAGCAGGATGAGAGATATCATAATAGAGGGAGCCATTAAAGATTTAAGGAGAGTTCTGGGACTAGGGAGAATTCCAGAGATCTAACAAGGATGACACCAACTGGTAATCTAAAAAATAGTGGAGAGGCTTCCTTGAATGCCCATCCCCAATAGTGGCATTGATGACTACCTTATAGCCTTCATCCAGTGGCTGATGTAAGCAGAAGCAAAAACCCACAGCTAAACACTGAACGGAACTCCTGGAATCCAGTCACAAAGAGAGAGGACTGAAGAGCAAAGGGGTCAAGACTGAGCCAGTGAAACCCACAGAAACAGCTGACCTGAACAAGAGGAACTCATGGACCCCAAACTAATGGCTGGACGGCCAGCATGGGACTGATCCAGACCCACCTGAATATAGGTGTCAGTGAGGAGGCCTCGGCAATATATGGGAACTCTGGTAGAAGACCAGTATTTATCCCTGGCATATCAATGGACTTTGGGAACCCAGTCCACGTGGAGGGATGTTCTCTCAGCCTGGACACATGGGGGAGGGCCTAGGCCCTAGCCAGAATGATATTACAGACTTTTGGTGATCCCCCATGGAGGGCCTCACCCTCCCTGGGTAGCGCGGGAGGTTGCAGTGGAGGATAGGGGAGGGGGGAGGGGAGAGGTAGCTGGGATTGACATGTGAAGCAGGCTTGAAATAATAAATTAAAAAAAATTAAAAAGCAGAGTATTTGTTTGCCATTCTTATAACTTGGAAGTCCTACTGGTTTTCCACAGATCCTTTGAACTACTTAACATTGGTCTTAAAGGTGGAGATTTAACAAAGCCCTTCATATGGTAAATTCTAACATCTAGGTCCAGCTTTACAAAGACATTGAGTAAGAGAAACACTGATACAGTTCTGGTAGAGTGAAAACCCATAAGGCCACTATAGAAATCAGTTTGGTGGTTCCTCAGGAAGACAGAAATCAATTGAGCTCAAAATATAGCTACACTTTCTTCAGGGGTTCTTGTCCCACTCACATTCTTCAAGGGAACATGGGCAGGGATACAGAGGAAGGAAGGGGGAAGGGAAGAAGGGGAGGAGGGAGGAAAACAAGAGGACTGAGATAGGGGAGGAATAGAGTAGGGAAAGAATGGAGATGTCTTGATAGAAGGAGACAGCACAGGTATGGAGGGAGGTCTGGCACAGGGGAAATGTTAGGGGATCCACAGGAAAGACCCCAACTAAGAATCTAAGCAGTGGTGGAGAAGATGCCATTGATGTTCTTCCCCTATAATGAGATTGGTATCTATCTTGGTTACCATTCCTAGAGCCTTCATCTAGTAGCTGTTCAAAGTAGAAACAAGCACCCACAGCTAAGCACTGAACCATACTCCTGGAATCCAATTGTGGAGAGGGAGGAGAGATGAACAAAGGAGCCAAGAAGGTGCCACAGAAACCCACAGAAACAGTTGATCAGACCTAGTGAGAGCATGGACATTCTAGTCATAAAGCTGGGCAAACAGCATTGGACTGAACCAAGGCCTCTGAATATGGGTGCCAGCTAAGAGGCCAAGACAGACTATGGAACCCCTAACAGTGGACTCAGTCTTTAACCCTAGAGCACAAATGGACTTTGGGAGTCCATTCCCTATGGAGGGATACTATTGCAGCCCAGATACAAAGGAGGGCCTAGGCCCTCCCCCCAATGATATGACAGACTTTGAATGTCCCTGGTGGAGGCCCTCACTATCCCTGGGGAGGAGTTTGGGGATGGGGTGGGGGTTGGTGGGAAACATGTAAGGGTGGGAGGGCTAGGGAATGGGGGGATGGATATGTAAATATGAGTAGTAACTAAAGAATTTAAATAAAAAATATAGCTACACAACTCTTTGGCACACTCACGAATCCCATAAAAATAACAAACTGAAAACCATAATGTATGCACAGGGGACCTACTGAAGACTGGTGAAGACCCTATGCATGCTTCTTCAGTTTCTGTGATTGTATATGGGCTTTGCTCTTGCTAATTTAAACAGATATGTTTGCTTAGTGTCCTCTTTGGCTCCTACACTCTTTCTGCCTCCTCTACTTCAGGGTTCCCCAATCTCTGAGGGCAAGGACTTAATGAAGACATTCTATTTAGAACTGAGTGTTCCAAGTTCTCTCACTCTCTGTGTAATTTCTGGTAGTGGTCTCTGTATTTGTTCCTATCTGCTTCAGGAGGAAACTTCTATGCTGATAGCTGAATAATGCACTGATCTGTGATTATAGCTGAATATCATTAGGAATACTTTTATCACCACAGTTTTTAGGTCAGTAATATTTGGGTTTTTTCCTGGGTCCTTGAGCTATATAGTCAAGTAGGACAGAAAGAATAGTAGAAGGAAGAGATTATAGAAGACAGACACTGGTTGACTGATATAGTAACAGAGATTCTGCTTGGCACTCTCAGAAACAAGCATTTCCAGGTCGTTCTCCAAACAAATTCCTTTGAAGCACTCTCCCAGGCAAGAACGGAGCCTTATACTCTTGACTAGAGTTGCCATTAGCAAGAAGAATGATAGTGTGCCGTCAAATGTTGAGAACTATGAAAAGAAACACTAATTAAGGTCCCTTTTATATAGATTGAGTTGTTTCCTTATGAATGTCATTTTGTTCATAAAATAGTTAGTGGGATATCTGCTTTGTAAGGAACATATGTAACTGAACAAACTTAATGGAATTTTCAATAACAGCTTTGAGTAAACTTTCATGGTCAAGAAAATATAAATGTCTGATTTGGAATTTTATAACATCGAATCTGAGGTACAATGGTCTGTGATTGTTTAACTGTATATGTATAATCGCCCCAGAGATGGCATACCTTTGCATGCTAAGTAGATGCACTTTAACTTATAAAAATCAGTTCTATGTATCCAAGGTTTTCAGAAATTTACTAGGAGTAAGAACCATATCAATCTATTTAGATATACTAACATGTGACATATTAAAATATATTATCCATACCTACTTATGAAGGATATAGCCTCTGGCTATGTGACTTATCTGAAAAAAATCACAATGGTTGGAATGTTCAGGTAGTGTACATTTACCACATATACTGCCCAGTCCCCATATATTCATTTGTATTGTATGTTCACCTACTATGTCAGTTTTCTATAACTAGACTTTTCCCTCTTAATGAAATAAGTTACAAGATCTATGAACAATGTTATAAATCTAGCTGAACATGATACATGGAATCTAACAAATCTTATTTGGCATAGGTCTTGTCACTTCAGTATTTTGACTAGAAAATACCTCAAGGTTACTTCTGATATCATTTAATACTTGTACCCACCCCTCCATTTCCAGCATGCAGTTCTAAGAATATGTGGGATGATGATGTAGAAGCACTGATCTTGAGCAATTGTGTGTTAAGGAAAAGATTTTAATGCATATAAAATATATATTGACTTTATTACCATGTGTACATGTGTCTTGCCTGCCTGAATGCGTGTGCATCATGTGTATGCACTACCCACGGAGGCCAGTAAAGGGTGGTGAAATCTCTGTGTCTGAAGTTACAGATGGTTGTCACTGCTGGAAGTCCTATGGAAGATGAGCCTGTGCTCTTAACTGTTGAGCCGTCTCTGCAACAACTGACAGAAAAGATTTATGCTCATGTATAAGGCATGTTTACTTTCCTTATTCTTTCAATTTTAACATTAACATTTATATTTTTGTGAAAGAAAAATTGCCATACAAAGGTTTCCTTTTGTAGGGTAATTTGAAGGCACTACCTTAAGGCATCATAACTAGTACTTTGTAAGCTTGGCTCATCTTTCCTTTTTCTCCACTTCTAAGAAATTCTCGCACAGCAGACAAAGTTGCCAGATCTATCAGTTCAAAATATAGGATGCCTCATACAATCACACTCTTTATAAAATTAATAATTTCAAGATATCTAAAATGTTGTTTTGGATGTTCTTGTATAGGTGGGTTTTCTGCATTATTACTGACAATTCTAATCTATTGGTAACTGGAGTATTCTCAACGAAATTGTCTTAAATACTCTTGAAATACGTTCAATTTTTGCTCAATGCAAAATGAATACAAATGACCTTGTGTGTCTTTGAAAGTGTGACTTGAATTTTGTCCCTATATGACAAGTCATAAGTCACTGAAACTTTTCAACTAAGATCAATGCATAATGGTTCTCTTAAACTTTCTTCTTCTTTTTTATTTGTTCCCTAACATGTGCATTCAGAAATTAAGAAAGCGACAGGCAAAATGTAAAAACAGGATGAATCCATCCATATTTTCCTCAACATTTCTCAAGGCAGAGAAGCAGGTGTGAGAATTAAATATGGCATAGGGGAAAGATTGCTTAGCAGTTAAGTATCATTCACTGATCTTCCAGAGACCCTGATACAAGATCCGAGTACGTAATTTAGGCAGGGCATTAGATGTCATAAATTGGGCTCCAGGGACACCCTTATTTCTGTGTGTGTACACACTCACACAAAAACAAAAGAACAAGTTAAAAAAAAACAAATAAATCTTAAGCACAGTAGTGGGATTGATGAAATCTCTAGATTCCAAGAGCACCAGTTGCTCTGGCCCTAAATTTCCCAGGTTGGTGACTATGGGCATGTGCTTCTAGTTGCTAGATTTTGATGTCTCTGGTGGACATTTGGAGGACATGAATCCTCAATGGTCTAACTTTGCAAAGTGGGAAACATAAATAGTTCAAAAGCCTTTAAATATTTTACTATAATCTACAATTCGGCTAGGGGTATGAGTATAGTGTTGCTTTAAGTCAGTGAATCATTTGGTTATACATTCACAAGAAAGAATGAAAAGACAGAGGCAGGAGAGAGGCTTCAGAAAAAGGAACAGCTAGTGAGAGACTTAATGGGATGGAATCAAAATATCAACTTTACCATGATACAGAGTAAGTAACGGCACTTACTCTGTATTAACACAATGGGAAGGATTGGAGCCAATAGCAAAGCACTCTTAGTGTTTTTATTGATGGTAAAACTCAAAAGTATTGCTATAGTCATGATTGGAATTACTTATGATTTTAAATGTCTATCTTTATATTTAGCAATCTTTTGATTATTTCTTATTTTCATATTTTTTCTGGCAAAATGTTTGGATAGAGATAGCAAAATGAAAAAATCAGTTTGGAAATTGATACCAAGGACATTAATACTGAATATGCCCAAGTAAGGGATGGATGGGAGATCAAGGATAACAGGAACACAGGGGCTTGCTTCTATCTTCCATTTAGAATACTTTTCGATTTCATAACTTTAATAATGATAATCATACATTTCTTTTAAAATTAATTTTAAAGGATTCATTTTTTCTCTGGGACCCACTGATATTAACAGTTGGGTACTATATGCTAGCTGTCAAAATATTGGAAAACACTTAGTACATTTATTTGTGGACTTTGCCAATTGTGGTAATATGTTTGCAAAACAAAAACATACTGTATGTGAGGAGCAGAAAATGACTTGAAGTCCACATTACACCTGCTCGCTGCAAATGCTGTGTTTGCTACAAACTTTCATGGGGATGACTTATTCAGAATCATTGCTGGGAAAGCTAGTGTGAGTTTCCTCCACCTTGTTAACATGTCAATACTGCAACCATACTAGAAGCATGTTTGGCATCCCTTTCTTTATTCTGATTCACTTTATTTTCATTACTATGGATATCCAAATACAGTGGCAGCTAGAGCTAAATGATTATGGAAGGTAGTATCAGAATAAATCAGTTCTTTAGGAAGATAGGCTTATAGACAGAATCTGTAATCTTATCTTTCCCTAGACAGATTTCTTTCAATGTACTCATAGTCTCTGTCTCAATTAATTTGATATATGCCATTCTCTCCATGAAATTTTTGCTACTGCTTTGAATTTGTGTGGGTACTATTAACTTCTGATTTCCTGAAAAAAATAGTGTTGAGGATCCAAAGAAGGAAACTTGAAAATTTCTCAAGAAGTTCATGTTTTATAAGAGTCTGGTACAATACAAATTGTATATTAAGAAAGAAGTCTGTATTTTAAAATTAACTGGATGATTTAAAATATGTTTCTGACCACAAGTAATTTTTCTGCACAGAGAAATTATCTCTCCTTTCTCAGCTATAAAATGGACCCTTCAACTATATGAAGCATAATCAATATTTTTATCATGATATTTCCTGTGTAATTTTTTCTGAATAGCTTTTCCATAGTATCTCATGTTTAACAGCTACTAACTTCTAAAAACACAGAATTTTGTCATTTTAAAAAGAAAGCACATGTAAAAAGAATACTTAAAGTATGGATCATGAAGGAAATTCTGTGCTTTATGTTTCAAACTATTAATTCATTTTCATCAATAGCTTGCATAACACCATTGCCCTGTTTGGTCTATAGAATGAAGCACTGGCATACAAACAGTGACTCAAATGGAATTATGGCCAAAAGAATAAATGAATATTCATGATCATTTTTCTATAAATATATACCCCTTTTGGTTAGGGATCCTGAGAGTATTTAGGAATACTGTGTGCTTGTTTTTGTTCTTTGTGGGTGTCTAGAATCTGTATTTCTCTTTTTCAAAGGCAGATCCTGAATGAATTTGACCTTTTTTCTGTTGGTTTAGATTATGAATGAGGTCTCACTTGAATTTTCTGTTCCTCATCTACATGCTCCACCTGGTCCTCAACATAGAACTCCAGAAGAAATCAGCATAGTTTCATCTTGCTAAGAGATAATGACCAAAACATCAAAGAAGATCCAAGTCTGTTTGTAAGGTGGCCATTCAGTGATAAGAACTGTAAAAAACCGATGAAATAACCGGGCGTTGGTGGCACACACCTTTAATATCAGCACTCGGGAGGCAGAGGTAGGCAGATCTCTGTGAATTTGAGGCCAGCCTGGTCTCCAGAGCCAGTGCCAGGATAGGCTCCAAAGCTACACACAGAAACCCTGTCTCAAAAAGCCAAAACAAACAAACAAACAAAAAAACTGCTCTAGAAAAAAAATTATACAACTATACAGAGAAATTTAGAGGAACTCAGATTGTGAGGTGGAGGGGCAGAAGGCAACCACACATATTCTTTCCTAAGGCTCCATCAAACTATTAATATTATTTTTTCTCCAAGATGTTAAAATTAAAATATAACCATATCATTTATTCCCTTTCTTTCTTCCCTACCACTCTCTATGCTTCCTTCTCCCTCTCAAAATCATCATGATAGTTGTTGTTATGTATGTATGTGTATGTATGTGTGTATGTGTGTACATATCACACAATATGGTTGCCTAAACATTATCTTCAACATTTACAAAACAAAAAATTGGCTAATGTGGAAGTCAGAAATCTCTTGGAGTCCCATGGCTAAATAAATGTTTATAGGCAACTAAAGACTGCTGAGAGAAGAAGAAAGAGTCATTCTCTGGGATAAAGCATTTAATTGGTTGTCCAATACTAACTGGCAAGCCACGAATTATATACTTCTAAATAATACTAAGTGGACTGAGACAGTTGTATGTATATATTTTTATTAAGACTTTTTTTGAGACAGGGTCACTCTCAGTGGCCAAGTTGAATAATATTGTTATCTAATATTGAGAGTATAAAATACTCTAGCACTCTTAGCTGTTATTAAAATAGATTCTGGTGACCCAAGGCAAGAATTTACCCAAGTAAGCCATCTCCCCAACCTGAGAAACTAATTTTTAAATTGTTTTTGATTCATTGAAATGAAAATATAATTATATCATTGATGGGGAATGTACTTCTTTGTATGTTTATCTTATTGGTTGTTAAATAAAATACTGTTTTGCCAATGAGACAGCAAGTAGACGGGACTAGGAGTCAAAGAGGATTCTGGGAAATGTAGTAGAGAAGTGATAATCCAGGCAGGAAGTGACATAGCAGAATGAGAAACAGGAAGGGCTCTCTTTTCCCCTCTGCTCCTGCTCCAGCAGCATATTGTGAGCCACTGGCAAGGAGGGACGCCAATGAGGCGTCTGATAAGATAAGTCTTATAAAATATATAGATTTATGATAATTAAGACTGAGCTAACAGATGAGAAATCCTAGTCATTGGCCAAGCAGCTTTGACTCTAATACAAATTTCTGTGTATTCATTTGGGCAGGCGATGGTGTAAAGCTCACATGTGGTGGTGGGGCTCAGGCGGCTTTTGGCAGAAAGATTTATCGTAACATATCATTTGCTTTTTTCCTTATATCCCTCCAATCCCTGCCATATACCCATGCCTCCACCTTCTCTCAAACTCAGGGATTATCATTCAATTTCTTGAGTGTGTATGTATATCCTATATAAATAAAAACAACCTTTTCAGTTACGTATTATTTATGATGACCATTTGGTATTGGAGAACCAATTAGGGCTGTCTCTCTAGAAAGAGTTTTTCTCAAGCTTTCAGTATTCCTCTGTTGCCTACAAGTTCTTTGTCTAGGGTTGAGTACCTATGATTTTTTAATTCAATTTAGCAAGTCTATTGGTATCATTTTTGTTCAAGCCTTGTTTAGGTAGTCATGTTATTGAGAATTCATGTGTATAGCTTCCCTGACATGTCTAGAAGGCACAATTTTACAGCAAAAATCCTGTTGTCCTAGCACTTAAAAGCTTCCAGCATTCTTCATTGTTATGTTTCCTGAACCATGGGTATAAGAATTATGCTGTAGAAGGATAAGTTGTGGCTGGATTGTAAATCTAGCTAACTCAATTTGTTAAGCTAGTAGGCCCTACCTGAAGTCCTTGTCATTGACAGTTTTAAAAAGTGATCCTGAATTACCTCCCTTGATTAATGTTTCATATATATCATTTTACCTTGGAGTTTACCTCTAGTTTAAGCCTGAGTAGTTCTGGAAGCCTGTATAAGATCAAGACAACCAAAATTCTACCAAAAAGAGTGGAATCTCTTCGCATTCTCCATTACTGAGACATTTTGGTCTGGCTTCTCAGGGAGGAAGAGTCAGTTGTCTTTAAGGATTCAGCCCCTGTTAACTCAAACATTATCTATTGGATGACCCCACACCTATGAGTATTAGGGAAGCGAGATTTGACTCCATAAATGAGAAATACAGGTAGAGGAGTGAAGAGACAGTGGGAGTGGGGAGAGAGAACATAAAGTTGGAAGCAAATGAATCTGGAAGGAATGGGGGTTAATTTAGGAATAAATACAAAAAAATACATTGTATGAAATTCTCACAGAAGCAGTGAAAATTTACATTAAAGATAACATCCAACCATAAAAAGGAGCAAAATCCTTTCATCTGTGAGAATCTGGGAGTAAGGAAAGATGATTATATTAAACAAAGGAAGATTGCCTGCTCTTTCCTAAATAAGGTATCATATGACCTTGATGCTCCAGGTTGCTGTTAATTATCAACCTGACAAAACCTAGAATAATCTAGAAGATATGGATATGAAGGTATGACTACAGGAAAGCAGATTTCCTCGATTGTATTAAGCAGTGTGGGAAGGCCTCAATTTAATTAAAACTAAAACAAAAATGAACTTAGATTATCATCTAGTCTTTGACTAGTGGAATTCCTTGCTGGACCTTACATCATAAGCAGAAATTCTGAAATCTATATCTTAATTTTATATGAAATTAATAAGGCAGTTAATTAATAAACAGTTAAACTACATTTGTATGAATATGTGCAGCTGCCTTCTGTTATCACTTGTTCTCCCTGCCCAAGGCCTCTGATGTGTCTTTTCTGTTTTTATAGCATCTTCATCTATGTTATATATTTATATTTTCAAACCATGCCTGCATGTGCTGCATAACATTGGACATACAATTTAAGTTCTTTGTACCTCTATTTCTACACCTTTAGAAATGACATAGCAAAGCTGAGCATTGGTGGTGCATGCCTTTAATCCTGGAACTCAGGAGGCACAGGAAGGTGGATCTCTGTGAGTTTGAGGCCATCCTGGTCTACAGAGCAAGTGCCAGGATAGGCTCCAAGCTACACAGAGAAATTATGTCTCAAAAAAGAAAAAAAAAGACATAGCAAGATTTGGTATTTACCTCCTTATAATACTTTAGATTATGTTTGAGATTAAAATAGCTAAATCATACAAGAGACATAAATGAACACTTGAAATATGGTAATAATCAAGGTCCGCTTTTCTCTCAGTGAATTTTCAGAAGAGTAATGAGATCTTCCCATGCTTGAGTGACATGGAGTAGCCCCACCATAACATGCAAAGAAACCAGGAAGACATGGTAGCTAAGACTCCCTTTTGGCCCTTTCAGTTTGGTGTTAAAGAGGACACCATATCTATCAGAGAAGTGACTACAAAGAATATTAAGTGCAACTTCTTAAGAGATAAAATATACTTGTTTAATGTAACTGTATAAACATACCAAAAGTATTGACTTCTGAGAGTAAGTGAGTTGATGCAAAGTCTGAATGTTTATGTCATAGCTTAGACTCTGTTGGATTAAAGAAAGGAAACATTAAAGAAACAATCATTTAAATCATAAAAGAATTTTAAATCATAAAATAACCATCTAAAGTCTCAAAGCTGATTTTATCATTGCATTTAAGAAAAATGGGATTTGGGTCAGAAGGATATGCTAAGAATTTACCAGAAACAGGTGGATGAGGAGTTGACTCCAGATACTCATTATTTTTTAAGATACACATCACATAAAGAAAGGAAAGGGGCTGGACAGGCACCAAAATGGAGTATTGGCATGTTAATGAACTGAAAATGTCCCTTAAGCTTTATGATTCTTCAAAGTTTATGATTGTTTAAAGTATATAGGAAAACATATTTAAGATTTAAACTTGAACTACATGGTGAACAGTGTTTACAAAATTATTCCAAAAGGAGCTTATGGCTCACCCTAGACATGGGCGGGGGGTGGGGTGCTGGTGGGAGATAGGACCTGCTCCAATGATATGACAGACAGAAGGCCTTACTCTCCCTAGGGAGCAGAAAGTGGATGGGATGGGAGGTCAGTGGGGAGCAGGGAAGGAGGAGAGGGAGAGGGAACTGGGATTGACTTGTAAAACAAGATTGTTTCTAATTTAAATTTTAAAAAACAAGAGGAAAAACGGGGTGCTTATGGGCTTTTACTGTCCTTTCAGGAGACCCAGTTGCAGTTGTTAGCACCAATAGCATTGGCTCATAATAGTCTGTAACTACAATCTCATGGATCTGATTCTTTCTTTTGATCTCTGCAGGAAATTATAGACATGTGGTTCACATAAACACATATAGAAACACTGTAATACACACAATAAATAAATAAATGAATAGATATCATAAAAATGATATTCAAAAAGTAGGTGCATTAACAATATTTAACCTCATGGCCACAAATAACTGTGCCCACCAACAAGGAAACTTCTCTTTGCAACAGATATAGATAACAGAAAACCACAACTAATAAAAATACAGAGAACTGACATAGCTACCTAAGGCTGAGAGAAGCTGAAGCAGAAGGACCATAGAAACAGGAAACTGGATGTTTGCTATGAGATTATATGTCTTAGAAATGTCAAGGAAGCAGCAGTTGATCACTTGGCCAAGATTATGTCACCTATATAAACCATCAATCAAGAAAGTCCCTCAATGACATGGTCACAGGCCTGCCTGATCTCTAAAGTGCCTCAACTAAGACTCCTTCAGATGGTGTTTTTGATTTTAGCCATTCTGACAGGTGTAAGATGGTATCTGAGTTGTTTTGATTTGCATTTCCCTGATGGCTAAGGATGTTGAACACTTTCTTATGTGTCTTTTAGCCATTTTAGATTTCTCTATTGAGAATTGTCTATTTTGTTCTGTACTCTACTTTTTAATTGGATTATTTGGTGTTTTGGAGACTAGCTCCTTGAGTTCTTTGTAAATTTTGGAGATCAGCCCTATGTCAGATGTGAATATCTTTTCCCAGTCTGTAGGCTGTCTTGCTGACTATGTCCTGTGCCTTACAGAAGCTTCTCAGTTTCAGGAGGTCCCATTTATTAATTGTTGATCTCAGTGTCTGTGCTACTGGTGTTATGTTCAGGAAGTGGTCTCCTGTACTGATTAATTCAAGGGTATTTCCAACTTTATCTTCTAGTAGGTTCAGTGTGGCTGGGTTTATGTTGAAGTCTTTGATCCATTTTGACTTAAGTTTTGTGCAGGGCAAAGGCTTGGGTCTATTTGTAGTCTTCTACATGTTTGCATCCAGTTATGCCAGCACCATTTGTTGAAGATGTTCTCTTTGTTCTAGCGTATGTATTTGGATTGTTTGTCAAAAATCAGGTGTTTGTAGGTGTGTGGGTTAATTTCAGGGTTTTCAACTCTATTCCATTGGTCTACGTATCTATTTTTGTGCCAATATCAAGCTGTTTGCAGGACTATAGCTCTGTAATAGAGCTTAAAGTTAGGGATGGTGATGCCTCCTTAAGTTCTTTTATTGTACAGTGTTGTTTTGGCTATCCTAGGTCTTTTGTTTTTCCATATAAAGTTGAGAATTGGTTTTTCAAGGTCTGTGAAGAATTGTGTGGGGATTTTGATGGGGATTGCATTGAATCCTTAGATTACTTTTGGCAAGATTGCCATTTTTATTATGTTGATCCTACCTATCGAAGAACATGGGAGATCCTTCCATTTTCTGGTATCTTCTTTAATTTCTTTCTTTAAAGACTCAAAATTCTTATGATACAGTTCTTTCACTTTTTTGGTTAGCATTACCCCGAGGCATTTTATGTTGTTTGTGGCAACTGTAAAGGGTGTTGTTTTTCTGATTTTTTTCTGGCACATTTATCATCCATAAATAGTAGGGCTACTGATTTTTTTTTAGTTAATCTTGTATCCTGCCACTTTGCTGAATGTGTTTATCAGTTGTAGGAATTACCTGCTAGAGTTTTTCAGATCACTTATGTAGACTATCATATCATCTGTAAACAGTGAAAGCTTGACTTATGCTGGAGAGGTTGTGGAGAAAGGGGATCACTGCTACACTGTTGGTGGGAGTGACAACTTGTACAGTCACTTTGGAAATCAGTATGGTGAACCCTCAGGAAAATGGGAATCAGTCTACCACAAGATCCAGCAATTCCACTCTTAGGCATATACCCAAAAGAAGCACATTCATACAACAAGGTCATCTGTTCAACAATGTTCATAGCAGCACTATTTGTAATAGCCAGAACCTGGAAGGAACCTAGATGCTCCTCAACTGAAGAATGGATGAAGAAAATGTGGTACATTTACACAATGGAGTACTACTCAGCAGAAAAAAAAAATGGAATCCTAAAATTCACAGGCAAATGGATGGAACTAGAAGAAACAATTCTGAGTGAGGTAACCCAGTCACAAAAAGACAAACATGGTATGTACCCACTCATATGTGGATTTTAGACATAGAATAAAGAATTAACAGCCTCCAATCCACTCTGCCAGAGAAGCTAGTAAACAAGGAGGACCCTAAGCGAGATATACATGGTCCCCTGGAGAAGGGGAAAGGGACAAGATCTCCTGAGCAAATTTGGAGCATGGGGGGAGGGGAGAGGGAACTAGGAGAATGATAAGGGGAGAAGAGGAGGGGGGAGGTGGAAGTGATGGGGCAGGGAGGATGAGTTAGGGGAAGAAGAGATACTATAATAGAGAGAGAAATTATAGGTTTAAAGAGAAATCAGGCACTAGGGAACGGTCTGGAGATATACAAAGATGACACCAACTAACAATCTAAACCAAAGAGTAGAGGTTACTTTAAATGCCCTCCCCTGATAATGAGATTGATGACTAACTTATATGCCATTCTGTAGCCTTCATCCAGCAGCTGGTGGAAGTAGAAGCAGACCACCCACAGCTAAACCTTGAACTGAACTGGAATCCAGTTGCAGAGAAGGAGGACTGATGAGCAAAGGGGTCCAGACCAGGCTAGTGAAACCCACAGAAACAGCTGACCTGACAAGGGAGAGCTCTTGGTCCCCATACTAATAGCTGGGAAAACAGCATGGGTCTGATCCAAACCACCTGAATGTAGTCGTCAGTAAGGAGAACTTGGAAATCTATGGGGCCTCTTGTAGTAGATCAGTATTTATCGCTACCATAGGAATGGAATTTAGGGGCCCATCCCACATGGAGGTATACTCCCTGAGCTAGACACAAGGTGATGGGCCTAGACCCTAACCCAAAGGATATGACAGACTCTGAAGACACCCTACAGAAGGCCTCACCCTCCTTGGGAAACAGGAAGGTTATGGGATAGGTAAGGTGTTATTTGGGGTTGGCAGGGGAGGAAGGGAGGGAGAGGGAACTGGGATTGACATGTAAAATAATCTTTCTAATTCAAATAAAAAAATTATAAAAAAAAAGACTCCTTCAGATGACAGCTGAAAATACCTGGTACAGTTGGGAACCATGTTACATTCTTTGTCCCTTTAGCAGGAACGAAGGCAGGAAAAGAAGACGCTAGAGGGGAAACATATCTAAAGCATTGAAGAATTTATTTATTGTATGTACAGCTTAAATTACAACCTAATAGACAAGTCTCTAGAATTTTTAGTTTTCCTCTGTGATAGATAACTCTCATTGTTTACTGGTTCTCCATGGGGAGCAGAGGGTCATGACAGAAGTAGAAAGCATAACATATTGCATATGGAAAAATTTGGGGAAAGTTCAGTGATAGGTGATTCCTGATCTTTCTTAGAACCTCTTCTTGTACATTGTCTTGTGCTGTATCTCTTTTTGTTATATTCTGTCTCTCTTTGTGTGTGCATAGGGGGTCTCTGTTCAGATTTGTTATAATTTTTATCCATATTTATACATTACATTTAACTTTTATTACTAACTTCCACCTGATTTTGAAGAATTATTATCTGCTACACAACAAAATATGGTCAGTTTTTCAATGTATTTATCTCACTGCCACCTACCCAAATTAAACACAATTCAATATTTTTACTTGTCTTCCTCTGATCAATATAGTTCCCATCGATCTCCTTTCCTTTTGAATTTACAGGATATTGTATGCAAGCTGCAGAAGTATATAAAAGCTGATTGCCTCCAGTTATTTGTCACCTCTGATGGTTAAATCAGTTCTCCAATCAATTATAACAACTCAAATGTGGAGGCTGTACCTTGGAGTTCAGAGTTTGTTAACATCACTGGCTTAGGGAAAAACATTAAATATATGCTATTTTATTATTATAGCTTATACATTATTTAATTTCATCATAAGCAAGGAATTTTATCCGTATAGATAGGCAGTGGCACTGGCTCATTCTGTAATGTGATTGCCATGTATTCTTGAAGAACTGAGTTCTGATCACTAACACCATGTTAAATGTCAGATATGGCAGAGGATGTATTTGTTAGCCGAGCACTGGGAGTCATTGACAAGAGTCCCCTAAGAGTTTAATGACCAGCTAGCTAAATCTGTGAAATTTTGTATAAATAAAAAATGATGATGATGATGATGATGATGATGATAATAATAATAATAATACAAACAATGTGGAGAGCAATTGATGAAAACATGAAGCATCAACCTCTGCCTTCCATGTACACACATACACTCATATGCATATATAATGTGTATATATATTCATTGACAGTGGAACATGTGCACACATATATATCACAGACACACCCAGTACACACTGGGACATACACAAAAATAAATAAAATTTGAAAAAAATTAATATCCTCAATGCCATGTATTCCTTTTTCCCTTCTACTTAACATATTTGGTTTCTTTTTCAAATCACAGAATTTCATGTTTTAAATCAGTTTTATAAAACTAGAATAGAATCAAGATTTGTGGGTCTATGACTATAATCCTAGCCCTGGAGATGCAGGGAATAACAAAACAATACAAAACAACAATTAAATAACCAGGATCCCTTGAGCTGTGTAGCAAGTTTGAAGCCATCTGGATTATCTGTCAGGAACCCATCTCAGAGAAAAAAATCGACAATGACGACAGTCAGAAATAATAAAGCACCTTTCTTGTGCCTATAATTAGTGCCCAAGAAAGTGGTTTACAAACAGTGCTAATGAGAGCAGGGCGGCAGATTCTGTCTCCTTGGGGTCAGGCTCTGCGGAACACTGGGCAGGTTTCTAGGCAGAACTATAGACTTCTTGGTTTGCAAGACTGACTGCATTTGTAAAGAGGACAAATTGAAAGGCCTATAGTTGGTTTATGAATACTAAAACCTGTCTATTTGAGATTGTAAAATGTTACACACAAACATTATATTGTGGATCACACAGAATCCACTTGTACTTGGAACTCTTTTGTAAGAATGCTGATATTTTTTGGCAGAAGCTTTTTAACCATTGGCAGGTTTTCTCTTCCCTTACAACAAGCTTGACTATTAGTTTTCCTTTGTCACTGGGGAAGTATGAAGCCTTTTCCACATTTTACTAGCCATTTCTTATGCTAACTCTGTCTTACTCTTTACTGAGACCTGTAAATAATCTGCTCCCAGGGGACTGGTCTCTTGTTTCTGCCTTGCCCTTTCAAATTCTGCTTTCATCTGATTTTCTTGCCACATTATAGTTTATCATTTTTATGTCTTATTATTTTGTGCCTGCTTCAGCATAGTTGTGAATTCAAATACACAATAGTTTTCACAGTTCCAATTAATTGACTTACCTACCCTTTAGGTGACCTATTCTCCAGGCTCTTGTGCTCATTAACTCCCCTTCATCCCTACCACTTCTCAATGTAGAATGCTGCAGAGGGGTCAGAATAAGGAAGAACAAACAAGTAGTCCCTAGGGTATGAAGATATCCACCTAACAATCAAACTCAACTTCCTAGCACCCATTGCATGACTGTTTAAGAGAACAGCCAAACAATGAAAACTATTCAGGTCACATCAGTGGCCCTCCTAAGAGGGCCACTTAGAGGAAATGTGACTTATTTTCACAAAGTAACCTTGTTTTGTTATAGTGAGAAGAAGAATAGAGCAACTAGATTGGAGGGCAGGCTAAACCAGGACTCTTGGAGGCAGAAGCATAAAGGCCAAAGACCTAAGTAACTGACCTAAATGTTAATTAGAACTCCCTAGATCTGAAGCAGATGAGGCACTGATAGTTTGCTTTCATAGGATTTGGCGCCTTTGGTAGGTCGCATCCATAGTTTGTAGGTGGATTAGGAAATACCCTAACTCTGAATGACTCTTTCTGTATAACAGCTTGTCCTTAGCAAATGGCCCACCATATGGAGGGAGCTCAGTGATATTTGCTAATTTAATGAGATAAATAAGGAACAAAGATACTTTGATATTTCTTCAAGAAAAATGGTATGTGCCAAAATCATAAGATTTACCAAAGTATCTATCTGAAAATAAACTCAAAATAATAGTTATAAAACCAATCAGAGTCATAAACTATAATAATGTACTTTCTTACATTAATTTGTTAATTTATTGGATATGTGTATGATCCATGATATGTGTTTGGAGATCAGAGTATAATTTGCAGCAGTCAGTTCTGTCCTTCTACATACTATTTGAGTCCCAGGGATGAAGCAGATCATCAGATGTGGTGGCAAGCAAGGAATGACAAGATTACTCAGTAAGGAAAGATTCAGCATCTTATACAAAATCTCTTAAAATACATAATATGTATAATATAAAAATATAGCACTATTAGGACATGATTTTTGTACTCAAAGAACCCGAGATTCTGAAATTTGTTGATAATAAAAGGCAGTTAAAAACTGTAGCATATTTAAAGACACAGCTGAAACTCCATAGTCAACTTAACTCTAAGTAATAACGCCTTCACATATGATAAACAAAATATAACAAGCAGTGGAAACAATGGTAGCTAAAAGAAATGAAGTCAAGTTACATACAGTGTTAGAAAATGTAACTCTATATAACAAGCTCAGAATACTAGATGGTAGGCCAGTATGGCTGTGCCTATATCAAATGCTCATTTGAAATGTAAATTACATACTTTATAATACTGTATCTACGAATTACAACAAGAAGGAAAACATGTATGTAACTTGGCTTTGTAAATGTTTCCTATAGTACATTCAATACACAGTAGTGAGCAGAACAGGAGCCAGGCCTGGTAACAAAACCTGTCCCCCTAGCACTTGGAGTATGTGACTGGAGGGTCAGAAGTTCAAGGTTATTGGAGCTATTTTTTGTTGTTGTTGTTGGTGTTTTAGGACAGCTTGCGAAACATAGAGAGAAGAAACATAAATAATGTGATTGTGTTTCCTTGATTTGCATAGAAGGTTGTCTATGGAGTAATGTTTCATGTGATGAGAATTTTTTGAACGCAAAAAGATAAAGATGTTAGAATTGGAAGTTTTTGCAACTGTGGAAAAGATACTTCATTCTGCTGATGTGTCTTTCCTCATAATGCCTAATTGGCAGCAGTTTTATTAGTGCATTTCCAACATCAAAAGCTTTATATGAAATTAATGTATCTCTTAATCATTATTTTTCCCATTTAAAATTAGTTCTGCCTGATTCATTATCTTTGTTAATTATAAAAATGAAAGAAAGAGGTCAAGTGATTCTGTTTGTACAAAAGCAGCATGGTTATTAACACGGTACTTTACAGGATGCTAAGCTCAGCTAAGACTTATTGCATTATTTGGACTTTTCTTCATTGTAGTGACACAGTGGGTAATTTTAGAATTGTTTTCTGCCTTATCAAAGGAAACATTTTCACTTTGTTTTTCTGTTTTAACTGTGCTAAAACCAGAGACTTAAGAAAGCAGTAAAGCAGGGGCTGCCTGTCATGATGGGACAGGTATTTTGGTCTGTCACTATCTCTGATTCATACTTGACATACTCTGACCCTCTCTTAGTGCTGGGAGGTAGTTGATTTATGGTTTAAAATGAAATATGTTCTGAGTCAATATTCTGCAGTAGTTCATTTCACCCAATGGCGTTTTGACAAGGCTGCTTTTCTGTTAGAGGAAAGACTAAAAATACACACGTTATTTTCATTTTGAACCTCAACAAAGGGTGTAATTTGTAGCCTTGCTTTATGCTGTTTCCAGAGAATGGAAGAGTCTCATGGGCCTGTTGGAGAACTGGCCAAGGGAATTTGGAATGAATGAAAGTATCCTCTGAGAAAAACCTTATTTGAAAGAAAATACTTTTTAAGATTATAATAATTACATCATTTTTCATTCCTTTCCTCTCTTCTTCACTCTCAACCTTCCTCTGTACCCCTCCTCACTGGTCTCTTTAAAAGTCATTCTCTTTTTCTTTAATTGTTGTTTTTTTTGTGTGAATATGCATATTTTTCCTAAATATATAAATATAACCATCATAGTCTATATACTGTTACAAATATGTGTATGTTTTCAGGACAAATTCACTATGCCTCAGCTCTAGACAAAGAATTACAGGCAACTGAGGAATTCTAAGAGTGGGGCAAATAGTCTTTCCTGGAGAAGAGCATACAAATTGATTATACACACTGAGTTTTCTACATAAAGGAAACAACTCATCCAACTGAAAGCAACTGAGAAGTGTGTTATGATTTCTAGGGAGGCAGAACAAGAAGAAAAGAAATTCAGCCAACTTCAAGACTACAGTTTTCAAGAGACATGTGATGAAATGGAGACATTGTGGTTGCTTGGAAGTTCATACAGAAATTGGTTAATTTTTTTTCAGTGGAAAAAAAACTGCAATTAACTTTCCCAAAGGTTAATCTCAGTTGTCAACTCAAAAAGAACTAGAAACATGTAGTAGATGAGCTTGGAGAGCCTGGACATGCTTGTAGGGAATTATCTTGATTATGCTAATTGAGAAGGGAAGACATGCCCACTGTGGGTGACACAACCCCCTGACCTGAAATTTTAAGCTACATAAAAGGAAAAGGGGATTCAAAGGAAATTCACAGTTCTCTGCTTGATTTTGGATATAATATGACTACTAGTGCCATTGTCACTTCCCTTCAGTGATAGGCTATAACCTTAAATTGTAAGCTGCAATAAGTTATTGTCTTCTCAATTATTTTGTTACTGCATTTTATCATAGCAGCAGTAAACACTGTACATTCCCTCATCTAAAAGCCATGTGGTTTGAAGTGTCTTGCATTTCATGAAAGTAATATTGAACTTATTAATGAAAAACAAATATTTAGCACAAGTTAACATGCAGAATTCTTATTTATGCTAAAGTGATAAGGACTGTTTTCCATTATATCAAAAATTATGCTTATAAATATAATTATCTAATTGTACTTCAAGGTCAATTATCTTTTACTAGTAAATGGGTCTTCCTATTGTTTTAGGTTATATCTCAATGGAACCTCTCACTTTCCTAGAGTTTCATTTTTTTTTGTGAATTTTACAAACTTTATTTAACACCTAATTGTGAGTCTTAAAACTATTCAAGTGTTGTATTAATATAAAACTGCAATAACACCAAAATGATAATGTAAGTAAGCAAGTTAACAGATTAATGTAGATTACAAATAATGTATTCTTTTCAATGTATAGTATTTATGGTGTGTGTGTGTGTGTGTGTGTGTGTGTGTGTGTGTGTTTGGCCATAAAATAGCCAAAGAATGCCTTTCTCTATGTCTATTTAAAAAAAAGACAAACAAAATTCATGATCTACCCTATAGATTTTGTTTACTAAGCTTTTAATGGATTTACATTGCTCTATAACTCTTTCTCTACACAATACATCAGCATAATTAAGGAAAAATATCACATTGCATTATCTTTTACTAGGATTTTTTTCCAAATTAGTTTTGGCATGGATTTTATGACCTCAAGTTGACTGGGATTATTAGAAAATCAAAATCGGTTCCATAGCACATGATTCATCAGCAAGCTTCAATGCCATGTGTGCTTCCATGTTGCACTACTGAGAAGCTTTGCCAAACAGCCTTAGAGTAATTAGAAAATCAAAGAATTCTAGAATCTACTTTTGCTTTTCTTTTATTTTTTTCCTTATTTTTTTATTAGTTCAAATTAGGAACAAGCTTGCTTCACATGTCAATCCCTTCTCCCTCTCCCTCCCCTTCCCTCCAACCCTCCCTACCTGCCCCCTCACCCTATCCACCCTCCACTCCCCAGGCAGAGTAGGGCCCTTGGCAGTGGCTCCCCAAAGTCCACTACATCATCCTGGGGCTTCTGGAGGCATCACCATCCCTAACTTCAAGCTCTATTATAGAGCCATAGGTCTGAAAACAGCTTGGTATTGGCACAAAAATAGACAGATAGACCAGTAGAATTGAATTGAAAACCCTAATATTAACCCACACACCTATTTTTTGACACCATATTTTTGACAAAGATGCTAAATCTATACAATGGAAAAAAATAGCATCTTCAACAGATGGTGCTGGCACAACTGGATTCGGACATGCAGAAGATTGCAGATAGATCCATATCTGTCACCATGTAAAAAACTTAAGTGCAAATGAATCAAAGCTCTCAACATGAATCCAGCCACACTGAATCTTCTAGAAGAGAAAGTGGGAGATACCTTTGAATGAATTGGCAAAGGAGACTGCAAACCCATGCATACACTCTGGTATGCACATATGTATTTGTTTATATAAACAAAATAAAAAAATAAAAATAAAATTATTGAAACATAAGTTGGTGTTGATCTATTGTTTATGATCTAATAAAGCTTGCCTGGAGGTCAGAATGTAAAGCTAGGCACAGTCATGGAAGTCAGGCAGTGGTGGTACTCACCTTTAGTACCAACAGTCACACTAGTTAGCCATAGAAGCTGGGCAGTGGTGTTTTTTTGTTTTAATGTTTGTTCGTTTGTTTGTTTGTTTGTTTGTTTTTTGGTTTTTTGAGACAGGGTTTCTCTGTGGCTTTGGAGGCTGTCCTGGAACTAGCTCTTGTAGACCAGGCTGGTTTCGAACTCACAGAAATCCACCTACCTCTGCCTCCCGAGTGCTGGGATTAAAGGCATTCATCACCAATGCCCGGCTGTGGGTGGTGTACACTTTTAAACCCAACACCAGGGAAGTTTATAAGACAAAAGCTGGGTCTCAGAGCTGGCATTCAGTCTTAGGGAATTAGTCTCCAACCACATTGAGACCAGGGTATCCTTAACCTTGGTAGAGGTAAGAGCTCCCAGGTGGCTTAGCTGCTTTGCTTTTCTGATCTTCAGCTTGAACTTCAATATCATTCTCTGGGTTTTTATTATTTGTACCACATATATCTTTATTTTTTATGAATTTCAATGACGTGTTTTGATCAATTCATTTTGCCAAAACTTTTTCTGTAGAGCTTGACCCTTGAGTTTGTCCATGACCTTAACATCTTTACCAAAATATACAACAATGGTATATGGTAATAGGATTATTTAAATCACACGTCCTCATCAATCATACCACTTTGGATTTCTCTCTCTACCTAGTGTGTGTGTGTGTGTGTGTGTCTTTGGCCATAAAATAGCCAAAGGATGCCTTTCTTTAAGCCTATTTAAAGAAAGACAAAGGAATTTCATGATCTACCCTATGGATTTCATGGATTTAGCTTGCTTTCTTCACTCCAATCTCACAAGAATATCTGTTGTTTAAGAATAAGGAATATAAAAATAAATGTCTCATTTCTTTCCCAGGACATATCAGAAGGCCTAGCAGAACAACAGATGCTAGGAATTTGGGATTTTAAGAGCAATGAATACCAAGAGATATATGCTCTGTTACTTTTGCTTCTAGATATTCTCTTAAAATAAAGTGAACTATTCTATACTAAGACATGAAGAAACAAATTTATCTAGATCTGTATTCAGTGCACAAAGTTATGTAAACCAATCCAAAGAACTTTCAGAGGGTTCAATTTTATGCAAATGCCACCTAGAGCAAAAATAATGAGCTGATGCCAATATATTCTTTGGATTTTCTTGAGTTGACTAAGGATTAATGTGACAGTTTTTTAGTGATCAAAGATGAGTATGATTGTTCTCTTAAAATTTTGGAAAAATCATGTGGACTTGAATGTGTGGAGAGGATCTGGAAGGAATTGGAGGAGGGGAACCCATATTCAGAATATATTGTATGAAAAAAGAACTATTAACTATAAAGGGAAAGTATAGGACAAAAGAAAATTAATAAAACTAAGAATATTCCCATCTTGTATATCTTGTATATCACTCCAATCTTGTACCTTTAGTACACTCGGTATTTTTATTACATTAGTAATACTTACATTAAGATTCATGACTTTGATATGGACTAATAATATTATTACTTATAATTCACTTTACATCTACAGATAAGTATTTTTACCACACTAGATCTGGAGAACAGAATAGCTTGAATTATGTCATTAAAGGGAATAAAGGGAAAGCCATGAAGTCCTAACAACTACTGCTGTGTAATGAGGCATTATTCACAGATGACATCTTTACAGAATAATCCAATTATAGTGAGGTCAGTAGGTGGGGCACACACAACATGGCTCCTGTCTTCATCAAAAGAATATGTGGACTGATAATGAAGCTGCGTGACAAAAGAGGAGCACATACAAACAAAGAATTGTTAAGCACCTGTAAAAAGGTCTGTCTCTTACCTCAAGGAAACATGGCCTTGCTAAGATTTTCATTTCAGACTTCTAGGGCTAGAAGGCAATACAGTTTGTTTTTAAGGCTATTGAGTTCTGAACACTGTAATATGACAACCATACCAAACTAATTCTAGGAGAAAAATTTTAAAAAGGTGAAGTCCCGTTTTTAAATTTTTTAAGAATAAATATATGTATATTTCTTCCTTCCTTTTCCTCCTTCCAACCCACTCCATATATCCCGTCCTTGAAATTAATGTAAAAAAGAAGCACTGTCCTTTCTTAATTGAATTACAGATTCATTGAGCTTCTGACCTTAAGCATCTTACTCAAATATTATTTTTCTCAAGAATAATATTATGTGATATTTTATGGCCACATGCATATGGCATACAATTTAATCTAAAAGTTTCATCAATAATATATGGCAAGATATAAAAATGATGAATATATCTACTTTCCTTAAACTAAAGTTCAGCTATGGCTTCAAGCACAAGCCAAAGAAAAGCTCTGTCAGGTGTAGAATAAATTATCTCTTTGGAAATAAAAGCAAATAGTTTCTGGAATATAGTCTAAAGTAACAGTCTGGATTTGCTCTGTGCATAGAAATAAAGATGTATTTGAGTACATTCAGCAAAATATATTTAATAAAGTCACTAAAATGAATCTAAACATACCTAGGATGACACCTGGCTTAGAATTAAATCTTTTTTGGTAGCATAGTAATTTTAGCATAATTTGAACTTTACATTCAGAGTTAAGAACAACTGCATGTGGAGTATAAAACACTGGAAAATCACAAAACAGTTCATGCTCACTGCTACTTTAACCTCTCAATTTTCAGACCAATAGGAAAAGAGGTATCCTGTAGGTCTCCTTGGACAGCTTATGTTTATCATGTTATATTTTACTGATAATATGATTCTTACAAGATAAATTTGTTCATAAAATTGTATAGCCATTCTCTGAGATGGAGTTCTGGTATTGCCAGGTCCAAATATAATCTGCCTCAATGTTATTATTTTGCATTTAGAATGCATATGAACACACTCTTTAATTTCTTTTGCATTATGATGTAACTATCTCCCAGATCATTTTGTATAGGAATGGAGGCATTGCAACTGACATTATAGTTAGGCTGAATGGTACTTTCTTCAAAAGGGAAGGAAATCAAAAGAAGCAGAAAATACCAATTATAAGTTTAATTTATTCACAGCTACACAATAACTTATCTTTAAATATTTTAAGGTAATTGTTCACTACTTTATTCATGCACATTTACATAAGAGTGATGAAATAAATTGATTTTATTTTTAGTCGGTAACAACCCATTTTAATGTTAAATTACAAGAGGAAGCAAAAAGGACTATATGGATTTTCCAGACCTCCAGTCCTAAAGCTCTTCGGTGTAAGGTAATGAACAATAGAAACATGTATCACAGTTCTGGAGGTTGGAAGTTTGAAGTCAAAATATGAGCAGAGCAATATTTCTTTTGAACAAATATTGCAGGATCTGTTCCAGGCTACTCTGCCAGGTTCTGATGGGCCTGTGGTCGATGGGAATTTAGCTCCAATATTCATATGTTTTCCCTGACAGCATTCTTGTTCTTATATCTCCCATTATTTTGCATAAAATCTAATCATGTTAGAGTAGAGACTTCCTCAACTCATCATAGCTAAATGGCCACTTTCTTAAGTTCCGGAGAGCAAGGGTTTTACATGTGATTTTTTGTTTTGGTATTTTTTGGTACTTATTTATTTGTTTGTTCTTCATTTCTGCTGAGATGGAATCTTTCTTGGTAGTTTTGGCTACCCTAGAAATCACTAAATAACCAAAACTGGCCAAAAATTTGCCAGTATCTTCCTACTCAACCTCCAAAGTACTATGATTACAGGCTTATTCCACCATGTCTTAAAGTTTCCAAATTGTTGAGGGATACAATTCAAACCATAAAGTAGACAGAAGAAGTGTATTTATACAAATTATTTTAACATTTATATCAATATTTAAGAAGTACTTTGGACTGTGGGTATAAATTATGTGAAGTAACCATGGATTAAAATTGGTAGAGCCTTGTTTTTTTCTTATAGATACAGTCTCTATCAGGAAGAGATACTATAATATAGTATAGATATACTATATTATATTATATCATATATTAAATAGTATATATTATATACTAATATATGTTATATAGTATATATTATATACTAATATATTATATATTAATAATATACTATAGTGTATAATATATACTATAATATAGTATAAATTCTATATTAGTATTTTAAAAATGTCTATTTGTGGCCTATCATATCTTCATTCAATTCCATAGGAAGGATGAATATGAAAATAGATACAATATCTACCCTAAGTATAAAGCAATTTTCAGAGTCATTCATGAAAACTTTGGCACATGTTCTACTGACCTGAGTCACATAACCATACTGGTAGTCAGAATGAAAAAATACGATCTTTAGTTTAGTTGCCTATAAATTAACCTCTGAAATGTGTATGTAGACTTAAGAATGAAATAACAGGTAGCTAGTGTTTGAGATCCATTAATTTACTTTATATTATCTTAAAATGGAGTAAAAAGAGCTCAAATTATAGAGCATCACATGTAAGATCATATCATTTGACAGGCTAATCAAGAAGACTATGAATCTGAGGAAAGTTTGCCCCCCATACCTCCCTCTTATGAAACAGATGAAAAGAATAAAAGGAATAAAAATATTAATTAAATTAACATTTATTAAGTAGTACATTTCCAGGTAACAAAGTGCTAAGGTAGAAACAGACAAATGCCAATAAATAGAATGCTTGTATTAGTTACTGTTGCATGGCTGTTACAAAATACCTGGCAGAAGACTTATAAAGGATATAAGATGTGTTTTGTCTCAGTTTCTGGGGGGCTTTCTTTATGGTAAGGAGGGCAGGCTGGTGCTGGACACAGCTCCTCTAAGACTCTGAATGCTTTGTTTGTGGACTTCTCAGTGGACCAGAAATCATATACTGAACCAGAAATAAGTATAATCATATGGTCTACACCAAGGAACTTCTGCCAACTAACACTAATTCTAAATTTTCTACAACCCCCCACAAAATAAAACCTTTCACCTACAGCAGATCAACTTCCCAAACACATGAGCCAAACAAAAACTGTTTAAGAAACAAAACATATTGAAACTATAGTACAGAGAAAATGAAATAGGACATCTATGATATGTGAGTAAAACGTCCAAAATATCCAGAGAAAAACCGATACTGAAATTAAGAAAGTACAGCAAGAAAAGTAGAGTTTCCTTTAGAGACATTCAAAAAGAATGTTTTATTTTCCATATTTAATGAATGGTAATTATTCCCTTTGCTTATGCCCTCAATCTTATTAAAATAACTTGTGTTTTCTCCTTCATTATTTTCCTTCCTTACTTGCTATTTCCTTATGTTCCTGCCCATCTGCTTGACTGCTTTACATATCTATGAATCACTATTAAAACCCAGACACTGTGCTTCCTCCTCCACAGGGCAGCAGTGGCAGAGGCTCCATGCTACTGGTTAGGCAGCTTCATGTCAAGAGCTGGCCTGAACAGTGGTGAGCAATGAAGGGGCAATGTGGGCTGATCATGAGCCCAGCCTCCCTTCAGCCAAGGGAGAGCCCTGGGCTGAGGGATTGCCTGAAGGCTGAAAACCAGAGGGACATGCCCAGGTTATAGCAGTGATAGCAGGGCGGCCAGCAAGGTAAGCATGATGGAGCTTCTGCATATCCTGTCCTGGACACGCTGCCCACCACGCACCGCAATCACCGTGACTATGAGCAAGAGTAAGATATCTGAGATGGAAAATGGCGGCGAAGAAGAGCAGAGTGCATGGCGGTAGAGATGCTACAAGGCTACAAACAGGTTTGGAAGCAACGCCACAGCTGACAAAGGAGAATATCCTTGCTGCATAGAGCTGGTCCTTGGGCCACCAGGAAACTCAGGCTACCATTGGCCCACTTCGCACCTGTCACTGCCCACTAGGACTCTACCACTGCTAGGTCCACAGGCCCAGCCCATGACATGCTGCCGCTGCTGCTGCTGCTCGCACTGCTCACCCTGCTAATGGAAAGAGAGCTGGGCTCCAATGAGTACATGGACAACACAAATGGGACTCCATTTTGCTTTTTGTGTTTGAAATGGGGTAGGGCGTGGAGGGCAAAGATGGGTTGGTGGACCTGGGAGGAAATGGAAGGAATGTGATGGGTGTGTTGTATAGAATTCCCAAATAAATAATAAAAATATTATGTTTGCGGGGGGAGGGGAGAGCTAGACAGTGTAGTAGGTTTTGATTTGTTAGAAAAGTATAAGGTTATAATTATATCTATCAGAGAATATCATTGAGAATTATAAGGTTTATCAGTTATGTCTATCTGAGAATATTATTAAGTAGGCTGTATTAAATACACTAGCTGATGCAATTGTTCCAAACAATTTACCTTGACATAACATTGTTAAACTTGATGGAGGCATGATGCCCTTCGTAGAAGTTGGGAAAAAAATTACTTCAGAATCTCATGCTCTGGGGAGACTAAAAACATATGGAATATTTCATGAGTAACAAAAAATCTGTCTTAGTTTCTAAATAAAATTACAGTTAACTTGTTAACAAAAGGAGGAAGTTGCACAACAGTTTGAGGGAGCCTATTTAAGGCCAATCCTGAATTGTATATTACCTTTCAACCAGAGTTATGTATTCCAGAAGAATGGTTAGAGAGCAGGTTGTTTGGAATGAAAGACACCTCTGGTGACAGGGTGAGAATGGCTGCTGTGTGCATGGTGAGCCAGAGTCCTTGGGGAATAAGAAGGTAAATGAAGAAATTGTAATAGGAAACACAGAAGGTTCCATAAACACCTCAATGGAACACAAACCCCTGACAGAAAAGTAATGGCATTTCAGATGATGCACAGCTTTGGTGACAATACTTCAACATAAGATTCCTGATCTATATAGACCCCCTGTAATTGTGGAATGACAGGGGTTAAATTCTTCCTACATACAAAATAAGGGTTTCAGCTGGAAATTATTTCATTATTACAATAGAAAGTTATTTTGTTCTAATATCTGGTGGTCTATTGTAATTATCCCTTTTCCCTCTATTTTTAGCAGTTCTTTTAGAATTGTCTGCAATAGAGTTTATCAAATTGGAATATTCATCTGTTGGGCAAAGTAAAAGCTAAGAAAATGTCTCTATTTGCTGAATAGAAATAGACATTTTGAATCTAGGCTTATCATAGACTATTCAATGTACTTTCATCATATTCACCTTCCCAGTCCCTCCCTTCCCCCACTTTCTCTTTCCCTGTTCACCCTCATTGTTCCATTCTCCATTCAAATACTCTGTAGAAGACTATTTTGTGTTTTAAGGAAAGAGAGCTTTTATGACATTCTATTATAACAGCATTCTTAGGGAAAGATCTCTTTGTCCAAGAACAGGAATATGAAAATCAGGGCATGGATGCAAGTGTGCAAGTGAGAGTATCGATGGCTAATTTAGAGGGGAAACAAGTGGGGAATCTGAATTGTTTCATTTGATAAATGAATTGTGACTAGAAGGTTGCAGGCGTGACAGGACAATGACAGTCGTTGGTGATTCCAGATTTCTGACTGACAATTGGGAAACTAGTACTCTGATTTCTGAGATAGAAGAGCCTGTTCAGAATCTTCCAGTGAATGTTCTAGTTTATTTCAGCGAACACATCGTGCAAGATGAATTGGAGGACTGTATTCCGGTTGCATTGGGAAACATTAAATATTCATTTTGAACAATTGATAAGGGGAGAGGTATTTTTGATATTATGGTATCTATTTACCTAAACAGGAAAAAAAAGTGTCACTCTGAATGTGAGGATTTTAGGTTCATCTATAGTCACTTCCTTCTGAGCTTTCAAATTTTATCATAGAGACCCCTCACAGAAGTTCCTAAGCTTATCATACCTCATGTATTATAAACTACTTTACTAAAATAATTCAGCTGCTTTCTTAAATGTGCTAGATAATAATTGTGGGTTTATATCAAAGCTAATGCCATATTTATTTTGTAAACGGTCATATATGTTCAATGGACTGTTTCTTACATGTTGAAATCTTCAACTTCCAATGGTATTAGGAAGTAGGATTTTAGAGAATTACTTTGGTATGAGTACAATAATGCCACAAGTTGCATCATTACGTCTATGAAAGGAGTGTAAGAACTCTTTCCCTCTTCAACATGAGAAGATTTGCCAAGCAGTCAGCAGTCCTTAAACCTGAACCTCACCAGGACTGGAGCATGTTGGCACCTGATGTGATTTCAAGCCTCCCAAATCTAATACAATTCTTGGTTTGGAAGTCATTTAGTCTACAGCACTTCCTTCCTTATAGCAGGCCAAACTTATGAAGACAATTATACTCCTACTATGTAAAACCATTTCAGTTAAATCTGTCTGATTTTCAAAACAGATATTGTAATAAGGTAAAAATAGAAACCATCATAAAATCTTTACATTTTCTTTTCATCTCAGACTACGTCATTCTTTTGCTTCAAAATCAGTGTTAAATATTGCTGACAGCAACTATATTCTGAATTCTCTTTACTTGCTTTAATGACTTTGTATCATTATAACATTGGCAGATTGAAATATATTGTCTTTAAAAAGGCATTATGACTCTAACCTAATAAAAATTAGCTAATTTATTAATTGATATTGAATTACGTTAGAGGATTAATGAAGAGGTCATATAATAAAAGTATCTTATCCAACTTTATGATTTCAAATAATCATAGCATTGTGTGACATTCTTTATAATTCAGTGCTATATTCCATTAGTGAATATTTTATCTAGGGTGGTTTCTTTATAGTTTATAAAATTGACTACAGATTGAGCATCCCTTATGCAAAATTTTTAGACAGGAAAATTTCAGATCTGGGTGTTTTCTACAGTTTGGACTACTTACATATACATAAAGGGATATATTGAGGACAGGACCAACTCTGAATGTAAAACTCATTTATGTTTAATTTGTAAAATACTTTATTGCACCTGTATCCCTATGGGAACACACAGCCATATCCATATGGGAAAAAACAGCCAGATCCAGGCATGTGACTTGCACTGGTGGCATCAGATAAAAGTGGAGAAGGTCTGCATGAGTTTGAGCATTTAGGATTTTGAGTTAGAAAAACTCAAATGACTGTCCTTTATTGATGAGAGAGCATGTTGAAAATAGAGGACTTGTAAATTTAAAATCAGACTGAACTGGCTCCTGTCGTAATTTAGGGAACATTCATTTAGTTTCTATTTATAGGTACTAAAATTACAAAATAATTTAGAAATTTATTTCTTACTTGGAAGCTTGTCACAATGTAATTGTTGAAATGGCTGGTTTCAGCACTGGCAGTATTTCTTAGACTAGCTTTTCAATTTAATTCTTCCTATTGAATTCTTGTCTTCTTAAGTATAACAATAGAAACCTGGACTTTCTTATTTTTCTTATAGGAACTTAAGGATGTAAGCTAGCTATGACATAATGTTTGATTTTAAAAATTGAACCCCTTCTTTCTTGTTTGATTCATGCAAAAAAAAGCTTTAGTTCTTTTGAAATACAAACCATTCTTTAAAGTGTTTTGGAGCTATGAATACAAAATTTGATAAGAAATCATTACAGAAAAGATTTTGTTCATACTTAAAACCAGCCTGTATTTCTAATATGATATAATTCATATAATATTTTTCTGAGTCTTGAATTAAATAAATTGTTGATTGTTAAAATTGTCATTTTAGAACTTTGAAACAAAGTTGTCTGATCAATTGTTGTTGCTTTATAACAATCTAGAGCCTTCTTATCTATTTCTAGCAAGTCTCACTTTATCATTGTGTCCTATGTCCTTATTCATGTCAGTCTTACAGACAGTACTAAAATATGTGTCTGCTTCTTGTCTCATTCCACAATGTATGTCTTGGTTTGGCTTAAAGGAACTGTATCTTCAAAGATATCAAGATACTAAACTATCATTCATCTGTCCAATATTTATTTTGAGTATTTGAAATTAAATCATTTTTTCTAAAGGTACTCTTTCTTTGCTATGAAGTTTCTCCAGTGATTCTTGTGTTATTTATCTTTAAATACATACACACACACACACACACACACACACACACACACACACACACACACATATATGCCTATTTATGCTTTCTTATTATTTTTATTTTGTTTGTTTAAACTTGGTTCTTCTTATGGCATAGGTTGTGAGTTATTTTTTGAGACAGGGTTTCTCTGTGTAGCTTTGGAGCCTATCCTGGCAGTTGCTCTGGGGACCAGACTGGCCTCAAACTCACAGAGATCCGCCTACCTCTGCCTCTCGAGGGCCGGGATTAAAGGCATGTGCCACCAACGCCCGGCCAGTTTGTGAATTCTTAAATCTCATTTATTCTAATGGAATTTTTCTTGAGTAGAAGAAAGCAAAACCAATTTGTTTAGTGTCTGTTAAGAAACATAAACTATGGGCTCAGCAGAAAAGAGTGTTTTAAGTATCCTATCCAGAAAAGCCCAGCTTCATTGAGAATATATATTATAAATGAACTAGGGTTAATGTGACTTGGTGCTTTCCATTGTAAGGCAGCAAAGAGTGGATCACCAATATACAGCTTTCAGTATTTTTATTCCAGTACAAATATATTTTTATGTTTAAAGAAAATCAACTTGAAGTGTAATTTATATGTCAAAGATTCTTTATATATTATTTTTAAATAATTTAATCATTCTAAAATATATTTGAACATACTTATCATATGCGGTATTAGGTTGATTTACTTTCCTTCTGCTTTTTTGATTCAAGTGTTCACTAGCCTAGGCTCAGTTCAACCTATGATTTTGAGGATCTTGAACTTTTGATAATCCTGATTCCATCTTATGAGTTGTAAATTTCAGGATTGTAGATGTGTCTCCATGTCTGGAATGGAGATGGAAAACAGGGCTGTGTGTCTGCTAGACAAGAACTCTACCAACTGAGCTTCTCTCTCTCTCTCTCTCTCTCTCTCTCTCTCTCTCTCTCTCTCTCTCTCTCTCTCACACACACACACACACACACACACACACACACACACACACACACACAGGCCATATTTTATTTTCTTGCTTTCTTTTATTCTAAATAATAGCCATGAGCTCAGAGAGAAGACAGACTATTCCCCACCATTGGTGACATTAAGAAGCTACATCTATGGTTAAACAGCAGTTATTTGGTGGCTATCATTGTTTAGAGAAAAGATGTTAAAAATATGATTTCATTAGCACAATGATAACTGACATGTTTTTATATCTTTAAAATAATTAATAAAACTGAATATATGGATATCCTTAAGGTATTTTACCCTAGACATGAACTATTTTTTAAATTGGGGGTAATCTAACCTCTTGAATGCACCCTGTTCTAACTAAAAATTTCACTTGGGGAGTCCTAGTAATATTTGTAAATGTACTATCTTTGATTGATGAATTAATTATTAACTCTAACCAGGTTCTTTGTTACATTTAATATCCATTAATGCTTTTAAAGATATTTCAGAACAAGGTGCTTAATATGTTCCTTGGCTTATGATTTTCAGAAAGATGAAACAGATTATCAAGGGTGTAATCAGAACAGATCACAGGACAGATCAAAAGTAGCAGCAGAACACTTTGGTTATGTTTGAAAAATAAGGAGGCAGGCACCAAGAAGTCTGGGCTTAAATTTAACTGCTTTTCGAAACTTTAAGTTCTTTTAAGTAAAAAGAGACTCATCTAGTATCAAAGAAATAAGACAATATTACAGATTTAGATAAGTTAAGGTCAAACCCAAAAGTTTAAAGGACATGAAACAAAGCAATTGACATTGATCCTAATCCTTAAGGATGTGATGTCTAGTAAACTGACCACACAGAAGGAAGAGACCTGCTCCCAACACTAGTTGAGCAACACAAATTGGAGCAGATGGGAAATGAATAAAGGGAAAGAGGAGGAAGGGGGGGAGGAGGAGGAGCTGGGAGAAGGGGTATGAATAATTCCAAAACACAATGTATGAAATTCTCAGGAAATCAATAAAATATTCCTGAAAAAGCTTTACTTAATGGTTATTGTCATACACTTACATTGCACTTTTGGAAACCCATGTTTGTCCTGCTTGTCATTTTCTGGCTTCATAATCTTGGCAAGGATTTCATTTTATTCAATATTCGTATGTGTAGGATTTGTGAAATTACAAGTCTACCCTAAATTCAATTTTGTTACTTGATGCTAGTTGCAACAGAATGAGATTCTTAGTTTTCTGCACACAAAATAATTAAAAATTAAAATCTGTATAGTAAATATTCTGTTCTTTCTGATGTCTCACTACTTCACATTCTGTTACAATATGTACTTTTGTTCATCTGAATACATAGTTTTTACAAAATAATTGATTTTATTTTCACTTTTAATGAATTCGTTCTAATTTCAAACTTAATAATACAAGTACATAAAATAAACTGGATAATTTCTGAACTTTAATACTAAACTATATTCACACACACACACACACACATATATATATGTATATATATATATATATATATACATATATATATATATATGACAAGAAGGTGATCCAAGTAATTAACTGACACATTTATATCATTAATAAAATATATAAATAAGTCAAATATTTAAAGAAAAAATTAATATTACCATGTCAAGCACTTTGAAATTTTATTATTACACAGAAATTGAAATTCTATTCAAAAATATCTTTAATTAAGTATGGTTTCAATATAATAAGTAGGCTACATTCAGAAACACTTAGCCTGCTATATCTTATTATTAAGTAAAAGTCAATTTATTCTTGTTTGTATTCTCAAGTACCGTCAAAATATATTCTCAAACAATTATGTTTTATACATTTTGAATTTAAATAAATTATACCAAATTTAGAATATATCTTTATTTTTATTTATTAATAAATGGTTTATCAAACATTCATTCATATTTGCATGTTTTTTCTTGGGATGTTTGAAGTCTACCACAAAAATTCATGACCTGTTAATGATTTTCCCTAAATGTAGAAAACTAAACCTGAAGGAAAATTATTTTCCTGCATATTCTGTTGTTCAATAGCTCCACATATAGATATGCTAATGATGGAATGCTATATAGTCCAAGCATTGTTACTTCAATAAACTCTAATCTATTTATGAAGACCTTCCCTGTTTCCTCCCCTATTGATGGTGTTTGGGAATTGCTGTGGGCATATCTAAAGATAATCCTGGTTCTAGCCATACTTCCTGATGATCACTAGTGTACGGCCTTACCAAAGGGCCACATGAAGCCATTGGTGTGAATTGGTGAAAAACTTACAACAAAACACTAATCAACGTGGGTCCCATGGAACATATCACAACTAGCAGCCACTATCCATAGTGGAGGTAATTTTGTAATCCCTACTGGAAATATAACATGTGATGTGTTCTAAAGATCTCCAAGTAGTTCCTGTGCTAATGCACATGGTATTTTTCCCCACAAAGATCTCCACTTACTTCAGAAGTAAATTTAATAAACTGAAACCTTTAAACTTGTAGGTAAATAGAAAATGTAAGTATAAAATGGAAAGGAGTGGCTGGATTACAGACTTAAAATGCATATGGCTAGGAGAAGCCTGCAGTGAAGCAGCAATATATCTGAGTTATAACTGTGAGCAACACTCAGCTGATGCAAAAAAGAAAAAGCAATCTCATTACAGAAAAGAAAAGAAATGCATTAAGGTCCAAATGTGTTTGAGGATGCAAAACATATTGGAGTGCCTTGGATGGGGCAGACCTTGCTAGGAAAGACACACTAAATTGAAAAGTGTTATAAAAGTCACTTAAACTATGTGATTTGACTTCCACATGGGGCATGACCTCAGTACTTGTAGAATGCATCATAGGATTAGCCCTCTGATAGTAATTGTCCATTCAACAGGACAACTTGTAAGGTATAATCTTAAAGCAATGAAAAAAATCACGAGAGTTGTTACTAAAGGGCATTTAATCAAATAATTTTTTATCATTCAAAAGAGTTTACTCGAAAGGCCCAAGTGTTTTAAATCTCATTCATTCTAATCAAACACCTGTCTTCAGGGCTGCAGTTTTTCAGTTTTCTCAAGACATCCATCCTCCAGTCCCAAAATACTATATCTGATGTTAGAATAGTTCCATTTGCAGAAGGCACTCAAATACGGTATCCCTGTAACTATCTTTTATTGGTGGATGAGCAGTTTGGGTTATTTTGGGGGGCCAGAAGGAAGGTTAAAGGACAGGTGCTAGAGTGTGGAGTATATTACTGTCAGTCATGTGTCACTCACACTCCTATGTCTGCTCCTAAGCATAAATGGTGAATGTTAATACTCGAGAAAGTGTGTCTGCTGGGTAATAACACTTCACATACATCACCAGTCACTAGTGATTCAGTTCTTGTTTCTTCTAGGACATTATATTCTCATGTGGCCTATTTTGATAGTTTTAATTTGTACCCTGTGTAAAATAAACCATACACAGGACTGGGCTATCTTTCTGACACTCAGTAGACATCCCATTTATGTCGCTAAGTCATTAGGTATTTTGAAGGGATCTCTCTCTCTCTCTCTCTCTCTCTCTGGATGACTATTTATCAAAGGGGCTGATTCTAGCTCTGTACAAAGGAATGCTGTTCTTCACAGTTCAGACATCCCAAAGTTATATTGATGAAAGTTCATGAGTAATCTATAAAATGAACACAATGTAGTTTTCATTTAAATAAAACAAAAATACTTTGAACTACCTGTGTGACAGCTACATATTCACACATTGCCCAGGTATCATCTCTGAATTTGCCTTTGTGTGTACTCCTGTTGAAATTGACTCCTGCAATCCTATGACATGCTAGAAAAGGATAAGATGGACCTTCAAAGACAGATGCTCTTGTGCTAACATCATGTATTAGTGATACAATCTAAAAATGGAGATGCATGAGTAGAACTGAATTGTCAAAAGACATATCATTTTATTCATGGGAACACACATAAATGACTATTGAGAGTAGGTAGTATCAAAGATATTACAAGTGAAGATTTCTCCAGCACTATTTCATTTAAAATATTGGATACTCCTCACATACAGTTTGATGTTGCCTTACATATGTCATTGTTCTTACGGTTCTGTAAAATGAGAAATGTCTGTTTAATTTTATGATATACACATGTAAATAGTTTGATAAAACTAGTTTCATTAAGTTTTTAAATTTTTCTTTATTTAAATTGGAGACTGTCTTACTTTACGTATAATCCCAGTTCCCTCTCCCTCCGATCCTCCCATGTCCTCCATGGACCCTCCATCCCATGCCCCATCCACTCCCCAGGGAGTGTGAGGCCTTCCATCAGGGATTATAAAAGTCTGTCTTGTCATTTGGGGCAGGGCCTAGGCCCTCCCCTGTGTATCTAGGATGAAAACGTATCCCTTCATGGGGGAATGGGCTTCCAAAGTCCATTTGTGCACTAGGCATAAATGCTGGTTCCACTGCCAGAGGCCCCATAGACTGCCCAGGCTTCCTAACTGACACCCATGTTCAGGGGGCCTGGTTCATAAGTTTAAAGAGATATCTGGCACTAGGGAAATGTCCAAAGATCCACAAGGATGACCCCAACTAAGAATCCAAGCAATAGTGGATTCTTAAATGCCCTTCCCTTATTATGAGATTGATGACTACCTTAAATGCTATTCTAGAGCCTTCATTCAGTAGCTGATAGAAGCAGAAGCAGATATCCACAGGTAAGCACGGAGTCCAACTCCTGGAATCCGGTTGTAGAGAGGGAGAACCGATGAGCAAAGGGGTCAAGACCATGCTGGAAAAATCCACAGAAATAGCTGACCTGAGCATGTGGAACTCATGGACCCCAGTCAGACAGCTAGGGAATCAGCATAGGACTGAACCAGGGCCCCTGAACGTTGGTGTCATTAAGTTTTTTGAGTCTGTAAGAATTTGTGTTGTACTTTATTTTTTTAGATTTTTTTATTTTATTTGTTTTTTTTCCTGCATTTACATTAACACACTACATGTGTGCAATGCCTGAGCCTGACAGAAGAGGGCAACATATCCCCTGGTCCTGGAGTTACAGACTGTTAAAAGCAGTCATGTGGGAGCTGGGAACTTTACCACTGTCTTCTGCAAGGGCAAGTGCTTATAACTGCTGAGCCATTCTCTCCACAGCCACTTTGTACTTTAAAAAATAACTGTGCATTATTAGTTTAAGATGTTTGGGAAGAAAGATATGGATATTTGGGGGATATACAAAGTACAGGGGAACTTTATGTTGTGGCTAAGAAATGAGTGTTTTTTTCTACCAAATTGTAGGATATAAAGGTGTTTCTGTTATGAACTGAGTGTTTCCAAAATTCCACAAAAAATTCCATGGCTTTCAGCATCAGTGTATGAGAAGAATGAGCATTAATACATATCTTACCGTATTACTATCAAGTGGTTGATGCAAAAAGAACCGAATACATGTTTCTCCACTTCCTCCTTTTATGACATACTCTAACATGTCTGGGTTCTTGTACCTTAAAATTAAATTCAACTGTTAATAGGAATATTCATTTCCTAGATTTGCAGAGCAGATGATTGAAAGCCCAGTAATGTATTTTGTTATTTCTGTGAAAATAGCTGTCTGCAGATTAAAATGGCCCAAGATTTCTTCTGTTTAATCATAAATTTACATAAAATTTGGACAGCAGGATTTGAATAGAATGAATAATACCCTATGCTTACACTATATATTCCTGTGCCTATAAGCGAACATTCAAAACAAAAAATTCACAAGGAAAACACCCCCTGGGTACCTCTAATTAATTAATCAAAGCAAGAATGAGAAGACAGCAGAGAGTATCATGCAGCCAGTGTTCCTCTGCTCACATTTGAATTCACTCATTGTATCTTTCATTGGTTATTATTTAGTAAGTTAAGCCAGGGGCAAGAGCTCTGAAGTGCATAAGGCATGGATATGTTTTACTAACATCTGAAGTCAATTTATTACGGAGCTCCCCATGTTCCTTCTCATTCAAAAAATCATAGGCATTGAGAATTATCCCCTGCTTCATCTCAAATTAAACCCAGTCTTGTAAGCATCTCCTTTCTAATTTTAGTTAGAATATTATAGGAATAAATCTGCCTTATCATCAATTACCAAAAGAAAACTCATCAAATCTTTTGCTTCCACTGTGCACATTACAAAACTGGCCATTTTAGCTTCATCCTCATAATTGTGTCATTAATCCTTTCAATTTTCCCCCTCATTCTGATGGTATCGACTATGTCCCACACACTCCAGTGAATTAACTGTGCCCAACACTAGCTTTCGCTGGCTAAATCTTAAACTTGCTGAATAGTTCTCTGCTGTTGAATTTTATCAGTCCATTCCTTATGGATTCCCAGGGACTTAAAGCCAAGATTCTCTGGGTTCAATCCATCAACACAACATCCCAGGTATTTTTTTTGAATGCTGTATTTTGAGTCCAATGTTTCTTCATTGTTACTTTATAAAATTCTTTTGCAATAGTTTGTACATTCCTAAGTAATTTTCCACACTGGAATGTGTTTCAACATTTTTCTTGAATAAAGGGATAAGAAAGACCCTACTATAATATATATATATATATATAACATATATATATATATACATATATATATGTTCTAGTATATTATATATAGAATAATGTTAATATAGTAGAATATATAATAAAATAATTGGTTCTACCGCATTATATGTATATAATATAGTAGGTATACAATATAGTAATATACATGTTATATACATATGAAAAGATTATTACTAGACCTCTTTTAAAAGAATGCTACCTAGATGTATATCCATAATTATGTGTATGTATATCAGATATTGACTTTTTATCAGAAACTATATAAGAGATTTGGAACCCCTGACTACCTTCATGTCTAAATTCATTAGTTAAATATGACTTGTGTTTTTGTGGATTTGTAATATGTTCCTTACACATTGAATTCTATAACTGCAGGTCTTTCATGGCTCACAACCAATGCACCGTCTCCTAAAATAATGCTTTTGAGAGAATGCATTTTATACAAAGGGAATAGGATGTTACTGGCCAAGAAACAAGTCTTAAGGCTGATACCAAAATAATTCAAGATTTTCTGGGAAGTGTGAGCAATAAATACTCGGTATTAACAAAATTATAGGCAAAGGAATCATTGAGCATACTAAAATCCTGTGACTATAAACATAGATGTCATCAATTGATTTTAACAAAGTGAAAAGGTGATTCAAATAGGATATGATGATCTTCTCAGGAAATGTGATAGCATAATTAGATATTTATGTGTAAAGTGAGCAAGAAAATAGATAATATCAATGTACAAACTGGACATTTATGTTTTAGTTGCCATCTGGAGCAATTAGGGTGACTTTGGCCTGGCCTAAGCATTTACCTTTAAATTTTCACAATATTTCAAAGTGGTATGCAGAATTAAGTGTAAACTAAAGCTATAAAACTACATTAAGAAGCATACAAGAGATCAAGACAATACTGGATTGGATAACATTTTAGATATAACATCAAAGACAGAAACTCCCCAAAATATTGAAATGCTAAACATTTAAAATAATAAACTTCAAGTCTTTTAAATATACTCTAAACAGATTTAAAAAAATAAGTCAAACACTTGAAGAAAATATTTTTTAAATATGTCTAATAAGCAAAACTGGTATTCAAAAATATAGCTTCTGAAATTCAACAATAAGTGAGCTTATTAAACATAGACAAAACAGCTTATTAAAAATAGAAAAAAAGGAGCTGAGTGAAGGTGACTCAGAGTTTGAGACCAGCCTGATCTATGGAGCAAGTTGCAGGACAGCCAGAGCTACACAGAGAATCAGTGTCTTTTTAAAAAGCAGACAAAAATGTAGACAACTAAGTAGGGGGCAAATACATATAATAAAATTCTGTAAATTTTGCTCAAAATTCTGTGATTAGATAATTTCAAATTAAAGTATAATTGAGATATTGCTGTGTATTGATGAGAGTAGCTAAATGCCAAAAACTGCAAAGGAGAAATATTTGTAAATCCATAAAGCCATAGGAATTGCAACACAGTGTTGTGGGTATCTTAAAACACACAGAGAGTGCTTTTAGAAGATCAGCTGGCAACTTGTCAACTGTTTCCATAACTTGATTCTGTTTCTGTTATCTTCTTAAATAGGGTAAAATCCATATAACCATAAAAGTGGTATGTGATTATTGCAATATCTTTACTAGTTAATTCTAAGAAATAAAGGCAGCTGGGACATCCCTGAGTGAGGGAAATTGAATAAAGTAATTAGTGTATCACACAATGAAATCATATTCAGCATTGAAAACAAATGATTTATATGGAAGAAATGTAATCCATATTTCTACAGGAAAAGAGACAAAACATTAATGGATTTATAATGAACATTTGCAAAGATATAAACATTTTCAAAGAAGCTAAAGTATGGAGTCCATGAAAAAACAGCTGCTTTCCTGGAGCTGAGGAAAGAAGCGGGCTCAATGAGATGTTTGGAGATGTTTGGAGCAGTAGAACTATGTGTGTGATTATGGAGAGAGTGGCCAAATACATATGTTAAAATCCAGAAAAATGCATGCATGAGCTCTAGTGTGAGATTTGGCTTTTTTATTGTGCAAATGTATAACAACACACTATTCTAAACATAAAAGAAACTTACTGAGTTAGGGTTCCTACATTTTATTGAGTATCTTTTATTGTGGAACCGGGGATCAAATCTAGATCCTCACACATGCCTATGATCCTAGCATCTTTTATCAAAACTTCCCCCAAATAAAAACCCATTATATATTAAAAAGATAAAATGTATAGTTTGAATTTGGTCCTTTGGTCAATTTTAATAAAGAGAAAGAAGGATAAAGGAGGCTTGCCAAGAAACCTAGAACTTGGCACAAATAGCTTGTGATGCAACCTCATTTTTTTTTGTAATAATCTACACCTCTTCATGCATCCTCAGTGCAGGTGAAGGAATTGGCACACTCGCAGATGGGCCTATAATAGCAGAAAAACTAGACACCCAAGGTGTCACCATGTTGATCTTGAAATTCCAGCAAAGTCACTATAAAAAATAAATTTCCATTATGAATAAATCACCCAATCTCTTTTATCTGTTAAATAAGTTTGAATTACCAAAATGCCATCTAAATGTCTCACTTAGTATCTATAGTCACAAGTGTCTATCAGGTATCTATGAACAATGTCAATGGTGCCAAGAACCCCTAAGTGACTTTAAGATAAATTTACTTTTTCAAAAGCTGATGCTTACAAGAAGACATTAGAAGCTGATGCAGGCTCTTATGATGTGTAAACTGTAGCTCCATTCCTGTAAGTTTAAGGTTTAACACCAAGGTAATCCAACGGTCCCATTTGTAGAGCTTCAGAATAGTTACCATTTAATGGCTAATGGTGGGCATTGCTTGCTTTAAGAGGCAAAAGGCTACAAGTAAAAAGCAGAACTTAATGTTAAAATGAGATGAATGGAAGCTTTGCACTGAAATGAACATTTGAAAAAGATGATGGTAATTAAGTATTCAAATGTAACCTAAGTACTTATGGATTATTTATGTACTCAGTTTTGATCGTAAATTTTTGAGTGAAAGCTCACCTTTTGTTCCCTGGCACTTCTCCAAATCTACTCAGAAACACCACGGATAGGTGGTAGTTAGAGTTTGAAGTGGTGTTTTCTTTAAGCTTTTTTAGAAAAACCCATTACAAAGTGGTAAAAATAGTTATCTTGATCAGGTTGCTTAGACAAATGAAATTGCCAAGATCTTTCCATTGCTTAAGGTAGATTAAACTCAATCACTCCACTTTATTATGGCTTTAGTTCTCACAATTCATTAATTAAATGATTAAATTCGTCAATACAGCCAAAGCAAACAGCGTTGTTTCCTTGGAGTTGTTCTGAAGAACTCTTTTGGAGCTGAAAAATAAGGCAACAGCTTCCAATGCATCCAACTGAGGTAGCTACCTGATGACTTGAAAGCTATGTGAGAGAGTTATAATATTGTATTTTCATTTCCAAACCTCAGCACGATTTAGTTGTCTCTAGAAATAAGCATAATATATAGATATCTTTCAGCCATTGTCAAGAGCAATATGGAAAGGCTGACAGAGGCTATTCTACAGTGCTTTAATGAACCATCTACTCTGGAGTCAGCCCTTGGCTGCTTAGTGTTTTAAAAAATGTTCTTATTTTTCTGGTGGGTTAATAATCTTTCACTGATTCTACCAAAATATAAAACAATAGAAGATGACAACCATTTCAATCTGAAACCTAGAAACAGGCTAAGTTTGTACACAATGTAAAGCATGGGATTGAAAGGGATGATAGATATATGGCTTTGGGAAATAAAGATAAATAATGAATAAATACAAATGCTCTTAATTTCACATTCAAGTTTGTTTCCACCATGTATGTCAATACTGATTTGTAAATTATATAAAACCATACATACACTGGGCCTTTATTAAAAGGTCAATACAGCCAACAAACCTAGATTAAAACAAATAAAAATGTAAGATGCAAACATTTCCCGGTATTTCATTGTTCAAGTATCACATCTGGTAATTTCCTGTATTATTGAGAAACTTAATCACAAATAACCCCTACCAAAGTTTACAATATATAATAGGCACTTACTTGTGTTTACTTATTAATTTACTTATTTACTGTGTCAATATACATCTTCTTATTTAGAAACACTATATATGTTTGTGAAAAAGTGACATTCCATCATGTTTATGTGTTAGCAAGAATTGCTTTCACAAGATTTTTGCTTCTACTTTTGATGTACATGGCTTAAAGTAGATTAAAATTGAAGCTCAGGGCCTTGAAAACAGAAAGCTTCCTCCTACTGACAGGACTTGCTAACTAGTGTCTCTCTGTTCAGAGGGCTTATAAAACACATACAATATTCCTCTCTGTTAAACTACTTCCTCTACTATCACAGGGGGAGAAGTACAGATCCTAATGTTGCATTTTTGTTTTCTTATTTCATCCTTCACTAAACCTGATCATTTTCTGATGCTGCAAATTGTTATGTCATCTCTTTTCAATATATAGTAGCAAGGTTGCATAGCTAACTTACTTTAGAAAAGTCCTGGGTATAGTGATAAACATTAGCGTTTGACCCTTTAGAGCCCAAAGGCAAGAGGACAGCATGTTCCAGACTCTATCTCAGAACAAAGCAGAACAAAGAGAACAAAACTAACAGAACAAGAACTAACAAAACAAAGCAGACACAGAATGGAAAGATAGGAATTAAGAAATATAGGTAACAAAAGTGGAACTAAAAATAACTACTTCTCCACAATAGAAGACTTAAACATAAGGAGCCAATGCAATTACAACAGAGGAGCTTAAACCTAATGACTTGGTTTGGAAAACAAGGCATAGATGCAGTTTCACAAGTTTTAAAAAGCATTAACACTATACAATTATGAATACAGGAAATAACATACTTTATTCTTTTCACATTTTTATCCCCAACAAAGCAAAACTAAAACTTAGAACATATCTTGTTGCAGTTTTTCAGGTGTCTAGAAACACTATCTCTGTTTATGTCCATGAGATTAGAGTGGCCATTAGGAAACTTTAATTTGCTCATGCAGAATCAAATAAATTACTTACCTACACAATCTTTGATAATTTAATTGCTATAGATAAATGAGGGAATGATTCTAGTTCACATGGTTAAGCTCTTCCTCTAATAGTATTTGTGCTTTTCAACAGACCAGCAATATAGGAATCCATTACATTTATTTATTTATTTATTTATTTATTGTTTTTTTGAGGCAGGGTTTCTCTGTGGCTTTGAAGACTGTACTGGAACTAGCTCTTGTAGACCAGGCTGGTCTCAAACTCACAGAGATCCGCCTGCCTCTGCCTCCCGAGTGCTGGGATTAAAGCCATGCACCACCAACGCCCGGCAGAAATCCATTACATTTAAATCACAAAACATTAAATATTTAGTGATTAATAGCTAAACATTAAATAACTTTGGAAAATGATGTCATTACAATACTAACAGACCATTAATGCCAACATCCTTTTCATGCAACAATAAAATACTTGATAATAAATGTGTATCACCTACGCCTCTTTCAACAAGTAATCAAACTCTATGATCATTGATTCTTAAGGGAGATTAAAGCACACAAATAAATTTTCTCATTTATAGTGGCTATTTTCTATTCTCGTGATCCAAGAAAAGCATGAATAAAAATATTAAAAGAATACTCATTCCTTTCTATCGCTTACTTTAAAATTTAGAGTATATCTTAATAAAGCTGTAATACATTCTGTGTGTAACCACAGAACTGTCATTCGGTGAAGTTTCTGTGATTGCTGACTTAGCAATCCTGGTTACCTCACGGCCCCTCACACAAAGATGAATAGACAGATCATGATCTTAAAGCTGAAAAAAAAAAAACACTTATCATTACATTCCATTATCTTTGTATCATAAGAATAAGTTCTGAAGTGTTAAGTGACTTAACCCGAGGCTCCCAAGGAAGAGGTGCTAGAAGCACCTCTAGCTTCTAGCTAGAAGCTAGAAGCACTGTCCCCAGAGCCAGTGCTTCTTGCACTATATTTCCCCCTACTGTCTGCCTCCTCTAGTCAGCTCTTTAGACACTGGATGGGAGAGAGAGAAGTCTCTGTCTCTCATCAACTAGCTAGCACACTGTATCAGAAGACTGGCACTCACATTCCTTATTTTTCACAATCATACAAAGGGCATGAGAACCCTCTCAGAAATCATTTAAGATTACAAATTCATCAAAGTGAATAAGTAAATCTGTAAACCTTCAGGAAGCATAAATAACTAGAAGAGACTGACTGTACTACCATCGGAGTTGTGACACAAAGGCAAAACACAGAAAACAACCCCATGATGAATAACAAATAATGAAAATATTTCAGTGTATCATATGCATCATAATTAAATATCATGTCAGGTATCAAGCTATGTTTTAACAGGCAAAGAAAAGAAGTCTCCACATACTCGGAAAGTTATGCAGTCAATCACACTCTTAGCTCCTGCAGAGAATATTACAATGTTTAGCATCTATTGTGATAAGTGTGTCCACATTTATTGGAAAATGAATTACAGAAAGCACTCTCTGCCTACATTAATTCCATTATTATCAAGTGTTATCACAAAGAAACTCCATATGCTAGCTGTTGAATGCAGAAATGTGCTTTGCCTCATTAACATGACAATTCAAAGAAAATGTTTCCATTTAATGAGTTGAGTTGCATCTTATAAAAATTCACAAGCTTGGTCTTTTCCACCTCTTGAGACTTTTGTTTTCATTCTACCCCATTGGTTAAAGAGTAGGAAGGGTTCTAGACAGCACATCTGCTTTCTAAAAAATCTTGGCTAAACGTAATGTAGGCATCTTATGTTTATAATTAATCTCTTAATGAGATCAAACGTCATTATAACAGCCATATGCAAAGGAATTGAAAAATAAAACTGTAGTTGGTGCAATCACTCCCTATGTCACAGTAAGCAAAAGGAAACATATTTTTTAGTTATTTAACTTTACTTCACAAATATTTATGCTTGTGTGACTTTGTGTTGGCATGTGCATATCAGTGCAGTGGTCTGTGGAGGACAGAAGATATTGGATCCCCTAAAAGTAGAGGTACTGTCAGTTGTCAGCTGTCAGTGTGGGTCCTGGGAACTAAACCCAAACTCTCGGCATGAGCAATACTCTTAACCACTGGGAAAACTGAACAACTCAGGAAGCATATGTTTCTAAATACAGCAGTGATATTAACTTAATCATGAAAAATGCCTAATAGAAGTCTATGATTTACTGTTCTTTCCATCAGTTTAGTGTTTACTTTGTCCAGAATCTCCTTTAAGATCTTATACTGTCATCACATAGTCACACCCTTATATCATTTTTAATCTAGAGGTCATTAATTTGTCTCTCTTAAAATTTCTCTAAGAATAGAGACTAGCTAGCACTTACTTTTCTTGTTGCAAATTACCCATTTAAACAGGAAACTTTTGGATGGAAAAAAGGAATACATTTAAGAAGCTCCACTTTGTACTCAAGTGGAAGGTTATTATAGTACCTTGTTGCAGTTGGTAGCTATTACCTGGTGAATGGATTTATTAATACTTGAGTTAGGGATCAGATAAGTAGATGACTAAATAACTTTAACATTTGGATGTTCAAGGTTATGAAATGTTATTCACACAACATAGAACAGAAGATTAATGTCTACAGGCTTGGAGACAAGCAAGCCTGCAGATATGCTGGTTACACTATTTCATACTGATTGTAATGGAGCAAGAAAACAGAAGACTGCAGAGATCTCAATCAGCTGGAAACAGGCGCCTCCACAAAAGCATATCTGCTAGAGTAACCATTTCCAACTAAATTGCTTGTTATCTTCACATTGCAACCCTCTTGGTACCATTTATTTATATGTTTCGCATTATCCTGAGAGCACTTCTTGTTGTTACATCAGTTCTTGGGGGAATCATTTTTGCTAAACTGAAATCACTACTCCTTACACTCTCGTGTTATCACAGTTCCATGTAAAGCACTCACAGGTGCAAAGAGCTCTGGACAGCAGCTTTTGCTTCATTTTATAATCAATCACGTCAGTGAACTGCCCGGGGGCATTAGCATAATGCTATTCCAAACCTCACATCTGAAAACAAAAGCTCCAATCAATGCTAGCAGTTTGAAAGAGAAGATGAAACCAAAAACAATGCAGAATTCTATTATCCACACAGAAACTGGGCAGCATTCAAAAGAGTCAAGGTTTCCCCAAAAGATAATGACGTTACCTGCATAGGAAAAAAAATGACTCATCTGATACAAATAACAAATTTGAAGCTAAGTTAATTAACCAAATGATGAAAATGAGAATAAATTAAACAAGTAATTTTAAATGTTTTAAGAATAGTAATCTCATTAACCCCTGAGCCAAAATGGGCTCTAGTCCATACATGCTACAAACTATCTAGACAGAATAAGAGTTATAGCTTACTTATAGAATTTAAAAGATAAGACCAATACAGATGGTTAAAACTCCATCCATTAACCCTGTGCAGTTTCAGTGTTTGTTGTCCCAGGTACACCAAAAGGAGATTTATATGAATGCAAACTCTGTGTCATGCCATACATATTTACAGTTAATTTTAATACCAATCCCAAGTAGAAATTTAAAGAAAGGAGGTTTCTACTTCTTGCATAAGCAAAAAATTTCCATCAGTATCAAATACTGTTGCTTTCATCATTTATATATTAAGTCAGAACACATTCTACTGTTGGTTGTCAAAGAAGGAAAGAATTCTAGTAGCCTCCAGGCATTTTTATTTGCAGTATGTTCCATGATTTCTACAAATATGTAGAGGATTTGATTGTGTGTTTATCCTTTTCACATGGTATATTCACCCTCTACTAACACCAAAGATACTGTACAAACAGAAGCCTTTGTTTATATAAAACACTCTTGTTATACATCCTAAATAGAACTTAGATTCTAAATACTACAGTGTTAATCATGTAAAGTTACAGTAGCAAAAATGGAAAGAACTATAAGTGCAGATAGAATCCACATAAGCAAGAATATTTTGCAAACTATGCTAAAAGTCACAAAAACTTACTGCTATTATTATTGTTGTTGTTGTTTTATTATTATTACTAGTCATAGTAATAATAGTAGTAGTATCTGTAGTAGTAACAGTGTCTCAGTGACTTGGCTGGCCTCATACTCGCTATGTAGATGATGTCTTTGCACTTAAAGAAATTCACATGCTTCTGCTTTCTAAGTCCCATGAGTTAAGGCATATGCCACCATAGCCAGCAACATTTACTATGATGATGTGGTTGTTTCCAGCCCCTCTGTTGTTGTGCAAATTAGATCAAAAGACTGCTTACTATTGTATGACAAGAAAATGTCCTTTCCCCTTCTTGATTCACCTAGTTTTTATGTTATTTGTATGTTAATTTTCTTTCTCATGTTAAACCTTCTGTTTGCTGTTTCTAAGATACTTTTATTTTATAAAATTACCTATTTGTACAGAAATATATAGAGCCTCACATAGGTGATCTTACAGAGTATTCCATTGTAAAGTCTACAAACTGCATCCTGCTATAGTGCTGAGCTTCAGGCAATCCTTAGTATAAAGAGCATTAAAAACTAAACTAATGGGTCTGGTGTGTAGCTCAATGGGTGAGCTCTTGCCCTGTTTGCACAATTTGATATCTAGCTAATGGAAAATTTCTCTATTATTTCAATGTTTTTGGAGTCACCTCATTGGCTGTTCTCTATTTTAATAAAACTAATTACATAAGAGGGAGGAAAATATTCAAAGAAGGGCATGACCAGATCAAACATTCTTGCCAATGAATGGTGACAGTGGAGATATATTGAATGGATTATATTGAGCAGGTAGTAGTCTCTAATGCTTTTTAAGGAAATTGTGGATTGTATGAATGGAAAGTAAATTTAAATGGAAAAAAATGGATAAATTAGCTTCTGGTAGGATGCACCCAGGTATCTTTCATTGTTTATGTTCTAAGGGACAGGGCTACTAAATACAAAATTATATACCTATTTGGGGATTAAACTTCAGAGTATAAGATAATTGCATAGGCCAAAGAAATACAATAATGACTAAAATTTAGAAAGTCAGCCCTCAATCTGTGGAGCCTTAGGCAGAAATGCAAATAAGATCTGGAGAGATGGCTTAATCTGTGGTGGGCATCACTCAAATGTCAGGACCCACTATTGGTTGGCCACTCCCTCACTCTTTCTACCACCTTTACCCCAGCATTTCCGATAGGCAAGGATTACTCTAGGTTAAAAGTTATGTGGCTGGGTTGGTGTCCCAATCTATCTACTAGAAGTCTTGCCTGGTCACAGGATATGGCCAGTTCAGGCTATTGCTAGGAGTCTCAGCTGGGTGGTGCTTAGTCTTACTACAACTTGGTATACCATGTTTTGTTGATATCCATGGAAGTCCTGCCCTTTTCTGAACAAAAATGGAGGAGTGGTTGGGGGGACACAGAAGGGAGGTGGAGAGAGCCCCTGGGAGGAGAGGGTGAGGGGCAGCTACAGTCAGGATGTAAAACAAATAAAAGAAATTAAAATAAACTAAGCCGTAAACTCTTTTGTAAAATTTCCACAAAACTCTCACACTGAAAACAAGTCACAATACTTATGAAGATCCATGTTTAATCCTTAGAGCCACTTAAATGAGTATGCTATGTCATGCTTGTACTCAAAGTGCTAGGCAAGCCACAGGAGAATCTCAGAGGCTCACTGGCCATCAAACAGAGTTTAGTAGGTGCATCTCAGGTCTCAGTAAGTGTTGCTGTGCCCACAGCTGAGAGACAGCTATTGATCAGTGGCCTCTGTAAGTACATACACATCAGGACACATGCACATACACACAAATAAAACATGTTCAGCTCTCCTCAGTTGAGACATTCAGATATCACTTCTCCAATAACTATTTCAAGTAAAATATGTTTTATTAACCACACTTGGAGCATGTAAATCTGTAACAGCAAAAACAATAACAAAATTTATGTGCAAGGATTATCTGTCTTTCAAGAAATTCATAGAGACAAAATTTAACTACTACTGCAAATATCTAGGCATTTTAGTGATTATGCTAGTGTTATTTAGGTAAACAAGGGATAAACATCAAATGAATAAAATTATAGCATGATAACTTTTCCCATGATATTGCTACTTAATTATTTTATAAACTGGATTTTGAAAAATAAACTTTAACATATCATGGATAGTGGTGGTCAGATGCTCAGTTTTAAAGATAGATTTTGTATTTTCAAGTTACTTTATCTTTTTTTATTTGAGAGATTGACTACTAATGTGGCAGCTGTCAGTACTAACAGAACCTTCAAAGTAATTTTTTTTCTGAAAGGAGCCATAGATGTTTTTATCTATTATTATTTAACATATTTATTTATTTATTATTTAATTACTATTATTAACATATTATTTAGCTATTTTGATCTACATAAATAATCCAAATTAAGTATTGCTTTCTTAATCTATTGGCAAAAGATTAATTCATTCTATATACTTTTATAATATAATTACCTTTTTAAATTTTATTTTACCTTCAACTATAGTTTTCCTTCCCAGTCCTCTTCCTGACCCACCTTGCCTCTCCTTTCCCCCATCCCACCCCCAGTTCACTCTTCTTCAAGGGTAAGGGTTCTCATGAGGTGTCAAGAAAGTCTGACACAATAGATTGGGGCTTGGGCAGGGCCCTCTCCCATGAATTAACACTGAGCATGTCATGCCAACACAGGGAATGTGCTCCAACAAGCTAGCTCATGGACCACGGTTGCGTCATGGTCAAAATATCTAAATTCAAAAAGTAATTTGAATTTTCTTTTCTTCTTAAAATGTCAATGTTGTGATTTTTATGAAGAAAAGCAAAATTTTAAAGCAAATTTGTAATTAATAGGTTGCATAGCCAATCTTAGTATCTCTTCAGTCACGACTCCTTGTGCCTGGCTTGCATTAGTTAGCAGGATGTCCTCCAGTTCTGTTAATTTTGGTAAAAATGATAGGATATATTTTTCCTTATGGCTAAATATTCTACAGTGTTTATATGTAAATTTCTTTATCCACTCTTTTGTTGATGGTCACTTAGGTAAATCCAGATGCCACTTATTATGAATAAAGTCACAAAAACCATGAGCTGAAGAAATCTCTTTTAAATGCTGATTGCATTTTTTTTGGAATACATACTCAAAAATAAGACTGCTAAATCAACTTAACTTCAGAAAAATCTCCCTACTGTTTGTCAGACCTCTATAGGAGTTTACATTTCTACCATTAGGTTGAGAGATTCCCAGTTCTCCACAACATTGTTGGTTTGTATTATTTGCCATTTGTAGTAGCCTTGCTAATAGACATGGCTTGATTTCTCATGATGGTCTTGATTTGCATTTTCCTGAGGGTTAATGCCAGGATCATGTGATATCTTTCACAGATAAATGTATTACTTCTTTTGACAAATGTCTATCATTAAGTGAAAAATTCCAGACCTAAAATGACAGATATCCCATAGTTTCTCTAGTAGGGGAGGCTTAAAAAATTCTCTGTACCAGTCTTGAATATTGAGTACTAAAGGAAGGGAAAAGGAGAAAGTTAAGAAAGGGATTTTGGATAATGTACATTAAAGGAGACTTCAACAGAATAATAAAGCCTAGTGACTGTACTGCAATTGCCCAAATATAATTAGCTGCACTATTATAAATTTTAAGCATATCTAAAAAATAAATAAAAGCTACAAATTAAAGTGATGAGTGAGGAAAATGTTAATTACCTTCATTTGATAAAGGAACAGAATCTATGTTTTGAGATAATATATTGTACCTCATTAATAGGAAAAATTAATATATTAGTCAAAAATTAAATTAAAACCCTTTTCTTCATCTTTAAATATAATAAATTGGCCTATAATTAATTTATGAATAAATCTTCTTTTCCATATTTCAAGTAATTTTATGTCTTCTCTCTATATTTAATGTGTGTGTGTGTGAGATTTACATTCATACATGTAATCAAAATCAGTTGGTAGCTTTTGATACTGACACTTACTGTTCCACATAGAAGTCTACTCTCTGACCACAGCTATAATCATCACAGAGAATATATTGATAAACCAAGTAAATGAGAACTCATTCATTAAGTTGGATTAACAAAAGCATAAGCATGTCAACCAAATAAATAAATCCCGAGTGTTTGGTTTAAGTCATCAACTTTAAATATTTGTTTACTTTTTGAGGTTATAATTTGATTTTCCCCTTTCCTTTCCACCCTCAAAACCCTCCCATATACACTTCCATACTCTCTTTCAAATTCATGGCCTCTTTTTTCATTGTTGTTATATTCATGTATGTAAATTAGTCTGTGAAACGTTCAATATGTGTATGTTTTCAGGATGTTTTTGGTATTGGATACCCAGTTGGTGTGCTCTTGCCTTGAGAAGACAGTTCTCCTCCTCTCAACACTGCTTAGTTGCCTGTAGTTCTTTGTGTAGGTTTCAAGCCTCCATGTCTTCTCCCTGATGACCTTAGCCTGTCTATAGATGCTAACCTAGTTTAACTCTGGTTTACAGTCATGTTGATGAATCTTTAAAGGTGTAGTGTCCAACATTGCTAGGAGACAGGATCTCACAACAAACTTCCTGACCCAATGACCCTTGCAATCTTTTTGTTCCCATTTCAGCAATGTTCCCAGAGACTTAGGGGCAGGAGTTCCTTCCTTCCTTCCTTCCTTCCTTCCTTCCTTCCTTCCTTCCTTCCTTCCTTCCTATCTTATATTCTCTCTATAAATCATATCAATTTCATAATATATTTACATTTTCTCTCTATTGAGAGCTATAACTTTAAAATATTTTAGTCATCAAAACTTGAACGACCCAATCTTAGATCACTTTGAGATTTCATGTAAATGTTTGCTAGTGTTACTAGTTGTTATTAGTAGTAAGTCAAAGTAAGTTTGAGTAGTAAGACTCAAACTTAAACCACTTTTATGATGAAAATATTTTCATTATTTATTATAGCCAATGTTTTCATCATGTATGAGAGGATGGTTATAAAATTATTTTAATATATAGTTGATAAAATATTTCTATTCTCTGGTATATCTGAAGGCATAGATGGCATAGGCAGTTTTGAATACAACTGTCATGGGCATTACTGAGACAGTAAATAATTCATGTAATAAATTTAAACTGTGTCAAGTGGGCAGGCACACACACACAATCACACACACACACAAAATAAAATAAAACAATAAAACCAAAATCCCACATCTGGCTTTAGGATAAAATTCTGGCACATGTGTTTATTTTTTCACAAACATTTATGCTATTGACATGATATCTTCATTTCCATTTTTGTATATGTATGATGTGTATGTGTTTGTATGTATGTTTGTGTGGTATGTCCATAAATGCATGACTGTGTACCTGTGTGTGGAGGCCCAAGGTTAAGGTAAGGAATCAGGCTAGCTCAGTCTTATACCTTATTGCTTCATACAGACTGAGCCTTTGTGTCATGTCCAGTGCTCTCTGATTATTCTCAGCTAGAGTGCTCTGAGAATCTGGTCTCTGCATTCCTGGTATTACAAGAGGGCTGACATACCACCTACCTGGCTATGTTTATGGAGTTCCAGGCATCCTTTGCTCTGGCTTTCTGATTGTTCATAACTACTTTAACTACTAAGCAATTTCACTAACCCAATCTTAATTGTGTCTTTGCCACTTATATAAATGAATGGATAAAACTAAGAAGGTTTTGCTTATCAAGTTGACTATAATAATTCAGAATATCCAAATCATACATTTATGAAGCAATAAAAATATTTATTAGTTGAAACTTGGTTTCCTAGGTCTGATATTTTACATTTCATAGGTATGTTAAGTATTAATTGTTTCACATGAATTTTATTACTGAAACAATAAAAATTTCACTGAACATTTTCACTGGCAGATACAATTATCTATTTATTGGCATCGATAAATAAGCTGGATTTCAATTTTTGATCCTGATAATGATTGTTGCATTGCATAGAAATTTCTTTCTTTCTTTCTTTCTTTCTTTCTTTCTTTCTTTTTTTTTGCATTGAAATTTTCTTAAGGTTTCAGCTCATGGAAACAAATTCAGTGTGGAGGCAAGGTTGTACTTATAGCCATATGTTACAGAAGACAGATAGCAAAGACACTGCTTTGCTTCTGATATTCAGCAGGAATGCTATCTTCAGACAATGAGTGTTTGAAACCGCTCAAGTACAGGTAAGAGACTTAGATATTTTATTCTTTTTTAATTAATTATTTTTTCTGGCTTATTGTTATTTTTATTTAAATTCTTTAATTACCACTCATATTTACATATCCATTCCCCCATTCCCTTGCCCTTCCAACCTCCCATGTTCCCTACCAACCCCCACCCTGTCACCCAAGTCCTCACTAGGGATAGTGAGGCCCTCTACCAGGGACCTTCAAAGTTTATCACATCATTTGGGGGAGGGTCTAGGCCCTCCTTGCTGTATCTGGACTTCAGTAGTATCCCTCCATAGGGAATGGGCTCCCAAAGTCCATTTGTGCTCTAGGGTTAAAGACTGGCTCCAATGTTAGAGGTCCCATAGTGTTTCTTAACCTCCTAGCTGGCACCCACATTCAGAGGGCTTGGTTTAGTCCAATGCTGTTTCCCCAGCTTTATGACTAGGGTCTCCATGTTCTCATTAAGTCAGGTCAACTGTTGCTGCGGATTTATGCAACACCATCTTGGCTCCTTAGCTCATCCTTCCTCCCACTGCACAACTGGATTCCACAACTGGATTCAGTGCTTAGCTGTAGTTGCCTGTTTCTGCTTCCAACAGCTACTGAATGAAGGCTCTAGGACTGGTAACCAAGGTGGATATCAATCTTATTATAGGGGAAGGGCATCAATTGCATCTTCTCTGCCACTGCCTGGATTCTTGGATGGGGTCATCCCTGTGGATTCCCTAACATTTCCCCTGGCCCAGACCTCTCTCCATACTTGTTCTGTCTCCCTCTATGAAGGCATCTCCTTTCTTGCCCTCCTCCATTCCTCCCCTGTCTCAGTCCTCTTGTTATCCTTCCCCTCCCCTTCTTCCCTTCCCACCTCCTTCCTCTCCACCCCCCCATGCTCCCACTTTGTTCAGGAGTTCTTTTCCCCTCCCCTTCTTTGAGGGACTGTGTAATTTTCTCTTGGGGTCCTCCATGGTTTCTAGCTCCTCTGCTGGGATTTGAATTTAAAGGCTCAAGCATGCTAAGTAAGAGCTCTACAGAAAAAAAAAATACAGCTATATGCCAACAATGACTTTTTTTGCAGGGGGGGTCATTCAAGACAGGGTTACTCTGTGGCTTTGGAGGCTGTCCTGGAACTAGCTATTGTAGACCAGGCTGGTCTCAAACTCACAGAGATCTGCTTGCCTCTGTCTCCCGAGTGCTGGGATTAAAGGTGTGCACCACAATGATTCTTGAAAGGGAATTCACACACAATTTTAAAGTTTCAGTACACATGATTTCACTAAATCATGATATGTACTGTGATTATAAGAAAGGATGGCCTTTATTGTTTCTATGAGAAGGGTCCAGCAGGCATTTTCTGTCATTTAGTGTTACATTTAGTGTTCTAAATAAGAATATAGAGTGTTCTAATCATTTGGAATGAATGGGGTCATGAAGAAACATTATCAGGAAAAAATGAATAGGAAAATTCAAAGACAATTTTCCCTTCTAGGACATAAATGTAAAACAAGTCACAAGGACACAATGTTTGGTTGGGTGTTTTGTTAGTCATAAATCCATTGCATTTCTGCCATCTGGTAGAGAAATCATGTACCAAGTCAATGAACTCGTCTACTTTTCTAACCTAAGGAATTTGCCACTGCAAAACAATGCCACTATGATATCCTGCAACCCATTCCACAAAATGTGCCAACCTGAAGATCAGGACATGAAGATCTGAACAGGCAGAAACATTTTCCAAAGCTTCAATGATGAAACAGAAGCTCAAGTCAGTGCTTCTGTGAAGTGCTCTAAAAATGTCAAGTGCAGGACTGCAGGTGACAGTGTCCAGACTCTCTTCAATACGTTTATTGAGTTCTGTAGGTATAATGCCAAAATTCAGGGATGTCATCCACAGAGCCCAGAGCTAAGGGCACAACTATATGCTAATGTACTTTCTTTCAAACCTATAATTTTGGTTTGAAAGTTTGATAGCCAAGAAATAGTTATTCAATCATAGTGAAAAATATAATTGAATAGTGCCTATAGTAGGGCCAAGATTATAAATAGTTATTTCCTCCTTAATAAAATTTGTAACTCTTATGAAATATATTTTAAACCAGCCAGTTACTTTGTGTGCCATGTGGTTAAACAAGAGAGTAAATGCTTACTGCCATGAAAATAACTATTCCTGACTGGCACTACTTCAGTAATTTACCTAGCCTAAGGTCATTGCAAAGCAGTTTAAATGCATCATTAATCCACAATCTTCTAAAACACTAAAATACTTAAATAAATTACAAAGGAGCAAGATGAGCCTGAAGAAAGAAAAAACCGTCTAGATATGCTGTATTTAAGTGATGGAAAAAAGGGTTCCTAAGACTCATGAATAAATTATTGTAAAATCAGAGGTGTGATGAACAGCCTGTAGGATGTGTTGAAACCAGTTTCATGGGCTCCAGAAAGATTACAAAGATGAATCTTGAATTCAACCTTTCTGCTTATGAATTTTATTCACTTGCTTTTAATCCTGGTGACTCAACTTTTTTCTGTTCAATTTTTAATATAATTTTCTTACTCCAATCATTTTTTTTTTAGCCATTTGATGTGATCCTTAAAATACTCAGCAATTCATAAATCACTGACACCTATGCCTGTGATTGTGTTGACACTGGTGGAGAGAGTAGTGCCTACAAGTGCAGCTACCAAGATCAAAGCTGAGAAACAAGTAGAAATGAAAATTCTGGGCAGTAATATGGTATATGGTTTTATGAAATATAACCTTATAATTTTAGTTCTCAAGACCTTATTTATTCTTAAATAGATGCTCAAAATAATATGTAGAATCTTTCTTTTTAGATATTTCTGACTAACTTGTAAGGTGGATTAAAAAGAAATCAAAGATTATTGAATAATATGTGGATTTATGCACAGGCTTAAAATATATTCATTTATGGATTCCAATCAAGGCTACTCTTAAAGAAGAATAAAGGTGATGTCATGTGGCTTTCCTCATTCCCTGTTACAATGCTCCTCTTGCAAGTCTTCTGCCTTTGTTATATATGCCTTCCCACACCCCCATATGTACTTGCTCTTATCCAGGGTTTGATTTTTCACAGAAAAAATTTTAAAATGTAATCTTATTTTATGTGATCATGGTTTACCATATTTGTGGTGTTTGGGTTTGGAAGGTTCTTTACTAATTTGACCTAGTGAATTCATTAATATTCATTGATAAAACTGCAAGTCTGCTGTCAAGACCTGATGAACCAATAGAGAATAGAACCATGTGTGTCTATTCTCTAAGTACTTCATTTTAAGTAAACTTGGTCTGGAACACCACTTTTGGCACCCAGACCTTCAAACATGCATAAATAAAGCACTTATAACCAATGTTAAAAAAAAAAAAAACTTGTTGAACAGTGTGTGGCTCTCATAGAGGGCAGGAGAGAACTGAAAGGGAAATCAACACTGTTGTATTGTTTGTTAAGGACCTAATAGGCTAACCATTTCAAAATGATTTAAATGCAGAGAATACTAAATTTCAAACATTCAAGCTCACAGCAAACCACAAAACAAGTATAATAACATGGGAATAATCTGTAGAAAGTAACTTAAAAATATATTCCAAATGAACAGAACATAACTAAGCATGGGGTTAGTGTCTTTCATACTTCCCTTGACAGAGGCTCAGAAGCTCAAGATTACATTTGGTGATATGTGAACGTCATAAAATTAATGATGAAAGTTACTGTAGCATTTGCTTTGTAGATTTTTAGCTGCAAAGAGTATTATGGCATACAGAATCTTACCAAGGAATTAGCAAAACACTAACTTATCAACGAGGTAGAAGCATTTTTCTGAGCTTATAGAGTAACTTAGTAGACATGATTTTCTTTTTTTTTCTTTTTGGTAGCAAGTATTTACAAATAATTGTGTAATTAAACAACTCTGAGATACCACCTCACACTGTAAGAATGGCTAAAATCAAAAACACCAATGACAGTTTATGCTGGAGAGGATGTGGAGAAAGGGGAACACTCCTCCACTGCTGGTGGGAGTGCCAAATCATACAGCCACTTTGGAAATATGTATGGCGATTTCTCAGTAAAATGGGAATCAGTCTACCACAAGATCCAGCAATTCCATTCTTAGGCATATACCCAAAGGAAGCACATTCATACAATTAGGACAATCCAACAATCTACCAGATAAGCTAGTAAACAAGGAGGACCCTAAAATAGACATACATGTTCCTGGAGAAGCAGAAATGGACAAGATCTCCTGAGCAAATTGGGAGCATGAGGGGAATGGAGAGGGAACTAGGAGAATGATAAGGGAAAAGAGGAGGGGTAAGGAGGAAGTGATGGGGCAGGGAGGTTGAGTTGGGAGAAGAACAGAAGAGAGCAAGATAACAAATACTATAATAGAGGGAGAGATTATAGTTTTAAAGAGAAATCAGGCACTAGGGAAATGTCTGGAGAGGTACAAAGATGACACAAACTAGCAATATAAGCAACAGAGGAGAGGCTACCTTAAATGCCCTCTCCTGATAATGAGATTGATGACTAATTCATATGAAATAATACAGCCTTCATCCAACAGCTGGTGGAAGTAGAAGCAGACACCCACAGCTAAACTTTGAACTGAACTGGAATCCAGTTGCAGAGGAGGAGGACTGATGATCATAGGGGTCCACACCAGGCTGGTGAAACCCACAGAGACCTGAATATTGGTTTGCTCATGGACCCCAGACTGATAGCTGGGAAACCAGCATGGGACTGATCCAGATCCCCTGAATGTGGGTGTCAGTGACCTTGGAAAGCTATGGGACTTCTTGTAGTGGATCAGTACTTATCGCTAGTATAGGAATGGACCTTGGGAGTCCTTCCCACATCGAGGGATACTCCCTGAGCCTAGACAGAAAGGAGTTGGCCTAGGCCCTACCCCAAAGAATAAGACAGACTTTGAAGACCTCCCTATGGAAGGCCACATCCTTCCTTGGGAGCAGAAAGGTAGATAGGGTGTTAGTTGGGGGGGGGCAGAGGAAGAGGGGAGGGAAAGGGACCTGGGATTGACATATAAAATAATTTTCTTTCTAATTAAAATAAAAAACAATTTCAGACACTGTCATGTGTATTTATCCTTTAACATTCAAGAAATATCAAATTTCATATATAGTTCCTAAATAATTTGTGCTTTAACAATTTGGTATTAATATTAAATTGTTAAATTGACGTCCCAAACACCTTGAATAGTGACATTCTCTAATGTGACTTCAGTGATTAAATTCAATCATTAGTAAAAATTCATCAGTGTCACTTAAACCTCAGATCTCATTAAGTTTCACCAACATGACCTAAATATTCTTTATTGGAAATGGCCTACTTTGTAATGTGCATCACATTAAGTTGAACTTTTACTCTAACTTATTTGAGTAACTTCTTTGAGTATGGACATGGTATCACATTTTACTTGTTTGTTTTGTATTCCTCCTCTGAAAATGGAAGCCTAGTAATTTACATATACATTTACATTTATTTGCTATTCCCTACCATTCAGTTAAGGTTACTCTTTTCAGAAGGAATACTGCTTCCTAGCCACTTACCCACGTTCCCTTTGCCTGATTACAGGTGTCTGTATTACTTATTGTACTGTCTTCCACATTACAGTTGTTCTTTTCACCCTTTAATTACTTAATATTTACATGAACACACTTCTGGGTGAACTTGCTTCAAACGTATAATTATTATGCACATAATAAATATGCATTATTATTTCTAATTCTAGCTTAATATATTGTGGCTAATTCTTATTTTCCCCCATACCATATTAACTATTCTCTCTGATGAGAAACTTAGCTGCATTTTCTTTCTAACACTTGTGCTTACTTGATCTGTCTTACATATGAGTAGTCTTTTCTCACAGCCACCATATACCTGGCTTGTGAAAGTGCTTCCATCACCTTGCCAAACAAAGTAATGAGGATCACACATGAATGGTGGAAAAGCTGATGACAATAAAAATAAAACAGTACAAAACTCTTTTTTAAATAAGAAACAGTGTATTTAAAAGCCAAAGAACTTTAACAGAGCATATGATATAGCCAGATCATGTTGATGATATTTTCCTGGTGTACATAAAAGAACAATGTTGAAATAGCACATGCACCTTTAAAAAGGATTTATCTTCAATTGCTCTGTGTTTTCCACGACACTAAGATTTTGCTCTTATATTTACATATGTTTTTCGGTATGTTCCTGTTCAATGAATTTCTACTGAAAGAGCTAGTAGAGGTGGCTCAGGTGCCTTCCTTGAGGACATAGTGATCTGAGTTCAGATTCCCACCAACTATGTAAAAAGCCAAATGCAGTGGCCTGTATCTCCAACCTACTACTGTGGAGGACACGTGTGGATCCCAGGACCTCATTAACCGTACAGCCTAATGTGTGCCCTTTGTTTAGGGAAAGACCTTGTCTTGAAAACTAAAGGGAGAAATGAAGAAGAAGAGGAAGTTGTTGACTGGCATCCATACCAATAGACACACATGGGTACATGCACTAGCATGTACGTGTTCACATATAGATAACAAATTTGTATTGTACCTCAGATTATTATTTTTAAATGCAAGTTGTCCTTAACATTAGAGCCTAGATTTCACATACTGTTTTCCTAGTCTTACCTATTCCTAACACTTTCTATATACTATTGTCTAGATGTAGAACTATCTGGCCTTAGGGAAGAACCATCAAAATCAGTTTTGGACCATTCCCATGGCATTTTGTATTAATTAAAGTGAGTGTTGAGCAGCAGCTTAAAATATCACAGAGTAATTCCCTAATCTGTAACTGGTGTGCTGTATGAGGACAAGTGCTTCAAACACTTCGCTTTGAGGCTGGGAAGGCTCAGAAGCTTATCATATGCTTATGTTTGTCTAGGAATGCACATACATTAGCTGCAAGTGTTCAGCATCAGCCATTGGAAACAGCTGCTTATCTTTTATCCTTTAACCCCATAACACATTTTCACAAGGGTTTATGGGCTTGTGTCCAAAAATAAATAAATATGCTCTATTCACAATTGATAAGCTAAAGTTTATTTTTGAAAATAATTTTACTCAACTAAGCCTGACGACAAACAGCCTAAAGTGACATTTCACCACATAAAAACAAAAATATTACTCACTGATATTTAGCAGTACACTTACCTGTCTTTCAAGGATTGTTATAAAAAATATATTATACCCATGGAATTGATCTAACTATAATTTTTATTATCTTACTGGATGGGGAATACCACTTAAAATCTAGGTGACACTTGGTAAAATGCTAGTAATTAAAAAGATGATATTGCAGATCAATAATTTTGCGGTCAGCTGGATAACATAAAGAAGCCATGCATATACTCAAACAAACAAGCAAACAAAGCAGCAATAAAAGTAATATCAAGTAAAAGATATGAAATATATTGATTTATGAGATAAATGAAAATAAATAAATAAGAACAGCTTAATCAATTCAAAGTTTCAGCTACAGAAAATAATAAAACAGGAAAAATTATAGGCAAAAATTTTCCGTTTAGAAAATCATGTATGTATGTATGTTATGTTTGTATGTATGTATGTATGTATGCACATCAGCATGAATTCTACCTAGAGTAAAATATTTAGAATATTTTTAAAAATTTTTTTCAACAGAATACACAGATTTTGTTTGTAAAGTCAAAGTGACTTTTCTAGGATTTTCATCAAGAGATGAAATTTCACCTGTAAAGAAGATGGAAAAGTTGTCATTTACAGTGAAATAGATGTAATTGGAAGACATTATGTTAAGTAAACAAGCCAGGCACAGAATGACAGGTACCACATTTCCTCTTTTATATGTGGAAGCTAAAAGAAGCAGAGCTGAAAAAAAAATCCAACTGATTGCTGGAGAATGGGTTGGTGTGGGTCAGGAAAGTGGGAAAAGGCTATATGGATTTTCTGAGCATGGTGCGGTAATAGAAATACCACACTACAATCCATTAATACAATTAATAGGTGCTAATAAGACATTTCTAAATGAGTGCAGTTTCCAACAGTAAACAAATAACCATTTGTACACATGCATAAAAACATATCAGTCAATCATTCAATCAGTAAACAATCATTCTGATTCAATATATTATTTTTAAATCACTTCAAGTGCAGAACGTGTCTCCAGACATAGAAATATGAAATAAGGGTAGGCAGAACAACAACAGGCATAAAAAGTAAAGTATTGAAATGCAGACACATACTTCTGTGGTATTCGAGTTAGAGAAGTAGTTTTAAATGTCTGCACATGACTGGCACACCTGGGTCAATTTTTATTTATTTATTTATTTATTTATTTATTTATTTATTTATTTATTTATTGGGTTTTTGAGACAGAGTTTCTCTGTGTAGCTTTGGAGCCTATCCTGGCACTCGCTCTGTAGACCAGGCTGGCCTTGAAGTCACAGAGATCCACCTGCCTCTGCCTCCCGAGTGCTGGGATTAGAGGCGTGGGCCACCAACGCCTGGCTCAGTCATTTCATGTATGCTGTATTTTCACATACAAATCAATGATATGGAGTCATGTCATGGAATATATTGTCCTAACTATAAGAATACTTACACATGATATTTTTGCTATTGCGCCAATAATATGAATAAAAAAGATCTGACTAACAAATTTCTTCATCTTCACACAGCTTTAAAAATGGAACACAGATAATAAACATTAGCAATAATTTGAATACTCTACTGAGGTGAGCCACCAAACAATGGAAAGGAAAGGCTTGCAAAGATACATAGTTTAGAGTTAGAAATGTCAAAATAAAAAGCTCAAAATTTCAAAGCTGGCCCAAATACTACTCAAACCAAAGAGACATAATTAATGTGCTGGAAGTAATTTCACATTATGAAGTACAGTGTGGAGTCACCATATCAAACACAATACTATTTAATTACCGGAACAGTAAGACACATCCCCTGGGGAGACTGCATTTAATATGCTTCTGCCAAATAAAGCTTGACGTCTCTTTTCTAGTGCCTGTAATTTCTCCCTAATCCCTTTCATAAATTTCACCCTTGAATTTCTTCCTTTCTCCTGCCTCCACGTTTATGCTATACCACCATTAATTACAATGAACCCCTCTAAGTCAAGGGAGAGTTTTTCAAAAAGAAAGGAGCTGTTCCAAGGATTACTCACACCAGAGACTCAAACTAATAAAATACTTAATGTCTGACAGTACTCAAATTAAAATAAATCCCTTGAAATATATCAGTATAACAAAAAATAATACCTTTTAAGAAAATGATATATGCTATATAGTGTTCTCTTGTAGGTGGTATTAATGAACATTCATGCTCCTTTTGTAATTAGTAAAGCTTAAAAACAAATAAGCCTTTTTTAAATTCCATTGTTTTTATGGAAATGTATACTATCAACTACACATTTTTATATATACAACTGCTGTTTTATAATTAGAGAAAGGATTCACTCAGTGATTATACTGTGGCAGCATGAGTAGCTTATTTAAATGTGACTATAAACCTTTGAATAAAGTCATTGGAATCATTCATGTCTTATATAGAGAATTAAATCTCACTGTGATTTCCAATTTTGATAGCAATCAATCATGTCTTGACCTAACAGCTTAATTAAACTGGAAAAGGTTAACAGAAAGAGAAAATCATGGAACATTAATCCATGACAAGGCAATGACAAGGGTTTGCCTTCTTGCATTCTTGTCTCTTTAGCAGTACCAACATACGTTTAAACCCATTTTTTGTTATACTTTGTTCACACATGTAGTTCAACTTAAATATTTTTTCAGCATATGAAAAACAGCTGCTAACTGTGACTCCTCATTCCTTTAGAAAATAAAACTTTTCAAGTGCTTAGTCTGTGGTTAACCAGTCCTAGGAAAACTAAAATGTAGACATTGATATCATTTCTAACATATTAGCTTTCTAAGGCTGATGTAACAAAGAATAAATTCCATGTATTCTCAAACAGGAATATGTTCTGGAGGCAAAAATTCTGAAATATAAATGTTGTAAGGGTGTCCTTTTGCCTACAGGTGGCTTCTTGGTTTGGTGGCTGTTGGCATTCACTGTGTCCCTTGTCTTGTGATCATATCGCTCCAATCTCTACCTCAACTTTCAGATTGCATTCTTGTCTATATGTGTTTGACATAGTTATAGATAACTTCCAATTCATGCCTCTTTCTTCATATTGCATCTAGAATTGTCTGGTTATGCTGCCCTGGAGAATTGAACTTCATTCTAATGGTATAAAAATTCAATAGTAACAGTCTATTCTTCTTCTTCTTCTTCTTTTTTTTTTACTTTTGTAGTGTTTTATTCTTCTATTGGCACATGCTAATAGAACATAGTACAACATGATGGGTATTTCATAGTCACATTCGCCTCTGTTCATAACTTGTTTCCCCCCTATGTTTTATTATAGTAGTTTTACAGTAACAGTCTATTCTTAAATGCTATTCATAAGCAACTCTGGTCTCTGTGAGAGTGGACTTGCAGGCAGCTGGGAGGCTAAGTATCACTCTGTAGCATCACTGCTCAAAATAAAATCAAATGTTTTCACTTGTCCCAACTGAACAGTGACATTGGTGCAAACAAAATGTGAAAGGAACCAGAAAAAAAAAAACAAAGCAAAACAAACAAAAACAAAAAGCAGAAGGACCAGCTAGTCAGTAAAATTGATTTATCTTTAAACAAAGATACTGAGTGCCCCAACTATTGATCATCAGATCTTGTCTTTTGATAAATGATGGTGTCCTTCATTGATATAAGAGATGTAAAATTAGTTCACAGAGTAGAAGTGATGATGTATTTAATTCAGACATCTAAAGTTTAAATTATCTAGATACAGAATTTTGATTCTTTTGTGGATACTTTCTTAGGAGAGAAATGGCAATTAGTAATTATGTAGTAGACAACTTACATTTACAAACAGAAGTCATAAAGCGCAGTGAGAGACTGCCAGGAAAAACTTAGAACAAGAAGTAGGAATGGCTCAGATACCCTCCACAAATATATTCTTAAAAATATCTAAGTGGGAAGAGGCATTTAGAAATTGCAGTTATTGTAAAGTATTGATTCCTCACTTGGAAGCACAGGTAATTGTGTGCGCTACCTTATATCGCTCTCTCTCCTAATCTGCAGGCATGGGCTTAGTTTACATGCGGGTATATTAACCACTCAGTGTAGATCTATCTAGAAACTGGATACATCTTAACTTACTTTATTCCACTTAATAAATAAAAAGATAGGTGCAATAGGCTATATTTATTCAGTGTCCTGCCCTAAAATCCCTAAAGCACTTCAGTTCTTGTCATCAACTTACAGACTTTTTGGATTCTAGGAACAACAGACTGCAAGGGACAGACCAAGTCGAGATGAGAATCAGGCCATTCAGCTCAAGTGATGAGAGATCCACTGACTGCTAAAGGACCAGTTTGCAGAACCAAAATTGAGCAAGGATGAAGGCCAAGTCTTAATTGTACATATTTCTTTCTCTGGTGCATCCAGTTCTTTCTCTCATAAACCAAAGGGACAAACTTGGGTCACTGTCTCTCTTTCCAGTGTCCATTGACTAAACCTCCTCTCTTTGCTTTTCCTTTTCTCTTTAATCACTAACTAGGACAAGAGAGCAAGATTAATCTGTTGGGTTTCTTTGTGCCCTGCATTTGTTCAAAGGCTCTGGTTGTAGTACTATGTAAAGTACATGGGTAAACCTATGTATATATGGGTGGCAATTGAGAAGGACAGTCTAGACTGAGAATTAGAAAAGGAGTTTGTAGAGTGAAGCCTGAAGTATCAGTAAAGGATTACTCTGATACATTCCCTTTCTACTGCATCCTTTGTTTCAAACTGTGATTTCCTGGCTCCACTCCACTTGGGGCTCACATGCAACCATCTCTTTTCCTCAGATGAAGATTGCTATCATCAGGAAGTAGTGTTTAATAACATTCCATCAAGTGGTGTGACTAATGACAAGAACTTTTAGAATTAACTATCAAGGGATCTTTGCTGAAGCTGGTGAATGATGCTAAGGTAGAGTTTGGATTCAGTCTGAAGAGAACAGAAGTAGAAATCCAGTAATTGGTGTTATCATTTGATTAGTAAAAGAGGCAAAACAGTAACAGTAGCAGCAGTGTACTGTACTAAAGGAAGATGTTTCCTTTTTTTTTTTTCTCTTTTCTTTTTTCGTATCTGACTACCCATCCCTAGTGGGAGGAAATTCTTATCTTTAAATATTAACATAGATGATATGTGACAGATTAAAAGATTAAAGTAGCATACTTTGTGCCACAGAGTTTGGGATGTGGATACAAGCCCCAGTATTAGGAACAAAACAACAGAGAAAAATAGCAGAAGAATTAGCTAAGAGAAAATTCTCTGGGCAAGTGCCTTTCAAATACTGGAAGCAGACTCATTCTCATGACTCAAACAACTCCCATTCTCAAACTCTTGAAGGAGTTTGTCCACTCATAGGGCCAATTACTGATCAAACTAATCTCCAGGTAAAAGTAATTCTTCCAAGGAAATTTCAAAAGGCAAAGGAGGATTCTGAGCAGCAAAGGGGGAATGTAGAACAAAGAGAAACTCCAGTGCTTCCAGACATTCTCAATCAAACTCCTTTACTGTCTTTGAGAAATGTTTCTCTATATTTCACCTTAGGACTTGCTCCAAATGATATGACAGACTTTGAAGATCCCCCATGGAAGATATCACCCTCCCTGGGGAGCTGAAAGGGGATGGGATAGGTGGTTAGTGGGAGTCAGGGGGGAGGAGAGGGAGAGGGAACTGGGATTGACTTGTAAAATAAGCTTGTTTCTAATTTAAATAAAAAATCTGAAAGAAAAATATAAAGAAAAAAAAGAACTCACTCTCTTTGCCTTGGAATGCAATCTTCAAAAATGCATTTTCTTTGAGCTTGTGAAAGAAAATTTAAAAGTTCCTTTCAGAATTTATGAAAGAGGGACAGAGTCATTCAATATTTGTTAATTTGACACTAATGTATTATATTACTAAAATAGAGAAAAGTGTACACACTATGGAATATAAGAATGTTTATTTTCCACAAACACCTAGTTTTATACAGCTTTCCATTTCTCTTTCCAGCACACATCCCCCTACCCCCTTAGGGGCACTAGGACAGGGAGTGAGATACCTATCCACAGTCATATAGCTCTACTACAGTTTCAAAACCTATCATTCCTTTTTCTCCTGTCTTTCAGAAACAGAACAATGTTGTTACAGTTCAAGGCCTGTAAAATAACACTACACTTGACCTGGAAGACAATTTTTTTCAGATATTTTTAATGTAAATTAGAAACAATCTTGTTTTGCATGTCAATACCAGTTCTCTCTACCTCCCTGCCTCCCCTGCTTCCCACCAACCCACAATCCCACCCCCTTTCTGCTCCCCAGGGAGGGTGAGGTCTCTGGAAGACATTTTCTGACAATATACTTTGTTCACTCAAATTGATGCTATGACACAATTTTGAGAAAACAGTTTATTTCCATGAGGGCAGAGCGCATACTCACAAATAATACCTAAAGGAAACACCAGATAAAATGTGTGTGTGTGTGTGTGTGTGTGTGTGTGTGTGTGTGTGTGTGTGTGTGTGTAAAGGGACATCAGCAATTTGACATTCAATGCTGAATGTATATTCTGGGAAGAGTTTAATTCTTTGTTGGAATCTAATCAGCTGAGATAAATAGACAATCTAGTTGTGTGAATACAAGATACATGGTATAAAATTCTATAAATGAAGTGACATTATTTCTATATTGGCTATCAAAGAATAAAATGAGTGAAATAAGAAATAAAATCACTTCAAGGCAAATTTTACAAACAACTATATACAAAGTCAAACATGCAATGAAGAAATCAATTTTATGAAGAATCGTGAAATGAAATGTGTAGAAACATACTTTCCCCCTTTCAGCAACCTGTTTTCTGGTAGTCAAATATTCTGGTGTCAATGCAAACATGTTAAATTGCTTACTTTGTACAAATCACTTTGTAAACAAATGCTTGAATTTTAACCTTTATGTCAGTTTAACAAATATAAAGAGTCACATAACCATTTTAAAAACAGGATGTTTGAAAAGAAAACTATCTTACTGCAGACCACAAAACTAGTTAAGCAATGGACTTGAAACTGAGAACTTATGCCTTGGCTTTGCATATGCTCAGTTATCATGCAGAATTTATAGTTATTACGTAAAGTTCTCAAGTACATTGATTTCAGAATTTCAAATGCTGTTGAATTATGTGGTGAATAGTATATACTCTCAACACTTGACATTGATGGAATATTCACTATATGATTGGTAAGATTTTTGTCAATTTTTACATTTATAATATAGATGTGTAAGGTCACATGTATCATGTGTTTACTTCAATGTATCAAAAACAATTATCAGTTACTTTTTGAGCAATTTTTTGAAGATCAATAAATGGTATCTTAAAGTTTAGAATTAAAGTTCATTTGCTCTTACTCTTATTATAAACACACTGTGATAATGATTATTGATATGTTATCTTGAGATTCCTGATAAGTTAATGCTACTATTATCTCAACTTATCAATGAATGGTACCATATCACCAGTTCCTATTTCCTACACTTAAAAAGACTTTTAGTTTTCACTTTCACTCTGTGTATATGGTTCTTACCTCATTTCTTTTGACAGATGGTGTATTGACTTATTGATAAGAAGGTTATGTACATAGAATTGGGCTACAGGTAAATATTGCAAAGCATTTACATATTTTTACCCTTTCTAAACTCTGGCTTGAACATGCACTAATTGTAAAATTATTTAGCCCAGATGCACACCACAGAAAACTAGAATCAATTTGTGGCAGCATCATGTATTTTTCCTAAGTGTCTACCACAGTATCATGTGCAAAGTGCATATTGTGTATTTTAACAACAGTAAACAAAGTGTACATGCTTTATTGTTCCCTCAATACATTTAAATAACACATGAAGTTTTCAATAAAATTAGTGGATTGCTAAAAACTTGGAAAAGTTATGGAATGTGATTTGGTAGAAATTGCTTGGTATTTTCTAGGTATCTAAAAATGTTTACATTTTTAGGAATTCACTTAGTTTCCTCAACTGCACCTTAATGAAGTAATCTCCAAGTCTTCAAAATATCAAACTGAAATTCAAGATGGTAACTTGTGCCAAATGATATATTTTGGCAAGGGAAGTTGATGGGGGATGTCCTTTTGTATGCTGTGAATATACTTTTTTCTTATTGGTTGATGAATAAAGCTGTTTCAGCCAATGGAAAGGCATGATAGAGCCAGGCAGGAAATATAGGTGGGGCTACCAGACTAGGAGAAGTCTGGGAAGAGGAATGCAGAGAGGAGCTGCCAGAGAGATGCCATGTAGTCGCCAAAGGGGTAACATGCTGGAGCAATACGGATAAGCCACAGCCTTGTGGCAATTCATAGTTTAAAAGAAATGGGTTAATAATTAAGAGAGAACTAGCAGATAAGATGCCTAAGCCATTGGCCAATCAATTTATAATTAATATAAGCCTCTGTGTGTTTATTTGGAAGTCAAGGGCAGCAGGACTGGACTGGACAGAAACTCCATCTTCAGGAAGTATCTGATGTTTGAACTTAAAAGCATATGAGCCCACCTCACACAAATTCTAGCACCATATAATTTGCTTAGGTGGGTGGGACTCCAGGTTACTTTCACTTGTTACATGGCCACTGTCCGGAGACATTGTTATTCTCTCCCTTTCTAAACGTGGATCACATAGTAAGATAATTTTAGTGGAATGACTTTTCTTTGTTCTGTAAATACCACTTGTAGTTCCAATTAACTATTTAGAAAACTAAGAATGAACAGAATTCAGAAGGCTTTATCCATCCTCTACTTCTGAGAATTACAATAATCTTGTAAAGTAGCTGTAGGATACTGATAACTTCTACCTCATATTTTTGTAATTTTTTATTAGTTATTAGTTCAAATTAGCAACAAGCTTGCTTCACATGTCATTCCCTCCTCCCTCTCCCTGCCCTCTCCCCAACTCTGGGGGCTATGAGTTCCCCTTGTTCAGGCCAGCTGATTCTGTGGGTTTCACCAGTCTGGTACCAACCCCTTTGATCTTCATTCGCCCCTCTCTGCAACTAGGTTCCAGAGTTAAGTTCAGTGTATATCTGTGGGTGTCAGCCTCTGCTTCCATCAGCCACTGGATGAGGGCTCTCAGTAGGCGTCAGGCCAGTGGAGGAGGGGGAGGAAGAATGAGGTGTTTCCAGACTCAGGAAGCTCCTCCTTGTCTGGGTGGGTCCACTCTAAGCAGGTACAGGCCCAGAGAGATCCTTGGTAGGGATCAGGCTGGTGGAAGAGGGGCAAGGCTACCTCATTTTTTAAAACTTCACTTCTATTAAATGATGTAATTTTTTCCACCACCAAAAGTTAAAGAGGAAATTAAAACATAGTTTGATGGGGGAAGTACTTCTGTGTATGTTTATCTTATTGTTAAGTAAAATACTGTTTGGCCAATGAGACAGCAAGTTAGAAGGGACTAGGAGTCAAAGAGGATTCTGGGAAATCTAGTAGAGAAGTGGTGATCCAGGCAGGAAGTGACATAGCTAGGAGACATATTTAGCAAGGAAACAGGAAGTGTTCTCTCTTTTTTTCCCTTCACCTCCTCTAGTGGCAGGATATAGGAATAAATACATTGGTATAGATTTTCATTTATTGATACAACTTTAAGGTCAATTTTGTGATATGAATATTTCTCCTCTTGTTTATTTGTTGTATTTGAGATGGATAGGTTTCTTCAAACCTTACAAAGACCTACAGAAATATGACATTTAAATGGTTTAGGGTTTTTCTTGGCAGTGAGACACAACTGCTCCTGGCACACCAATTACCTCAGAAAGGAGAATGGCCATCGAAGAAACTCGTTATAGAGTTTGCTTTCAACATGGCAAGATTAGCCATTTGGGCAAGAAACTGATCTTGCCTGGACAGTTTGTTGATATATAAACTAGACAAACAGGACCCACAAGAAAGTGACTGGTGAACTTTCAAAACAAGACAGTACTGAAGGGTTCCTGTTAAAATGGATAAGGGTACCAGACACACTGTGGCCTATGGGCTGAAGATGATGCCCGTTACAGGGGAACTTTGGATGACTGTCCAGGTAGCGCGATGTCTCTGTCAATTCTAGAGTTTATATATTATCCTTCTATGGTCTTTGATAGAATTAAAGACAGATAGCTTTGGTTATAGTTTTCTTCAGTTATAATAAAAGATAAGTTATCCTTTTATTTTAGACAGAAAAGAGGAGATGATGGGGAAAGTACTTCTGTGTATGTTTATCTTATTGTTAAATAAAATACTGTTTGGCCAATGAGACAACAAATTAAAAGGGACTAGGAGTCAAAGAGGATTCTGGGAAATGTAGTAGAGAAGTAGTGATCCAGGCAGGAAGTGACATAGCAAGGAGACTTACATTTAGCAAGGAAACAGGAAGTGTTCTCTCTTTTTCCCCTTGCTCCTCCAGCAGCACAATGTGATCCACTGGAAAGGAGGGATGCCAATAAGGCATCTGATAAGATAAGTCTTATAAAATATAAGGTTTATGATAGTTAAGATTGAGCTAACAACTGAGAATCCTAGTCATTGGCCAAGCAGCATTGAACCTAATAAAAGTTTCTGTGTATTCATTTGGGCCCTAACTCAGGCAGGTGGCTGGCATAAAGCACACACGTGGCTGTGGGGCTTGGCGGCTTTGTGCAGAAAGATTTATCATAACAATAGTTCTTGAATTTTTAATAGTAATTAGCATGGAAATTTCTTGAATTCTTATTAGTAATTTACATGTAAGGGACACCTGAGTGTGAAACACACCCTTTACTTTTAAAGGCAAATGGGGTACTTTCCTCAGTGTCTCTCTCTCTTTATAAATTTTCTACTGAAAATTTTCATTTTTAAATTATTTCAAAGCAATATGTTAAAGAGAATTTCAGTAAATGTTTTGTGATAAACAATAAGATGTCAACAACTTGTACTTGAGTGTTAGACAAAACAATGAAAAATTCTTATTTTGTTTATTTAATAATGCTCTGTAACAGATTAAACACTTCAATTGCATTGTTCTTCTAGTTTGTCTTGACAGGGAGAAAACATCTGTAGACATTTTCTATACAGACACTAATTACCTTGCTAAAGACAATGATTGCTTATAAATAGTCACAATATGAATAACAATAATCTATACCCTTGTGCCTGTTTCTATGCTATTCAGTATGTCAAGTGTTTAATCCTCACTGTATCATTGCAAGAAAAGTCTCAACACACCCAATTTTCTTATAAAAGAGTTGGTCAGAGGAAGATCCATAGAATGGCAAATGTCACAAAGTGCTAACCTAAGCAGCCAGAATTTGAACCCATATAATTAGATTCCAAAGCTTGCATAATGCCCTACTAATAGAGAACAAAAATTCCATGGAAACTGGTTTCTATTCCCTTTTTAAGTCCATTTATACTCTACTACTGGGGAAATGTCAAAAAGAAGGGGAAATAACACCCATCTCATTTAAACTTGGATGACAGCCCTTGTAATTTGGTCATTTTATTTATTAATTTACTTATTTATATTGGTTTTTTGAGACAGGGTTTCTCTTAGCTTTGGAGGCTGCCTGGAACTCACTCTGTAGACCAGGCTGGCCTCAAACTCACAGAGATCTGCCTGCCTCTGGCTCCTAAGTGCTGGGATTACAGGGTTGTACCACCACCACCTGGCACATTTTGATCATTATAATATGACAAAAATATTCAAAATTATTACAGTAATTGCTTCTGGATTTCTAGCCTCCAAAAACTCAAATACTATCCCTTGAGTATCAGGATTCTTGAAATGAGTTAAAAATCAACATAACTGGCCCTCACTGAGATACCAACACTGCTTACAACCATTGGTAGCTGGCAGCACACTTGATGGAATCCACAATTATAGTAAAACTTGCATTTTCCTATTTATAATGTGTGCAGACTCTAGTATCTTAATCCTTTTTGTGATTTTCTCTTTTGATAAGGAGATGCACACATATCCAGAGACAGATGCATTTCCTGTGTCTTTCTCATGATATCCCAGAATTACATTAACAGTATCTAAATGGTGCTTCAGGTTTGACTAATAGTCCATTATGGATTCAAAGCAATGGAAAAAAAAAAACAAGAAACTTCAGTAGTTTAAATGTGGTAGAAAATGAATTAATTGGATATATGAAAAGTTTCATAGTGAGATCATGTGTGTGGTCTTATGTCTGAAAATATGCATGCTGTTAGGTAAATGTGTAAAATGAATACATTTCAATTGAGAGCATTGCTAATCCCTCTCTCATTCTTCCTCAATCATATTGGAAGTAAAACCTTTTATACTTTTATCCTCTCTCTGATACCATATTGTGAATTTATTACAAACAGACAATATTATATTAACAGAGAATGGTAGAGGAATTGATATGGATCATTTGCAGGCATTGTATCTCTTTATAAACTTTAAACATATCTAGAGCAGGCTGTCCATCACAGGCATGAATTGTATTTACTCCTTTCTATTGCCATGCAAGCATAACAATTCCATGTGAGAACCATCCTAGAATCCAGAGTTTTACAGTGTGACAGGTGCAGTTTAACCAATAGCTGGTTAAGGTTGTTTTATGCTTCTCTTTAGCTGTCCTCTGAACTTCCCCTACATGTTTTTTTTCTACATGAGTAATGAGTAGTACTGTGAAACACACACACACACACACACACACACACACACACACACACACACACACACATACACGAACACAACTTTATTCTTTAACATGTCTTCAAGGATCCTGAATATGCTTTACTCAGTCTCTTCACCGTAGGCAAGCCAAGCAAGGAAACATATTGCATCACCAATGTGCCCATATTTTATTCCACACACAATGTTAGGTGAGAGAATTCTTTTCTTATTTAATTCTTAACTTTTGCTGTGAGGTGAGTATAGATGTCCCCTTGATGATCTTCAATGACATAGCATATGCATGAAGAGACATGGATGAAAATTTCCTAAAAGTTGTCATGGCTACTCCTAACAATTTACTCAGTGTGTTTCTGCATACATTTTAAATTACTCAGCCTTTCTCTGTATATTCCAGCTCACCTCAGTTGCTATAACTTATTTGAGAGTAATTGATTCAGCATGGCAAGTGTAACTCAGAAATGAGAACAAGAAAAAAAAAACTATTTCGTTTTTCCTTTATGGTTTGTGTTTTTGTATCAGTTTGGTAGCAGAACACATTGTATCACATGATCTCCCAAAGGGAAATGTGATGAACTCACCATGTAGTGATATGCTGTGTCATAGGAAATAAGTAAAATGCTTGTTACAGTTGTACATGTGGTGCCAACTATAGTGATTTCAGATGAATTTTCAATCAATTTTAAAAAAGCTCCTCACAATCTCTACTTTAAAATTCACAATTAGAGCTAATTAAGAACAGGTTAGATCATCCTATGTATATCATGTTAAGAATGGACTATCCTGGTGCAAAGTGAAAATATTAATTTTCATTTCCTATCTTTGTCATTTCCACTTTCTAAAAAAAGTTTTATGGGGAAAGAACATACATTTTGCTCAGCTTTAGTAATTATCCTAATGAATGAATGCATGAAGCAGTAATTAACATAACAAATGAATGCATGAAACAGTTTCTATATGCCTAGTACTAATTATCTGATGTGTTTATACAAAAAAATTAACACATACACACTATTGAAGAAAATAATATTCACTGTCAAAGGGAAGACAAGCCCTAAACCAGGAAATGATTAACATTAGATGAGGCAGGAAAAGTTGAAGATGCTTCAGCATCTCTTTCAAGAAAGGATATTTTGTAGGGTAAAGTGAAGTAAAGCATCAGATGCACATAGTCACATAGGAAACAGGGAATTCCCTTACAAAATTTTCACATCCAAGATGGCAATCTCTTAGGACTTTATGCATCTCATTGTATGTCAAACATGACAGATCTATGAAATAAGCATAAATTCTGAAATTAGATAAAAATAAAGCCCACATGATCAATATGAGTGTCTATTGGGAATTTTTGTTGTGTTATTTGTTTGTTTTTGTTCTGAACAGTTCTTAGAAATCTGTTCTTAAAATTTTATGGATTTTACATCTTTTTTAAATTGCAAAAGCCTCTTCATGTCTTGAACAGTCTTGCATTATTTTGGAACTCTTATTTCCAATTTAGTTGTAAAGTTGGTTAAGTATTGAATATTTTAAAAAATGAAAATATTTAGGGGAGTTTTCACATATATACTTTAGTAAACACAAGGGAAATATGTATAATATTGTAAGTGGGGTAGGAATAGTTGACCCTTAGTTACTGTCTTATTCTACATATTTATCATCTAAATACACAGCTTATGATCCAAGTTTGTAGCTGAGCTTAATTCAGAGAATTAAGCAGAGAATACTAGCATTTCACATCTTTGAAGAGGAAGAGAAAATTAATATTTAGCACCCCAACAATCACATATCAATCACTATTATCTAAATATTTTTACAATCAATAAACTGATATTTATTGTACTATACAGATATATTATTTAAATAGCATAAAAGAGATGTTTTATCAATAACATCAAAAAGAAAATGAGCAAAAAAGTCAACTGAAAATAGCATATAATCATAATAATGCAAAAACATGTAAGTAAATATCTCAAATACTAAAAAAATTGCAAGGATTAATTTTATATATTTGATTTTAAGCTTGCAATGTGCACTTGCTTGAATTGTTATCAATACTGCTTTATCAATCTTACTTGAATTTTTGATGAAGAAAGGGAACCAGCAAAACCCTTACAAGTATAATTTGAGAGTGCTTATGTAAGTTATTACTTCCTCTTTGGTATTAAGCACAATTATGATAAAGTTTTAGTATTTTAAAGATAAAACTACTATAAATATAAACAATTGGTAATAATATAGTAGAATGTGTTAAAAATTAAACTTCAAAAAGATGAAAAGTTTTCCACTGTGTCTTATAAATTACCTTCTTTCAATTCAAATTACATTGCAAAATAAATACAATTTAAATTAGATACTAGGTAGAAAGAGTATACCTGATGCAATCTGACAAAAAAAGAAAGAAAAAAAAATAAACTGGATATTTGGGAAAGATTCCAATGATTTCATGGTTTATAACTTCCTTATCTTGAGGTAATTCCCTGCTACTCAGTGTAATGATATACTTATTTAAACCCATGTAGAGTTTTCAACCCTTGTGAACAAGAAACACTGGTTGTTTCACACACAACAGCTGTGAAAATATACTGCTTCTTTTCAGCATGTGATGTGTTCTAAATAGCTTCAGTATTTATTGCTGTCAGTGCTGGCATTTGTATATCATTTTTATTCTCAGCATTTTACAACATCAAGATAAAAGTAATAATACATGATTTCTGAAAATGTCTTTTGAAAATAAATTGATGAATTTAAATAACACAGGTTACATTGATCATTGAATCCCTGTGAGTATCCTCAATAGCATATAAATCACTAGCATTGAAATAGAGACACATTTGCAAAATATTACATCCTAATATCACAGCATGAGGTATGTGTCATCACAAATTGATTTTTATTTAGCCAAACTTACTAATGACTTAACTTTTACTCATCCAAAAATTACATAATGATGTGAACAGACCATATCATTTTTTAATCTGTAAGAAAGTGAAAATTGTGAAACTGTTAATTGGATAGAAGTGACAAAGTTTATAAGGATATTTATCATAAGCTTACCAGTATCTTTTCATCCAATAAAATTTTCAAAACTTTTCCAATTGATTTTTATTCTGCAAGATCTATATTAGTAGTACCAACATTTTTTTTCCTCTATGCCTCAATAAACTTGCAGAAAGTACAACTGACTGCTCTCCTGCCACTCAAACCTTTCACATCCATCATTTTGTTACTGAAAATTAAGTATTAGTTTCATGTCGCAAGAACCAAAAACAGGCAAACTGCTCTGGAGGTTAGGATATTTCACAGCTGAAATGTAACATTTTTATGCTAATGGACAAATAGCTTTCCCATTAAGCCTGCAAATCAATATTCAAAGTTAAAGTTGATAAGGTCTCATTAATAAGATTATTCAATTAGAGTTTTATGTTAACTATCCCAACAAATTCTTCAGATTGTATTTCTAATTAGTCAGTACCAAAGTATTTTTCTGTTCATATTTTCTTAATTTGGTAGCAATTTTGATAGTAAAACATTGACTACAACTTTTAACATTACTCTGTTATGAATAAAAGACTAGTAAAATGAATGATCTCTATATCTTGGGGAGTTCACAGCCAAAGTTTCAGTCCCCTCTAGGTTTATTGGTATAACAAAACCTATAGTCCTGCAACGAAGCTAAATATGATCAAGATCAACAACTAAATAAAATTATGTCAGCATTTCTCCTCAAAATTCCAATGTCCTAAAAATCCAAGGCATATAGTTTTCTTTAAATTTCAGAAACTGTTAATGATATCTTATAATGAAAATCATCAGATCACTGCCATATAATTTACTACTATATACTCAATGTATAAACAGAACATTAAACATTGCTAACTAAAGGAGCAAATAATCAGTTAGTATTAATCCATATTGCTGTTGCCTAGAAGTGGATTGCTTAGCCTCTTCCATGTCTGAAAAGTACATAGAATACAAGGGTGATGACCCATGAAATTAAGAATATTAATACTGTAGGGCAATGCATGGTAGTGACTGGAAAAGTATATTGTTTTCATGAGGTAAGTTGCAATTCCTTGTTCAAACTTTCTTTTAGTACCATCTGTATTTACTAATCAGCAGGAATCCAACAGTATTGATTTCATCAGCATTTTGTGAAGGATACTTGGCATCCTTATTTTTCTATGAAAGTTACTTGGACATGGGATTAAGTCATATTGCAAACATATGCATTCTATTGGTTACATGCTAAGTAGATGAAAAGCAAACTATCACACTGTGTATTATTTATCACAACAAAAAACTCTTAGAGACAAACATGCCACATGTTTATACATTCTTAACAGTTGCCCCTACATACTACCACACATCAGCAACAGGGGAGATAAAAGACAGACTTTAAGTTTCCCAAGGATAAGATTTTTTTTTTTTTGCTGAAAAAAATAGAATTAAAAATACAGCAAATAACGAATTGGTTTTTGAAAACCACTTTAAAATTTGAATGACTTAGTTAGCCAGAAGTACTTAATATAGATAAACACACAAGACAAGAGGCAAAAACTATTCCCTGTAATTGAACTTGTACTAAACCCACTTCTGCCTCCCACAAATGTCAGTTGTCTTCCTCTGCCTTCAAATAAAAAATCAATCTAAGACCAATTGGGAAAGTATACCTTTTCTTCTTGACCTCGGGTTCTTTCTCATTTTATGTTCCATTCACCATGCCATTCATTGGCTGGGAACCAGGCCCTGCTCAAAGCCCAAAGTACCCTGAAGTCTGTACAAGCCATTTTATGAGGACTTGTGAGAAACTTCCCATACCTTTCCCCCATGTTTCCCCAAGGCAGGGAGCATACCTAACCTGTCTGCCTGCTACCCTTGCCCGGGCTGGTACTTACCTGATGCTCCGCAGGTTCTGCAGATTTCACTAGGTGTTTATCCTTGTACAAAGACCAGAGACCAATATTGGGCAGGAAAATTAAAGCCACAGTGAATAACAAAGTCATTTGCAGGAACCTCTTCTGTTTCCTCTTCATTGCAAATGGTAACAGTGGAGAAAAGTTAGAGAAGTCTCCCTGTCTGCTTCTTGTGTTTAATACCAAAGTCCTTTCCTCTCTCCTGGGAAGCCCCAGAACCTGAGGGGACGCTACAAACTTTTGTTGTGTGCTCAGCACCAATCTGCAGGGTTCAGAGGGAGTTGGCCATCTGCAGAACAAACGCACAGTTACTTTTCTCCAGAGAACTATGACGACGGCATTATCTATTGGTTTAGAAATAAATGACTCAACTGAGGAAATCATTAAGTCTATTGACCTCCATTAATAAAAAGCAGTGGAGTAAATACGATCGTTTCATAGAATAATGATAAGTTATGAGGAAGTCAAGAGCATGCTAGAAATGTCAGCAAATAGGAGGTGTTTTTCTGTGGCTGTTTGCCCACCATTCCCCGCCCTCAGTGTGGGAGGTCCGGGATGTAGACTCGGAGATTAAGAGCAAGAGCTGAATGGGAGGGAGTGGCTTGGTCCAGTCAAGTGTCTGGAAGAAAAGTATCCACTTTTGACATTGGAACATCACCTTCCTTATCTTCCCGGAACAGCTCTTCCTTTGCTTGCCTTGGGATAACCCACCTGAACTCAAGTTCAACTCCCTCTGTAGCCAGCTTGCCAGGCAGGATACAGGGACACCGTAACCAGGTCAGAACTATGTTTGAAAAAGGGTTCACAAACTCCTGGATCCTCATGCGCTGTCAGACCACTCCTCTGCAGGCAGCATCTAGGCGACCTGGGAACCTGGCGAAAGGAGGCTACAGATGTCAGCAGAGTCCAGCCAGGAAGTGCAGGCGCAAAGGCATCCCTTCCTCGTGCAGATCAGGGAATGAGATACTTGGAGAAGTGTGTCCTCTGCCCATCAATCTCGTCCCCTTCCTCTGCCGACGCTCTCACGCTCCACTGTTCATGTTACCATTCTTTTCCAGCGACTGAACGAACCCAGTGAAGCATCACCAGCACCTCCAGGGCAGTATTTCCGATCTCCTTTTCACGTCCAGGGATGGATGGCGGGCTGCAAATGCCAAGTGTGACCCGGCTTTAGAGGCAAGTGGGAGAGGGCGCGCGGAGGATGAGCGAGGACAGCGAGAACGCGCGTGGCGCTGGCACCCAGGCGTCCGCCTCCCGCTGGCTGTCGCCTGCCTGTTGGCGACGATACCGGTGCCTACCACGTGCGGGAGCCTAGAGGCCAGGAGGGGAGAGCGAGTCGCCAGGAGAGGGTGGCCACTGCCTCCAGGCTGCTAGATGCTATATAAACAAACCCAGAGGCTAGGAGGAAGGGGCGGAGAACGAAGAAGCTAACAGAGAGATCGTTTTGCAGCTCTGGGACTAGGGGATCCTCTGTTCTCGGGTAATCTCCAACCAGCAGGGAGACCGGGAACCGGTCTGAGCTCACCCAAAAGGCACCAGGCCAGATATTCCGGAGTCAAAGTCGCCCAGAGCAGGCGGGCGATGGGAGTATTCCTCCACCGTACTGGTGGATGGCAGCGAGTCAGGCGCGGCAGCGGCAGCGGCAGCGAGCAGAGGCAACCCAGTCTGGACTGGTCCTTGAGAGGAGGTTCCCCAAGAGTGCAGCCCAGGCCAGGTACGTTGTGTGGAGGGAGTATGAGAATCTCCACACTGGACCTGCTCTCTAGCTGCAGCTTCCAGAGAACACCGTGGAGAGCAGAGGCAGCTCCCCTGGAGTCTGCCAGCACCTGGGGCCCAGGTTAAGATTTGGCAGCACTAAATGACGCTTCTCCGCCCTTGCATGCCTGCACCTCCTGCTGCTGATAGCTGAGAGAGGTCTTCCTGCCCCTCACTGTGCTCACACATCCCTCCCTTACCAGCCAGACACCTAAGGATTGAACTAAATCTCCAGCAGATGGGACCCTTCCCTTCCTCTAGAAAACTGATTCAGCACACCGGAGAACCTGTGGCCTCTCTAAGGAACCTGTGTGCCTGACAGCACAGGATCAGGTGCACCTAATTCCCGGTGTGAACTTAGGTAAGGCTGTGGGTGTGCGGTCAGCATCAATATGTCCAGAGGCCTCCACCCCCTTCCCCAAACACCACAGTCACCTCTTTGTTACAGCCCAGACAGTGATGTCCACATGCTTGAAACATGAGACTACATTCCAGATGGGGTTCTTATTCACCCTCTTCCTTTCTTCACTCCCTCACTCCCATTTCCCTCCCCGCCTTTCTTCTCCTCTGCTCCCCCTCCCCGCCAGCCTTCTCTTTCCAGCTTGGATCAAGTCTCCCACTTGAGAAAGCCCCGGGATGATCTTGGAGAGTTAAACTTTAAACTCTTCAGGTTGTACGTTTAAAATGGACTGGAGCAATAAAGATTGGCTGTAAGACTTCATAAATAAAGCTGCATGTTGTACTTGTTTTTGTGGATGACTTGCACCTTACAACATTTTCAAAACACATTTAATAAATACTTTGAATGTGTCCTTTCTGTAAATTAAAAAATAGTTAACTTTGCATTTTACTCAAGTGCAATTTGAAAATGTAGAGGTCAGAGGATTTTATTACTACTTCCAAATCACGTACACACTCTTTGCTATTCTGCATAATTTTCAAAGCTCCTTCTTCTTACCGAGTTAAAGGAATTGTAAACAGAGGGATATGAAGCCCGGGAAGCGGTGCACCAGAGAGAGGTGTTTTGGAATAAATTAACCCTCAAGAAAAGATGTTTAGACAGCTATTTAGGTTCATTGGCCATTTCCTCACTTTTGGATGGAACTACTGATGATAGAAATAGGGGAAAAAAGCTTTCAAAGTGCTTTGAAGATTAAACAATGAAAGTAACATTTTAAGCAATTCCTTATCAAAATTCCTGAATAAGGATTTCGCAATATTCTCATTCTATCTGCTAATCCCAGCTTGTGGAAATGGATGCTACTTCACCGATTTAGTTTTAGTAGATGAACTTGCACACTGTATCCAGTTACAGAGCAAGATTGCCAAGTGAGTAGGTCTCATTATTTCCTGGCCAAGCCAATGTATAATACAAGGTAGACACTAGAAGAATGTTGATTTTAAGATTTACTTATTTTATTGTAAGCTTTTAGTGTTATATATATATATATATATATATATATATATATATATATATACTTATAAATCTGCCACCAAGTACTAAAGTAGTCTGTCAGTATACCACATGTGTGATGGATGCCTGTAGGGGTCAAAGAGGGCATCAGATCCCCCAGAACTGGAATTATGGATAGTTGTTAGTTACCATATGGGTGCTTGGAATTGAACCTAGGTCTTCTGCAAATAATAAGAAAGTACTCTTAATTGTTGAAATATCTCTCCATGCCCCTAAAAGACAATTTTATTGTGCTCATCCCTTGAGTTTACAGTATGGCCCTTGATTTTACTTTTGCAATCCACCGACTTCACTGGGTTCGTTCAGTCGCTGGAAAAGAATGGTAACATGAACAGTGGAGCGTGAGAGCGTCGGCAGAGGAAGGGGACGAGATTGATGGGCAGAGGACACACTTCTCCAAGTATCTCATTCCCTGATCTGCACGAGGAAGGGATGCCTTTGCGCCTGCACTTCCTGGCTGGACTCTGCTGACATCTGTAGCCTCCTTTCGCCAGGTTCCCAGGTCGCCTAGATGCTGCCTGCAGAGGAGTGGTCTGACAGCGCATGAGGATCCAGGAGTTTGTGAACCCTTTTTCAAACATAGTTCTGACCTGGTTACGGTGTCCCTGTATCCTGCCTGGCAAGCTGGCTACAGAGGGAGTTGAACTTGAGTTCAACTATTATTATTATTATTATTATTATTGATTATTATTGATTATTGTTATTATCATTATTATCATTTTGGTTTTTTGAGACAGGGTTTTTCTGTGTAGCTTTGGAGCCTGTCCTGAAACTAGCTTTTGTAGACCACCCTGGCCTCTAACTCACAGAGATCCACCTGCCTCTGCCTCCCAAATGCTGGGATTAAAGGCACGTGCCACCACTGCCCGGAACAATCCCCACTTATTAAGCATTTCTTTATATATATTTTTTATTTTTTATTATGTTGTTCTTGTTTCTTTTATAATTTTGTAACTATATTACCAACTTATGGCAATCTTTTTTTTTTTTTTTGGTTTTTTTCGAGACAGGGTTTCTCTGTGTAGCTTTGGAGCCTATCCTGGCACTGGCTCTGGAGACCAGGCTGCCCTTGAACTCACAGAGAGCCACCTACCTCTGCCTTCCGAGTGCTGGGATTAAAGGCATGCGCCACCAACACCCGGCAACTTATGGCAATCTTAAAAGAGAAAAAAGAATGAGAGATTTTGGGTTGACTATTCCCCAAATTTCTAAATTATTGCTAATTCTATTGAGAAATCCAGATTTATTTAATGTCTCTGTGAACATGGGTAAGTCTGTTTAAAATAGATATCAATACTAATTTAATAGAAGCTCTTACAACTTTAAGAAACATTTGCCTTATAGCAGAACTCTGTTCTCATGTCTTCTTTTTTTGTGGTTCATATAAGAGCCTCAGGTAGTCACATGTCTGTGTGCCCAGCAACAGGCTAATAACCCCAGGAACACATGAAAGAAGACAGTTTGACCTTGAGTAACAATGGAAAAGGAGAAGGAGGTAAGCTGTTGAGTCAACTTATTACCTTATGACAGGGTTTTGCCTGTTATATCTCTCCAGTAGAAGCTTTAGTGACTAAAAAATACCGATGTTTGTTTTATGATTCTGAGATTTAGCTGTTCTGAACTGCGTAGTTCTGCTTCACATAACAAAACAGCCCCTGTTGTTAGAGTAGCCTAGTCTACTCTAGCAGCAGGGTAATCTGAGGGGACAACACTTTGTCTTATCTTCCCAATGGTATTCCCTTGGTAACTGTATAACCTGATCTGCTCACAACATGGTAGGTGGGATCCCAACAGGAGCATCCCAAAGCACACATCATCAGGGAAGAATAACCAAAACCTGCTCACTTCTCATAATGAGTAGAGACTACTTCCTCCTAGTGGGAGCACCAGCCCAAGTTCTAGACCTTGGTAAGAGTAGGAAGGAAAAGAATTAGAACACAATGAAAGATTCTGTACAGAGTGCCTGGCTGCCTTTAAGAAAATATAACTATCCAAAGACATAGTAATAGGAGTTTAGCAGGAGGTATAACCAGCTAAGCAAGAGAATTGTGGAGAGTAATGGACCAAGGTTTTAATTAGTATCAGGTGACATTCGTCAATGGGTAAAAAGATAATGAGGTTGATTGCTTAATACTTTTAAATTTATTACTGTGGGAGTGATTTAAAGAAATATACCCACTCTTAGTTTTTCTGTAAATACAAACTTGTTTTACAAGTTAATTAACATTATATTTGAAAAGATAATTCCTGTCAAGGTCTGTTGTTCATTATCAAAGAAAAGTCATCATCTACTACCTTTGGTGAATATAATTATTGAAAACCTTAGAAACATGAAACAATAAGCTGTTTCTATTGAATATGACATAAATATCACACAGGGCCAAGTGATTTAGTTTTAAGTATATAAAATAGAACTCTAATTTTAACCACTTATATTGAAATTCATCAGTGACCATTAGCTCTAGCTTCAGTTTAAGCTTATGGAATTTATTTTCATTTAGTTATGGTTTTTAAAATGTATTTATTTCAAAACATATTACCTAGAACATAAAAATTGTTGTCTAGAAGTAAAATACATCACATATTCCCATTCCTTAACTACTTCTGGAATAGGAGAACATTTGAGAGTTTAAATTTAGATAAATTATTAAACTCTGGAGGTTTTTATACACTGGATTAAATTACTAAAATAAGTTGAGATCAGTCTCTGTGTAACTACGTTGATTTAGTTTTTAAAAATTGATTCTGGCAGCATGCACAGGGCTTCTACACATCTGGGCCTGATAGGATCTTAGCAGAAATAGACTTTTTTCATAATATATTCTGATTATGGTCCCCCTCTCCCAACACCTCCCAGATCTCCCCCACCTCTCTACCAATTCCACAACAACCTTTTCTGCATCCTTACTCTAAACAAACAGGCATGTAAAAAGTAAAGAAAAATAATCACAGAATACAGATTAAAAATTAATAGAACAAACTGAACAAATGAATAGGAAAACAAAGAGACAAAGAAAGCAAAAGAAACATATATAGACATAGTGACACAAACATTGGCATACACAAATATCCCTAAAAGCAACATATAAACAATAGATATTTAGGGTAAGGGGAGAGAGAGAGAGAGAGAGAGAGAGAGAGAGAGAGAGAGAGAGAGAGAGAGAGAGAGAGCCCAAACAAAAGATTGTGAGACAAAGAAACCTCCAAAATACCGTGAAGTTTATTTTGTGTTGGCCACCTACTGTGGGAATGGAACTTGGCCTTAAGAGTTGTTTGTGTACCAAGTGAGCTTCATTAGAAAAAAACAAAATTTTCATTGGAAATTTGTTATCAATTGGAGGTAGCATCTGGTCTAGGGATGAGGAGTTCTGCCCATTTCTGTCTATTTTCAATGTAAAGAAAAAAGAGAAAAAAATCGAATTCTGAGAGTTGGAGAGGTGGTTTATCAATCAAGAACACTTGCTGTTCTTCTAGAGGACTCAGTGGCTTAAATTACCTGCAACTCCAGTTCCAAGGGATCCAATGATCTCCTCTGTCCTTTTCAGGCTTCCTCACACATATACTTCACTAGTAAGACCCATATCTGTAAACATAAATAAAATAATAAAAAATGAAAAATGAAAAATAAAGTAAATAAAAAGTGATCCTGTAATCAAAAAGGGAAGTGCCTATTGACCAATAATTTAAATAAATAAAATCTAATTATACAATTTTATATTTAATTTTACATGAATAAATTATGAAATGTCACCCAAAATTTCATATTTTCCATATAATACTGTGATTGCCACTAAATTAAAAAAATAATGAGAATCATGAACCATTTTCTAGATCAGCCAGGGTGAGTTCCATGACAGCCAGGGTCTACACAAAGAAACCAACTAAAATATAATGAATCACCTTATATTATTAAAAAGTTATACTGGGACTAAGTATGTAGACCAGGCTAGCCTTGAACTTAGAGATCTACCTGCGTCTACCTCCCAAATGCTAAGATTAAAATCAAAGATTACCACTGCCTGGCTGGCTGTTCCTAAACAGCATGTACACACACACACACACACACACACACACACACACACACACACACACTACAAATTTAACCATTTTTAAAAGAAAAATATCTGGACCGTGATGGAGTAAAAAGATGCATTGAATTAAATGCGCTAACAATTAAAAAGCAGCAAATGCTAAAGGCAAAAGAGATTGTTTCCATTTGACCTAAATATTTCCTACAAATAAAAATCTTCATTTTATTTCATTTCAATTCCCTGTGTCAAATTTGTTTGCATATAAATCTTTTTTTTCACGTATCAGTAGAAAAAAAAAAAACCTTTTACAATATGATGATCTTATGAGTGACTGGTTCTGGTCCCATGCCCATATTAAGATTCATGGATGTTCAACTCATATGTTATGTTGTATAGAATTTACATGCTTATACATTCTATAAGGTATCTGTAAATGTATTAATATAACATAAACAAGTGAATCATTATGTTTGCTGTTTAGAGAATAATCACTATTAGAAAAGTCTATAATTGTATATATTCCAAAAACAGCATTTTAAAGTTATCTTTGATTTGAAGAGTTAATAGATAGCAAGTCTATAGATATGGCTACCTGGCTGTATTTTTGCTTTTGTTAGTTAGTTAGTTTGTTTGATGACTTGGTTGTTGAACCAGTATTTAGTACTTACCACTTACTGGCAGGAATGGATGTCTAGATCACATATTCTAATCTATTTCACATGCTTTCTCTTCTATTAGTAGGATTAGTAGACACATGAAAGATTTGAGTAACATAATCTAACTTGTATTTAAACATGATAAGCTGGCAGGTGGACTGCAAAATTATAGATGAATAAATAAAAATGAATGATTATCATCAATAGACCATGGATGATGGTGTCTTTCATAAGATTACCAGTAGTGAGTTTGAAGAAATGAATATCCCTGGGCTGGAGAGAGAGAGTACTGGTTGTTCTTTCAGAGGTCCCAGGTTTGAGTCCCAGCACCCAAAGGTGACTCACAACTGTGTGTAACTTCAAATCCAGGGGATCCAATGCCCTATTCTAGCATGTGCTGGCAGAGGTACACAGACACACATTCACACAAAATGTCCACACACATAAAATTAAATTAAATTCTAAAAAAAAGAATATCATAAGAGTTCTCATTAAAAGTGCACCAGCAGTTTGAGGGCTGAAAATGTGATATGACAAAGAGGCCCAAAGATATTTCAAGCTCTAGATAGAAGCACATTCAACAGAGTAGTTGTCATTTACTAAAAGACAAAAGCTGGGGGGTTGGGGGGATTCAGGCTTTAGAAGGAGATAAACAAGTTTTTTTTCAGAACTGTGGAGTTTGTACAGATAAGACTCAGAAGGTTTATAAACATTTGCAATTAGACAGCATGTGTAGGCTGTCAGGTGGGGATGTACATATAGAAGACCTTCAAGCACCTCAGGCCAGGGAGACACTGAGCAGATGTGAAAGCGAGCTAACAATTATATCAAAGATTGTGGAAAAGAGGACTAAACAACAAAAGACCTTGAAATAAGTTTGTTTGTTTGTTTGTTTGAGTCAAGGAAAAAAGGTAGATTCAAATGAAGAGAGCAGGCAGACATTCTGTAAAACGAAGTTGACAAAAACACGCTGAGAGTGGAAATATCTTCACTGTATATAACCATTGCAAAATTTGCTGAAACTATTAAGAACTAAAGCGTCAGCAGCCTTAAGAACAAGCAGCTTTTTATATGCTAAAAAAGATGACCTCTACAGAAAAAAATCTGATCAAGTTTTAATTAGCATAATTGTTTTAAGCATTTAATGAGCAAAGTAAGGAATGCAATTAATTTTGTGTAATATAAGCATACTGTATTTATCTCTGAAAGCAATTATCAAAATAAAATGAAAAGATTCTACATATTATTTGTCCACAAAACTTTCAAATTATTTTCTTCCTTACAGTGAATAAAGGATTTTATTTTGTTTTGTTTTTAATTTTTACTGTGTAATTACAGATGACCAAGGCATCTCTTTAAAATTGAAAGTTATGTAGTGATGTGACTATTATAAACTGTGGGAGGGGACATTTCTATCTATTTCAATGGTTATTGTGGTGGTCCAAACCAAATTATTTAAACATAAAGACGGTTTTTGAAATGTTAAGAATTTTCAGTTGCAAGCAGAATACAGTCAAATCTATCATGCAGATAATAGGATTTATTCATTAGTTAGTACCATGCCATGGTTTTCTATCTTAGAAATTCAAAGGAGAATTGAATTTGAGCCAATCTATCCTTCAAAAAAGAAGCAAAATCACAAATCAAACTTATTGGTTACATTTGCCTCAAGGTGCTGGGCAGTGGTGGCACACACCTTTAATCACAGCACATCGGTGGGCAGAGGCAGGCTGATCTCTATGAGTTCGAGACCAGCCTGGTCTACAAGAGCTAGTTCCAGGACAGCCTCCAAAGCCACAGAGATACCCTGTCTCAAAAAACAAAAACAACAAACAAACAAACAGAAAACCCATTTGTCTCATGCTAAATTCAAATCTTAATACAAGAAAAGCAAGTTACAGACTGTAACATATATGCAGAGTGCCAAGGTCGGTCCCATGCAGACTCTCTCACTGTTGGTTCTGTCTCTGAGAGCCTCTATGGTATCAGGTCAGTTGTTTCTGTGACACTGGGATGTACACTCCTTCCTCTTCCTCTGCCTAATGTTTAGCTGTGGGTCTCTACATCTGTTTCCATCATGTGCTGGGTGAAGTCTCTGATGACAATTGGGTTAGGCACCAATCTATAAACAGTCTAAATAGACTCATATTTTACTTTTATTGAGTGATTTGATATTTTCAAACGCTCTGTATTGCAACAAATTTTAATAAATATCATTCTCATTTTAAAGATATGTTTGTCAAACACTAATAGATTAAAGAAATTTTAAAATGTTCTCAGTTAATACACAAATATCTGGGTAATTAATTTGTATAATACTTTTTTTAACAACTCGTTCCCTCATAATAAGCAAAATTGTAAGTACCTGTTTGATATTTTCCTCAGCATCATTTAGTTTGGTTTGGAAGCAAATCATTTTAGGTTGCTTAATTTTTATCACAATATCAAAATAAATTTGCTATACCAGGAAACTATATGGTAAGGTAAGTAATGTGGTTATTAATCTGTAGCAGGAAACTATATGGTAAGGTATGTAATGTGGTTATTAATCAGTTCATTGCAGTTTTTCATCTCCATTGATACAAACAGGAGAACAAGTTAACATTCCAGAAGGAAGCAGAAGAGAATACATTTGCCTCATTGTTTTGAAACTGTTAACACTTCCATGCTCAGTAATCTCTAAAGTGCTTTATCCTGGTCTGCTTGACTGTGGTAATTACATCATGCTAATTTATATGAATAAGCAGGCAGCTGGCTTCTTAAATACCTTATCAAATACAAGCTTTAGACATCAAGGGAAACATCTCATGATACTCAGGATGCTTATGAGCTCATAGTAACCATCAAAATTTTAGGACTACTTTCTCCTTAGGGTATCAGGATAATGGGCAGAGTTTTGTCTTTATCTATCTATCTATCTATCTATCTATCTATCTATCTATCTATCTATTTATCACACCTTCAAAGTAAAGAGCAGGTTTTTGTTTATTTGTTTATTTTTGCCTCATATCTCCTAATACTAAAGAAGACAAATGACTTTTGAGCTTCTCTTAGTTTTGGAGATTCATTCACAACTAGAGAGAACTGGTCCACAGGAGACCAATCTGGTACATGAGCTAGCTGGTTGGAGTCAATTCCCTATGATAGGATGCCATGCTCAGTCTTAATGCCTGGAAGAGGGGCCTGCCCCTGTCCCAACCTATTGTACCAGACTATGTTGACTCCTCATGGGAACCCTTACCCGTGAGGAGGAGTGAACTGGGGTGGCCTGGGGGTGAAAAAGGGGGGAGAGAGTAGGGATGGGAGGGAGCAATGTGGTTGGAATTTAAAATAAAATTTAAAGAATAAATAAATTATTCTTAAAAAGACGAAGAATACTGGTCCAACCATGGCAGATTGACAGAGAGAATACCATATCTGAAAGGAGCACACAGCAAAAGCAAACACTTCTTGTCTACAAAATGGTTTAGGGAGTCAACGATGCAGCACAGACAGTATTGCCAATGGAGATAATGACAACTTAATCATAATATATTCATCAGGAGAATCACAATACAGCCTAATCTAATAAAACAAATAATAATTTGAAGGAAAAAGCAATCCTCCCTTAAAAATAATTTCTGGTCTTGATAGAGAGACAATTTGGCTATTTGTCAGCAAGTGACAGTGTATAAGAGATGGAATTTATCCGACGTTGGGGGTTACAAGTTTAGGTGATATTGGTAGACATCCTCCATAGTATGTTTATTTTCATCAGGGAATGAACTCAAGGCTAAGGGCTCAAACTGTGCATACATGAAACTAATATGTCTATCACTCTTAACTGTTACATCACAACTTTCATGTTACCTGATATTATGACTACAAACCTCCAATAAGAATGAAAACTTGACTCTTGATTTTTAGATAGAGGACTTTAATTTGCGATTGTTATCTAAAGGCATATTATTACTTGCAAAATTCTAACATTCAACTGTTAGAGGTTGTCCCAATAAACAAGACAGTACAATATATTCTGTAAAGGATTTGAGTTGCCTGTAGTAAATAAATATATAGAGATATATCAATGAAACAACATTTAGCTTTTAGGAACACAGGAAAAAGTATGGAACAATCAAAAATAGAGACATGTGTAGACACTGAAGAATGGAAGCCAGTTGTAGGAAAAAAAATGCTATCCAGAGACTCTCCATAATGGAATTAGCATAAATAAATAAATAAATAAATAAATAAATAAATATTTAACTTGGTTGGCATCAGCTGGAGACTGAGTCTCCTAGCGCTTGGCATAACAAACTAATTAGTGGAGTAGTGATAGTGGCAGGAATGATGTTATTGATGTTCATAACCACAAGCATTTGCTATCAGTAATGTTGAACTAGCTACCATCTAACTAGCAATGAAGATTTAAAGCTAAGCTAATTACACTGGCCTTCTTCCAACAGAAAAGGATCCTCAGCAGTTCATTATAAATGGAATCAGTCCAGGTATGGATTGTCTTTCTTGGCCTTAGCCTTTCAAAGAGCACCATTGCCTAAGGGTTTACAGCATGAGCTCCACTAAGTATCTCATCAACCAATATATTATCACATGTGATTCTTTGTAGCTTCAAGAAATTCCTTTTGGAGAAAAGGAAAGGAGAAGTGGTCACATGATTAAAGAATACATCTTCCTTTTCAACTATAATACCAACCAAAGGTAACTAGCTTCACCTACAGAATGCTATTCTGAAGACAAATAAGAGACACAGTGTGGGACTGGATATTCTTTTTGAATTGGCTTCCCCAATTAAAATATTTGGAGAACACTGGCTAATGAAAGTAATGAAGGATGTAAGTATAAACAGGCATGACTCACCAGGGAATTTGTGTTTCTTTGCACTGTGTCTGTAGTAGCTGGAGGTTTAGGGTTCTTTGGAGAAAAGACTTCTTCCTGAGCTTATATGCACATATTACTAAACTTTTATCTCCCGCTGACTTCAAATCACTTTCTGCTTTTTGGTCTGGGAAACCAGCTGTCAATGAAAAGTGTAATCATCCTGAAACAAATTGAACCTCTTCAATCCAGGCAAATAATATTTTTGACACCTTCAGTAATTAACCAAAGCGTTTTCCCATACTTTTTTTTTTAATGTCCTGACCGAGAGTAGAGAAGTGTAAAAGTCACAGACTGAGAAATAAGTGCATGATGATCAGGACCAGATGAAGATGCTCAATTTTTATTGGGCATAAAGGTAAAATGAGTCATTCATACTAACAGAAGTTGAGAGGAGTCTTATTAGAGCAGGGAAGGGAGAGGAGAAAAAAGTAAGTTACTGACTTATACCCAGTAGTGGCTTCAGGGGCTGTGTCTCTGTAATTTTTGGTCTAACAAATATCTTGTGGAAGAGTCAGTCACCACCTTGAACAACAGGAAACTGTATTCAGGACAAGCTCAATGAAACAAAGGTGAACTGTTGGAGGTGTTGAGATAGATGCATGTGTAGATTCCACATGAAGCCAGACTCTTAACTTCTCCAACTGTTAGGAGGAATATTAACACCTGCAACAGGTAGTATACAGCTTTTTTCTGTCCCTCACTTTCCCTCTTTGCCCCCTCCTCTCTTCTCTCTCTATTCTCTCTTCTGTTCTGTACACCTCCCTGAAGAAGGCTTCCTCCTATACTCTTGTAGCTACCACTGCACCACTGGAATAGTCTACATCCAGCAATTGATTTCCTGAAAGACCATGCCCTTCTGGCTCATTAAGACAACCTTAGAAAAAAATGTAACTCCAGAACTGCTCTAGGTCAGCTGATACCTATGCTGAAGGTATCTTACAGTTGAACTTTGGCTTCTGCTTCAAATCTTTTTTTCTCACAAGTCACTAACAAAGTTCCTATAACAATTTCTAAGAAATTTTCCTTATGATACACAACATACTAACTCAGTAGAATGACTCATTTTTGTAAACTGTACTCAGCCTAAAGTAAGTATGGCATTTTCTTAAAATTACAAGCACATATTAAGCCATGATATGAAACTGCTTTGAAGATATTTTCTGAAAATGAGTTAAGGGCTTTTTATGATCCCTGTTTAATTAACATTGATAACATACTTTAAGGAAAAGATAACTTGGGGAGGAATAAAAACAATACATTCAAAGTCATAGTGACTATCTTTTTAACAGCAAAACATTGGGACAAAACTTACTAATAATAAATATGTAGTGTTTCAACCTAATACATTACAATAATCATGGTTTGAATCAACTCTTTCTCTCAAGCTTGTTTGGATAACAGAGCAAAATGTGAGCCAGAAAAAAGCATATTTAAATGGTAAAAATAAAAGTATATTTTGGAGTCATAAGAGGCATAAGTAACATTGAATACCAAATAATAGTATTCTTCCCCTCTTCTTTTAGATGTCCTTTTAAGTTGATTTTTTGCAAGCTAAGATGTACCTTGTCAAGATAATGGCCCCCTGTCTGTCACTCACATATCCTATTACAGAACAGACTTCAGAAAAGTGACAGTTTTCATGAATAACAATCACACCACCAAAGATATTTCCAGAAAAGGGCATTTTATTGATGTAAAAGGGACAATAGCTTTTTACCTTTTCCTATGGCCTTGCCTTCATGAAAAGTGGAATATACATAAAATGGTACTCACCTTGAATTATCTCTCCCTTGTTTTGGAGAGAATCATACCAGGCCAGATGTTGAGCTGTGAGATTGTGTATAAATATATTCTAGAATATATATATTAGACTTTATTTTCTCAAAGAACATTACAAAATATTTGTTAAATAAGAAAATATAGACATGTATAAAACAACTGTATGCTATTATTATTTTTAATTTCAGAACATCTTTCATATTCATATTTCCCAACATAGCTATGCACTAATTTAAAAGACTCCATAGGATGCTAAGGACTTATAATTCTGATTCATTCTTCCTCTCCAAAGATAAAATAATACCTATACATACAGGTTGGGAGGTGAATACATGATTTAGTTCTTTAAATAACCAAATGGCTATCAATTTCAAATAAAATAAATTTTCCACAATAATTTCCATAAAATGAATTTTCTACTACTGTGTTTGAGAATTTCCATGGTCAAGGATCCTTTGAAATGATCAGTTTGGCAAGAAACACTTGGATTTTATACCTTCACAGGAAAGAGTAACAGAGTTACGTTTGCCTCTGAGGAAAATCTTGGGGTTGGCTTTATTGAATTAACTAAGGTGGGGAAACTCACTGCAGGATGCTAAACTGTCTAACTAGAGGAATGGAACTGAGAAGCACATCTGTGCATCACCCTCTACTGCAAAAATAATTATTGAGTAATTTTGTTTGCCTCACATGGATAAAAAATACAATAATTAAGAATAGATTTAAAGATGCCTGCTTTTATTTATTTATTTATTTATTTATTTATTTATTTATTTAAATCTTTACCAAAAAATCCACAAATGCTAAAGTAGTATGAGAATATCCGGTATTGCTAAGAAATAAACAGTATGTTGTTGCTTTAGTAATTACAGAATTATTCTTGTCTTCTCTATAAATTGTATGAAGATAAGTCTCTGAAGTGTTCAGTGGTGAAAAACATTTAGATGCAATGATTTTAAATGCCATTGCTTCTTTTGAGAATAGATTCTCCTGTCATATACTGTATTTTCATTATAGTTCCCCCTTCTATACCTCCCTGTTCCTTCCCATTTCCCCTCCATTTTGTATCCTTTCCCTTTCTGTCTCCCATTAGAAAAGAACAGGCTTCTAAGAGATACCAACCAAACATGAGCAAATAGAATCTAATAAGATGATGCAAACCTTTTGTATTGAAGTTGGACATGGCACCCCAACAGGAGGAAAACAGTGTCAAGAGCAGGCCAAACAGCCTAAGATCCACTCATTCACAGTCAGGATTCCCATAGAAAACTAACCTAACAGCTATCATATACATGCATAGACCTTATGCAGATCCACTGCTTGTTGGGAGGCATATGTAAGAAATTATCTTTAGGGAAGTGAACAGTGCATAAACAAAAAGATTCTTTTGAAAGGTAAATGCAGATTTAAAAAAAAAAAACCTAGACTGAGTTTATAAAACAATAGGGTCCAAAATGATTTAAGGAACATGGCTTTAAAATATGGATGTCATGTATATCTCTGTTAAGACATCTCTCTTTTCTCCAGTGTTTGCCTGTGAAAAAACACTCTACAGACAAACATTCAAGCAGCTTGCTTTTGTCCAAAAGTCGGGCATGTGTTTTCCTCTTATCCATATGAACATTTCATAGCACATATTGCACAGAGGAAAACAACAACTCAGGTGGCCTCTTCTGCCTGGATCATTACAGTATAAGGTGTGAGATCTACAGCCTGCAGTTACTCCTCTCAGCTCCATGGTGGAGCCATAAGCATGATCTTCTTATTTCTCTCTTCAGTTCAAAGCAGTGCTTATATAAATCTTGAGAATCTGCAAAGAATTATAATACTCAACTGTTCATGAAATGTATTTACAAAGAATGTATGTCTCCTGCAAAATTATTAATGGTATACTGACAATTTAAATCTCAGTTTCATTCATCAGGCTGCACATTAACGCAATCAGACATAGTAAAAAGCACACGTTTCAGAAAATACAGGGAAAAGCTACAAAACAGAGTAATTTAAAGAATTTACGGGTTTCATTTTGGTGTGTGTGAAAGAGAGGGGTTTGCTGCAAACATTCAAAAAGAAGATGGATATTTTCATAGAAAGGACTTCTAAAGAAAACAGAAAGGGTGTGTAACTCACTATTTTGGGTAATGCTAGAAATTAAAAAGGCAAAAGAAACTGCTGAATCTCCATTCATTTACTAAGAACACTTTGCATTTAAATAGGACCTTTTTATTTAACAAGAACAAACTAATTCTTGAAACTCTCCAAGAAGGCCAATCAATCCACTTTTAGGAATTGGGAAACTGAGGCTTGAAAGTTGAGTAGCTTTTCTTTTGCACCATTCTGAGAACTTTAAACTTTTAAGAAAATAATAGAAAACTGATTTGTTTAGAGATCAAGTTTTGGCATACTACTTTTTATAGCATTTTTAAAAGGAAGCAGGGATAAATGAACAATAATCTTGCTGTGGTATTTCAACTCTGGGAATAGTTTACTTCATCAGATGCTTTCTTGTGTTTTTTTCTTGCCTTAGCATGTTCTCATTTATCATACTACTTAGTGTTTCAATAGCAAAGCAGCTGATGGTTTGCAGAGCTATTGTGTGCTCAGAGTGGATGCCTACGTCTTTGTGAGTTCATGTAATTTACACTGCTCATGAACATGAGAGAAAAAGGCTGCAGTGTCTCAATCATATAATTTTAATTTTATTCAAATAGTTGGCATTTGGACAATGTGAAAATGAAAATAAAACATAAAAATGACATCTTTATCTAAATACAAATGTGTTTAAACTTCCTGAAAAGTAATAATAGGACAGGCAGAGCAATTTTATGTTCAACCATCAATTATCATAGTGTTCAGCAATATTTTTTCAAAACTAAGTTTTATCAATATTACCAGCCCATGTATTATGAACTAAGTAAATTATAAAAATAGTACAAAAACTTGAATAGGGGTCCTGAGAGATGGTTCAGTGGTTAAGATCATTAACTTGAGTTTGGTTCCCACTATCATATCTGGTATCTCATGACTGCTTGCTACTTTGGCTCCAGAGAATCCAATGCCCTCTTCTCACATTGAGGGTTCAAGAGGTATAAAGTGCAAAACTGACAAGCAGGTACACATACAGACACATAAATAAAAGTAAATAAAAATAATAAAATGCTTACAAATGATACAAAAATGTATTTTATGTAATCAGTCAAAGATTAATTGGCTGGCAATTTTTGTTAACGTGAAGAGGCTTTCAATTAGATATACAATGATTTTTCATTTTATCAAGTCATATTGAGTACTTTATGTTTATCAATCACTATTTAGGACTGAAAATATAATTAACCAGTCTCAAAGTATTTCTTAAAACAATATTTTCGAAACAAATGAAAGACAAATTGTAGCATCATGACAATACATACTTATAGAGGATTAAGAATGAAAGAACAAACCATTTTAAGATGAATAGGGTAAATAAAAGTGACATATATTAAAGAATGATAATATTATGGGAAGGAAGAAATGTGGTTATAGGGTAGATTATTAAGTAAGTCCAGTGGTTGGAATGGTGCATAGGCCAGTGGCAGTTAAAACCTTTTCATATGAACCAGACAGCATGGCTGTACTCTTGAATTAACAAGAGCTGTGACTGCCTGGGTAAGACAGGCATAAGGTCACAGCAATTAAAACTTTGGCTTGGAGGGTGGAGTCTTATTGGCCCCCACCATAACTTAGGAACTTAGACACTTGATGGCTTCAAGTGGAGGAGAGTCATTTTTTAAGAGTGTGGCTTGTGGTAGGTTAACCATGTTCCACTCCAGGGCATGGCTCCATACTCATGAGAATATGGGCTGGACAAATTGACCTTAGAGATTTGTTTAAAAATATAGAGGACCTGAAGTAGTAGGGAAGTGGTACTAGTGATGCGGAATAATGCTCTTGTATGCTATAAAGATTTGCCACTTGTATTGGTTTAATAAATGATGATTAGTCAGTAGTCAGGCAGGTAGTATAGTCAGGGCTATGAGATTAAGAGGATTCTGGGAAGAAGAAGGCAGAGAGGAGTCACCAGCCAGACACAGTGGAAGCAAGATGAGAATTCCTTACTGAGAAAAGGTACCAAGCCACATGGTTAAACATAGATAAGAATTATGGATAATTGAACTAGAAGAAACCATCCTGAGTGAGATAACCCAGTCACAAAAAGACAAACATGGTATGTACTCACTCATATATGAATTTTAGACATAGAGCAAAGGATTACCGGCCTACAATCCTCTTCACCAAAGAAATTAGGAAACATGAAGGACTCTAGAGGATAAATGCATGGACCCTAGGAATGGGAAGGGGCAGAAAATCCTGAGCTAACTGGGAGCATGAGGGTAGGGAAGAAGGACCTGCCAGAATGAGAGCAGAAGAGTATAGGAGAGGAGGAAATGGAGGTGCAGAAATATTGAGTTGGGGGAAAAATAGAAGAGAGCAGGATGAGAGATACCATATTAAAGGGAGCCATTTTAGGTCTAAGGAGAGATCTGGCACTAGGGAGATTTCCAGAGACCTACAGGGGTGACAGGAACTGACAATCCAGGCAATGGTGGAGAGGATAACCTAAAAACCCTTCCCCTAAAATGAGATTGATGACTACTTTTTTATGCCATCCTAGAGCCCTCATCCAGCAGCTGATGGAAGCAGAGGCAGACATCCACAGATATACACTGAACTGAACTCTGGAACTTAGTTGCAAGGAGGGAGTAATGAAGAGCGAAGGGGTCGGTACCATGCTGGTGGAACCCACAGAAACAGCTGGCCTGAACAAGGCGGAACACATCAACCCCAGATGCTGTCTGGGAGGCCAGTACAGGAGAGATCTTGTCCCCTGAACATGGATGTCATTGAGGAGGCCTCTGCACTCCAGGGGGCCCCTAGTGGTGGATTAGTATTTTTCACTGGTGTAAGAAGGGACTTTGAGAGCCCATCCCATGTGAAGGGATGCACTCTTGCCCTGGACACATGGGGAAGGGGATAGGCCCAGCCCAGGATGATGTGGTGGACTTTGCAGAGTCCCTGTGGAGAGCCCTACTCTGCCTGAGGAGTGGAGAGTGGATGGGGTGGGGGGTAGGTCGGGTGGGGTAGCAGGGGTGAGGGTGATCAGAGGGAGAGGGAGAAGGGATTGACATGTGAAAGAAGCTTGTTCCTAATTTGAACTAATAAAAAAATAAATAAAACATAAAAAGAATTATGGGTAATTTTAATTGTAAGAACTAGTTAGCAGTAAGACTGAACAATAGGCCAAACAGTTTATAATTAATATAAGTCTCTTTGTGTTTATTTGGGACTGAATGGTTGCAGGACCAGGTAAGACAGAAACTTCCACCAACAGGGAAATAGGTTATAGGTCTGAAAGAGTTATGGGGAAAAGTTGAAAAGGATTATGATCCAAATATATTTTTATAATTTCTTACAGAATTTAAAAAACAATAAATCAAAATAATCAAGATACTGTGCTGATGCATGTATATAATATTATATAATATTAAACATAATAGGACAGTCATAGAGATGAATATGTCTAATTAAAACAATGGAGAAATTGAGGCAGGAGAATTATGAATTTGAGATCAGCTTGGGATATATAGCTGGACCCTATAAAAAATGGAAAACATGAAACATAATTCTCTCCTTCTTCTTATGTATTGAGAAAGAGAGTCAATCAATAAAGAGATTCTGCACAGGTTATTTCACTTTGGGTTATAAGTTCTGAAGACACATAATAAACCACTGTCAGTAGTTCACAGACTCAGGAGTTCCCTTACTCTTTCAATGATCTCTAGTCAGGTAAAACCAGATCCTTGGTTTCAGTAGAGAAACAAATTTCAGGAGGCATCATAAAACTCTGTAAGCACCAATGGAAAAATGTATAGAGAATAAGGTACATCAACTGGGCTCATAACTGAAATTGGAACCAACCTTTGTTCCCAGGAAGCACTGGAGAAGATGTTTTCATTAGGAAAAAAAAAAAAAAGATGTGATCTTGAGTGATAGTTTTTGAACCATTTTGCTTGAAATAGGACATAGGAAGAAACTATACCATAAAGTTGTGGCATGGCTTCAGTAGGGTTCCTTCTACTGATCCACTGTGCTGACACAAAAAATGCTGACCATATCCACCAAAACCACTTTATCATGCAAAGTGACAATCAGAGAGACAAAATGGCTCTAAGTAAGTCCAAATAAAAGAAAAAGTTCTTCAAAATCAAGTAGTAGTTATCTTATTTTACTGAGTTCATGCTGATGGAATATTTTATTTCCCTTTTATAAACAACTGTTCACCTACCACTTAAACACAATCCAAAGCAGGAAAATATACATTAGCATTAATTTTATTCTTTAAATTTATATGTTATCTCTATGATATTTTTATCAATTGAGACCTATAGTTGATTTCTTGAATTATTTTCCCAACATATGCATATATAAATTAGTGGTCTTCAGGTACAACATTTGCTAGCTGTAGAAATTTATTTGATTTATACAAAGGTAGTAGCCTATATAATTTATCAAGTTCAAGGATTCTCATGAATTTACGCATACATATAATTTTAGAAAGATACAAAATGTATAATAATATAGAGCTATCTACATAGGATTCATATATTTGTTTCTCATAGGAAACAGATTTGTATCAACAGAAGATGAGAGACAAGAAGTATAATAAAATGAGAATTTATACTGGCAGAAAAAATAGAAATAAAATTTAAAAGGGACAGGAGAGATATTGTTGGATTACTTGGATAACTTAGAATTTAACAATACAGAATGAATGAGTCTGGGGAGAAAGCTTAGTCAGAAAGGCTCCAGACTGAGTTTGATTCCCAGACCCAGGGTAAACTTCACCACATATAATTGATTGGACAAGCTTCTAATCAGAGGGCTATGGAAGTGGAAGAGGCAGATGGCTTGCTGGCTAGCTATAACAGCCTACTTGATGACTTCCAGGCCAGTGAGTCATTCTACTAAATAAATAAATAAACAAACAAACAAACAAATAAATAAATAAATAAATAAAGATATGTAAAAGAGTAAGTGGTACCAGAGGAATGGCACCTGAAAATATTTTCTGGCTTCCACATGTGTACTAGTGCAACTGTATCTGCATTCACAGGAACTTGAAACACACACACACACACACACACACACACACACACACACACACACAATCTAAAGTGTGAGGAAATATTATACACTGAAACTATAAGAACATGTTCAGAGCTGGGCAACTGAGACAAAATCTTTAGAAGGTTTTGCAGCATGGCTACCTTAAAGATATAAAAATAAATATAAGACTTTATATTTGTTCTTATGACTTTATATGTGAGTTTGGATTCAGACACTGAAATCAACTGTCCTGAATGTATCAAACACCTATGTCTAATGTGAACATATATTCCATCACGCAGATATTACAGAAAGAGTCTGAAATGATGGCTTTGTCTATAAGGTCTCTCATTACCATTAATAATACTTAAAATTTTTGTTAGAGCAATAAGACAACTGAATCAGATCAAGGGGATTCAAATTAGAAAGCAAGAAGTCAAACTATCCCTATTTGCAGAAGACATTATAGTAGTAAGTGACCCTAAAAATCCCACTACAGAACTCCTACAGCTGATAAACACTTCAGCAAAGTGACTGGATACAAGCTTAACTCGAAAAATTAGTAGCCCCCTACATATAAATTTTTAAGAAAAGGAATGAGAAAGAAATAAGAGAAACAACACTCTCCATAATAGCCTCAAATAATATAAAATAATCTTAAGGTAACTTTAATCAAGCATGTAAAATACATGTGATAAAAATCTCAAGTTTGCAAAGAAAGAAATTGAAGAAGATATCAGAAGATGCTAATAGATCTCCCATGCTAATGGATTAGTAAGATTAACACAGTAAAAATGGTTATGCTACCAGCAACTATGGTTTCAACCAATTCCCCTTCAAAATTTTAACACAATTTTTTGCAGACCTTGAAAGGATAATTCTCAACTTCTTACAGGAAAAAACAAAAATCCCAGGATAGCTAAAACAATTCTGAACAATAAAAGAACTGCTGGAGGTATCATCATCATCCTTGATTCTAAGTTGTACTAGAGAACTGCAGTAATAAAAACATCATAGTATTGGAATAAAAAACTGACACATTGATGATTGGAATCAAATATTAGACCCTGGCATGCGGCCATACACCTATCTGTGGATACCTGATTTTTGATAAAGAAGCAAGAAAAAAAAGCACTGTATAAAAGAAAGCATCTTCAACATATGGCGCTGGTCTAACTGGATTTGTGCATGCAGAAGAATGTAAATAGATCCATATTTATCACCCTGCACACAATGCAAATCCAAGTAATCAGAGACCTCAACTTAAAGCCAGACACACTGAATGTGATAGAAGGAAAAGTGGAGAACATCCTTGAACAGATTGGCACAGGAGACAACTTTATGAACGGAACACCAATAGCACACGCACTAAGATCCAAGATTAATAAATGGGACAATGTGAAACTGAAAAGCTTCTGTAAGGCAAAGGACAGCTACAATTGGGCGAAGAGGCAGAACAGGAAAAGGTTTGTAACAACTCTACACGGGATAGAGGTATAATATCCAAAATATATAAAGAACTAAAGAAATTAGATATAAAGAACAGTCAAATTAAAATGGGGTGCAGTTCTAAACAAATAATTCTCAATAGAATTGCAAGTGACTGAGAAATACTTAAAGAAATGTTCAACATACTCAGCTATCAGTGAAAGGCAAATCAAAAGAGCTGAGATTCCATCATACAAAAAGAACAAGTGGCATCTCATGCTGGCAATGATGTAGAGCAAGGAGAACACTCCTCCATTGCTGGTGGGAATGCAAACTTGTGCAACCACTGTGGAAATCAATATGCATTTCTTCAGAAAATTGGGAATTGAACTACTCCAAGACCCAGCTATATCACTTGTGGGCATATACCTAAAAGACTCTCTCCATCTTTCCACAAGGACACTTGCTCAGCTGTGCTCATTGTGGCTTTATTCATATTAGTCAGAAACTGGAATCAACTGAAACTTCCCTTGTCTGAAGAATGAATGGATAAAGAAAATGTGGCACATTTATACACTCCAGTATTACTCAGCTGGTTAAATAAGTGCCATCATGAAATTTGTTGGCAAATATAAGCAACTAGAAACATAATCATCCTGAGTGAGGTAACCCAGGCTCAGAAACACAAACATCATGTGGATATTAGCTGTTTAGTAAATGATAATTATCTACAATCCATGGACTCAGAGAGGTGAGGTAAAGAAGAGGCCGGTAGGACCTCCTTTGGAAGGGGAAACAGAATAAATTTTCTGGGTGTATTGGATTTGGGGACAGGAGTAGGGAGGATCTGGTTGGTAGTATAGGAAGATAATGTGGATAGAAACAGCTGGAATCAGGTGTTCAGCATTGGTGGGATGCTGAAAATAGTGTAGTGGAAACTCCCTGAAATCTATGAGAGCAACCCTAGTGAGGATTGCTGGTAAAGGAGGATGAAGAATTTAACTGGACACTTTTTGTAGACAGGGAAGTTTTCCATTGGTTTGAATGGGTTGCATTCCTTTGAGGTGTTGGTTGAGGATGCCACATGGATCTCACTAAACTACCAAGGCTGATTCTATGACACAAGATTATTCTCTGAAAACTGACAATGTGGCCCCATTGTCAAAGATAACACCCACAGAGCTCACTGCCAGCAGCAATGCCAAGCTGGTGTGGCCATGGAGCCTTCATCCCTGTGGTCTAGTCTTTTGGCATAGGAAGGTATTCTTCAGGCTGCAGAAAGATATCTGGACACGAGCTCAGCCAATTCCACCTGCAGTTGATTCTGCATGCAAAATATGCTAGGACAATGTTGCCAGGAAACTTTTGGGAGTGGCCAACCAATGTTTGGTTTATGTTGAGGCCCACACCACAAGAGGGACCCGAGTGCTCACTTGGTCTAAACCTCTACCAGACAGTTTCACTGGTTTTCAATTCTTCCAAACAACAGCTCTCAGAGATTTTTTTCCTTGTAGTTTGGCTTGATTATTGGCTAGAATTCTTTTCAGATTGTCTTTCTTGGGAATGACTTCCTGCAGCTTGGTGTGTTTGCTCCGGGGTGGAGAGGGGGTGGGGAGGGGGTGGGGGGGTGGGGAGGCAATGAGGAGGGGGTGGGGGTGGAGTTCTAGTGAATCCAGTCAGTTTCAGGGACTTCTTGGTGCTATTTTTAGTGGTTTATGTCCTTGCAGAAAGAGATTCCCATAGAATGGAATGTTGCAACCTCAGAGAAAACTGTTACACAAGCAAATTAACGGAAACAAAACAGAGCTTGGGAAGGAAAGAAAGGCCCTACCAGGCCCAACATTCCTTTGTCCATCCATTTTCTAAGTGTAAGCTACCTAAGGCAGCAGTAGATTTCAATGTTATATTGCACTGGTTTTAGTGTGAGGCTATGGAATGAGAGTAAGAGATGTGAAAATCCATGGTCTGGAGAGAAAAAAATCCAATTATTTGAGCCAAAGTACTTACATTTAAAATCTTTCTGTCTTTCCATCCAGTCACACATTTTTATCGAAAGGCTAGCTATTATTCATCTGCATCATTATAAATTAATGAAAGAGTTACATTTTGCCTTTGGGCATTAAGGGAATATTCATCATCCTAACTACTACAATGGCTAAAACAGAGAAATTCACCGGCATTGACAAGTATTCTAGGCTCTTCTTTCCACCTGGGTGTTCTTGACATTAAGGGATGTTCTAGATTCCTGTGCTTCTTCTAGGCTTTCAACCCAAAACCACTTCCTAGTCTATAAAATGATACTTTTCTTCTGTCCATTCCTTTTCAAGAGTTACTCACACTCAAAAGACTCCTGTGAATAGCAGAAGTGCCTGGAAGGTTGTAATTTTGTGTGACATAATTCCAGTGTTGTCACAGTGCCTCTAGGTGATCTAGCTTTGTGACAAAAGAAGGGTTCCTGGCTTGTATGGATATATGTACCATGTGACATTTGCTGTTAGTGGCTGACTTCTCCATTTCTGTGTCAACTATTGATTTTAATATGGGCTAAATGATTTACTTCATCTGCTAAAAACTCAAAAGTAACACAGACTCTGTTCTTATTTTTCAGCTTTCAGACCTGTTTCCAGAATCTTTATGTTCACATTTGTATTTCTTAGGTGAAATGAGGTTGATGTTCCTATTGTGCAGATTGGTTTTTCAAACCAATAGGCCAAACTGACCTTCAGAAAAACTAGGTCCACTTGACTTGAGTAGCTGCCGTTTGTTTTTAAACTGACCAACCACAATGATGTTAATATCTTGTAGCAATGTGTTTGTGCTAAATGCTAACAGCACAAAGCTCTGCTTTTGTTTAAGCTTTGCTTACTTAGAAAGGCCATGAAGGACCTATATAAAATTTTCTTTGCTGCAGCTAGGGGTAGCATGATTCCTGCTACTCCCATAGAGAGCAGGTAGCATGGCTTCAAAATAAACTTTTGTCATGCAACACTGCAGTCTCTGTGAATGGTGAAGCTACAACATTGCTGTCATTTATAATTACATTGTAAACTATATTTCAGTGTCAAAGAGTCACAGAAATGAGTTATACACAATAGCAGTTGTAAATATAAGTATTCTACTTTCCCCAATTCACACAAAACGTTTTCAGAATATCTTACACTAATTTTGAAAACAAAATAAAGAACGAATAACACCAACAATAACAAAAAAAACAGATAAAACTGCACTCATTTATTATTGTATTCTGTGGAGTGGAAATTAAGGATAGATGAATAACAATACAGATTACTTTATCAGTCAAATAATACATCTGCAATAAGAACCATTGGTGTCTTATGAAGATATGTTTTCTAATATCTACTACACTGCCCAACACATTAGCAATAAATATTAATTTGCATGCATAGTTATATGGAGCCAAAAATATTCCAATTTTAATGATATTACTTTGTCACATTAGCTTTGGGAACAATCTCATTTTAACAATCTCATATCTGTACACAACTATGTAAAGTTCACTTTGCTGATTTGGAATTAATACAGTGACATAATTTTTCTGTGTTTACATATGTTGTCATCATACAACCTTCTTTAATCTAGAATTAAGGCTTTAAAAGCAAAATCCAGCCATAAAAGCTGCACAGAAATTGTCATATTTCCTTTTTATGTTTCTTTCTCTTCTCTTTTGTGATTCCTGCCCCAAGGTCCACCCCATCCACACTTGTAAACACCTCTACACCCAAAGGCCTAGCTTCCATCAGGTGTGTTCACGGGCTCCATTTCCCTAATAAGTTTCTTCTTTTCTTTTTCATTCTTCACCAACTGTACCTTTTGACCCCTTCATACCCACAGACTGCCTCTAGATCCCTGGCCTTAAAACTATCTTTGTTCTTGCAAGGGTTTTGGCTGGGAGGATGCTCTATCTTCCCCCATCCTCCCAGCCACCATCTATCACAACCCAACCTTAAGACCTATTCTTTGGAGGCCAATTTTTACTGCCTTACATAAACAACTCACCCCCTAGAGTTACCTGGATTACCTCCTGTCATGTAGCTCCTATGTTGTTCCAAACTAAGACATGACAGACTCTGACTCCAGACCGACAGACAAAGAAAGACATCCATATTGTCAGGTCAAACTGTTAAAAAAATTCCATGAATGATCAAGATAACATCTGTCCCATCAACCCCCTTGTCCTTTAGAAGTTCTCTTTAATAAGAACTATGTAGATAAATCCAAGGATGTAGAATTTAAAAGAACTATAATAAATTGTATCAAAAATTCAAGGAATTTAAAGTTGATTTGAATAAACACTTCATTGAACTCCAAGAGCAAAAGAAGCACCTGATGTCCAAGTAATATTTACAGAGAAGGACTTGCCTCATCACTACAGTGATGAATAAAATGATGACGATTATTCGAGATTGAATACCAAATTCAGACTCTGGCCAGGCAAGCAGGTAGGACAACTGAAGTTCTTCTGCTCTCCTTCTGCTCCTCCAAATCCAATCCCCCCAGTCTCATCCCTAGTTCTGCAGCAGAACACCTGCTGCAACCTCTTCAACCTCCCTTCCTCACCCAACCATCTCCAGTGGATTTCACAAATTTCTTCCCAAACTGTTGCCCAGATGTTTTAATCTAAGCCCCCAAAGCAAGCAGGCCCTTCCTGGGAAACTATGGGGCACTCTGACCAGGGAAAAAAGTAGGTTAACTGCAGATCTTCACATCTCCCTCCATTCCTCCAAATAAAACCCCCGGTCTCATCTCCATCTCTGGACCAGAATACCAGCAGAATACTCTCCAGTGAGTCTCATGGGTCTTCACCTTCAACCTCTCTACCTCCTTCCATCACCTTTTGCTTTTTCCCAGTCTCCAACTCCAGCAAGCACTTCCTGGGAATGAACAGGCCATTGTGACCATGGAAACAAGTAGGCTAACTTCAGATCCCCACTTCCACATCAACTCCTCCCAGTCCAATTCAACAGTATCATCCCTGGATCTGCAGCAGTCTACCTGCTAAGATCCCCCTGCCCACACTGTCATCTTGAGTGAACTACAAAGAACTTGCCTGTGGGAAATTGCCACCCCAAACTCTTGTTCTTTACTATACCCTAACTCCAGCAGGTCCTCCCTGAAAATACACAGGAGACTGCAGCTAGGGAAGCAGAACTTTTCCTTCTGCTCCTCCAAACCCAATCCCTCAGTTTCAGCCCTAGATCTGCAACAGAATACCTGCCATCAGTAACCCTATCTCTAATGGACTCCACCAATATCCCCTCCCTTGTATACTGTTCAGCTCTTAGCTTTATGCCATCACCCAGCTTCAGCAGGTGGTCCCTGGGAACTCAAAGGTGAGAAGCCAGTAGGCTAACTGCTCACCTGAGTCTCTTCTCCAAATCCAATTCCTGAGTCTCATCCCGAGTTTGGCAACAAAACACCTGTTGTAAACCTCTTCCCTTCTGCAACCATTTCCAGTGGATCACTCCCATCTTCCTCAACATGTGTCCTTTCCCCCACCCATTGCTTGCCCCATCCTCAAGTTCCAGCAGACACTAACTGGGAACCTGTAGTCCACTCACCACGGAAACATATAGTATAAATTTAGATCACTACCTTTCCTCCATTCCCCCAAGACAAATCACTGCCTCAGGCTCCTCCTCAGCTCTGTAGCAGAACATCTGCTGCAGCTCTTCCCCTGAACTTACCTCTACTGGTCCCACATCTCCCTACCCCCACGTTTCACTTTATCCCAGCCCCCAAGTCCATCAGGCACACCCTGGGAACACAGACCACTCTGACCACAGAAACAGGTGGACTAATCTGAGGGCTTCATATTTCTCTCAACTCTTCCAAATTCAACCCTCCAATCTCATGTCTAGATCTGCAGTGGACTGCTTCCTGAGACAACCCTAACCCCCTCCTCCAATTCTTGATTTATCCCATACCCCAACTCCAGTAGGAACTCCCTAGGAACCCACAGGCCACTCTGACCAGGGAAGCAAGTAGGCTAACGGCATATCTTTACCTCCTTCTCTGTCCAGCTAAGTCCAGTTCCTCAATCTCCTTCCCAGCTCTATAATAGACATTCTGCTGTGGCCTCTCCTTACTCTCTTCCCCCATTCCCAGGGGATGAACTAAGCAGATTCTGGTGGAACACCAGGATTTCATCCCTGCTGTGAAATCCTACTGCTTAACCCCAGCCTATCCCATTCCAAACTGTTAGGTCCTAATACCCAGAAACACCTTTTACCTAAATCCTAAATTGGCCACATATATCAGGATCCCAGGAGAATTTCCTACAAGACAAGATAGGACCACCACAATATCCTAAGAATCAGAGAGGAAACAGAAACCAAGTAACAAATCACTTACAAAACAAAGACAAGAACGTGTATCAGCACTTAGAATCTTCTCAATCCCAAATGCCTAGATCCCAGCCTAAAGCATAATAAATAACCAACAGGAAAATATATGTTCACTAGATTCCAGCAATCCTCACAAAGCAGGCCCTGAATATTCTGACATATGAGTAGCATAAGTAAAAGACATTAACTCTTAGTCATGAATATGACAGAGGTTGTTAAATGAAACAAATCCACCCATTAAAGAAATCTGTGAAAACAAAAACAGTGGAAGGAAATGAATAAAACAATTCAAGACCTGAAAGTGTGAATAGAATCAATAAAGAAAATCCAAACCAAGGGAAATCTCGAAATGAAAATTTAGAAATCAAATAGAAACCAGAGAAGCAAGCTTCACTAAAAAAATACAAGCAAAACTGAAAAATCTCAGAAAAATCTCAGGCTTTGAATATATGGTAGAAAAAAATGGATACATCAGTCAAATAAAGTGTGAAATATAAGAAGATCCTGGCACAAAACACCCAGGAAATCTGGGACACTGTGAAAAGGCCAAATTTAAGAATACTAGGAATAAAGGAAGAAGAACCCCAGGTCAAAGGGACAGAAAATATTTTCGGTATAATTACAGAAGAAAATTTCATTAACCTAAAGAAGAAAATGACTATTAATGTAGTAAAAGCATACTGAACACCAATAGAATGGACCAGAAAAGAAAGTCCCCATAGCAGGTAATAATAAAAACAATACTTTTATAGAACAAAGAAAGAATATTAAAAGCTGCTAGGGAAAAAGACCATATGAAAGCAGACCTGCTAGAAATATACTTAATTTCTCATTAAAGACTCTAAAAGCAAAAAAGTCCTGGAGATGTGCTTCAGACTCTAAGAGACTACAGATGCCATCTTAGACTACTATACCCAGAAAGAGTTTCAATCACTATAGATGGAGAAAATCAGATCAAATTTAAGGAGTATCTATATACAAATCCATCACTAAAGAAGTATTTAGAAAAAAACCTCCAACCTAAAGTAGTTAACTACATACAAAAAAAAAATTGAGAATAATCCCAGACCAGCAAAGCCAAAGAATGAAAGCTGGTTCTTTGAGAAAACCAACAAGATTGACAAATTGTCACCCAAATATTTAAAAGGCACAAAGAGGTTTAGTGCAGAATTCTACCAGACATGCAAAGAATAGTTAACTGGAATATTCCTTAGGATGGGGGGTGGGGAGCAGGGGAAGAGGGAAGGGAAAGGGAACTGGGATTGACATGTAAAAGAAGCTTTTTTCTCATAAAAATATAAAAAAGAGAAAGAACCATTGTATAACAATTATGTAAATCTGCTTTCTTGCCGGGCGTTGGTGGCTCATGCCTTTAATCCCAGCAGTTGGGAGGCAGAAGCAGGCAGATCTCTGTGAGTTTGAGGCCAGCCTGGTCTCCAGAGCGAGTGCCAGGATAGGCTCCAAAGCTACACAGAGAAACCCTGTCTCGAAAAAAAAATATCTACTTTCTTTTTCTTTGACCTATACCCAGAGGTCTATCAGAAACTATATAATCTTCCCTAACTTTAGGGTTTAGATTTCTAAGTTTAGAACCCTAATAAGTTCGTTTGTTTGTTGAAAAAAAGTTATTTCACAAAATAGAAACATAAGGAACATTGCTGAAAACATTTTATGAGTCCACAATCCCTGATACCCAAACCACGTAAAGACCCAATAACAAAAAAAGAGAATTACAGTCTAAGTCACATGTAAACCACACTGACTGTGGTTCAATATACAGAAATAAGGAATTGTAATCCCATATAAGCAAACTGAAAAAAAAAAACCATGATCATCTTATTAGATAGAGGAAAAGCCTTTGAAAAAACACAGAACTCCTTCATGATAAAATTCCTAGAATGTTTCAGTACAGAGGAGACATACTGAAATATAACAAAGGCACTTTTATAAATGGAAATTTAAAGCAATTCCACTAAAATCAGGAACAAGATATTGTTATCCATTTTCTCCATACTTATTAAATATATTTCTTCAATTCTTAGGCAGAGAAATAAGAAAACTGAAAGTGATCAAGGGAATACAAACCAGAAAGGATGAAGTCAAAGTATATTTATTTGCAGATAATGTGATAGTATATAAGGGTGATCCCTAAAATAACAAGAAATGCCTACAGCTAATAAATACTTTTAGCAAAATATCTGGATACAATATTAACTCAAAAAATAGTAAATCTTCTATCTACAAATGACAAAAGAATGAGGTCAAAACCAGTGTAATAATACCTTCCACAAAAGCCACAAATAATATAAAATATGTTGGGGTAAATCAAACCAAGCAACTGAAAACTTGTATGATAAAAAGTTTAAGTCACTGAAGAAAAAACTTTGAATATCATACCATAAGATGGAAAGATCATCCATGGTCATGAATTGGTGGGGCTAACCTAGCAAAGTTGGCTATCCTATTCTATTGGTAGAAATATAACTACTCAGTGCAATTCCCCTCAAATTCCCAACACAATTCTTCAAAGAACTTGAAAGATTATTCTTATCTTCTGAAGGAAATACACACACACACACACACACACACACACACTAACAGAATAGTGAAAACAAACCCAAATATTCAAAGCACCTCTACACATATCACTGTCCTTGATTTCAAGTTTTATGACAAAGCTATAGTAAAAAAACAACATTGTATTGCAACAAATACAGACATGTTGATCATTGGAATCAAACTGAAGACACATACATAAATCTGCACTTGTATAGACACATGATTTTTTATTAAACAGTTAGAAATACACATTAGGAAAAGGCAGAACATTCAACAAATAGTGCTGATAAATTTAGATGGGTGATGTAGTAGAATCCAAGTATGTCCATACTTATCACCCTGCATCAAACTTAAGTCCAAATAGATTGAAGACTTCAACATAAAACCTTCTACACTAAGCTTGATAGAAGACAAATGAGGAAAAGCCTTGAGACTCTTTGGCATAGGAGAAGTCCTTCTGAACAGAACATCAATATTGCAGGCAATAAGATCAACAATTAATAAAGGAGGAATCGTGAAGCTGGGAAACTTCTGCATGGCAAAGTTCAGAATCATTTGAATATAACAGCAACCTACAGAATATGAAAAGATTTTTATCAACTACATATCTAATACAGGGGTAATATCCAAAATATATAAAGAACAAAAACCCTAGATATCAAGAATAAAATTAATCAATTTAAGAATTGGGGTAAAGATCAAAACAGAATCTTACTAGAGGAAACTCAAATGGCTGAGGAACACTTAAGGAAGTGTACGACATTCTTAGTAATTAGAGAAAGTAAATCAAAACTACTTTGAGATTTCCTCTTAGACCAGTAGGAATCACTAAGATCAAAGGAAGCAAGTTACAGATCTTGCTGGAGAGGATGTGGAGTAAGGAGAATACTAATGCATTACTTGTGTGAGTGCAAACTTTTAATGCCACTATGGAAAACAATGTAACAATTCCTCTGGAGTACTTGAATAAATCTATCTGAATATCTCAAAGAACCATGCTCAAATATGTTCATTGCAAATCTATTCACAATTGTTAGAAATTGGAAACAACATAGATGTGCCTCACCCGAAGAATAGATAAAAAATTTTGGTACAATCACACAATTGTTTATTAGTTAGCCCTTAAAAGAAAATGACATCATGAAATTGCAGGAAATGGATGAAACTACAAAAATGATTACCCTGAGTAAGGTATCCCAAGCCTAGAAAGACAGATGTAGTATGTGTTCACTTACATCTGGATATTAGTTGCACTTCCAGTAATAACCAAGCTATGATAAACAGTTCCACATAATGTATGTACAGGACAGGGGAATAGAAGCTACAGATGGATCTCATAGGGAATGTAATTAGAATAGATGATTATGGATGGATGAATATGCTGGACTGAGGGGATCCAGTAGCGAGTGGAAGGGATATGAGTAGAGACAGATAAAATTAAGAGGGATTTGATTGGTAGTATGGAAACATAATATAGAACAATCTTCCTAACATATATAGATATATCAAGGAAATCTAAATGCAACTGTGAAATAAAGGGAAAACAGAGTCACAACTTGACTATCTCTTGTCATTAAAAAAGCTTCCATTATCAAGTTTGGGTCATAGTAATTGACTTGTTGATCAAATGAATCCTGTGGGAATCCCCAAACAGCACAGGCTGTTACCAAGACAATAGGTATATTGGATAACAAGACCTCTTTACTGAAGACAACACTTATACAACCCACGTTGAGCCAGTGCCTACAGTGAGCCTTTACCCCACAGTTCCAGCATCTTTGATTCAGGAACACACTCTATATGCTATCTAATGAAACACATGAACACCAAGACAGCCACAAACACTTTGATATAAAATGCTGCATGGCATAGTTAGGGTTCCTATTGTTGTGAAGAGCTAACATGACCATGGCAACATTTATAAAGGAAAATATTTAATTATAACTAGCTTCCAATTCAAAGGTGTAGTCCATTATCTATCATCATGGCAGGAAACATGATAGCATAGAGATAGACATGGTTCTAGAAAAGGAGCTGCAAGTTCTTCACTTTGATTCATAGACAACAGGAAGTAAACTGTATCACAGTGAGCATAGCTTGTGTGAAAGAAATCTCAAAGCCTACTCCACAGCGACACAATTCCTCCAACAAAGCCACATGTATTCCAACAAAGCTACAACTTTTTTGTTTTTGTTTTTGTTTTTTCGAAACAGGCTTTCTCTGGGTAGCTTTGGAGCCTATCCTGGCACCCGCTCTGGAGACCAGGCTGGCCTCGAACTCATAGAAATCTGCCTGCCTCTGCCTCCCGAGTGCTGGGATTAAAGGTGTTCACCACCAACGCCTGGCATGCTACAACTCTTAATACTGCCATTCCCTATGTGGGTCATTATTTTTTTCAAACCACCATTGTATACTACTTGTAAAATATGCTAGTGCAGTGGCTGCATAAAGCTTGTGGGAGTAACAAATTAATATCTGATATGATTTAAGGCCCATGCTACAAGATGGAACCTGTTCCTGACACTGCTTGAGTATCGGAGACTAAATAGCCCAGGGAACCATGTGAAATAAAATACTACCATTCTAGAAAAACAAAGTATTGACAAAACAATACCAAATGATATTCTCCTGTACTCATAGATCAATACTTGTTCAGATATCAATAGAGAAGCTTTCTCCTGTGGAAGATGGAAACAAATACAGAGACCCATAGCCAAATATTACACACACATAAACACACACACACACACACACACACACACACACACACACACACACACACGCACACACACACACACAGAGAGAGAGAGAGAGAGAGAGAGAGAGAGAGAGAGAGAGAGATCTTGTACTACTCAGCCCTAAATAGAATATATCTATCAAATCCCTCAGAACTTGTGGTACCCTGAAGAAGAGGTAGAAAGAGGTGTAGAGTCAGATGGAATGGTGGACACCAACAAAAAAAGAGCCTTGAAATAAACAAGAATAATTCTCATATGAACTCAGAGATACTGAGCAGTATTCAGATGGTCTGAAAGGATTTGTACCAGGTCATTTGTGTATATATTATTGCTTCCAGATCAGTATTTTTGTTAGATTCCTGGATGTGCTAATGAGTGGCTCTCTGATTCTTGTGTCCTTTCTTTGTATCTTTTTCTTCTTTTAGTTTTTCTTGTCCAACGCCACAACTTCAATGTGATTGTTCTAGTTTTATATTATTGTGATATATATATATATATATATATATATATATATAATCTCAGAAGTGTTTTCTTGTCTAATAGGAAATGGAAAGTTAATGTGTACAGATGGGAAGAATGGTGAAAAGTGAAAAGAGATGGGGAGGAGTAAAAAATTTAATCAAGATATGTTATGTAATAAAAGATTCTATTTTCAATAAAAGAAAAAAAACATTCGGATAACAATAGCATGGGCATGAATTTGTTATGCAGTCATTCAGGTGTCCTTGTTCTCAATTAGCTATGAAGAAGGATTATTAATGATTATATTATCTCATAAGTTTTTAATTATCATATCTAGAACTTTAGAAATTAATTTAGGGACTGAATAGGCTTAAGTGGACAAGAATTCTTGTTTCATAATTATAGAAAAAGGGAATATCATGTTCTGTACTCTCTCTAAAAATATATAGTGTATACAAAAATATAATAAACATATGATATTAATATAAGTAAAAAATATAAATATAATAAATATTATTTATAAATGTAATATAAAAAGTATTTTGGCTATATGAGTCACCTCTTTCTAATAAATGCAATAATTTTTTGTAAATGGTAGCAATAGTAAGTAATCACAAATTTATTATTCAGGGATTTGTTTGGTCAGAAATAAAGGATAACTTGACATTTAAAAAAAGAAAACCAAATCAGAAAACAATATAGAAACTTTGAAGTGAACATCACCCGAAATGAGGTTAGAATTTGTACCAGTTAGAAACCTTACCCCTAGAATGACTCCAGCAGAAGATAAAATCTCAAGACTCAAATACAAAGCAGAGGACCTAGACCAAATAAGTAAAGAATACTATTAATTCTAAAATGTACAGGAAAGGAAGAGCTAGGAAACATGAGATGCTAGCAAAAGAACAAAATCTCAAGTTAAAGGCATAGATAAGGAAAAGGGATTCCAGAGTAAATGGTATTGAACAGATAGATCTTAGGAGGAAAGAAATCCCAAACAGAAGAAAAGTATAAAAGAACTTACAGATCCCCAACTAGAGAAGAGTATAAAAGGCATAGCATGGTTAAAACACTGAACATAATCTACAAGGAAAAATACTGAAAGCAGCAAGAGAAAAAAAAGTTGTATATAAAGGGAAACAAATTAGAATAACACCTGGTTTCTCAATGGAAGTTCGGAAAGCCAAAATAGCCTGGAACAATATACTCCAAATTATAGAAACCTATGATGGCTAATCTAGACTATTGTATCCAGAAAAATATCTGTCATAGTTGAAGAGGAAAGAATAGCTTTCTGTGATATGAAGCGTGTTTTTAAAAATATATATCAAATGAAAAGTTGCTATGTAACACAATAAAGAAGACCCAGAGACAGATATTGGGGTTCAAACTGAAGATCAGGGAAACAAAGCAGCCAAGATACCAGAGAGCTCTTACATGTAACAGGGCTGCGTTGTTTCTATTCTCACTGTGGCTAAAGAATGAATGCCTCCTAATTTCAGTGTGGCTGGAAAACAAATGCCTCATCTACTTAAAACGGAAGACCCTGCTTCTATCATTTATACCCTTCTAGTGTTGGGATTAAAGGAGTGTGATCTGTTACTCTGTTAGACTGATTCAATCTTGGGCATCTCTGGGTGGCTTTGAACTCAGAGAAATTCCTCTATCCCTTAATTCTGAGTGAGAGGATTAAAGGTGTATATCACCACCTCCTAGCTTCTGGCTTCTGGGATGAAAGGTGTGTGAGTGGCTTCTATGGCTTGTGGCTGACTTTGCATTCAGAATCATCAGGTAAACTTTAAATCTTAAATAATATATCACTACACTGTTAAAGAGAAGCCTGGGGCAATATTTCAGAAAGAAAGAAACAAACACAGCCAAGAAACCCTATATTCTATGATTCTATAATTAATAAAATGAAGACACAATAATCAACAGAAAAATAAAATAAAACACCAAAATGATTACAATCATCACACACTAGCAATAATAATTTCAAGTATTAGAAACTTCCTAGCTGAATGGATTAAGATATAAATTTCCATTTTATGGTATCTACAAGTAATCCATCTTAGCTTTAAAGTTTGGCTCTACCTTAAGGGATTGGATAGAAAAAGTATTTGAAGCAAGCATGCATTATCATTGTAATATTGGACAAAATAGAATTCAAACTAAAAGGACACTTCATTCTAATCAAGGTGTCATTCATGCAGAAAGAGACTTTGACAAAATCCAATATGCCTTCATGATGAAACTCCTAGAGAGAGTGAAACTAGTGGGAACATGTGTCAATCTAATAAAGATTATGCATCATGAACTGAAGGTGATGTTATCCTAAAGGGAGAAAAGTAGGAATCCCATTAAAATCAGGAAAGTGACAGTGCCATTTGTTCTCCCTACACCTTTCCGACGTGGTATGTAAAGCAATAAGACGACAAAGGAAGTTAAAGGCATACAAATAGGAACAGAAGTGAAATTATCTCTATTTCAGATGATTTCATATTATACATATGTGACATCACAAATTTCACTAGAAAGCTTACAGAAACATCAATGATTTCAACAAAATATCTGTGTACACAATAAACTTAACAAAAAATCAGTTCAATATCCTTTCTGTATACCACCAACAAACACAATAAGACTATGTCCAATCTCAAAATATATTTTGATAGCTTTAATTATGAAAACTGTACAATTAAAACTGTAAATTTGTGAAAAAGGAGACTGACAAATGCATGAGAAAATGAAGAGACATTCCATGTTCATGGATTGGTAAAATTAAGATTATGAAAGTGATCATTGTACCAAAAGCAAGTTACAGATTCAATGCAATCTTACTAAAATAAACACAATATTCTCCTCAGAAATTGAATAAAAATCTAAAAATTCATATGGAACTACAACAGACCCTGGATAGCCAAAGAAATAATGACCTAAGAAGATTATACTATGTAGATCTCCCATTCCAGATGTCAATATATATTATAGACCTATTGTAATTAATACAATATGACTGTCTCAACAACAGACTTGTAGAACAAGGAAATAAAACAGGAGACACTAACATGTGAACACAAACTACAGCCATCTGATATTTGACAAAGCGGCCAAAAAGAAACACCAGAGAAAAGACAGCATCTTCAACAAATGGTGGTGGGAAAACTCATGTCCATGTACAGAACAATAAAATTAGATACACATTTGTTACTCTTGGAAAAAATCCCAAATAATGTATCTACAAAACAGCTCCACAACTAAATCTCAGGGAGTATTATGGAAGAGAAAAAGAAAGCTTCTAAGAGCCAGAGGATCAGGGAGTTTGCTATGAGACTATGTTCTCTAGTAATGTCAGAAGATACACACAGTGTCTCAACAATGTGGCTGCCTAAACATGAGCTGAACATGAACGACAATATACATACCAAAAAGATGGGGGAAAAATTAAAGTCTTTCCCAGGGAAGAGCAGATAAACTGATTGTTAAATATTAATGGTTGATGAGGAAATACTATGAAAGTACTTTGCATATCATCAATGGAGTGTAACAACTTATCATAAATGTATTTGTTTTTAACAATTATTATAAAAACTTTTAAAGAAGTTTACAACAGCAAAATTATAGATTTATACCATTTGGAGAGGTGTACAAGGCAGCAATGTAGTTGTTGAATTTTGTGCATATTGGATTAATTACATACTAATAGTTATTAAATAATTTTCCCTTAGCAATCCTTTACCTCAATCATTCCTTCTTAATGTTGAATACGTTGTATAACCATTGGAGTCACTCAGAATTCTGTAAACATATTCATTTCAGTTTCTGGGGTGAACATTTCTATGTCTGAGCTCTTCTCTAATCTGAACTCCTTCCTTCTGTCTTGTCCCTGTTGTATTCAGCTCTGTGAAATGACATCAGCCGAACATAGGACAATGCATAATATTAATGTTTGAGAAAAGAGAATCAGAATCATATTAACTATTTCGGTAATTACCTCATATATGAATATCAGGCATGAGAGAAAGTACAAATGAATTGGTATTGTAGATATGTTGAGTAAGTATTACAGGCAAGCACAGAGAGACAATGTTATCCTCATATACTCAATAGGATGTCATGTAGAAGGCTATTTGCTCTCCATCCAAACATTTATTTTGGAAAAAAAAACTAAACATGCATTTTTCAGTGAATTATTCTTAGCATCAAAACAGAAATCAGCAAAATTAGAAAATCAGGAACAAATATAAAAACTCACAATGATGCAAAATTCTTCTGCTACATTTTATTACTTAATGATATTAAAATAATACAACATTTTCTTTCAATGGTTACTTATCTCCCTAATAGTGAGCAGAATAAAACAAAAGAGATGACTACAATGAACACTGCAACAATGGTTATTTGACAATGAGGTTGACTGCTCTAAGTAGTACATATTAGTCTTTTGTTTCCTACAGAGATACTGCTGGTCTCAATTAATTATCGTTTGAATAGCATTTAGTGATCCTTAGTTAAAATATGCAAACCATTGCAGAAACATATCATTGTACTTCCTCTAAAAGGCAGCTCGACTGATAAGGTATGCTGCCCTTGACTGAGCATGCTGTCATGTCATTTTAAGATCCTTTTTCTCTATCTTTGTTTCCATGATTGTCCTCTCAATTCTGAAACTCAGATACAGCAGCAGCACATTTCAGCTCTTAATACTTCAATACATGCTTCACTATGCCACAAAATTAAACTCATTTCATGGATAATTATATAATAAATAATGAGTTGATTTGCTTTAAAAATTAAATACTTAGATATGACTATGTATAGTATTTAGCATGAGAAATGGCAAGTTTTTCAGGAAAATATATCATAAAAATTAAGGTTAGACAAATAATGCATCTCAAATAAATAATTATAGGCTTAAGTTAAAAAAAATGCTGCCAGAATGGCAAGATTTAAATGATTACAAAATAGAATTTTTTAATTTATTAATGTAAGTCTAACAAGTTAGCATGTATGGAAAAACTGTATGAAAGAATACATACATGTTAAAAAATACATTCACAAAAAGGAAAATTTGATTTCCAGGGCATTAGGCATTCTTGCTTTCTTAATGTTATATACTATAGAACACTTTCTGAATATTCAATTGAGTGAAGAAATCTTCACTTTTTCATTTTTCAAATGCTACATCTGTCCATTGCCATGGAGTGTGAAAATTTTGGGGACACAAAGGAAATATATCTTTCTGTGGAAATCAGTCAATATACTGTAAACCATTAGCTTATAAACTTTGTCTTTATTTTTCATATGTTTGTGAAGGATAAAGAATCCTTTTAGAACATATCATTTTGGCTCCCTTGGTGATAACTCAAATTCGTGTATACGCTAAATAGTATGGTTCAAATAGTGTTGTTTTTAATTAGTTCTTCCTACAGCAATAACATATACACACGAGAAAAAATTGCTGCTCATTTAAATTACCATTTCAACTTAATTTAGATCCAGATGAAATAATTTTACTTCCATGAGTTATTAAGAATTTCCCAGTTTGTAAATGTACAGAAAAGTTATTTTTTCTTTTTTTAACATTTTTTATTAGAAATAAAATTATTTACATGTCAATCCCAGGTCCCTCTCCCTCCCCTCCTCCCCTGTCCCCCCCCCAACTAATGCCCTACTCATCCTATATACTTTCTGCTCCGCAGGAAAGGTGAGGCTTTCCATAGGGGATCTTCAAAGTCTGTCATATTCTTTGGGATAGGGCCTAAGCCAACCCCCTTGTGTCTAGGCTCAGGGAGTATCCCTCCATGTGGGATGAGCTCCTAAAGACCATTCCTAGGGTAGCAATAAGTACTGATCCACTACAAGAGGACCCATAGATTTCCAAGGTCTTTTCACTGAGTACCACATTCAGGGGGTCTGGATCAGGCCAATGCTGGTTTCCCAGCTATCAGTCTGGGGACAAAGAGTTTCCCCTTGTTCAGGTCAGCTGTTTCTGTGGGTTTCACCAGCCTGGTAAGGACTCCTTTGCACAACAGTCCTCCTTCTCAGCATCTGTATTTCAGTTCAGTTCAAGGTTTAGCTTTGGGTGTCTGCTTCTACTTCCACCAGCTGATGGATGAGGGCTATACCATGGCATATGAATTAGTCATCAATCTCATTATCAGGAGAGGGCATTTAAGGTAGCCTCTTCTCTGTTGCTTAGATTGTTAGTTGGTGTCATCTTTGCAGCTCTCCAGACATTTCCTTAGTGCCTGATTTCTCTTTAAACTTATAAGGTCTCCCTCTATTATATTATCTCTTATCTTGCTCTCTTCTGTTCTTCCCGCAACTCAACCTAACTTTCCCATCATGTCTTCCTCACCGCTCCTCTTCTCCCCTTCTCATTCTCCTAGTTCCCCCCCCCACCAATGCTCCCAATATGCTCAGGAGATCTTGTCCCTTTCCCCTTCTCCAGGGGACACTGTATGTCTCTCTTAGGGTCCTCCATGTTTACCACCTCTCCAGCAGCCTAGGCTGCAGGCTGACAATCCTTTACTCTATATCTAAATTCCACATATGAGTGAGTACATACAATGACTGTCTTCTTGTGACTGGGTTACCATGCTCACAATGGTTTCTTCTAGTTCTATCCATTTGCCTGCGAATTTCAAGATTCCATTGCCTTTTTTTTTTTCCCATTGAGTAGTATTCTATTGTGGAATGTGCCACATTTTTTCTATCCATTCTTCAGTTGAGGGGCATCTTGTTTGTTTCCAGGTTCTGGCTATTACAAATAATGCTGCTATGAACATACTTGAGCAGATGTCTGTAGGGAGACACTGTAACCATGCCTCCTAAGGGCTGGCTTGAGGTGGGCCTGACCATGCCTGTTAAGGTGTGGTCAATGTGAGGTCAGAGTGATGCGGAATGGGCTCTTAAGGACATCGAGGACATGGGACATACTCTTCCTTTGCTGCCCCTTCTCCCTGGCCTCGCTGCTCTGGCTTGCGTTTGGCTGGTATTTGTCTGAATAAAGGTATCTTGAATCTACAAGCCTTCTCCTTCAGATGTCCTTGTTGTATGAATGTCATTCTTTGGGGTATATACCTAAGAGTGGAATTGCTGGATGTTGTGGTAGACTGATTCCCATTTTCCTGAGGAATCGCCATACAGATTTCCAAAGTGGCTGTACAAGTTGGCACTCCCACCAGCAGTGGAGGAGTGTTCCCCTTTCTCCACATCCTCTCCAGCATAAACTGTCATTGGTGTTTTTGATTTTAGCCATTCTGACAGGAGTAAAATGATATCTCAGAGTTGTTTTGATTTGCATTTCCTGGATGGCTATGGATGTTGAACAATTTCTTATGTGTCTTTCAGCCATTTTAGATTCCTCTAATGAGAATTGTCTATTTAGGTCTTTTTGATTGGATTATTTAGTGTTTTGGAGACTAGCTTCTTGAGTGATTTGTAAATTTTGGAAATCAGCCCTCTGTTGGATGTGGGTTTGGTGAATATCTTTTCCCATTCCGTAAGCTGTCATTTTGTCTTACTGACTGTATCCTTTGCCTTACAGAAGCTTCTCAGTTTCAGAGGTCCCATTTATTAACTGTGGATCTCAGTGTCTTTGCTACTGGTGTTATGTTCAGGAAGCAGTCTCCTGTACCAATTCATTCAAGGGTATTTCCTAATTTCTCTTCTAATAAGTTCAGAGTGGCTGGGTTTATGTTGAGGTCTTTGATTCATTTGGACTTAAGTTTTATGCATGGCAATAGACATGGATCTGTCTGTAGTCTTCATCATTTGTTGAAGATGCTTTCATTATTCCAGTGTATAGCTTTGGCTTCTTTGTGAAAAATCATGTGTTCATAGGTGTGCTGGTTGATATCAAGTTTTCAATTCAATTCCATTGGTCTATCTGTCTATTTTTGTGCCAATACCAAGCTGTTTGCAGGATTATAGCTCTGTAATAGACCTTGAAATCAGGGATAGTAATGCCTCTGGAAGTTCTTTTATTGTACAGGGTTGTTTGTACTATCCTGGGTGTTTTGTTTTTCCATATAAAGTTAAGCATTGTTTTTGATGGGAATTGCATTGAATCTGTAGATTTCTTTGGGCAAGATTGTCATTTTTACTATGTTGATCCTACCTGTCCAAGAACATGGGAGATACTTCCATTTTCTGGTATCTTCTTTACTTTCTTTCTTTATAGTCTCAAAACTCTTAATATACAGGTCTTTCACTTTTTTGGGTAGTGTTACCCCAAGGTATTTTATGTTGTTTGTGGCAATTGTAAATGGTGATGTTTCTCTGATTTCTTTCTCAGCACATTTGTCAAGTATATATAGTAGGGGTACTGTGTTTTTTTTTTTTTTCAGTTAATCTTGTATCCTGCTACTTTGCTGAAGGTGTATATTAGCTGTAGAAGCTCCTTGGTAGAGTTTTTTTGGTCACTTATGTAGACTATCATATCATCTGCAAACAGTGAAAGCTTGACTTCTTCCTTTCCAATTTGTATCCCCTTGATCTCCTTTTATTGTCTTATTGCTTTAGCTAGAACTTCAAGGACAATATTGAAGAGATATGGAGAGAGTGTACAGCCTTGTCTTGTCCCAGATTTTAGAGGAATAGCTTTAAAAAGTTCTTTATTACATTGTTATTTCCTGGCAATAGAGTTTTACTACCATATAAAAACAGAGATTAAAAGTTAGGTGAATGCTTTGTTAGATTAGGCTGTGATGTTAATAATGTACTGCATAAAGCTAATAAAGATACCTGCTGATACTGACTGAGGATATTTGTGGATCCTGTATGGAGAACCATAACTATATGACATCTCCACATACAATAGTACTGATGTTTTTCAGTTCGATGATATATTATTACTTTGATTGCAAACCCTACTAAATCTGTTTAAAAGTGTATGTTACATTTTTTACTAAAAGATTCTGCCAATATTCAAGAGCAATGGATTTCATATGTGTGTATAAATAGCAGGATGATTTTTTTAAATCTTTTTTTCTTTCTCTCCATTTTTATTTAAATTAGAAATAAGATTATTTTACATTTCAATCCTAGTTCCCTCTCCCTCCCCTGATCACCTGCCCCCTCCAAATAACCCCCTACCTGTCTCTTATCCTTTGTGATCTCCAGAGTGAGACCTTCCATAGGTGATCCTCAGAGTCTGTCATGTTCTTTGTGATAGGGCCTAGGCCTACCACCTTGTGTCTAGGCTCAGAGAGTATCCCCTTTTGTGGAATGGGCTCCCAATGTCTATTCCTATACTAGGGATAAGTACTGATCTACTATAAAAGGCCCCATAGATTTCAGAGGTCTCCTCACTGACACCCACATTCATGGGGTCTGGATCAGTCCCATGCTGGTTTCCTGGCTATCAATCTGGGAACCAAGAGTTCCCCCTTGTTCAGGTCAGCTGTTTCTGTGGGGTTCACCAGCCTGGTGTGGACCCATTTGATCACCACTCCTCCTTCTTTGCAACTGAATTCCACTTCAGTTCAGTGTTTACCTATTGGTATCTTCTTCCACTTTCACCAGCTGCTGGAAGACAGCTATAGGATGGCATATAAGTCAGTCATCAATCTCACTATCAGGGGAGGGCATTTAAGGTAGAATCTCCTCTGTAGCTTAGATTGTTACTTAATGTCATCTTTGTAGATCTAGAGACATTTCCCTAGAGCCTGATTTCTCTTGAAACCTATAATGTCTCCCTGAATTATGGTATCTCTTATCTTGTTCTCCTCTATTCTTCCCCCAACTCAAACTACATGCTCCCTCATATCCTCCTCACCCCTTCTCTTCTCCACTTCTCATTTTCCTATCTATCTCTCCCCTCATCCCATGCTCCCAATTTGCTCAGGAGATCTTGTCCCTTTCCCCATCTCCAGGGACCATGCATGAATGTCTTAGTGTACTCCTTTTTTACTAGCTTCTCTGGCAGTGTGGGTTGTAGGCTGGTAATCCTTTATGTCTAAAATCCACATATGAGTGAGTATATACCATGAATGTCTTTTTGTGACTGGGTTACCTCACTCATAATGGTTTCTTCTGGTTCCATCCATTTGCCTGAGAATTTCAAAATGCCATTGTTTTTTCTGCTGAGTAGTACTCCACTGTGTAAATGTACCACATTTTCTCTATCCATTCTTCAGTTGAGGGACATTTAGGATACTTCCAGGTTCTGGCTATTACAAATAGTGCTGCTATGAACATAATTGAACAGATGCCCTTGTTGTATGAATGTGCTTCTTTGGGGTATATGCCTAAGAGTTGAATTGCTGGTTCTTGTGGTAGACTGATTCCCATTGTTCTGAGGAGTCACCATACTAATTTTCAAAGTGGCTGTATGATTTGCCACTCCCACCAGCAGTGGAGGAGTGTTCCCCTTCCTCCAAATCCTCTCCAGCATAAACTGTCATTAGTGTTTTTGATTTTAGCCATTCTGACAGGGTAATATGGTATCTCAGAGTTGTTTTGATTTGCAATTTCCTGATGGCTCAGGATGTTGAACACTTTCTTATGTGTCTTTCAGCAATTTTAGATTACTGTATTTAGAATTGTCTATATATTTCTGTACCCCAATTTTTATATGGATTGTTTGGTGTTTTGGAGACTAGCTTCTTGAGTGATTTGTATATTTTGGAAATCAGCCCTCTGTCAGATGTGGGGTTGATGAATATCTTTTTCCAATCCATGGGCTGTCCTTTTGTCTTGTTGACTGTGTCCTTTGCCTTACAGAAGCTTCTCAGTTTCAGGAGGTCCCATTTATCAATTGTTGATCTCAATGTGTGTGCTACTGGTGTAATGTTCAGGAATTGTTCTCCTGTAACAATTAATTCAAGGGTATTTCCAACTTTGTCTTCCAATAGGTTCAGTTGGATTTATGTTGAGGCCTTTCATGCATTTTGACTTAAGTTTTGCACATGGTGATAGACATGGATCTATCTGCAGTCTTCTACATGCCAGCATCCAATTATGGCAGCACCATTTGTTGAAGATGCTTTCTTTATTCCAGTGTATAACTTCTGCTTCTTTGTCAAAAATCAGGTGTTCATAGTTGTGTGGGTTAATATCAGGGTTTTAAACTCTATTCCATTTGTCTACCTGTCTGTTTTTGTCCTAATATCAATATTTTCAGGACTAAAGCTCTGTAATAGAGCTTGAAGTCAGGGATGGTGATGCCTCCAAAAGTTCCTTTATTGTATAGCATTGTTTTGGCTATCCTGGGTCTTTTGTCTTTCCTCATAATGTTGGGAATTGTTTTTTCAAGTTCTGTGAAGAATTGTGTGGGGATTTTGATGGGGACTGCATTGAATCTGTAGATTGCTTTTGGCAAGATTGTCATTTTTACTATGTTGATCCTACCTATCCAAGAGCATGAGAGATCTTACCATTTTCTGGTATCTTCTTTAATTTTTTTCTTTAGAGATTCAAAATTCTTATGGTACAAGTCTTTCATTTTTTTTTGTTAGTGTTACTCAATGGCATCTTTGTGGTTCTTTGGCTCATAAACTTTTTTAGCACATTTTGTTTTGTTTATCCCTTTCTCTCTCTTTTACTGGTACAAATAACATTACTAGCCAGATTCCTCAGGAACTGGGACAAAGGTAACCTCACCACCTTCTTACAGGAAATAACAGCTTTATGCAATGAGGTTTTGGAGAACAGATTAGGTCAGGCCACAATTTTGCACCAAGTGGAACAGAAATTGGATGATAAACTTGGCTCTGTGTCCAATATGCTAAAGACAGAGCTGTCTGTTACCCAAGATGAGATGCAGCATTTTTATGATAAGATAAACACAGAAATCCTCCATGTCTGAGGCATTAGAGGCTAGGCTGTCAGAGTACCGTGATGAACTAAAGAATATCTGTACCCAGCTAGAAACTCAGATAGGCTCTGTGACCCAGAAACTAGATGCAAAGATGCAAAATACTCAGGATAGGTTTGAACAATTGGACAATTCAATTCAACCAATTATTGAAGCATCTAATGTAACATATCACAAATTTGAATCTATGTTCAAATGTTTGGAAGATAATTTACAGAACAGGGCTGACAGATTAAATAGGTCCATATGTTTCGATTGCTGAGGACTCAAAATCAGCAAATCATGACCTCAAAACTAGACTCCAATACCTAGAAGGCAGTTTCCATGCCACCCAGATGCTGTCTAAAGACAAGCATATTAAAGACCTAGAAAAACATGTAGAGGTGCAGTTAGAGGAATTAACAGATTCACTAACATGCTTGGAATCTTTTGTGATGCAGGAAATTGAAACTTTTCATGAGGATATCATTAGTAGGCTTAAGGATCATTGGGATGTCTCAGAGGCAGAATCACTCCAATCCGAGGAACCTACTGCACCCATGTATCATGACTATTCTTCTAAGGTTGTTACTCATATGCCATTAGTCTACCCAGCTCCCATGGTAGTAATGCCAGCTTCTAAGAAACACCCTCAGCGACAGATGGCTTATGTATGGCAACCTATACAGCTGAAGGATCTTAAAATATTAAAGAATCAGTTGTCTCATATGGTCTCCATAGCCCATATGTCAAACAGCTATTACATTCATGGGCAGCCTTTATCAGGGTGACACCCACAAATTGGGAACAATTGGTGGCAGCTGTACTTGAGATTTCATGCCTAATGGCAGTGGAAGTCATTTGTCAGGGAAGAAGTGAAGCTCCTTGAGTGTCAAGGCATAAAGGATGGTTATAAAGCCCCTCTAGATAAGATTCTTGGTGAGGGTATTTATGCTAACCCACAGGCTCAGGCTGAATATGTTGACCATATTCTGTCTCTATGCAGGAAAGTAAACACCTGGGATAAGGTTCGAGAGCCAGGAGAACGCCTAGAAGCTTATACTAGAATAGAACAGGGGCCTACAGAACAGTTCCAGGACTTCTTGCAAAGGTTAACTAGGCCAGTAGAATTACAGGTAACAGATCCAGAAACAAGACAATCAATTATATATTCAATAGCTTATGAAAATGCAAACCCAATATGCAAAAGAATACTTTTGCCTTTAAAGATCAGATCAGCTCTGCTAGAAGAATGAGTTTTACATGCATCCAACATTGACTATAATGTGCAAGATACTGGAGCTTGGGTAAGAGAAGCCATCTCGAAAGGTTTAAAAAGGCAACAGGAGATTAAAAGTTCTAGAGGTGAGGACCCAAGGGCTTGGGAAGGAGAAACACCTTAAAGAGGTCAACATAGGTACCAAAAGGCTAGATGTTATTACTACTATGAACCAGAACTTTGGGTAGGAAGAGTCTTCCCCAGGAGACCACAAAGGCGCCAGGAACCTAGATGTTTCAGCTGTGGTAGAATGGGGCATATCAAGTGAATTTGAAGACAAAGGTATTCTAACAATGCCTCAAATCGAAGGCCATTGCTTCTGGATTGTGCGGAAAATGTGGTAAGGGCAGGCACTGGACCAATGAATGTAGATTGAGCAGAGACATGCAAGGAAACCCCTTAAGGCTGGGAAACCCCGAGAGGGTCTCAAGAAGGAACCACATCCAGAAAGTTCCAGTCATTCTCAGTAGCAGTGGAAGACAATTTCTCACAGGACTAATAGATAGTTCTTTGCCTATTGTGAAAAATAATACTGCTCTAGATGGTAGTTTGGCTAGCGATGAAGAATCAAATGTGACTGAACAAAATGAGAAATGCATATTTTGGCAAACTTCTATTAATGATAAAATTCCTCAGTTGAAAGTGAAAATTAATAATAAAGTTATTACTGGCTTAGTAGACACTGGGGTGGATGTGCCTATTATTACCCAAAAGTCTTGCCCTCAGAAATGGCCTCTTAGAGAGGTGAATGTACAATTTTTAGGAATTGGAACTCTATCTAGAGTTTGACAGTGTTAACTCGGTGGTCTGCATTGGACCAGAGGGACAGAAAGGGAGACTGAAACCATACATGGCAGATATAGCTATAAAACTCTGGGGTTGTGATCTTTTATAGCAATACAATACTCAGATTAATATTCCTCCAGTGTTGGATACAAATTATGTACAATATTTGGATGGTAGAAAGGATCTGGTAAGATGCTATGGAAAACAGTTACCAGCCATCAAGTCTGTACAGAAACTAGGTACAAATGATAGACCATCAGAGGAGTCAAAGGCCCTGCCATTGAAGTGGCTTATAGATGAACCTGTTTGCCTCAGAAAAATGCCTATGACTTCTGAGAACCTAGAGGCTTTAGAGAACAGCTAGAGGCTGGACACATAGAGGAGTCTACCAGGCCTTGGAATTCTCCTGTATTTGTTATCAAAAGGAAATCAGGTAAGTGGAGAATGCTGACAAACCTGAGAGACATAAATAAGGTAATTCAACCAATGGGCCCTCTGCAACCTTTAATGCCATTGCCTTCCTTGGTACCTAAAGGATGGCCTATCATAGTCATCAATCTAAAAGACTTTTTTCACAATACCATTACAGAAAAATGATAGAGAAAAATTTGCATTTACTGTACCAACTGACTAGAAAAAGATCCAGCAGAAATTATAGTACTTTTAACTAATGAGGAAATTTCCTCCTTGTGGAAGGATAATGAATATTGGCAAATAGCTCTTACTGACTTTTTGGGAATGATTAGTAACAACTATCCAAAACTGACATAATTAAATTCATAAAAATGACAGTCTGGATTCTTTCAAATATTGTAAGATAGACTCCCATTTCTGGAGTTCTTACCTTCTACACTGAAGCCAACAGATCAGGTAAGGCAGGTTATAAAGTAAGTGAGGTAAGTAAAGTAGTTCAAAGTCCATATACATCTGTACAGAAGGCAGAATTATATGCAATTCTTATGAAGAGAAGGTAGCTATAACCATAAAAAAAAGGAATGTGCCATACAGTAAACTTTACAGCAGTAACTCAGAGAACTCTATTTCTTTATTTCCTAGTCCCTATTCCATTAAACCAATGCTAGATTTAGAGGTGGATTTCGCTTTTCTCTAAAATCAAAGCACGTTGTTTAACTAAACTTAAGAGTTTCTGTATTGTATCAAGAAGCCAATTGATGTAATACAGAATAAGAGAAGAATTTGGGGACTGTCTTTGTCTTTTCTTGGCTTTCTTTCAATGTGTACACCCTCTCATAATCATTATTCTCCCTTGGTTGCCTTTCCCAGTATGTGTACATATACAAGCAAACATTTCTCTGCTAACTGTTTATGTTTGAGTCCCACACAGCCAATGAAGACCTGCCTGACAGTAATTCCTGTATACTGGGAAAGAAAATGGGCCCCACCTCCTCGACTGCACTGGATCCAACTTTCCCCATTTCAACTGACACTGCAGCCAGATGTTCGGGTACTGACTTCAATCCAGTTGAGGATTTCAAATGAGATCTTCAAACCAGTGAATCCCATCTACCATGGACTGGGTACAATCCATTCAAGACTTTCATTGCACTAACATTTTCTTCCTACAGGATCCCACAAGGCTGTTGTCATCCTATTTCAGCAGGAAGTAACTTGGAGGATGCTATGCCCCCATTTCCCGAATTGTTGTCACTTAGGATAGTGTATATACCTAGTTAGGGTTAGCTTCCTATTGTTTATGATTGGGATTGGAAGAAGGTGTTCAGGCTTGGACACCTCTTTCAGATGACTTTAGAGTTTAGTTAAAATAGACATAGGTAGGATGTGACATAAGCAGATTGTTGTATCTTCTTATATTTCAACTTCATGATTGTTAATTTTGGATACTTTACACTGTTAAGTTTTAATCCACTTTTAGACTAAAAGGGGGATCGTAGGGGATGCTGTAGCCATGCCTGCTTAGGGGCTGGCTACAGGTGTGCCTGACCACGCCTATGAGGGCGTGGTCAGGGTGAGGTAGGGAAAGTTTAAGAGTGAGGCAGCTCTGCTTTTGGTTTCATCTTTGGCTTGCTGTACTTACTGCTGTCCTGCCAACTGGCTAAGTCACTCTCTAAGTAAGGCTTTTCCCTATTAAATTCCCTTGTACTTTTACCTGGCTCCAAATTGGTAATTTCCCACATTAGGAGGGTGTAGCAGGAGTCTCTTCCTCTACTGGGAGTTACGGGTCCAAGGTTCCCTTTGGTAGATTCAAACAGTTCCAATACTCTGATGTCTGCCCTCTTCTCATGGATGGAGGGAAGACTGGTCCTGGGGCCTTGGCAGTCTGTGGGTGTGTTGGATCCCACCAAGTTTAGATCTCATGAGCAGTCCTCTGGCCTCAGGTGTCCCCGAGCATGGCAGAGCATGGCAGTGGAACCCAGGATGATTTTTTTAAAGTCAGAGCATTTTGTCAAAAGAAAGGATAAGAGAGCACCATTTATGCTATTTAAATTACATAGTTGCTCAACATCTAACTGACTGTTGTAATTAGGAATACAATGTAAAATGAGAATAAGGTAAAACTTTTAAATAAAATGTAACACAATATTTATTTTTGATATTTTGGAAGGAACTGCACTTAATTTTCATTCTTAAATCATAGAAAAAGAATTATTTCAATGTATACTGTGTTGAAAGATGGTTAAACTATGTAATCTCTGCTGAGTTTTTGTGTATAGAACAAAGATATAAATAATTTATGAGGACACACTCTCAAGTCATAATTTTGGGTGTCAACTGAACACCACTTCAGCACAATTATGCTCTTGGATGCATTGTATAATTTTATTTTTTCACAAACATTTGTGGATTTGTTTCTCATAGATATTAGAAAATGGAGGCTCAGTTCTCACATGTGACATTTGTCAAAGTTGAATAAAGCTGACAAAAGTGCTGAAGCCATGGGAGATTTTGAGCAATATCTAGAACAATAGTGAGAACTTGTGGTAAACTGTATTTTATTGAATCTGTCCAGATACAAAAGTACAATTAAAAGGAGAAGGTGAAAATAGGTAGAAGAAAAAGAAACTTTGAATAGAATCAGGTAGTGAAAAATTAGAATTAGAAATTGTTAATGTGTCTAGGCCATCTAATACTAGTAATTATCAGGTCCTAATGTCAAGCTCCTACCCTCTCAGAGACGCTGGAAAATAGAAAAACCTCTTTGCATGTGCTTCCTGGAACAAAGTAAAACATATTCTGCTGTATATGACATATTTTGAAGGTATTAATGTTGAAGTTATCATCTCGGGAACATAACAGCATAAACTGTTAGGAACTATAGTGGTGTTTGTTCAGGTCTCTGAATACTTGGCAGAAGAAAAGACTTATCATTGTTTCTAAGATTCTTGGCATTTATTAAAAACTAAAATAAAAACTAATTTCAGTCACAAAATGACAAACAGAGCATGTACTCAATTATATATGAATTTTAGACATAGAGCAACGTATTATCAGACTACAATCCTCTTCACCAAAGAAACTAGAAAACAAGAAAGACTCTAAGGGAAAAAATGCATGGACCCCCAGAGAATGGGAAGGGGCAGGAACTCCTGAACTAATTGGGAGCATGAGGGTATGAGAGAGGTAGCTCCCAGAACAAGAAGAGAGGAGATGAGAAAATGGAGGAGCAGAAATGTTGAGTTGGGGGAAGAATAGAAGAGAGCAGGATGAGAGATACCATATCAGAGTGAGCCATTATAGGTCCAAGGAGAGATCTGGCACTAAGATTTCTAGATATCTACAATGTGACATGAACTGACAATCTAGGAGAGGATAACCTAAATGCCCTTCCCCTATAATGATACTGATGACTACTTTTTATGCCATCATAGAGCCCTCTTCCAGTGGCTCTATGGAAGCAGAGGCAGACACCCACAGATATACACTGAACTGAACTCTTGAACCTAGTTGCAGAGAGGAAGGAATGAAGATCAAATGAGTCAGTACCAGGCTGGTGAAACCCACAGGAACAGCTGGCCTGAAAAAGGGGAGCACATGGACCCCAGACTGCTGTCTGGGAGACCAGCATGGGATTGATCCAGACCCCTGAACATGGATGTCAATTAGGTGGCCTCTGCACTCTAGGGGGCCCCTGGTAGTAGATTAGTATTTTTCCCTGGTGTAAGAAGGGACTTTAAGAGCCCATCCCATGTGAAGGGATGCACTCTTGGCCTGTACACATGGAAGAGGGCCTAGGCCCAGCCCAGGATCATGTGACTTTGGGGAGCCACCATCAAGGGCCCTACCCTGCATGGGGAGTGGAGGGTGGATGGGGTAGGGAGCCTGTGGGGGGTTGGGGGGAGGCCTGGTGGAGGGGAGGGAGAGGGAGAAGGGATCATCATGTGAAGCAAGCTTGTTCCTAATTTGAACTAATAAAAAAATACAACACACACGAAAATAAAAGACTTAGAAGAACCGAAGCAAATTTTAATCAAAGACAGGTACATTTCACGCCGAAATATATGGAATGAATACTTCTTGTTTTAATTATATTTTGTGCATTTTATTAAAGTAACAAAAAAAGACATATGGTGGGGAAATTTCAGGTGTGTTGTAGGATGTAGTAACTTGGACTTGGGAATACTTTTGAGAATTTGATACTTGTTTACCCATTACCCACTCTAATAATTCTTCCTCAGTTCTATTTTACAATACAAGGACAACAGTACTATTCTGAAGATATGTAAAGAAAAATGAAAATGGAAAACTGAGATTTTACTCTTTGTTATTTTGCCCTGAATATGTGTGTGTGTGTGTGTGTGGTATGTGGTGTGTGTGTATGTGTGTGTGTGTGTGTGTGTGTGTGTGTGTGTTGCATGTTTTTATTGGTGTTTACTTGTGTTTGTGCACATATGTGTGCACTCATATGAATATCAAAGGTTGACATCCATATTACCTTATTTAGGGGTCTTTTGCCAAACATTGCAAGCTGGTTCTGCTTGCCCTAAGGATACACTGTCTCTATGCTCCAAACGCTAGGATGGAAGGCAATCCATCACAGTCCTCTGCTTCCCATGTGGGTAGTGTTGATCTGAACTATGGTCCCCATACTTGTACAGAAAGCTCTTTATCCACTAAAGGATATCCACAAACCAAGAAATTTAATTCTTAATCTATGAATGTTGTCAGATTAAAATGAAAGTGCCAGAATTTTGTTCTACAATTAGACACTGAAAAGTTGTTTCCTAGCATCTAGGTGCCCTGAACAGGCTAGTAAACATCATACAAGGGGGTCACTAATATTAATATTATCAGGAAGATAAATAAAGGTCCCAATCAATAACAAAGTCATTTACTCAAAGGACAAACTATTGTTTATTTGAGATTTTGAAGAAAAATACTGACTAAAGTATGTATCTCGTTATTCTGTCTAAACATAAAATCTACACTACTGTACACTATTATCAATAGTATAAGAGTGCTAAAATCCCTAGGGTAATGTAGCTGCATAAGCCATATACAGTTCTAATTTTTAACTAATAACTTACAAAACATAAGCATCTTTAAAAATTGTATAAATTGTATATGAAAACAGTCCTACAATCAAAACATCCAAACAAAAGTGTCACATAAATTATAAAAAATTAAATATTTAGCCCTACCCTATATCTAAACACTACTAATTTTTATATATTATTTGTATTGTTTAAGTATATTCATATACAAATATGAGACATATATTCTCTAAAAATAATATATTTATATGATATTCACTATTATGCATATATAATGATATTTTTAAAAGCTGAAGTTATGAGTATAATGCCTGTTGGTTAATTTCTTATACTTTGCTGTGTACAAGTCAATTGTTCAAAAATTATTTAATAGCAGAGGCATTTATATATTAAATACAGTGTTTATGAAATTATATGTGTTGAAAGAGAATGTGAGTTTCAGATTGTCTTCCATTCATTATGGAAGAAATTTTAAGATGCAGAATGATGACTGGTAGATATTTCCAATTTTTCTTTAGAAATTAAATATGATTTTAAGCCAAAGTAAAATCATGATTTTCCTGTTTCTTTCCATTCTTCCCTTCTCCTCAACCCCTGTGTGTGTGGGGGGGAGGGTGATATCAACATTGAAGAGATAGATTGTATTTTTATCAGCATAAATTTACACCATGTTCCAAGAACATAAACATCAGAATAATCTGTATAATTTTAAAACTTGTGTAAATGAATCATTCCAGTAAACATGGTTAGTCATGGTTTCTGTAGTTAAATTGATCCATTGTCCATATTTCAACAGCGTATGTTGTTGTTTGTTCCCAGACTCTAATGTATGAAGATAATTCAAAAGGGGGCTGTTGTGGGAATTCTCTAAAGTCAAGACACTTTGTCTTCTGCTCATATCACAGAATTACCTGGAATGTACTGCAAACATATACTGATATTTATAGATATAATGAGATACACGGATAGATAGGTAGCAAGGAGCACAGGTAGGTATACATATGAAATGAACTTGAGATGTTATTTGGAGTTTTGAAGAAAAGTTTAAGTGCTTTCTATTTTCACCCAGTTAGTCACTTTCTTCTCTATCTCTCCTATTTTCCTTAAATCCTCCATTATGCCCCTTTAGACTGAATGGTATTGATGTCTTCACAGAAAACATGACTGATACTATCATACATTATTTAGATTATATAGATTATTGTAATTTCTCATAATTTTCAAATTTTAATGCATACAACATGTAGTAATATATTCTAAGTTAAAGCCAATATCCATCAATCTATTAGTTCTTTTTCTTTAACCTAACAGATAAAACTGGCTGTTCTGATTCAATTATTACAGTTAATTCATAAGCCCTTAAATGTAATTTCATTTACTGCTTATGCTGTAGGATTATTTCCACCAATAGACTCAAACTTGTGCACACTCTAACCTCCCCAGTTTGGTTGCAGTAGAAATTAAGCAAGCTGATGCATTAACCTGGTCTATTTTACTTCTCCAAAAGAAAACTGGGAAGGATCATGCATCTGTCATTGCAGATATATCCACCATAATATTATGAATTCCTCTTCAGCTGCTCTATACTTGGGTCATCAAACACAGCAGAGAGTGAGGACACCGTGAAAATCATCAGGAAAGAAAAAATCCTTCACTAAAAGGGCAAAAGGAGATATGGACTATATCATCAGAAGTCAAGTCTGCAGCTGGGGGCAAAGTTAAAGCTCTATGCACCAAAGGAGAAGGTATTGTACAAAACACACAGAGCCCTATGTCTCATGAGAATCTTTTTCTGGATTGACTTTGATCTGTGCTTCTACAGTGAGAGCCTCTGATCATGTGTATTAGTCTTATACTCCCTATCCTCCTTTCCTTCAGCTTGTATATTGGATGGTTCCAGCTCTTCTTGTCAGTACTAATGACTGTTTATAACTGGACATTGGGACTGTAATAGACTCACTCATTCATCTGAAGAAGGGACTGTGCTTATGATTTCCTTCCTACTTGAATCACTTCCCATCTGCATAGGACATCATAACTTTTGTGTTCCTATTAATGGGGAATATGGGCTTATGCTGTATAAGAGCCCAGAGCTACTAATCATGTAGTTCTCTTTTCAAGCTATTTTGTAGATTTTCTGATCCATACAATAATGTAACCAATAGTGTTAGACATAGTTTGGATCCCTGTTCTTGCTGGAAGATTACTACCCATGATGTTTTCAATGTTCTCTTTATAGTTTGCTTGCTTATAAGATACTCATACACCAACCAAGAATTAGATTTATCTACAGTATTTCAAATCAAAACCACTTTGGATCTTCTGCTAAAAAGTGAAAATGGAAAAGAAGTTGAAACAAATTCAAGAATGGAGTCATGTGAGGTAAATTCTGAGTGCTTGTGAGAAAACTCCAAGAAAACAAGGGAAGACCCTTGTGAACTCAGATTCTTCACAACAGAAAATAGTTCTTGGACTGTGTTTTCCTGTCCCTCCTAGATGCAGAAGGTAAGAATGACTTTACTTCAGATTATTCATTACATTTGGTTATTGTTATTTCTTTGTATGTATCTATAGAAAAATGTAATTTTTCTGTATGCAGCTTGTCTATCATGTGCAGTTGGCCTTTAAGATTGTGTGTTTTACTCATAATTTCTCTTAACCAACAGAGTATGAAGTTTTTAATGTTCTGAATGAAGTTGGCTCTTGCATAGGACTTTAGTAGGCTTTAGTTATTGGATACATTCCTCCAAGCACCACTGACATTAGTGCAATAATACCTTAGAAATAAGGTATTAAATTATTACTAATGGATTCATTCTCTGGCATGTGTGGACAGTTGCATGTATAGTAGATACATAACCATGCAATAAAAAAATATTTAATAAAATACTGTATTCAAATTGAGTACAGTTTGATGAGCTTGAAATGTTAATTTGACTATAAAACCATCATTTTAATCAGACAATACTGCTTTCCATCTCCTCCATACGTTTTTTCTTGCCTACCTCCTTTTTCTGGGAAAGAACATTGAGCTGGCAATGTCTTTTTTGAGATTATTACATAATTACATCATTTCCCTACATGTTTTCTCTCCAAACCCTTCCTTATACCCCTATTTGCTCTTTCAAATTCATGACTTTTTTTGAGATATGCCCTTTAAACAAAGTTTTAAATATACAGCTTATTGTTAATTGTAAAACAATGTTATACAGAAGGTATCAAAGATTTTTCTTGCTGAGCAGTAATTTTACATAAAATGTAAACTCTCTTTTTCACTTTTTTCAACTGCCATCCTAATTTCTGCCATACTGGACTACATTTCCTTTTAATTTTTTTCAAATATGGAATGATATGATATTCCAATATATCTATACACATTTTTATTTGACTGCCCTTTCTATATACAATGGCCAGAATGACCACATTAAGTGTTCTGAAGAAGGTTAAGCATGAAGCTACTTTACATTAGATGAAAAGAAGAATAGGTTTTCTTAGAACCGTTATTAAGAAAACCTAAACAGTTACCAAATACTTTTTTTTCTGACAGAATGTTTAATCCTCAGTTAATGGAAGTTTCAAACTAGAGGATACTGGAAGAAGTTATTTGAAAGATCCAAAGAGAGAGAAGAATAAATGGCAATCATACAGAAAACTGTAGAAGCTAAAGATGGTAGAGACTGCATAAGTCATGCCGCATTTTTTATTTTGATTTTATTTATAGTACTGTTCATAATGTTTGTATAGAAATTAATCTAAGGAAAAGTTTTTCATTGTTAGGTTTCCAATGCTTAAGACAATGGTTATCATAGGTGCTTGCTAACTAAATTTATATTGACCCAATGAATATGACTTTAAAGAATGTATGTTTTCATAACTCGCTGTATAAAATTCAGTTCTATATAATAATGACATCATTATATTATATTAACATGTTCTCTTCAAATTCTATTCCCACTGAATCACACTTTTGGTTGACGTAAGATTTCATTGAGCTGTGAGCTGCATCATTATCACAAGGATAATTTTAATAACCAAAAAGCTCATTTCTTGAGCACTTCTAGTGTGTGGTTATGCAGACTATCCTGGCTAATTTTGGTCAGCTTGATAAAAGTTAGGGATACCTAGAAAGAGAGAACCTTAAGAGGAACTGCATCTATTATACGGGCCTGCAAGAATGTCTGTGGGGCATTATCTTGGTAGATGATTGATGTATGAGGGCTGAGCCTATGATGATAAATGTCATCTTAGAGCAGGTGGTCCATGGTTGTATAAAAACAGGCTAAGGAAGCCACAGAGAGCAGCACCAGTCTATAATTTCTGCTTCAAGTCATGCTTGAAGTCAGTTCCTACCCTGACTTCACTTCATGATGAGCTGAAAGTTGTGTGATGAAATAAGCCTCTTTCTCCTCAGCTTGCTTTATGCTATGATGTTAATCACAGCACATAAAGCATTAAGTTTTTGCAACTTAAGTCGGGGAAAACCATTGTAAGATCAGAGCTTAGTAAATGTTGTGTGACAACTTGGAAAATAATGCCAAGAAGAATGAAGACGATGGAAGCATGACTTGTTAATTACAAGAATGAAGTTTGAAAGACTCTCATGGGTTCTATTGTGGCCATTTGTATTACAGTTTTAATTAAGAATCTGTGGTTTATGGTCAGCTGGGGTTGAAGAATCACCTGTGACTAAGAATCACCAGTAAAGTGAAACCTTTGCTTTACTGGGACAATAAATGCTGGTAAGCTGGAGCTGAAATTTCAGCTATAATTAATAAAAGTCCTACATCCTTGAGGTGAAGTCTCCTGGGAAGAATTCTCTCATTTTCTGCTCACAGAATCAATGGAGCTGTGGGTGTGTGTGCGATGCATGAGGTTGAGGCTGCATCTCAAGCTGGTAACCAAATTGGTAAGGTGTGGCTGTCTCCTACATGGTACTGGCTTTGAAAAGCATGAAGAGCTGATGTACCCTGTGGCATGGTTGAAGTGCCTTCATACAATTTAGACAATTTCATACAAATAAGAAACTTATGAATTCGTCATTAAATTATATTGTGGGTATGTGAATTATATAACTGCATGCATGTTAGAATCAAATAATAGCTACAAAGATATTTCATATTATTTATTGTTTTAGGCTTATTGTTGTAAATAGAAATATATATAACATAATAGCACTAAACTATACCTAATTACAATAAAGTCATAAAGTGTATTCTTTATCATTTTGTTATAATTTAATTTTAGCTCACATAAATTTCAAGTCCTACAGTTAAAAGTATAGTTTGCTAATGCTTGAAAGGCATGTTGGAAAACAAACAGCAACAGCAAAAACTTAACTTAATTATCAGCTATTTTCTTTATTTCTGATCATAGAAAATTTAAGTGGATGTTTCAAATTTTTGGTGAGAAATGAAAAAGTCCATTTATATTATTGTTCTGCATAAAAATTTAAGAATGACATATAATTCTTCATATGATTTAGATGAATCAAAATACAAACTGGGACTGCTTTTTTAAAGAAAAGATTTATACAAGTATAGACTTTTAGGTACATCAAAACACATAACATCTGAAATGATGTGACTATAGAAACTTGCTTACACATAAGTTTTACTCATGGATTTAGAGACACCAAGTAGATGTTCAAATAGCATTTTAATTTGTTTGTATATAAAATCAATGTGAATATCTTTCTGATATCTTGAAATTCACACACTGATTAATTTTTGAACTACATCAATATTATTCTTTAAAAATTATGCTAAGCATACTCATAATGAGATAGTCAGTTAATTCTTTTTAAACATCTTTTTATACAGCTTTAGTATCTCATCCTTTTTTATATCAACATATCTATCATCTATCTGTTTTAAGTTTTATTTAATTTTTAATTTCATATGCAATGCTGCAATTATGGCATTTAGGATTCTGCTCTGAAAAATAATGTTTTATTTATTCTTTGAGAATTTCATACAGTATATTTTGATACATTTTATATCCTTTCCTCCAACTAATCTCAAATCTTCCCCATCTCCCTATCTACCCGCTGCTCCTAGGTAGTCTGCTGTGGAGTGTGTTAGGTAGGCCAGGTGTCCTTCCATTGTAGACAACTGGTTTTCCCTTTCTCAGCAGCAAGTGATTGGCAATAGCTCTCCAGTTAGGCTTGGGAATTCATATTCATTTCCCCTTTCCATGCTGTGATTTGTCTGGTTATGTGTATGCTTCACAATCATTCAGGCACACAACTGTCCTGTTGTAACTGGAAAACTCCATTTCCTTGAAATTATATTGTTATGTTATTCACCAGAGAAGACCACTCAGACATAGTTCAAGTCAATATAAAGTCTTTCTTAGCCAACTGGTGACTACACTGGGTGTGTGGGCCCATCTATAGTCCTGAACCTTTTTAGTGTAGGCTTTTAAGCACACACACACACACACACACACACACACACACACACACACACACCATGAACACAACAGCAAACCCCACACATCCTGTTTTGACACACCCCAGTTAGCAAGAATCTTCAGCAGGAAGCAAAACTACAAAAACTAAAAAAAAACAAGGTTTGCACATTTAGGAAGTTCCTCAGAATTAAGGACTTTGAGGGCTTAGGTATTTCTTTTCATTTTGGCAGGTGTTAAAGTATAGTAAAGGTCTACATGCAGGACTCTTAGATCATAACTGTACATTTGGGCTTCTAACCTGGTGTCTGTGTGCTAAGTTCAGGGATCCCATCATAGTACAACACCTCTTTTACAATTGTTCTGACTTCTCTCATATAGATTCTTGAACCTGGGGGGGGGATGTGATATCCCATTTATGGCTTTGCATTCTGATGTCTCTTATTTTCCAAACATGGATCAGTTATGGGTTTACTTGTAGTAAGGTAACATTTACTTCAAGAAGCAGCTTTTCTGAAGAGGGTTGAGAGATGTGCTTATATAATCATATATATATATGTCTCTCTGTATCTCTCTCTATCCTCCTCCTCCTCCTCCTCCTCCTCCTCCTCCTCCCTCCTCCTCCGCTCTCTTTAATGAACATGTATATACTGGTGCCTTTGGAGAGGCAAGATAAAAAGTGTTGCATTCCCTAAAGCTGAAGTAACGATAGTGAACCACTTGACATGAGTGCTGAGAATTGAACTCATGTTCTCTGAAAGATGATCAAACACTCTTAACCTCTGAGGCATCTTCCCAGCCCCTTTATCTCTATTTTGTCAACATTCAATCAACTGAAGCTAATGTTTGCTATCTATTGCAATTTCTCTGTATCAGCCATACTATCATATTACTAACATATATCATTTATAAATATTCATTTTAATAGTTGTGGTAATTACCACAACCATGAAGAAAGAATTCTAGGCAATTTTATTTATATAAATTGACCTTTTTGGAAATAAGTAAACAGATGGAGATATTGTTCAGTTGTTGGAATATTTGGACAACATGCACTAAATCTTAGGTTTCATCCCTACCTCTGATAAACCTGCATAATACCAGCTTTGGGGTGGGGGTAAAACCAAGGGAATACATTCATGGTCATTTGGGTTATGGAGTAAGAAAACTAGATTTTAAAGTTATACCCTGAAGGGTTAAAATTGAGAAAGCTGAAATTCCTAAATTAAAGTTTGAGATTTGTAAAAAATTAATTTACCTTGATTAATTCATTCAATGATGTGGATAGATTAATGAAGCATTTTTAAAAACCATTATTAAGGTTCAAAACACCCTAATGTTGGGGAATTCTCAACTCCAATTCTTCATTTCACAACTCATTTATTTGATCAGTAGTCTATCATATCCTTTATGGATTAAAAATTAGAGGGAGGGTTGCCAGTGATGAGAAATTCATATTTATAAGTTTTCTACATATCATTCTGAAGAATTTTATTGTTGTGTTCACTGTCCTTTCAATTGTCTTATATTCATATCCTAAAATTCTCATTTCTTTTCAAAATATTTTGCTTATCCAGTTGCAAAAATAAATTTACAATAGAAATAAAAATATTTAAATATTACCTTTAACAGTGGAGTTTTTATTTATTCATTTAATGTGTATGTGGGTGGCTTTCTCTTTTCTGCCTTGTTTATACTGGTGACAGAATTCAGGTCACTATGCTTCTTATCAAGTGACTTTACCCTCCTAGACATGGAGCCCACACACTGAAATCAAAGATACCCTCTTACATTTTTTATTTCTATTTTAACCAATTTGGATAAGCATTCAACTAAAAATGTACTTCTCTTTCTCAAGTATCATTTTAGTGATATTACATGAAAATAATCATATATGGTGGCCATACATAATTTATGAAGCATTTTATGATTAGATTTTTATATTAGTTAATTTGTAGGTAGCACAAAATATTGTCCTTGTTTTCAAGACTGTTTCATGAAACTATTGTGCAATATCTTGCAAAACCAAATGCTTAAATCTGAAAGGTTTAATAACTGAAAGATTTTATTATTATAGAGAACTCCATATCAGGGTGTTGGTACTTCTGAACATTGTAGATGATGGGATGAGTAAATGAATTGAAATTTTTAGTTTTATCCTAAGAGAGTCTAAATTTTCAAGTGCAGAATATTTAATTCCATAACAATACAAAATAAGCCAGGAAAAGGCAACCATGGGAAATATTAAGAGTTACAGAAATTGAGGGCATGAATTCCTTAAGTGTGTACACCGAATTATAAAATATTGTCAACTAAGTAACAGATACACCATTATAATTGGATTCATTGTTTTTATTCATTGCACAGGTCAGGTAGAGGCTTGTGTGTAAACTCTTAGCATCTCTTGCTATCCTATTTATTCAGTCTATGCTTTGTGGTTTTTCACTATTTGCTGTTTTCATTCCTATTCATGTACATTTCTAAGACTCAGAAAGTTTTCTCATTAACATTTTTGTTCATATTGAAGTACTCTGTGTTCTTATCAGATCATTATCATTTTAATATAAAATGACAATCAATGATAGAGCCACACAGTTTCTCTGCTGGTGGAGGACTTGCATATTATTATTTTGTGCTACATTTTCTCCCAAAGAATATATAGTTTATCATGCCTGATTTCAAATTTCTTTAGAGGATTTCATCTTTTGCAATCAAATATTGTTTTCAACTTCTTAATCCCATTAAACTTTCTAATTTCTAAATACAAGATATTTTGAAAAGAAGAAAAACAATTGTCTTTTGCATTACTTAGATAAAGAGAGAAGTATCAAACACTTCCAATACATCAAAGATGTATATATTTTTAAGTCTAAGCTGTCAATGGCAGTGCCATAGCTCATCTGTTCCTTTGAGCTACCAGGGCAATCGATAGTTATTTCAGGTGTTACTGATCATGAGGTTACATGCATCAATCTCTATGATGGTCACAAGGAACAAATCAAGCACCAGGGAGCTATTTCATTTTCCATGTGATTTAAAATGAAATATGATGCTTATCAATCTTCATGTTCATGCCACAAACTGCCATTACAAGCACGAGTCATAATTTAGTGATATTAAATATAGTTTTAAACTTGCACATCAAATTCTGGAATGTCCAGGCTAACCTTGGTTAATAGCCCAGAGGAAACTGTGACAGTTTCTACAGATATTTTTGGCTAAAGTCTTTCAGAAGACCATGATGAAACTGTATAGAGAAATAGAAAGTCTGGTGCATATTCTTGAATCCTATTATAAGGGATGTATAGACATTTATAAAATGGCTGAGGATTTTACATACGAAATATCACAATCATTGTAGCTACCACAAGTGTGCAAATACAAAAGAGAATAAGAGTAAGTGAGCAAGTCAGACAGACAGACAGACACACAGAGGCGGAGGTAGAGAGAGAGAGTCTGAATGCAAGAAATGAGAGACAGATATGAAGACAGAGAGACAAAAAGACAGAGCCACAGAGAGAGCCACGGAAAATGTAAACCCCAGGCTTGCACAGTAACTGTACAATTATAAATTTGGGTGGAAACTAAACAAGAGAATGCTGGGAATTGTCATTGAAGTCCACATAGGATGAACAATAGCCATACAGTAAACAGGTTCATGGACAAATCGGGGGTGTGTAAAACTACCAATCTTTCACATACATTTGAAATTAAACATTAGATTTTATATAGGAAAAGGGCAATGTTTCTTTGTTTTTGATTTTTGTTTTGTTTGTTTTTCAAGACAGGGTTTCTCTCATTTGCTTTGGAGGTTGCCCTGGAACTTGCTCTGTAGACCAGGCTGGCCTCAAACTCACAGATATCCATCTGCCTCTGCCTCCCAATTGCTAGGATTAAAGGCATGATGCACCAACACCCAGCTAATATTTCTAAATAAAGAATATTTTTATTTCTCTGTAAGAAAATGAATTTCACAGTTCAAATCCTACTTCCCTAGATTATGGTTCTCAACCTTCCTAATGCTGTGACACTTTAATAAGTTCCATATGTTGTGGTGACCCCAATCATAAAATGATATCATTGCTACTTTAAAACTGTAATTTTTCTACTGTTATAAATCCTAATGTAAATATCTGATATGCAGGATAACTTATATGTGACCTTTAAAACAGTCACTACCCACAGATTGAAAACTGCTGCATTAGAGGAATGTCAGATAATCTACAAATGAGTGTAATTGACAATGATCAGAACATAATATTTGTATCAGCTTCTATCTTTTGTTCCCATAGACTAATTTGTGACTAATTGAATGTAAATGTGAGGCGTAGTATACCCAGGCTGGCTTCAAACTCACTAGGTAGTCAGGAATGACCTTGAACTTCTGATCCTCTTTCCAGCACCTGGCCAGTGCTACCACAGGTGTGCACCACCACGCCTCTTCACTTATAAGATATTGGGGAAGAAACTTCAGTCCTCCTGTATTTAGTTAGGCAACTGAGCTGCATCCCCAGTTGGCTGTGTTTATGTTAATTTTATAGGACTCTGGGACATCTCAGTCACTGAAGCACATTTATAGCATGCACACATTCCTGTTTAGCTTTGCCCAGCATGAAAATACTGCCCATAGTAGTTAAAGATTATGCTCTTTGATGTTTGTTATGTGTTTTCCTTTTCATTTTAGCACTTTGTGTCTTACTTATATCATTAGTATACCATTTAAGAAATCTCTCACACCTGAAAGAAGTTATCAGTATTTGTGCTACTTCCAGATGATACAGACTTTTGAGTCATATCTGCAAATGGAATGATCAAAAATAAGGAAAGAGTGTTAGGGATATGTAGGTGTAAGCATTTCAATTTGTGGCAAATAAGTTGTTGAAATCTGGCATGTGATTTCCCACACTGCAGATGTAACTGGCACACACACACACACACACACACACACACACACACACACACACACACACACACACACACACACACAGAGAGAGAGAGAGAGAGAGAGAGAGAGAGAGAGAGAGATGATATATATATATATATATATATATATATATATATATATATATCTTACAAAGATATCACACCATATTATTTTTCACATTGTTGAAAATAAGCTCCATCTATTACCAAAACTAAAAATGATCTCTGAAATCATCAAGACAGCAGTAATAGCAAAGTGAAATAAACTGATATGATTTAATGTAACCTGAGTCAAAAAAGCTAAAAAGATTATAGCTGGTCATAAATAAATTATAAACAGAAAGGAAGATAAAATCTCTTACATTATCCTTATAACATTGTTCTTTTACCAAATCAACAATTCCTATTTCTTATATGATAAATATTTATGTACCTTGAAAATTTTTATAGCACCTTCTCCTTTTTAGCCCAGTGGGAAACTGTCTTTAACCTCCCTCACAGTTTGACTACAGCAGCTACAACTACAATTCTTAAGCATGGCTAGACTTGGGATAGAGGGAAAACATTAAATTTGTTTCCTTCCCATTTTGAATTTAGACATAGAACACACACACACACTCTCTCTCTCTCTCTCTCTCTCTCTCTCACACACACACACACAAATCACAAATATAAAGTACTGAATAAATTAATGGATGGATGGATGGATGAAATAAGTTTACAATTCCATTCTCATCTACTTATTGGCAGGAATGATACAATGAAATATGGTGATTTGGAAATAAAGGAAAGAATAGGGGTTATGCATGGTTTGAAAGCCTCTGTCTGTAGAGGACAGTGCATTCTGCGGGTCTAACTAGATTTGTTTTTGATGTCATCTGCCCACTATTGACATGCTTAAGTAGTTTCCATCATCACTGGAATCAGGCAGAGGCCAGGAAACATTTGGAAAGTTACACTTTAGTAATGATCACCTCTGTCCCCTAAAATCCTAACAATAGGGGTGGCATGCCCCACTCTTTGGGTTCTGATTCATTGCCATTGTTGAGGACTGGTTCTCAATCCAATATTTTGCAGTGTTTAAAGTTTTAAAAGACTCTAAATTATTTTTGCTTTTATGGAAGTTTTAATTGTAATGACCATGTTTGTTGATTTACATTTTCTCATTATTATGAAAATTAGCTTTTTTTCTACTTTTCAAGTTTGCTGTCTCTACTTGTTCTTTTTCTCCCCCCCCCGCCATTTTTTGTTTAAATTAGAAACAAGATTGTTTTACATGTTAATCCCTGATCCCTCTCCCTGCCCTCCTCCCCTGCCTTCCACTAACACTCTACCTATCCCATACCCTTTCTGCTCCCCCAGGAAGGTGAGTCCTTCCATGGGGGAATCTTCAGAATCAGTCATATCCTCTGGGATAGGGCCAAGGCCCTCCCCTGTGTGTCTAGGCTGAGGGAGTATCCCTCTATGTAGAATGGGGCCCCAAAGTCCATTCCTATGCTAGGGATAAGTACTGATCCACTACAAGAGGACCCATAGATTTCTGAGGCCTCCTCATTGACACCCACGTTCATGGGATGTGACTGTTAGTGCTTACATATTTAATATTTACCAGCAAAAAAGATTTTTATCTGTACTTTCCCTATTCAATCTTCCTGTCCGGAAAAAGTTATTCTAAATAATATTATATTTTTATGATACTTTCTACAGGACAATTCTTTTTCATTTATTATGCTAGTTGGTTTCTAGCAAGTCTGTATTTCCTGGATTAATCTATTACCTTACTTAAATCTGTATTGTATTTATTTTATCTAGTGGCTAATCAGTTGGCATCTTAGAAGAGTGCAACACCTGTCCCCCAGTCCCTGAGGACCTATCTGTTACCAGTTTCATTTCTTTCTCTTTTAAAGCCACACTTGAGCTTTTTCCAGGAGTGCCTCTATTTAGTTCTAAGGTTATTTTCAATAATATTGTGTTATAGTTTTATAGTTATTGGTGTAGTATAACATTTGTTGATTTTTCTCAATGAAAGTGTATAGTCATTGTTCTTATCTTTTTACTGTACTTAAAACAATTTTTAAATATTTATTTTATCTTAATTGTGTGTGTGTGTGTGTGTGTGTGTGTGTGTGTGTGTGTGTCTGTTGTGTGTACATGAGTTCAGTGCCCAGACAGGACAGTAGAAAATATTAAATGCCTTGGAGATAGAGTTACAAGTAGTTGTGTCCTTAAACATGGATGCTCAGAACCAATGTGGGTCTTCTGTAATGGCAGTATATACTCAACTGCTAAAAGTTATCTGTCCAGTTGCCTGTAGGAATTTTAGGATTATTGCATATTTTGGGCTCACAGACTTCTGAAATTTAGCAATGATTTTAGCTGTAATGCTGCAGGTCTTTTTTCCTTTATGTTTTTGTTATCATGGCAGATCAATTAGTTAGTAACTCACATCAGAATTTCCCTCTCATAGATTTTGATTCCTCTGCTTTCTCTAGTTTGTTTTCTCCTCTGTCTTCTCTTTATCCGAAAACTTTATGTATCTATTCCCTTGGTTTTTTATTTTATTGCTGTTTAAATTTCATACCCTTTTTTTCATAAAATAATCTTTGCCCTAATATGCTTCTGCATTGTGAAATCCAGTTTATTTTTTCTTTTTTGAGGATATGCATTAGCTTTTCTTTATTTCCTTCTGCTTCTTAATTATCTGAAACTTCTTTCTCATGTGTGTTTTCATAGAAAATTTCTGTGTCTTCAATGAACTGTTGCTATTTATCTGCTCATGATCAGCTAAGAATGAGACATTAAAAGATTATAGTTGTTGTGTGACTGTGGAGTAAGTTTGTGTTCTAATCAGTAGTGACCACATCCCTATAACCCAACGTAAGAACTATTCCTTCTCATCCTAATCCCTCCCAGGTCACCAGGTTCTTTAGATAACTCTCTACCCTCTGAGTGTTGTCCGCAGTGAGATTGGGAGAAGTACAGGAGAAATCTGTTAGGTTACATCACAGCAGTAGGCAAGGGCAGTGCCAAATTTTGCTCCCATATTCATATCTAAAGATTCTTATCACTTTATTTTAATAGTGACACTATTTTATCTTCAACTGAAATATTTGTATGTTCAGGATCACAGAACCTGCTTTTGATTTCTTTAGAGAATAAACCAGAAGCTGTTGTTCAAAATTTGAGGAGGCCGGAAATAAAGAGGAGAATCCAATGCTCACAGCATCCCATGCAGACTTTGAGCACATCTCCTTAGATCTTCTGCTTTTCCAACACCTTCCATCATGAGTGCTCCAGTACATGAACATCCCAAGGACTCTGCAGAATTGTTGGTTCATTTCTAATGGTGCTCAACTCTCAGACACTGTATATTAACCTTTCCTCAAGTCTATTAAGCAGGTTAATAGCCTTCTAATAAATTTTAACCTCTAACAGTTAGCAAAGAAATTTTCAAGCAGAGAGATTCTTTTAAAATCCAGGTTGTAAAATATAATTCATGATTATTTTAGCAAACACAATTGTTTCAGGATCTCTTATTTATGCTTTTATTAACTTAGAGAATGATTTCAAAATGAGAAATTACCCCCATTTAGGAATAACCCCTACTGAGGAATATTCCCCCCATGTCTGAACATTTTAGCAAAAACAATGAATTTTTCACTACCTAACCTTACATTGGCTGTTCTGTCACACAGTTTATCATTCTTTATACCAAATATTGTTTTATAAATTGTTGTTATTTAGCCTGTGAATTTGGTTTTCTCTAGGTCAGAAAGCATAACCACATCAAACAGTGCCATAGGATTTGAGTTTCCTTTCTCCTATTCCTATTTTCTCCAACATGTAAAAATTAAAAAAAAATTTATATAACAAGAAAACGAATAACATGACTAACAGTAGGGAGTGGAGAAGTGGGGAGGAACAGGGGAAGAGAAGCTGAAGAGGGAGAGATGAGTCAAGGATGATGATGATGAAGAGCAGCAGGGGGTGATGAAGAGGGAGAAGAAACCATGCATATCTTCTCTGTAATGCCTAAGGGATATTGTTCTTTGTTGCCATAAATGACAGGTAGAATAAGCATAAGTCAAAAGGAACAGAGCAGTTATGCTAACCAGTTCCTTTTGATAAAGCTAGATAATGGGTTATTTTTCTCCGAGAAAACGAATATAAACCAACCTGCACCAGGTCAAAATGAGGAAAACTACAGTGTGACTATTGATGATGGGAGGAAGAGATGAAGCCTCATCTAGAGCTGAGGAATAATTGGCACTTGATAGCTGCTTCTGGAGGGAGATTTGTTCTTTGGCTGTCTGCACATTGGTAGATTGCCTGTGTTCCAGTGTAGGGCTCCCTACTCATGCATACATGGAAAACACTAGAAAGGCTAGATAGATTATAAAATAAAAGAAGAGAAAGAATAGGAAGGGGGGAAGGAAATGAATTTGGGAGGTGGTTGTAGAGAGCGATTAAGAAAAAATTGGAGAGGAGAATGGGATAAGAGCTAAGCTTATTTTATTGTATATTCATGTGAAATTCTCAAGGAATTATAAAAAATGAAAATAACTAGTGATTTAATTTAGCATCCTTTCAAATATCCACATGCTTTTAAATTATACGCTTACTACATATTACATCACATATAGCAAATATATATGTATATATATATATATGTATATATATATTACAATCATACTACATTAGTTCATTCACCATTCTACTTGTCTAGAAGACAACTTCATACTTTCTCAATTATCTGGAAACTACAAGCTTCCTTTACTCTCCTCATTCTAAGCACTCTTATTTGTCCCATCTTGAAAGACTAAAAGCAGTCACATAGGTAACCTCACATGTTCAACATACCTATGCTCCTAGCTGAAGCCACTATTTCAACTTTTACATATGCTGTTAACTGCTCTTTCCTACTGTGGCAGCGCTGGCATGATGCTGCCTGTGATCTTTGGCATCTACTTATCTTCATTTGTGTTATATCATTCCTATAATACATATTTGCTACTATTTCTTCCATCTTGAAAACAATTCTTTTTATTTTCTTTAAAAAAAAACCAAAAACTTAATTTTCTCTCATACTTCCTAACCACAGTTTTGCCTCCTTCTATTCCTCCTTGTTCCTCCCCCCTTCCCCTCCCCACCCATGCCTCCAAGAGACAACAACCAATCCTAACAAAACAAAATACAATCAAAGGAAAAGGTATTCTGCCTGCATATTTTTCTGCTGACCAGAAGAGTGGACCAGATCTCATTACAGATGATTGTGAGCCACCACATTGGAATTGAACTCAGGACTTCTGGAAGAACACTCAGTCCTCTTAACCTCTGAACCATTATGGGCTTACTGAGAAATCTGGCACTAGGAAAATTCCAAGGATGATCCCAACTAAGAATCTAAGCAATGGTGGAGAGGCTACCTTAAATGCCTTTCCCCTATTATGAGATTGATGACTACCTTAAATACCATTGTAGAGCCTTCATCTAGTGGCTAGCTAATGGAAGCAGAAGCAGACATCCACAGCTAAGCACTGAGCTGAACTCCTAGAATCCAGTTGTAGAGAGGGAGGAGTGGTGAGCAAAGGAGTCAAGATCATGCTGGGGAAATCCACAGAAACTGCTGACTTAGTGGGAGCTGATGGACCTGAGACTGAGAGCCAAGGAATCAGTACAAGACCAAACCAGGCCCTCTGAATGTGGGAGTCTGTTGGGGAGGGGGTTGGGCAGTCTATGTGGCCTCTGGTAGTGGAACCATTCCCTATGGAGGAATACTCAGCCTAGATACACGGGGGAGGCTCTAGGCCCTGCCCCAAAAGATGTGACAGACATTGATGATTCACCCATGGGAGGCCTCACCTTCCTGAGGATTGGATGGAGGAGTGGGATGGGTGGGGTTGGTGGGAGAAATGGGAGGGAAGAAGGGATAGGGAACTGTTATTGGTATGTAAAATAATTTTTCTTTCTCTCCATTTTTATTTAAATTAGAAACAAGATTATTTTACATGTCAATCCCAGTTTTTAATTTAAATAAAAGTTAATTTTAAAAAACAGGAAAAGCCCTGACACCCAAGATGCGCAAGACAAGCCTGTGGGAGGAAAAGAGTCACAAGAACAGGCAAAAGAGTCATAGTCACCTGAGCCCACAAATAAGAGTTCTACAAAAACACCAAATTAAGAGCCACAATGTATTAAGAGTTCAAAAAACCAAACCCTAAAACTAATAAACAAACAAGAAAACCAAAAAAAATCAGGTAATTGCCACAAAAACACAGAGGACTCGGTGCAGATCCATGCAGGCATCATGCTTACTGTTGCAGGCTCTGTGAGTCCATGTCAGCCCTGCTTAGTTGATTTGTGGGCCATGTTCTCCTGGTGTCCATCATCACCTCTGACTGGTATAACAATTCTGCCCCGACTTCTGTGGGATTCCCAGAGCCCTGATGGGAGGCATCAGTTGGAGACCTCTGATGAGAGTCTCTGTACACATGTGTGTTTCTATATCATCTCACATCTGCTGGTAGAGGAAACCTTTCTGAGGACAACTGCCCAAGGCACTGACAACTGTCTTTCTATGTCTGTGTTATCTCATTCGGGATGACTTTTTTTTTTCAGCTCTCTCCATTTGCCTGCAAATATCATGATGTCATTTATTTTAACAGCTGAATAATACTTTAATACAAAACTTTTTTCTTCTAAAACTTATTCTTAAAATAATAACGAGAAATGAAAATGATTGCAAGATTTTCTTTAAAGCACTACTTAAAATTATAGACATTGACCAATAAAGTATTTTAATGAATTGTGGCAAATGTACAAAACACAATACAGTGATCAATAATTCATGTAAAGGTTAGTAGGTAAAAATCAATAATTGATTGACATATACATATGCTTTTAATTTCCCTTTTACATATGTCTGTATGTTACATATTCCTTCAATAAAACTTGATATATTTTAGAATGAGATAACTTTTCAAAGGTAGAGACAATTTCTGATAGGATACATATGAAACTATTACCCCTAAATGGGTGATGAAAATTGATTGTTAGCTGTGGCATAAGATTTATCTATGCAGAATTCATTTTAATTATTTATCATAAGAATGTATTTATTACTTATATCATTAAGAAAATTGCATGTTATAAAGTTTATATGGTTAATATAGCATTGGAAGTCTATTACATTGATTCAATATTTTTGAGTGATTTTATTTCCAAGACATGTTTCGTACATCATAGGAATATTGGAGGACAGGTTCAGAACAAGCAAATTGTCCATGAAGGATCATTTATTTTGACTTTAAAAGCAGACTTCCTATGAATATCAACTATTCTATTAATTAAACAAATTAAATCCTCTGAAGTCTGGAGAAAGGCCAGCGATAGAAAGCAATGATTATATTAATCTTATGTTTGGAATGATTCATAAGATAAGCCATGAATATCAAGTATATGATTTTTACACATCTCAAACTAGATACAAGAGACAAGATCAAGGGCATGCACTGGCATCTTAAAAGAATATAGAATTTCTGGAAATATGATCATATGCTGGACAACATTTTATGACTAAAGTTGCATAGCAGAGGAACTGATTCTTCTTAGTACTTCTGAAGATGACGGCATATGCATGGTGGAGTTGAGTGACTTAATACCTGCCTTCCTTTTCCTTCTCCACCTGTACTCTCTAACACAAATTTTTACCTTTGGAGAATTACCTATCTTCAAAAATCAAAGTTCTTCCTACCCTGATCACCAAACCATTGGAATTGTGTGCAGTCAGACACTTCTGATTTTGCCCATCCCTTTCTTTTGGATCTTATATTCACAATGACTTTAGAATTAATTAGGAATTACATGGGTTAACATTTTCAAAAACCTTAGCAACCAGGTCTGGACACATCTGACTTGCAATCTTCCTAATGGCTCCATCCTGATTGTTAAATCAAACTGGGGAAATGACTTAGAGAGATGATGACTGACCACCACTGCAAGGTCGCCAAGTCCATGTTTCAATGTTCTCTCTAGAATTTTACTGTACATTGACTCTAAAACCAGATGTAACTGAATATTTTGACCTATAATGTAATTTGAACATTTTCAGAAATTTTCATAGACTTTCATAATTTTTGTCATTTCTATTTGTTTGTAAAAGAATTCTTCCTCTCTTGAAAACCTGCACCTCTGAGCTTTATATCTTCACTATATTACATTACTAGCTCTGTCTGTTGCTCAGAGCCAAATTACTACTACTACTACTATTACTACTACTACTACTACTACTACTACTACTACTACTACTATTTAGAAGACAAAGTATTAAACTACATTGTGACTTTTTGGACTAATATAATATTTGGATATTGTTTTTGATTTCCATGCCTTCTATCCTTTCATATCCACATTTTCCATCTCTTGTTGGTCTCCTTCCTTCCTACCTAAGAATGGCCTGCTTTCAGCTATGATATATTTTATTGTCTTCTCTACTCTACCTTATTTCTTGTCCTCATCTCAGACAAATTCTTCTCTTCCCCTTTTAGCTTTTCTACTTTTTCCTCTTCCTTAGTCTTTGTTATCATACTTCTATTTTTGTCACAAACACACACATACACACACACACACACACACACAAATACAGACACAGGGAGACCCACAAAGCAACAGCAACTACTACCACTACTGTTAATAATAATAATAAGAATAACAATTAGAAAGAGTACAGAATTAGAAAGATGTGCTCTTTGATTGTTATTCTTCTCATTCATTATTTCCTCATCAAACTGTGGCTAATCTAACTTGCTTAACTGATTCTAGGTGAGAGAATTAGAAACACATATCACCATATATATATTTAGTTTATGTTTATCATATTGTCATTTTCTCAGATAATCTGTTTATTGTATAGACTTTCATAGCTGTCCACACAAGAGGAGCCAAGTGATTCTTCCAGACTTTATGAACTTGCTTCAGTAAGCCACGACCATGCAAAAGGGTAGGATGAACTAGAATGTACTGTGGCACCAAGTCTATTGGCACAAGATATGAAGAGCCTGTGTTGAGGGAGGTGGTGGATCCAAGTCGTGGGAAGGTTAATGATCCCTTGGCTCAAAAAAGAAGAGGTCTTTAATGCCAATAACTAGCCTTTGGGGCTAGGACTGGAGGAAGTTTTACATGACCATATAGGCTTTTAATTTTTAACAGTACTCATGAGTATGCACCTATATGTAGAATGTTAGAATGATATAATAGAGACAAGTACAGATATTCTGGCCAGATATATACCAGAGAAAATGGTGAGATTGTATGTGTATTTACCTGTCAGTACAATTCAAACTGTACATCTGACGGCAACTGCAGTGTTCACTGTGGGAATAAGCAGAGCAGTATGGAAAGATCTTGAGACTCACATTGGCTACTTTCACATAGTCAACTGTGGGGTCTGAACAGGGAGTGGTCACAAGCTTGAAATCAGGGTAAAATACAAGTATGGATTCAGTTGTAATGACAAACTCTGATTTGACAATCTGAGGCCACTTACTGCAAAGATTGTGTTGGAAGCATGGGTGTAGAATTTGTGCTGGGATCTCGGGTGTCTATAAAACATATGTGAATGAAGCAAATAATAGTTTATGAATATACAAACATTGGTGGCAAAAACTGAGGGACCATCAGCTCTAGTATCATGGTGAGTTCCTGTGTAACCATGTAGTAGATATAGTTTGCACTCTAGAAAAAGCTATTGAATTCCAAAGTACAGATCATTTGGGAGGGAGGTTTTGGGAAACAGAGAATACACAGAAATAATAAAAGCCTTAAAGCATAAACACCAATAATGAAACAGAGAGCATTACTAAAGGTGTTGAAGATAATCACAAAAGCATAAGAAACTATTAGAAACTTTATGCCAATAAAGTTTCCACTTAAGTGGAAATAGACAATGACTTGGGTAAATATGTTATAAAAAAAAGACTTAAAAAGGCATAGGATGCTTTAGTAGAATTATGTGAACTACAGAACTCCTGGAACCCAGTTGAAGAGAGGGAGGAGTGATGAGCAAAGGGGTCAAGACCAGGCTTGTGAAACCCACGGAACAGCTGACCTGAACAAGGGGAAGCTCATGGACACCAAACTGATGGTTAAGAGGCCAGCACGGGACTGATCCAGACCACTGAATGTGGGTGTCAGTGAGGAGGCCACATAAATCTATGGGGCCTCAGGTAGGAGATCAGTACTTATCCCTGGTGTACGAATGGACTTTGGGAGCCCTTCCAACGTGGAGGGATGCTGTCTCAGCCTGGACACATGGAGGAAAGCCTAGGCCCTGCCCCAGATGAAATGACAGATTTGTGGATCCTCCATGGAGGGCCTCACCCTCCCTTGGGAGTGGAGGGAAGATGGGGTGGGGGCTAAAGGGTTGCTTGGTGGTGGGGGAAGAGTGGAGGGAGAGAGAGCTGGGATTGACATCTGAAGCAGGATCATTTCTAATTTAAATAAAAATAAATTTAAAAGAAATTAAACATGTAGTTAAACACTTACTGCAAAGTTATTTTAGGTACTGATGAGTTATATGGTGAAGGGTTTAAGTCTTAAGCCCCTTCAGAATATCAGAGGGCAGGAAACCCTAAAGGTGCTTCATTTCCTAATCTGGTATTAATTTATTATAGAAAAATTAAATTGTATGATCATATTTCTTATGAACTGTGGAGCACATAACTTCAGATAAAGTAACATAAACAAATGATAATAATTTAGGAAAAGTGATCTTTATGTTTTGCCATAAGGGTTAAATTTCATTTAACCTTAAAAAATTAATTCACCATGTTAATAAAATAAGCTAAAAGAGGATGTTTAATCTGATTAAACTCAGATAATAATCATACAAATTCAAAACGCTCAGTGACAATTTCTGCAAATAAGAATGGATTCAACCTTAACAATGATATTCACATTATCTCTCTGGCAAACATATTTGACAATGAGCGGCATAATGATTTCATTATAAAATTGTGTTCTACACTTTCCAAAAATCTTTCAAATATGAAATGCCATAGGTCACACAAAAAGAAAAATGCAAAAATTAGAAAGCAGAGGTCAATATATTTATAATGTTATACCTGGGCAAAAAAATCAACCAGTATTATGAAGGAACTTTAGCAAGTGCACAGGATACAAACTCAATATGTAAAGAAAATCCACAGATTTGACTAATTTTACTGAAGCTCTCAAGATCTTTAAGTTATCAGTTCGCCCATAAGCTGACTTATTGATTCAATGTAATTGAATTACAATCACAGGATGTCATGTCTAATTAAATGAGGTGACTTAAACTTTCTTGCAATTATACAATTAAACTTACAGGATATGGATTTTTTTGAGATAGGACAAAGTTGGCATTTCTTTTTTTTTCTTTTAACACTTCTACTGTTTATTACATAATTCATACAACTCACATGAAATTGCCATTTAAGCAAACCTCCTATTTAAACCTGTTCTATATATATTCACCTTACACAAATGATCATTTTGTTGCTGTATATATGAAACACACATGAACAATGGAAGAGGAGTCTATGTGTGTGCATTGTTTGCAAAATTTATAAGAAGTCTAAATGTTTTGGGGGGTGGTGATGGTTTTTGAGACAGGGTTTTTCTATAGCTTTGCAGCCTGTCCTGAAAATCTTTTTGAGACCAGGCTGGCCTGGAACTCACAGAGATCCTCTTGCCTCTGCCTCCTGAGTGCTGGGATTAAAGGCAAGAAGTCTAAATTTTTGGCATTTCTAAAAGGATATACATAGAGATTAACAGAACTGAGCAGTTAGAAATGAATATATAGTTGGTTGATTTTCAACAAAGGCTCCATGAAAACATAGTGGTTGAAAGAGAATATTTTAAACAGGCCCAAATCTATGTGTACATTCTTAAAATGATCTTTACATTTCTTGAAATCCTATAGAAGATTATCATACAAAGATAACACACAGTTATTTAAAAATAAAGAGAACTGAAATATCTTTACAAGGAAAGTTATAGAAGAAAATCATTGCAGTAATGAGTCAGGAAATATTTCTTAGCTATAACTAACAAATCTGTAATAGAATGTGTGATGAAATAGAAATTGTCTTCCTATATTTCATCATGATTATCTTCTGCTTAAAAGCTACTTTTCTAAAAGTTGGAAATCAAGTTACAAATCAGATGAAATTATTTAAAATGCAGACATCCAACAAAGGAATTTTATTATGATATACATAAGAATGTGCAATTCAATTTTGAGGAGAGGAACAATTCAATTGATAATAGAATATACATTGAAGCCCACTTTTCAAAAAGAAAACGCATATTTATGAAGCTTAAACAGAAAAATTTAAGTCTTCAATAATAATCAGATACATAGAAAATTATCTTCATGTATGAGAAAACTATTCTTCAATAAAAGCAATGTCACCTATCCATAATAATAAGAATTAATATCAAAAGCAAAAGCAATATGTTGAATGAAGATCACTGAAAAAGATTAAAGGAAAAGGCAGAAAAAATACTAATTTATATATAATGGAATGGCCTAAAGATGCTGATGAGGGAGAACAGGTAGCAAATTGACAACACAAAATATTTTGTTGTTTAAAATAATCCCATAACTAATCGTGGTGATAAACTGTTACTAGAAACTCATTGCTCTTCTCTAGGAAAGTGCATGTATTTGCTTGTATATAAATCTCATCTTGGCTGAACACAAAGGCAATATTGTAAGAGCTAATAATATATGCCTTTTGGAGATTTATTAGGTTGATTCTAAAAAAGAACATGCTCTTTGGGTTAGAGTTTTCAAGGATCACTAGCTATGATTCTTTTAACAGATATCCAATTAGCTTGGGATGTGACCTATACAAAATTGCATCTTTGCCTTGTTCCTAATTTCTTCTTTCAATTAGAGAAAATAAGTTCGATTTTGAAACTAAAGACTGATAACTTGGTAGTGAGGAATTTCTCAGTAGGAGAGCAAATGCCAATTTCGTTGGACCCAAATACAGCTGAGAAAGAGGTGATACACTCCCAATTCTGTTTAGGAACCCTATGTTTAAAATGTGTTTGTAAGCAATTATATGATCAAAAGAGTGAAGACCATGATGGGGAAACCCACAGAATCAGCTGCCCCGAACTAGTGAAGGATCACTGACTCTGGTCTGACAAAGGGAGAACGTGCTCAAGACTGCACTAGACTTCTTTAATATAGGTGACAGTCGCGTGACTGGGACAATATATGAGACAGTGGGTCCAAAATCTAACTATGATGCACAAACTGACTTAATGGAGCCCATTCTATATGGAGAGATACCTTGCACAGCCTAGACACAGGGGTGTGGGAGGTGGAGAGGTACCTTGTTCCTGCCTCAACTACATGATGGGAGGAGAGGAGGGAAGGAGAAATGGGATTGGAATGTAAAAAAAAACAAATTAATGAAAAACAAAATAGTAAAAGAAAAAGTGTATGTAAGCATGGTTGTGGTGGTGCACTCTTTAAACCCAGCACTCTGGAGTCAGAGGCAGGCAGATCTCTGTGAGTTTGAGGCCAGCCTGGTCTACATAGTGGGTTCCAGGACAGCCAGCCAAAGATACACAGAGAAACTGTGTCTACAAAGTGCCAAAAATAAAAAAAAATGTAGGTAAGAAAGTAGAACTTCAAGAAAGCTTCAATATTAATCATACCCTGTCCCCCCGCTCCACAACATGCTGTTTCCAGTGGTAATACCATGTTGATAAAGTTTTGCTTTTAGCTACAACATTCCCATTTAATTATGATAGATATTTACAATTTCCATTTTTCTGAACTTTTCTTACCTATTATTTAATAATTGCTAATATATTTTGGGACATTAAGCTGTTATTACTTTAGATCATTTGTATTACTTAGTCATTTCTGACATTTTCAATTTGAATGTATAATATTTGTCCTTCAATTTTACATATTCTATTCTAATTTGTTCCTTTCTTTTGATTATCTTTCAGTTTGGGATGCCCTGTTAACATATTATAAAGTACATTGTTTTTCTTTTTTAGACATTTCCAGAAAACTAATGATGCTACGAATGTTATCATTGTCTTATAGTAGTTTTTAATTCTGCCATTTCCTTATAGTATTCCTCTGAAGTTTTCCATCTTTCTGATTATATGAACCACCTATTCCTGTAATAATATCCAATAGAGTTCTACTATCCATAACACTAGTTAATAAAACCTTGACTTCATGATTCAAAAATTTCTATTCATCAGAATACATTTCTGATAGTTGTATTGCCCCTTTAATATTTGCTGTTCTTTTGTCATGTCTGCCATTTTTATGAACACTAACCATGATGTTCAACTAAAAAGAAGTTGCTTATAGGTCTGTAGTGTGAAGTGTCATTTTTCTCTTGTAATTCTGCTGTGTCTCAGTCTGTGATCAATATCGAAGGTTAAAACTTCTGATGTTCTTAGTTATTTCTTCCTTCCTTGTTTTGGTTTTCTCTTTGATAAAGAATCTTTTTACTGTTTGAAGTTTGAATTCGGTCTTTTATAAGTCATAGTTATGTACATTCCCTTTTGAAGTAGCAGAAGAAAGGTGGAGGGAAGTGTTTTGTAGTCCTGTGATTATGTTTCAATCTGTTAATTAACCATTATCCCAGTATTATGACTTGACAATGTTTGACATTGTTCCCTTTGTCCCTAGAAAGGAGCAGAGAGTTCTTCAAATAAGTCATCCTCTTCTCCTGGGTCAATTAAACTGTGGTAATTCTTAAGGGGGATAGACTCTCCAGAAATAGTTTCACTGAAACACAAGCTTTTAATAGGGAGAAAACAGTTCTCTGTGCTTATTTCAAAATGAATACTTTTATCCCTTGATGGAATTTCCCCTTTCTTTTTGTTTTGAGAACCTGATAGAGCTTGTGGATTAGAAGCCTCAAAAGCATGGGATCCCCCTTAAGGCAGTACACCCTCTCCTGGAGTTTTTAACTCTGAAGCTCTTCTTTGATAAGCCTCTAGCAATTTGCCAATCATAGTTTATAAGCTCCTACCGATACTGGCCCCAGAAGCAGGTTTCTAAGCTATGATTTTCTGTATTTTCTCATCTCTCTACTTTTCACGTGACAGGTCATACAGTGACCCCAATTCTCTAATGGCTACAAGAAAATTTGTTGTTTTCTTTTATTGAGCTCTTTTTCTAATCTGTGGGGACTGGAAATAAAGACTCCCAAATCTTTTATCTGTCAGACTAGACACTAAGACATATACTTCATAGTGAAATTATTCTCTTAAGCAAAATTTTCCTGATCATAGTAACAATTTTAAGTATATAATGTGTGGTATGCAAAACTATACAAAAGTAAAAACATTTTGCATTATTATATTACATTGACAAAAATATAGCTCTCTTTTGTGTATGCTTACTATTATTTCTTTGAATGCTTGTGTGGTCACAAGGTTATTTTTTCTTGTGGCTTTTGTTTTTTTTTTTTTAACAATACATCTTACATTTTAAACATTAGATTGAATTACTATGCCCTGTCTCATATGGCTATCTTGAAATTTCCTCAGCAAAACATCTATTATTGTTCTTTATATTATTTGACTTTTCACTGTTACAAATTTATTAGCAATCAATTATTTTACATGTAAATTTTGCTTCTGAATATTTCTATATAAAGAGCTTACAAAAAGAGTCTCTGGGTTAAAATGAATAAATATTGTTTTAAAGATTTGATTTTTCTATGCTAATTTTTCTAGTATGCTATTTATTTACTACCTGTTTAAGTAGAAGAGTTAATTATGAATGGCTATAAATGACAATCTAGTTACAGAAATATTGGAAGCAAGTCAATGAAGACAAATACACTGAAGTAAGAAATGAAAACATGTCTAGTATTTGTTTCTCCCAATTCCTTATTTGACATTAACACACCTAAACACTGGTGTGTGTGTGTGTGTGTGTGTGTGTGTGTGTGTGTGTGTGTGTGTGTGTGTGTGTCTGTCTGTCTGTCTGTCTGTCTGTCTGTTTATGCATTTGTGTGCATTCATGTGTGCATGTATGTGCACATTCCTTAATGTACCCAAAGAAATATTATATACATAGTTACTTTTCATTAATTAGATAATATGTAAGTGAGAATATAGAAGAAAGTTATTGTAATTGACAATCCCCTCTTTCCCTTTGTCCCATTCTGGTTCTGCAATTCCAAATGAGGATATACTTCGGGAATTTATTAAGCTCCTCACATTGCCACACCTGATACCATATATTAGTCTACTACTTGAGCACTAGCAGTGTGTTTCTATCACACCTAATTGAGTCATATCTAATACCAATCTTAATATTGCATGCATAGAATTTATATATTTGAGTAGTGGAGTGAAATATATATATAATATATATATATATATATATATATATGCAATATATATCAGATCACATACTCCTAACATATATAATATAATAATATGCAATATATAATATATCATATATAGTGGTAGTTTGAATATAAATGGGCCCTAGAAGCTCATAGGGAGTGGCACTATTCAGAGGTATGGCTTTATTTTAGTAGGTATGACCTTGTTAAAGGAAATGTGTCACTGTGGAGGTAAACTTTGAGGGATCATATATGCACAAGTCACACCCAGTGTCTCAGTTCACTTCCTATCACACGTGGATCAACATGTAGCTTCCTCTCCACTCTCAGCTCCTTCTCCAGTACCATGTCTGCCTGCATGCCACCATGTCCTATTATGATGACAATGGGGTTAGCCTCTGAAACTGTAAGCTACCCAATTAATTGATTTCCTTTATAGTTGCTATGGTCATGGTATCTCTTCACAGCAATAGAAACTCTAACTAAGACATAAACTAGTACCAAGGATTGGAGTATTGATATGATAGGCCTGACAATGTTTTATGTTTGAAGAAATTTGGACTTTGGTATCTTTGGTTATGAGAGCAGTGGAATGCTTTAAGCACTGCATAATGGGCCATGCTAGTAGGAACATTAAAGAAAATGATGCTGAGGATGATTACAAGTGGTGGCCTGGCTCAAGAGGTTTCAGGGGAAAGAATTTTCATATATTTAACCTAAAGTTCTTGCTTGTGATATTTTGCTGAAGAAAGTGGCTATTTTTTCCCTTGTCTCCCTGAGCATAAAGTAAAAGATTAATTCTGCTATGAGGAAATCTCAAAACATGCTAGTTTTTACCATGCCATATGGTTACTAGTGTTCATGCTTATAAAGATTCATAGTGAAGAGGACAAAGCTGAGCAAGGCAATTACAAAATGTACAGTTTTGAGGAGAAAAGGAATAGTAGGAAGTGGAGTGGAACTAAATTCTATGTTCAATGAGAAATGGAATAAAGGGAATGGTGACTCCATGGCAAGATCCCACCCATCTAAGCTTCCAACTCGTTAAAAGAAGTTAAAGAAAATATTAAAGCCAAGTTTAGTGCCACACAACTTTAATCCTAGCACCCCATGGTCAGAGGCTTGAGGATCTCTGAATCTGAGACCATCCTCATCTACAGATTCAGTTTCAGGACAGCCAAGCTTAAGTATTGAAGGAAACTATCAAAACCAGAAAACTGGTGTAGAAGTAATTAAATGAGGGGGCCATGTTCCAACCCTAGCAAGCAGCACAACTTGACAGTTTTGGCCATATAGTTCTGGCTTTAGAATCAAGTTTATGTAAATGTACCACATTTTCTTATCAGTTCTTCAGTTGAGGGGCATCTACCTTGTTTTCAGGTTCTGGCTATTACAATTGTGATGCTATGAACATAGTTGAGCAAATTTCCTTTTGGTATGGATATGTATCCTTTGGTAGATACAAGAGTGGTATTGATTGGTCTTGATGTAGATTGATTGCCAGTTTTCTGAGAAATTAATTTTCAAATTGGCTGTACAAGTTTTCAGTTCCACGAGCAATGGAAGAGTATTGTCCTCCTCCACATATTTTCTAATATAAGCTTTCATAGGTATAAGTATCTCAGAGTTGTTTTGATTTGCATGTCCCTGATGGCTAAGGATCTTGAGCAATTTCTTAAGTGCCTTTTGGACATTTGAAATTCTTTTGTCAAGAAGGACTGATCCAGACCCCCTGAACATGGATGTCAGTGAGGAGGCCTCAGCAATCTATGGGGCCTGTGATAGTAGATCAGTATTTATCCCTTGTATATGAATGGACTTTGGGAGCCCATTCCACATAGAGGGATACTCTCTCAGCCTAGACACACTGGGGAGTGTTAGATTTCTTCTTAGATTAGAAAGAATGAAGGGCACAAAAGGAGACATAAGACTAAGAGATATATTAACCAGTTTATTATAAGGCGGGAAAGCTAGAGGGAGAGAAATAGAACAGAGGAGGACAGAAAGTAAGAAAGAGGAGAGAGGGGCCAAACGCTGGAAAGAGAGAGCATAAGAGATGAAGAAGAAGAGCATAAGTGCACAGGGGTCTGTCTTTTAAGGGGGTCCTTTACACCTGTGTGCAGACTCAGTTCCCATGGAACTCTGGGCTGACCAGGGTACTGCCTGAGTGGATTCTGCCAGGTAACAGGGACAGATCAGCATAATGCTTGAACATTTCACTCCCACCTGTACTTATTATTAAAAATGTGGAGTGTTAAACAGGGCAGATTAAGAAAAAAGGGCATCGAGTTCTCAAGACTCCTTCCTGATGACGTGGTGAGCATTGACCATCTTTGGGGAACCTGAGAAGGTTGGAATGCTGCTACGTCCTGGGGCATCTGGTTGTTTCATTGCAGTCCAGGCTGTATGGAACTCCCTAGTGCCTCTTTGACTTGGCAAGATGTTGGCAACATAGAGGACAAGGTTAAGCTTAGAAAAAACTTTTTTCTTAGGTCCTGGTACTTAAGGGGAAGATTGTAAGAAGAGGGAGGGGTTCCCAACATGAGGGAAGGGAGTCCAGGGATCAGGAAAAATTGAATAATATTTATTTGGAGTGAATCGACCTGTTTGTTTGGATCCAATTAGGCTCCCTGGAACTTACAAGAATCCTTTGAGTTTGTGAAAATAAATTTTAGATACATTAGCAGAATATTCATATTAGAAATAACTTGGCTGAAAATATTATGACTGTGAACAGTAGCATGAGAAAGAGAGAAATCTGGAACATATTTCATTCTTTTTAATGTGTCAACTCACTTTACCATCACTTAAGCCTTTTTTCCTCAGACCTTCATAACTTTAATTCATAAAACTTACATTACCATCTTAGACCTTCTATTCTCAGACATTTATATCTTACATCCTCAGACTTTCATAACTTGCATTTATCCACCTTGTTAGACCTTTCCATCCTCAGAACTCTGTAACTTATATTCTCCTATCTTCATACACCTTACATTTTCCTATTTTCATGAAGATCAACCCTAAAATACCTGTTCTTGAAATCTGTTTTGCTTTAAGCTGGCAAAACTACCAGTTGTCAAAAGCATCAGAGTTCTTGAGAAGGATAAGATTTTACCTGAATTAATGATTAAAGAATAACAGAGACTTGCTGGCAGGCTGCATGGACAGCCACACACGAGGTCCTTCATCCATGGTTGTGGGCTGTAGGACATCTGCCTTCTTGCAGGACACCTGCCTTCTTGCTCATAGCATGGGACCTGTGGATTAGGGACTACAGGAAGGCTCGCCTACCATTGACCAAAACAGTGGATTCCACTGTCCTCTTGTCAGCAGTTCAGCATACTTTGTAGTAGTTGAGGTGAAGGACAGGGTTGTTCAGTGACTAGCATTGTCATTGACTCTAGATGAAGTTTCATCAGTGCCCACCAGTCTTCTTGGAGAGAATGGGGTGGAGCCAGCAGCTGGCATATCGCTCTGTTATAAAATGCTTTTTAATAAAACATTTTAAATGCCATGTTCTCTAGATCTCTGAGCATTTAAAGGCTGTGTATCTGTTTAGTATCTCAGCAGTCAGAAATTTGTCTTTAGTTAGAGAAAAATCCCATTTGTAATAAAAAGCTGTATCTCTGTAAACGGCTTACAGGATGCACTGAGTGGTATAAATGTTTTGCTAATTTGAAATACACCTTTTTGATTTTAAATGTTCATCATCATTTAAAGATACATCAGTTAAATATAAGTTGTATAGAGTTAGCTTATATTTTAAATATAAAGTCAAATTAGACCTTTATGACTTCAAATGTTTTACCATCATTTAAAGATACATAGCAAATCAGAAATATGAGGCTTATTACAGTTAAATTTAAGTTGCATATAGGGTTAGCTAATTGTAAGGTTAAATTTAAATTATATGTACAGAGACGAGCAGACACATCTGGAGATTTAAGGAGACAGAGTAGAAACTGCCAGTGACAAGGCAGGTCCACAGCAGGAAAAACAGGGGACCCTGGAAAGACACAATATTCCATAAATGAGCCATGTGCAACAGTACCAGTGAAAGAAGAAATCCGAGACAAAAATAAAAAGCAAGAAGTCCAGCAGGGTTTGGCAGCACAAGCAGCTGGAGTGGGCATGCTTACAGGTAGGTCAAGAAGGCGGCCCCCAGGTTAGCCACGTGGTCAAGATGGTGGCCATAAGCACATTTCTGACTGCCAGCAGAAGAGACTTTTAAACTCAGAGTGTCTCAAGCAGACGCTGACAATCAAGGAGGAACATGGTCAGAGATAGAAAAAACAGAAGAGTGGAGGGACATTCCCAGGTGAAAGAAAGTTCCCACAGAGAGGTAGAAAGCCTAAAATCACATTGGGCATCAAATATTAGATTTTTGCTTATATTAGAAAGAAAGAAGGGTGCAAGATGAGACATGAGACTAAGAGATATTGTTAGACCCCTGGAAAAACTCAGGTATTCGGGGTCCCAGGCAACTACCATGGTCACCCCAATCACCAGGCTGATTCGAGAGCTTGATGCAAACTGCAAGAGGCTTTATTGTTTTTTAACGAGCTAACCCCATGTTAGCTCAGGTCTTTCACCCACCCGCCATGGCGAATGGCTAGAAAAGACACCTCGAACCGGCTGCTGAGCAATCTTGTAGGGCAGCATAAGGGGAGTGTCTAGGGGTACGCACATTTTCAGGATTGGTGTGCCTCCAGGCTTGGAGGGCTTGCCCTGTGTTGATTGGCCAATTGGTTGTTATGGCCCATAGATCCTTCCAGGGTGGTTGCTATGCTCTGTGCATCATTGCTGTGCAGTTGTCTGTAAAGTACACCCAGAGTCGTAAAGCATAGCGCCACCAACTAACTTCTGATTGGTTCCTTGTCACGAGGCAGACACCTAACCTCTAGTGACTAAGGCAAGGTCATAGCAAGCACGTGTTACTGTCATGGCTGCCAAAATAGGGGGCTGGTCCCTTCAATATATTAATCAGTTTATTATAGACCCAACAGTGTAGAGAGAAGAGAAACAGAGTTGATGGCTGACTGCCATGGTCGGTAGCCATAGAGAAGGATACAGGGAGAGTGTAAGGAGTGTAAGAAGGAGAAGGAGGAGGAGGAGGAGGAGGAGGAGGAGGAGGAGGAGGAGGAGAAGAATTAGAAGAAGAATTATAATTAGAAGAAGAAGAAGAAGAAGAAGAAGAAGAAGAAGAAGAATGTAAGTGGGCTAGGGGTCTGTCTTTTAAGGGGGTCCTTAACACTTTTGTGCAGACTCAGTTCCCATGGAACCCTGGGCTGACCAGGGTACTGCCTGAGTGGATTCTGCTAGATAACAGGGGCAGGTCAGCATAATGCCTGAATCTTTCAGAAAGGGACTAGGCCCTGCTTCAAATGATAGGACAGACTGTGAAGATTCCTTCATGGAAGGCCTTGCTTTCCCTGAGAAGAAGAAAGGGGATGGGATGGGGGGTTAGTGGGGGTTGGGAATGAGGGGAGGTGTTGGGAAGCAAAAATTATTAATTATAAAGTTTCTTTTGGTCCAAACCTCCAATACATTTTCCGGGAGCCTGATTCTCCCATTGTCTTTCAGATGCTGGCTAAATCACTAGTGGATGCTTTGGCCTCAGTTGAGAATGTCTCCTAGTTTACATAACAACAGACCCAGGCCCTAGGTATGGGCAGCACCTGTCCTGAGATTTTTGTCTATGTGCCTAGGGGCTGTTTATGTGACTCTTAAATTAAAAGAATTACTTGATGTCAGACATATACATGATAGTGGATGCCTTCTGTGGTCACTCCCACTGTTGGAAAGCTATTTAGGAGGATGCTAGAATAATCCTGAGACTCCAGTTTCCAGCATGGACTGAGAGACCTCCTGAAATGACAAGATGCCTGTGTCAGGTCATTATTGCCATTGGGTAGCTTGGAGTTTCCAGGTCCACACACTCCCCACTCAGGGATGGACCTGAGGCTGTTTGGATGGCTCCAATTACATCAGCCCCCAAGGACATTAGTCTGGAATAGACCTCCTCTGTAGCTTGGGAGTGATACAGGCCAGGTCCCAGTAGGGAGGGAGAGGGAACTGGGATTGACATGTAAAGCAAGCTTGTTTCTAATTTACATTAGAAAATAGAAAAACAGATAACCAAAAAAAAAAAATCTCTGTTTAGATCTGTACCCTATTTTTAAATTGGACTATTTGGTATTTTGATGTCTAGTTTATTGAGTTCTTTCTATATTTTGGAGATCAGTCCTCTGTCAGGTGTGGGGTTGGTGAAGATCTTTTCTGTAGACTACCATTTTGTCTTGTTGACCGTGTCCTTTGCATTAAAGAAGCTTCTCAGTTTCAGGAGGTCCCATTTATTGTCCATCTCATTGTATCACCTAGTGGTGTTATATTCAGGAAGTGATTTCCTGTGCCAATGTGTTCAAGACAACTTCCTACTTTCTATTCTATGAGGTTCACTGTAGATGGATTTATAATTGAAGTCTTTGATTCATTTGGACTTAAGTTTTGTTTATGGAGATAAATATGAATCAATTGTCATTCTTCTACATGTTGACATCCTGCTGTGCCACCATCATTTGTTACTCAGTGGTTAAAAAAAAAAAAAAAAAAAGAATTACCTCTTGAAATTTTCTGGCAAATAAACCGAACAACAACAACAACAAAATCCTGAGTGAGGTAACTCAGGCACAAAAAGACAAACACTGTATGTACTCACTCATAAGTGGATATTATACATAAAGTAAAGGATAACCAGCCTACTCTCCACAACCCCAGAGAAGCCAAGAAACAAGTAGTGAAGGGGCCAGCTCCCCATTTGAGGAGCCATAACAGCCAAACACATGCTTGTCTGACCTTGTCCTAGTCACTAGAAAGTCAGATGCCTGCCTCGTGGCAAGGAACCAATCAGAAGTTAGCTGGTGGCGCTATGCTTTACGGCTCTGGGTGTGCTTTACGGACAAGTGCACAGCAATGACACACAGGGCATAGCAACCACCTTGGCAGGGCCTATGGACAATAACAACCAGTTTGCCAATCAACACAAGGCAAGCCCTCCAAGCCTGTAGGTACACCAATCGTGAGCCTGTGCGTAACCCTAGACATTCCCCTTATGCTTCCCTACAAGATCTCTATGCAGCTGGTTTGAGCTGTCTTTTCTAGCCATTCTCCATGGTGGGTCGGTGAAAGACTGGAGCTAACATGGTGTTAGCTTGTTAAACAACAATAAAGCCTCTTGCAGTTTGCATCAAGCTCTCGAATCTGCCTGGTGATTGGGGTGGCAGAGGTCCTGGGTTGAGATCCTGGAGCCCTGAGCTTTCCGGGGGATCTTACAGTAGTACCCTAAGAGAGACATACAGGTATCCCCATGGAAAGGGGAGAAAGACAAGATCTTCTAAGTAAATTGGAAGCATGGGGGGAGGGCAAGGGTGGTAGGGGAGTCGGGAGAACATGGGGGATCAGGAAGGTCATGTTGGGGAAAGGACAGAGATGGAGAGCAAGGAAAGAGATACCTCAACAGAGGGAGCCATTGTGGGGTTAAGGAGAAATCTAGCACTAGGGAAATTCCCAGATATCTACATGGATGACACCAATTAAGAATCTAACCATTAATGGAGAGGGTGACTTAACTACCTTTCCCCTGTAAAAATTGACGACTTCCTTAATTGTCATCATAGAACTTTCATTTTGTAACTGATAGAAGCAGATGCAGAGATCCATAGATAAACACTGAGGCAAACTCCTGGAGTCCCATCATAGAGAAGAAGGATCGATAATAGGAGCAAAGGCGTCTAGACTGTGATGGGGAAACCCACAGAAACAGCTGACTAGAGCAAATGGGTACTCACTGACTCTGAAATGACAGGTGGGGAATCTGCATAAGCCTTAACTAGTCCCTCTGAATGTGGGCAATAGTTTCATGCTTGGGAAGTTTATGTATGACCACTAACAGTGGAACCAGTATATATCTCTATCATTTGAACTGGCTTTTTGGAGAGGTATCTTGATCAGCCTGGATCCAGTGGGGAAAGCCTTGGTCCTGCCTCAAGTGATGTGACACACTCTGTTAATTACCCATAGGAGGTAATTACTTACCCTATCTGAGAGTAGATTGGTGTGGGGTGGGGAGAAATTGGGGGGGTGTGGGAGGACAAGAAGGTAAGGGAACTGGGATTGGTATGTAAAATAAGATTGTTTTAAAATTAAACATAATACAAAGAAAAATAATCACGTTTTATAAATGCAATGAGTTGTGGAATATTCCTTTGCAATTTAACAAAGCTGCTGAGGCCAGGCATGTATCTGGGGTGTCCCTGAATGGAGGCCCAGCAAGGCCATTAAGTGAAGCTGTGAAAGAGAATCCTAGATTTCCTTGGAAACTCCAAGATGTTGGTGATGCCAGAGTCACTAGAAGATACCTTCCAAGAAAAGGTTCAGAGAGTAGAACCAGTCCAGGAGAAAGAAGGATGCTATGGTCAACAAAATTGAAAGGAGCTGGAGATCTGAAGAGCTTGTTGACATTGACATGGTGATGCACAGTTTAGATTTTGCCAAGGTTGTTTTCTTTCTTGCTTTGGACTACTATTTCATTATTACATTTTGAAACAATGTATATCCTGTGCCATTGCATGTTGGAACTATGTGATCTGTTTTTTAAATTTGATTTTATAGGGGTTTACCATAAAGAGATTGCATGAACCTCAGAAGAGACTTTGAACTTTGGATTTGGAAACATTGTTGAGATTGTGATTAACAATGGGGACTTTTGATGTTGGGTTACATGCATTTTGCATTATCTTCTTGTTACAAGTTTGATGTCAGGAATGGAATGTGGTAGTTTGAATGTAATTGGCCCTCATAAGCTCACAGGGAGTAGCACTATTAGAAGGTCTGGCTTTGTTGGAGTATGTATGGCCTTGATGGAGGAAGCATGTCACCATGGGGGAGGATCTTTAGGTCTCATATACTCAAGCCATGCCCTCTTTCTCAGTTCACTTCCTATGGGCTGTAGATCAAAATGCAAATTCCTCTCCACTCTTTCTGTAGCACCATATCTGCCTGCATGCTTCCATGTCCTGTCATGATGATGCACTAAATCTGTGATCAAGCCACCCAATTAAAGGTTTTCATTGATAAGAGTTGCCATGGTCACAGTCTATTCACAGCAATAGAAACCCATATATATATATATATATCAGTGTGTGTGTGTGTGTGTGTGTACATACATACATATGTTCTTAGAAATATATATATATATATATATATATATATACACATATATATTCTTAGATACTTATTTTTTTCCTGGTTGTGTCCTTCTTTGTTTTGGAGTCCCTTCTCCCACCCACCTTAGGCTTACTAAGAGAAGACTACAGCTAAAGCAGGAAATTCATACCAGGAAATACCAAAAACACAAAGCAAACCTCTAAGATAAAAACAACAGATTTGGGATCATATCTATGACTGACAAATTCCTTTAGAGAATCTTGGAAAGAGACAGATACATATTTTTCCTCAGTGCATTCATGATATAGCCTCGTGGGAAACATTAAGATGTTCTTGTGTTTTTGTCATGTAGATACTTGCAATTATGCACTGATTTAGCCTCCTACAGAGAGGAGAAAATACAAAACAGAGAATTATTTGGAAGTTTCATTGAGATCAAGAACAAAAGGAGATTCATGTATTGGGTGAAATACATTTTTTGTTTTCTACTCTCATTAGCCTTTTCCAATTAATTTCTTTTAAATCAAACATTTTGTTTTTAAAATATTGTCTTCAAGTACTTACACTGGTCACTTATTAGCTTTGAGTCCAGCATGCAGGAATACCTGTCATAATATAGATAAGCTGAAAAGTGAGTATAACATTTATATATTTGTCTGAATATACATATACTACTGTACTCAAAACAAAGTAAATTATAAATTGTTTACATGTGGAAGGTTGGCCATGATCTTTAGTTACTATTAATATTACTTAAAATGTCTGTTGTATTTAATGCTTACCAAAAGTGCATATCAACTGTGGATGATATTCCTAAGAAGATTCATCTACTTGACCTCATGTTGATTAGAACTCAAATAAAATGAAGTATGAATCCTGAGTATTCAAAAGCCTAATTACACATCAGTCTGGCTCCCTGAATATCAGCTGAACTCCTTTGTGTGTGATATAGAATCCTTGTGACTGTCACATGAAATCTTTTATATACATTTACTTAAGAGACACTGGCTTCCACTATCCCATAAACTGAAAATATCTTTAGACAATGTCTGAGGACATGAAAAGAGGATGAAACACATTTGACTGATGTTTCCACCAATGTTTACAAAGTTTCTTGATTTATAAGATTTTCTTTGTTCTGTTTCAATAAGTCTTGAAGAAATTGTAATATATGTGCACATGATATTAGAAGAAATATGAAATTATTCCCCCCATCAGAGTCACTCATATTTTGCTCCAGAATTAACTTATTTCCTGAAAGTGAGAATTTTGTTTTTGTACAATACTGCAACATCATGTGTTAGTTTTATCAAAATGTAATTACTTCTATGAAAAGATGCTTTCAAAGTCTGACACGGTATATCCTGTTTTACAAGGATGAAGAAGGCTGAGGACAACATAAAGTGAGAAACTTGGCAACAATTGCTGTTGTGAGCGCTGGAGTTCAGCCCAGTTTCTCCTTGAAACTTCTCAATGCTGTTTTCTTAATTTTGATTCACATTTTACTGAGTCTAGGGAATTTAAAACTGCTAGAAAAGTACTGTGTCAACTTGATTTTGAATTGCTATAAAACCTTAATGATTCTGACCCTTTTACTTCACTTCTAAAAAACAATACAAAATAAAAAAAATGGTGTGACAAAATGACATTTTACTTAGCATTCATTTTTATCTCATTTACTTTTATGGAGATATTTAAATTTCTCTAAAGTTTACAGAGCAGTTAAACTATGTTTATATTTCCAGTCAGGAGAAACACATGCACGTACACACACACACATACACACACACACACACACACACACACACACACACACACACACACTAGTAATTTCAGTTCCAAGCCTCACTTTTCCTTTGGATAATTCAAGTCAAAGAGTTTTTTACGAAAAAATTAAGTGCTGTTACAAATGAAATTGACTTTTTTCACAGTAATGTTAATTTTTTTCTCTTGGGAGCCCATTCCCTATGGAGGGATACTATTGCAGCCCAGATACAATAAGGAGGGCCTAGGCCCTACCCCAAATGATATGACAGACTTTGAAGGTCCCTGGTGGAGGACCTCACTATCCCTGGGGAGGAGTTGGGGGATGGGTTGGGGGGTTGGTGGGGAACATGGGAGGATGGGAGGGCAAGAGAATGGGGGGATGGATATGTAAATGTGAATAGTAATTAAAGAATTTAAATAAAAATTAGTTCACAGTATAAAAAAGTAAAACAGAATGACTGAGCATCCTTATCAGATAAACCAATGATCCTACACTATTGCTCATTGCTTGAACACATATTTATTTTGTGACATGGAATTCTGAATTAAATACACCAATATTAATGTGATCTTTAAATGATAACATAGCACTACCAAAGAAACCTAATAAAAAATTGAACTGGTAGAAAGTGATTTTGTCCTCTACTATATTTGCAAACATTTTTGTTTATTTATGAAATGCATGGAAGAATACAAAAATTGTTCCTGTATCCTGTAAGAAATAATAACCAAGAGGTTTAGACAGATTGTTCATTCATCAGGAGAATTAACTGCTTCTCCAGAGTTAAACCTGGTTTAACTCCTCAGAGCCACTGGCAGCTCAAAATATTCTGCAGCTCGATTTCTACTCACAGGGATTCCATTTGCCAACTTTTAGCTTCTGCAGGCACCAGACTCACACATGGTACACCCACACACATATGGTGCACATGATGCAAGCAAAACACCCATACATACAAAATAATAACACAACATAAATATCAGTTACAAATATATATATATATATATATATATATATATATATATGTATTTGTGTGAAGCTAGAACAAATATTTCAGTGACTTTCACCAAAAATTCCCTGCAGAACTACATAAATTATGAGCAAAATATACATGCATTATAGAAATAGATATTTAAAGGTTAAAAATCTGATCCATCAAATTTAAAAAACACATATATTTATGATTTTATAAAATTATTACTATCACTTGAAAATCTAACTTTTTAAGATTATTTTCTTTTTATTTGTGTTTATATGTGTGGAGTTTGTGTTTATGCATCTCTGTGTGTGTGTGCGTGTGTTGTATGTGACTTATGTTTATAGATGCCTGTAGAATCCAGAAGACAGCATCAGATGTCCTGTACATAGAATAACAGTAGGTTGTGTTCTGTGTTCTGGGAACTGAGCAGGACTTTGGAAGAGTAGAACTTTCTCTGAATGTCGGTGTTTGAGTAAGTGGTAAAGAGACTAATGAAGTTATTTTTCTATTTAAGGGAAAACTACACACAATTTAAAAAGTATTCAATATTCTTATACTCAGCATAATAGCTGTAACATAAATGTTGCATTGCTTAAAAATTGTGCTGTTTGGTTATAAATCCATCTCTAACACCTTCCTGCCTCTGTAGGCACAGGCATACACTTGCATATACCTAAGTGTGTGTGTGTGTGCACACATGCTTGCACACACTCATACATACATAATTAAATCTAATTATAACTCTCTATATTTATGTTTATGCTTTAACAGCTATAATGATTTTCTTAGGTGTTCTATTGTTGTGATAAAATACCAAACCAAAAGCAACCATCAAGGAAATACATACAGGAAGTCAAACTAGGAACCTGGAAGCATGAACTGAAACAGAAGCCTTGGAGGAGGTCTACTTGCTGACTTTCTTCTCATTGCCTTCTCATTTAACTCAGAACCAGTGGAGGTAATGCCCACAATGCTCTGTGTCTTCCTACATTAACCTCTAATTAAGAAAATGCCCATTGGTTTGCCTACAGGACAATCTTGTGAGTCATCTCCACGGAGATTCTGAAATGTCAAAGTTGACACAAAAACAAAAGTACAAATTGTATATGTATAAAAAGTTTGCACTTCATTTTCTATTTTTTCTCATACACTACATAATGTCCTCAGTTTTTCCTCCCTTCATGTCTCCCAATTCTCCTCTCTACCTCTCTCTCTCTCTCTCTCTCTCTCTCTCTCTCTCTCTCTCTCTCTCTCTCTCCCTCAGACTCACATCGCTTTCATTTGCCTTCAGGAAAGAGCAAGCTTTCAGGGAATACCAACCTAACGTGGCATAACAAAATACAGTAAGAGCAGGCAAGAAAACCCCTCATATTAAGGGTGGATGAGGCAACTCAGTAGGAGTAAAAGTGTCTCAATTATATGATACAGAACTGTAGATACCCCTCTACACACACACACACACACACACACACACACACACACACACACACACACACACTACCATTGTTAGGTGTCCCACAAGAACAGCAAATACATTTTCAGAGGACCTATTGGAGACCCATGCAGACACCATGATTGCTCAGTCTCTGTGAGCTCCAATGAGCCCTGCTTAGTTGATTCTGTGTGCTGAGTTTTCCAGTATCCTCAAATCCTTTTATTCCTCAATCCTTCCTCCTTTTCTTCTGTGAATTTTCTAGCTCTTTCTAATGCTTTGTTGTGTGTCTCTGCATCTTTTACCATCATTTGTTCAATGAAACTTTTCTGATGGCAATTGGGTTAGGCACAGATATATTTTACTAATACAGCACAGTATCATTAGGAATCATTTCTTTGACTATTTTTTTCTTTTGACAGTTGTGCTTGGTTCCATCCTAGGACTTTGAGCAATCCATTTCCTGACAATCAAAGCTGTATCAGGCATGGCCTCCCTCTCATGGCAAGGGCCTTAATTAGACCAGCCAATGGTGGACCACTCCTCCAAGTTCTATGTCACCATTTCCCCAGCACATCTTGCAGGCAGGACAGATTGCAGGTCATAAGTTTTGTGGCTGGGTTCATGTCCCAGTCCCACTATGGGAAGACTTTCTTGGTTAGAGAGGACTGCCCGTTAAGGATCCATGTGCAACACTAGTAGGAATCCTTACTAGGGATTCCTAGCTTCAAGCATTCCCTGGAGTTTTCACTGTACCAGGTTTCCACAATGGCCTCCCAATACCCCCATTTACTGTAGCCTCTACCCATGCTCTCTCTATCTCTCACCCACCCCTTCCTTCCTGTTCCATCCCCAACCATATCTAGTCCACCCACAAAATCTATTCTATTTCTAATTCACAGGGGGTCCATGAGTTCACCTCCAAAGGTCTCCTTGTTTTTTTTTTTTTTTAACTCTCTAGGTCTCTGGATTGAAGCACAATTGTCCATTAATTAAGAGCTAATATCCACTTATATATGAGGACATGGGATATTTATGTTTCTGGGTCTGGGTTACCTCAATCTGGATGGATTTTTTTCTAGTTTTACCTATTTGCCTGAAATTTTCATGTTGCCATTTTTAATAACTGAGAAATACTCCATTGTGTAAATGTTATGAATTAGGTATTATGAATAAAACTGCTATGAACATAGTAGAGCAAGTGCTCTTGTAGTAGGCCCGAACATCCAAGAGTGATATAGCTGGGTCTTGCGGAAGAAGCAGTCCCAATTTTTAAAGAAATCAACATACTGATTTTCATAATGGCTGTAATAGATTGAACTCCTGCTAGCAATGAAATACCTTATTTTCTTTTTATATGGTGAATGAACATTTTGCAGGGTATAGTAGTCTCTTAAGGTATGCAGGTCATCTCTCTTGAAAACTTGGGTATTGTTCTAATAGGTCTGCCTTTATATGTTACTTGCTCCTTTCCCCATGCATCTTCTAGTATTCTTTCTTTGTTCTGTAAGTTTACTCTTTGGTTTATTATGTGTCAGGGGAATGTTCTTTTCTGGTCCATTCCATTTGGTGTTCTTACTTTAAAGGCATGTCCTTCTTTAGGTTAGGAAATTTCCTTATATAATGTTGTTGAAAATATTTCCTGGGCCTTTGAGCTGGGAGTCTTCTCCTTCCTCTGTTGCTATTATTCTTAGGTCAGTTCTTTTCTTACTGTCCCAAATTTCCTGGATGTTTTGTGTCAGTAGCTTTTTAGATTTAACATGTTCTTTGACCTATATATCTCTTTCTTCTGTCATATCTCCAATGCCTTAGATTCTCTCTTCCATCTTTTGTATTTGGTTGGTGAAGCTTGCTTTTATAGTTCCTATTCACTTACCGATATTTTTTGTTTCAAGAATGTATTCAGTTTGAGCTTTCTTTTTAGATTAAATATATTTATTTATTTGTTTGTTTTATATTCTAGCCACAGTTTTTCCTCCCTCCTCTCCATGCAGCCCCTTCCCAGATTTCCCCTCTCTTCCCACCCTCTACCCACTTCTCCATTTCTGTTTAGGAAAGGGCTAGTCTCACATGAGTATCAACAAAATAAGACATATAAAGTTGCAGTAAGAATAAGCACCTCTCTATATATCAAGGCTGGACAAGGTGACCCAGTATGAGGAGTAAGGCCCCAAAAGCCTGTAAAAGAGTTGGAGACATTTAAAGGCATGTTTAATGTTTAATGTTTAATGTTTAAATGGAGACTAGTTTCCATTGTAAGGAGCCCCCACTTAAGGACTAAAGAGGACCAAGCTACACAACTGTACATATATGAAGAATGACTAAGTAAATCCCATGCAGACTCCCTGGTTGTCAATTCAGTGGTTTTGAGTCCCTGTGAGCCCATGTTAGAGGATTTGTGTGTGTGTGTGTGTGTGTGTGTGTGTGTGTGTGTGTGTGTGTGTGTGTGTGTGTGTGTGTTATGTTCTTGACCCCTCTGGCTCCTCCACTCCTATGTTCTCCTCTTCTGTAGGATTCTCTGAACTCTGTCTAATGTTTGGATGTGGGTTTGCATCTGCCTCCATCAGTTGCTGTACAATGTCTCTCTGATGACTGTTGTGCTACTCATCAATATGGTCATAGTATATCTCCTATTGCTAGGAGTATAAGCTGAGGTCTTCCTTGTAGATTCCTGGGAAATTCCCATGTGCCAGGTTTTTACATGACCCCCAAATGCCCTCCATTTTCAGTATTCTCTTTCAGTAGTCTCTGCCTCAATCTCCCCCAACATGATCACACATGTTCCCATCCGAAACTGCCCTCAGTTCATTCAAGAAATCTCTTCTGTTTGCCCTATCCAGGGAAATCTGGTTTCCCCCACCCCATGAACCCTACTTTTTACATAGTTTCTCTGTGTCTGTGGATTGTAGCATAGTCATCATTTATTTTACAGATAATATCCACTTATGAGTGAGTACATACCATGTTGGTCCTTCTCACTTTGGGTACATTACTCAGGATGAGGTTTTTTTTCTAGTTCTACCCATTTGCTTTCAAATTCCCTGATGTCCTTGTTTTTAACAGTCAAGTAATACTTCATTGTGTAAATGTACCACATTTTCTTTATCCATTTATCAGTTGAAGGGCATCTAGGTTGCTTCCAGGTTCTGGCTATTACACATAAAACTACTATGAACATACTTGAAGCAAGTGTCCTTATGGCATGATTGAGCATCCTTTGTGTATAAACCCAGGAGTGGTGTAGCTGGTCTTGTGGTAGGTTGATTTTCAGTTTTCATAGAAACCATAACATTGACTTCCAAAATGTCTGTACAAGTTTGCACATGCACCAGCAATGGATGATTATTCCCCTTGCTCCCCATTCTTTTCAATGTTAGCTGCCACTTGTGTCTTTGAGCTTAGTCATTCTCACAGGTGTCAGAATGTTTTGATTTGCATTTCCCTGATGGCTAAGGATGTTGAACATATTCTCATGTGTTTCTTGGACATTTGAGTTTCATCTGTTGAGAGTTATCTAGATCTGTATTCCATTTTTAATTGAATTATTTGATTTGTGCTTTATTGCTTTTATTTCCACTTTCAGGTTTTTAACAGTTTTATTCATTCAACTGATTCTTTTTTTGGCTTTCTTTAAGGGATTTATTTACTTCCTTTTTCAGGACCTCTCTCATCTTCATAAAGTTGGTTTTAATGTCTTTCCCAGCTATGGAAATAAGAACTTTGTTGGGGATAGGAACTTGGCAAAGGGAGTTGGAGGGGGAGGCGATGGTGACTGATTGGATCTATGGGAACCTGAGCAGGAGTGGGATTGTTCCATGGTCAGGCAGCCTACCTCTTCTTCTGCCTCACATCTATGTTTTCAAGCATATTGCTTAGGGAAAATGAACAGCAAAAAATTCACAACATGTATTTACCTACTTCCCCAGGAAGTTGGGAGAAAGGATTGGTAGTTTGGTACTTTGTTTGGAATGCCAATCAATATAATACTTATTCCCATTTAAAAAGCCATATCTAATATTATCATAATGTAAATCACAAAGCATGTTTTAAAAGGGTTAATATTTCAAATGTAATATACTCATCAGGAAAGCAAAATAAGAGCCATATTCTTAAGTATGGCTACTTTGTTCATTTGCACTATATCCTGTTAGATGATTGGCTTTTTGATTGTAATCAACATACCTGTATTTATACTATTTAATACCTTTGCTCTTTGCAGCATGAGAGTCATTATTTTGAATTCCCTTGCTCCCCATTCAAAATTTATTACCTTTAAAACAGCAAGATGAAGCTAAAGTATACTTTTCTCTTTTCTGCTTAGAAGACAGGAGGTCTACAATATTCAGATCTATGTTTTTAAATGGTGCTAAGAATCAAAACCAGGGATTTGTTCATGCTCAGCAAGTCCTTCACCACCGAGCTTCATCCAGAGTACCTCTACCTTTTGTAGTAACTTGTTTTTATTTATTTCTGAATATGTAAATGAATTCTTGGCATTCTCTGACAGGTATGCATAACTGCTTTAAATCAAACACAAGTATTTTATGACTGCCTTCCTGTACAATTTCTCCAGTTTCCTTTAATTTTTCTGATTTTATTCACAAATTCTGTGACAGTAGTCTGTCACATTTACACAAGGAACACACTTTTCATTATAGAGACTTTTGAGATTTTCTTCTGCTTCCAGAATTACAAAAAAAATCATTTATTGCTGCCGATACTTCAAAGCTGCTAACAAAACCACTTCAAAGCCAGATGTCCTAGCTCACTCTATATTTTCCATTCTCAATAGGCTATTTATGTCATTGTGAAATTTCCAGTTATACTATAAAGATCCTGAAAGAGGACACATGTTTTATTTGTCCTTTAGTGGATGGTGCTTAGTTTAGAAAGCATCAATCTGCTGCTTTTTTGGTATTATTTATGGTGATTTTACAAATCAATTTTGTTAAGACTTACTTTGTATTCAAAATAGACATCCTTTTAGTAATAGAGTTTGATGACTTTTGGCAGATATGTAAGCTTATATAAATTATTCTGTTTGGGTTACCAAACAATGGACTCAGATGGGATTTTTTAAAAAAAAATTGTTTTTCACATTGTAGAGTCTGAAGACAAAAGGTTAAATGTCAGCAGGTGTGACTTTTGAACTGTTTCCTCTGTGGGCTGCAGGGGCGATTTTCTTACAGTGTCCTCAGATGAACTTTCCCATGTCCACGTGATGTAATTCTGTGGTCTGCTCATCTTAGATCTTACTGATTTAGGAGCTATTTAAAGTCCTTATGTCAAATAGGAGAATAATTGGTGTTATATTGCAACCTATCAACACTGGCAAAATGCAGTCCCTTAGCACTGTAAATACAATCCAATCTAAAGAAGAATTTTGTTAAACTAAAATCTCTTATTTCTTCGATGTACAAATTTTGAGGCCATATGCTATGCAACATTATCAGGACAATATTAACACTTTATATAATTTCATATGAAGAATTACAAGATATATATACCTTTGATCATGCTTCTCTATACACTTGCTTATATCTTAGCTTATTTGATTTTGGTGAACATGTAGTGTGCAACATGTGGACTTACTACAATATATTTGTTTTTAATTTAAAGTGTGTGTGTGTGTGTGTGTGTGTAAGTGTGCATGCAAGACACAGATATGGAGATAGGCATACAATAAGTGGAGATGGATTCCAGGGATCATCCTCACTTACTCAGGTTTGGTGGCAGGCACCTTCATGGATAAATCCATCTTTGTGGTCTGCCAAAATCAAATTGATACACCTATAATACAGCTCTGAAATCTAAAGCTCAAGAGAAATCATGGCAGGGAGGGAAGAAAGACCCTAAAACCCAATGAATCAGTCAGGTTACAGTATATTCATTTTTTGGTTTCCATTAAAATTTTAATTGGTGTAAAATTCATAAGTCACATACATAATACAGTATATTTCTTAAGTAGCCTCATAATGGATAATTGGTTAATTTCCGGTTTCAGGAAAATATGAATAATTCTTTTACAAGTAATTGTGGGGCTTCCTTTTGAGAAATGCACTGTAAGATTATTTACTTATGCAAATATTATACTTGGTACTTAAGTAACCTAGATTGGCTATAACATCACTAAGGAATGTAAATCAGGGACAATCATCACTACATACTTCATCTTTGAAGAAAATGTGTTATGTGTTGTGATTTTATATAGGCTTTCATGTCACTTCAATTTTCCTAACATGGATACACATGGGAAGGTAATAAAAATTAATTTGTCAAATAATGGGGGGAGACAAAGCCTCAATTGTACATCTCTCTTTACCAAATGAAGCTTCTGTACTAGAAAAGGGTTACACCTAATCAGGTTGTTGGTTAAAGCTATCCCATGGGAACACCCAAAGAACACAGTGTAGAACAAAGACTATAGATTATTCTCCATAATGTGATGGTCAGGCATTTTTGAGAAAAAATAGCACTTACACACACATTATTGAAGAAAGAGAAGTCAAGCTTGTGCCTGCCTAAATCCTTCAATCTTACTGGCTAATGTTCTTGGTACCAGAAGGTTCTCCAGGCTACAAAAGGAGAAACATAAACACTAACCGGTTTACAAATCCTTCAATTGACAATGGTATGCTGCCTACAAGGTATGCTAGTACACTGATGGCAGAAAGTGTGTGAGAGTAACCAATCAATGTCTGATTTGATTTTATGCCCATTACCTCATATGGAACATATATAAGGAGTTGTTTTGGTTACTAAGTGCTTTAGAATGGAAAGGATACGGAACTAGAAGAAAACAAAGTACAATTGTTCTACAAAATGCAGGTAATAATAAAATGACTCCTAGTGTTATTCTTTTTTTTCGGTTTTGCAATTGGGATTTTAATGTCCTAATGAATGTGCCATTGTACAAATTTTTGTCCCCATACAATGCAGTTGGTTCTCCAAATGATCCTATGACAAAAAGTTTAGGCATTTCCAAGCAAAAGGAACTGTTAACCAACATGAGGTACATAACCTCACTAAATATCGTCGGTGAAGGGCCTGCTCCAAATCTTTTATTAGGAGAGTTTCTCTTCCATAAGAATTAAAACCCTATTGAGTATTGACTATTTTGTACTGCACCCCACATTTTTTTTCCAAATTTTTTTGTTTGAATTAGAAACAGGATTGTTTTACATGACAATCCTAGGTCCCTTCTATCACCCATCCTCCCCTACCCACCCAACTAAAACCTTATCTGTCACATATCTTTTCTGCTCCCCCTGGATGGTGAGGCCTTCCATAGAGTGTCATCAGAGTCTTTCATATCCTTTGGGATGGGGCCTAGGCCCACGTCCGTGTGTCTTGGCTCAGGCAGTATTCCTCTATATGGAATGGGTTCCCAAAGTCCACACCTATGCTAGGATAAATAATGGGCTTCTACAGGAAGTCCCATAGATTTGTGAGGTTTTCTCACAGAAACCCATGTTCCTGGGGTCTGGATCAGTCCCAAGCTGGTATTCCAGCTATCCAGTGGATGGTACTAGAAGAAACCATTCTGAGTCAGGTATTTTATTATTCACTCATATATTGATTTTAGAGATAGAGCAAAGAAATACCAGCCAACAATTCAAATCACTAGAAAAGCTAGGAAACAAGGACTACCCTAAGAGAGACATAGATGTTCCCCAGAGAAGAGGAAAGGGACAAGATCTCCTGAGCACTTGGGAGCATAGGGGAGGTGAGTGAGAGTTAGGAGGAAGAGAAGGGGAGAATGGAGGGGAGAGGATGACATGAGGTAGCAGGAAGTTTGAGAAGACAGCAAGAAAGGAGATGCCATAATAGAGGGAACCATTTTAGGTTTAAAGACAAATCTGGCACTAGGGAAATATTCAGAGATTTACAAGGATGACTCCAACTAACAATGTAAGCAATAGTGGAGAGACTACCTTATATGCCCTTCCCCTACAATGAGATTGATGACTAACTTATATGCCATCCTAGAGTCTTTATCCAGTAGCTGATGGAAGCAGAAGCAGACACCCACAGCCAAACACTGGACTGAACTCTTGGAATCCATTTGCAGAGAGGCAGGAGTAATGAGCAAAAGGGTCAAGACCAGGCTAGAGAAATCCACAGGGACAGGTGATCTGGACAAAGATGAGCTCTTGAACCCCAGACTGATAGCTGGGAAACCAGCATGGGACTGATCCAGACCCCCCTGAATGTGGATATTAGTTATGAGGCCTGGGCAATCAATGGGGCCTCTGGCAGTGGATCAGTATTTATCCCTACTATATGAATGGACTTTGGGAGCCCATTCTACATAGAGGGATACTCTCTCAGCCTAGAGTAATGGGGGAGGACCTAGGCCCTGCTCCAAATGATACAACAGACTTTTGAAGGTCCCCTCCCCCCATGGAAGGCCTCACCCTTCCTGGGGAGCAGAAAGTGGATGGGATAGTGGGTTAGAGGGGGGCAGGGGAGGAAAGCAGGGAGAGGGAACTGGAATTCACATGCAAAACAAGCTTGTTTCAAATTTAAATTTAAAAATCTGAAAAAAGAAAAATCCTAGAATATTTTATCATTTTAACCATCATTTGTTCTTGTCTTCATGCTACATTTTGAAATACCTTTCTTTTTAATTTATTCTCTATTCCCCTATTTTTGACCTGATGTTAACCAATGAATGTATATTTCATTTAACAAGGGATTGCATTTTAATGTATAGAAAATTATAGAAGTGATAGTATTTGCTTAGCTAAATGAATAAGAGGATAAACACAAAATGATAAATTACTTGAATTGTTAAAGATTAAGATTCGGACATTCATATTCAACTTCAGGCATATTTATACAAAAATATAAACATAAGCTTGAGCTTAAAACAACTCAAAAGTTATTTTTATACAAATTCTCAGTACCTAGCACATGCTAGTCTCAAACTCCCAATCCTCTTGACTTAACTTACTCAAATCTAAGATATCAGGCATGAAATAGTATATGTTCCTAATATTATTTTTAAAGGAAACTTTGCAAATTCATTTCCATATGCTTCAAATGTGATCTATCATATTTGTGGCTATTGTTTTTTTGTGTGAGAAAAGCATTTTATGTACATTTTGATCAAGGTGGTTAAGTACCACTTCTGGCTACTTCCCTGACAGTTTGTGTTTGAGGTTTGTTGATGTTATTTGGATGGAACTCAACTGTGGTTGCGGTTCCAGTTGCCAAGCCATTATCTCTCTAAATCTTAAAGCAGAACAAAGAATTAGCCACTGTTAATGGCAGAAGCCTGGACAGTGGCTCTTAAGGGAGAGATGGGAAACTCATGTGAAATCTCTGTGGAGTAAGAACAACTGGGCAAAAGCTGCTGTGTGCTGCCATGGCAACTCCTCTCTAATGTTATATGCTCTCTATTTTGAAAGTCAGGAATTTGTTATGGAATAGTCTAACATCCCAGAGGGCATGTGAAAAACTGCCTGTCAATTATAATCCATGAGCTTCTTAATTCTGCATTGAAGTGATTTTGATTTTGTTAGTTTGAAAAATCCTGTTTGTGAAATTATTAGCATAATTACAGAAATAAAGGCTTCCTGTTACACTGTCAAAACTCTTCCATCAATATTTTACTGTTCCTTTCACTTTAAGACTAAGATTATACCCTTATATTTTGAAGAAATTGTTTCTAACTGGTCAATAATATATTTAAAATGATTATTATTAGTTTAAAATGGTTATTAAAGTTTAAAACTGCTTTTACATGCATCATGTGTACATACATCCAAATAAGCTGTCATGGGTATAATCTGAGAGATTATGTTACTTTGGCAGAATGAAGCATCTTAATATTGAATTAGAATTGTGGGCTTTGAAAATGACTTCTTTTTGGCAGCTTCTTTAGTCTCCTCACTAAGCTATCTATAAAGAACTCAAATGAATCAAACTCACGATGGTATTTAAAACTGAGATTTAGGGAAGGAAAAATAAAAGAACACTGTACCAGAACTGTTAAGTAGCTTTCATTAATTTAAAGCTGTTTAAATAGAATTAGAAGGAGCAGTCTGGGAAACAGCACCACATCCATATTCCTGGAAAATAAGCTAAGCTTCCTGAAAGTGTGTGGATGGATATAGATAACACAGTGGAGGAGTGAGGCAAGGCAGAATTCTACGCTACACCTTACTCTATGGGTCATCTAACCAATGATTAAGTAATAACCATTTTTCTCTAGCTATTTTGATTATTATTTGATTACATCTTCTTTTGCATTTTGTCTTTTCTATTGCCGTGATAAGACACCATGAGAAAAGCAACTTTCAAAAGTAAGAGTTTAATTTGGCATGCTTCCAGAGGGTTAGAGTCTATGATGAATGAGTTAAGAGATGTTGACAAATGGCTACCACAGTATCTGAGAGTTCACATATTGAATCACAAGCAGGAGGTAGGAATGGCATTAAACCCCCGAAACCCGCTCCCAGTGTCAGACCTCCTCTAACAAGCCTGCATTTCCTAATCTTTCAAACTATTGCAATGACAGAGTACCAAGTATTTAAACATATGAGCCTATGGATGTCACATTCAAACCAAGCTTGGCTGGGAATAAATTGAGCACAGTAGGAAAAACAAAATAAAATAAAACAAACAAACAAAAAACCTTTTACAATGCATTCTGAAGCATATTGTTCACAAATGAAGTGATGTGTATAGTAACAAAGCACTCTGTTAACAAATATCAAGATGATTGTGTTACAATACTATGGGAAGTATCAAATGAACACTGTGTCCTAATTTAATTTAGCAGGGAACCAAAGTTTCAACTGGCATTTCAGGGTGGTTCCTTTCACTTCACACTTGGGAAATTATTGAATGGCTGACCTGTTGTCAGGAATGCAGTTGAAGGAATTCAAATAGCCAGTCAATACTTGTGCTAGCAAAACTCTAAATTCCCTTCAAATATTTTTTACCCTATGACTCCGTAAGATTAGAGAGGGAGAAAACATGTTCTCTTACTTACTGAATCAATTTGCTCAATCTTTTGTCTTCAATATGCCACTTTGTTACTGTATATTGGCAGGCATCCACAGTTGCTAAGCCACAGGCATTTTTAAAAATTTAAAACAGCAATAAATGTAGAGAATATTCAATATATTTGCTCTTTAGAATCCTGCAAAAAATAGATTGGAAAAGTTAGTTTCATTGCTTAAGATCAATCAATGATGTGAACTAGAATTAAATCACCTAATCTAGTCTATTGCTAAGCAGTCTGTATAAAGAGGACTCCAGGTACAACAAAGATACAATTTAGTTTTGATGTTCAAGTAGGTTGTAAAAGAAAACTGTCCTCTTGTAGTCAGATGTCTTCACTGGCTTTGAACTGCTGCCATAAAAGACCAAATTAAAGCAACTGGGGAGGAAAGGCTTTGCATCATCTTATATATTATGTATTAGGGTCCAATATAACAGGAAGTCTGATGGGGAATGTCCTTCTTTGTATGTTTATCTTCTTATTGGTTGTTGAATAAAGTACTGTTGGCCAATGAAGAAGCAAGTTAGGTGGGACTAGTTGTCAAGGAGGATTCTGGGAAATGTAGTAAAGAAGTGTTGTGATCCAGGCAGGAAGTGACATAGCAGGCTGACCCATATATAACAGGGACAAATAGAAAGTCTTCCCTTTTCTCTTGCTCTTCCTCCTGTTCTCTTCTCTGCTCTGGAGCTGCCATATAATCTGCCAGAAAGAGAGTACGCTTAGTGCCAGTGTCCTCCATAAGATAACTCTTATGATTATGGTTTATAATTAAGACTGAGGTAGCATGTAAGAAATCCTAGTCAATTGGTCAGCAGCATTGTAATCTAATATAAGACTGTGTGTTATTCTGGGCACCACGTGGCAGTGGAGGGGCTCCTGTAGATGGAGTAAAGACTTATCATTATAGAAATCAGGGCAGGAACTCAAGTAGAAATCTGGAGGCCAAAACTGAATCAGAGACTATTGAGAAGTACTACTTGCATGGCTTGTTTCACCTGCTGTCTTACACCACAGAGGACCACCTCTGCTTGGGGGTGTTACCAACTACAAAGGGGCTGAATTTTCTCGCTTAAAACATTAATTAAGAAAATGCCCCAGAAAGTTGCCTATAGGCAAAGAGATGAAGGATTTTTCTCAGCCGAGTTTCCCTCCTCCTAGATGACTGTACCTTGTATCAAACTGACAAAAACAAAACAAAACAAAACAGAAAAAGAAAGCAAAAACCCAACCAGCACACTAGACAACTTACCTCAATCAAGTACATAAGTTCATACTCTCAGTGGCTCTCTAGTTAACAGTCACAGTTTTGACCAAGTAGGCCAAAGACAAGACTTCTCAAGCAGGCAACCACTATATGTCTTCTCTATTTTTTCTGGTTATAAAGGTGACTCACTATATTGCAAGGAACGATTCTGACATACACTTAGTCAGGATTATCTTGACTCTTGAACGTTTATTCTTGTTCAGCTAAACAGGTTAAATTAAACTGTCCTCAGTTAATGTAATTGCCTGCAACATAGCATATTCAGCAGGAAGTAGAATATGTTTCTATGTGTCATTGCTATATTTACTCCAAAGTTCTTCTGAGAAAAAGTATTTCTATTATATATGTAAGATATCTAGGATCACAAAAATTATCATTGATCCTAAAGTTTTAATGGAAAAAGCTTGATGTGATAAGAAACAAAGGGGTAAATAATGAGCAAGACCTGTGAAAGAACTGGGTAGCACATGGTTTAATTCATATGGAAATTGAAAATTCGAAATCGATATGTTTTCCTTTGCCTATTAGAATTTAAAATCATATATGATTATATATACATATATAGCTATCTAGATATGTGTAAATGTTATGTGAGGTTCTTTTTCCCAGATGTTCCCACTGCCCTTCAGCCCCAAATGAACACATGGATGCTATATTAGTAATAAAACTGTTGGCTGGTGGCTTGGGCTTCTTATTGGCGAGTTCTGTCTTAATTATTAACCCATTTCTATTCATCTATGTATTTCCACTGGGTCTTGGCTTACCAGGGAACAATTGGCATGTCCTCTCTTCCTAGGTTCTACATGAAGACTCCATCTGCCTATGTTTCCCAGAATTCTCTTCATCTCCTAGCCTTGCCTATACTTCCTGCCTGGCCAATCAGCCAGTATTTTATTCATCAACCAATAAGAGAAACAGATATACAGAAGGACATCTACCATCATGTAAATATTAGTATGTGTTATATGTACTAATGTATAGTATATGTAGTATGGATATATAAATAACAAGTGAATATATATGTATATATATATATATATATATATATATATATAAGATTTAAAATTATATGAAAAATATTAGCACCAAAGAGATACTAAATTCTCCTTGAACACACAAGGATATATATATTCTAGCTGTATTTAATATATCTATGAAGAACATTTGTTTTTCATTTAAATAGACAAATCTAAAACTTATAATGGAAATTGTAGTAGGTGTAATCATTAAATAGCTAAAAACATTGAAATGGACAATGCTTATAGACAAACAACGTTTATTATGAATCTATAATTTGGAGTATGAAGTGGGGAAAGGATGAACTGAATGTTCAATGTTAATAATTTACTTGTGGGCAGGAGGAAAAGTTTGGTTCAACTGGTAATATTTCTTCTCCCCCCCAATAGAAAGGAAACATATGTGATCCAGCACTCCTAACTATTTGCTGCTTTTCAGTTCTTCCATGATCACACTGCAAAATCTGGAAAGACAAATAACAACATATAATTTGGGTATCCTGCTCACATTTTCTTTTCTTCGTGAGAGGCTACCTGAAGAGATGTGTATTTTTTGGTCCTATGCTTAGATGCCATGGTCTCAGTTTTACAAGGGCAGTAGTAAAATTCACAGCTTCCATACCAAATTTGTCAGTCACACACATTCTGTCTTAAGAGGATTGTGTCACCACAAATGATGTCACTTTCCAGAACTTACTAAACAAATGCACATTTTTAACCAAACAGCTTTTATTTCCTCTTAAATAAACTGAACTCTGCATTAGGGTTTTGTAGATAAGAAAAGGCAATATTAATATTAGGTGCATAGGCTAAACAAACACATATTTTGTTTAATGAAACCTGGCATATTCTGGGTATGCTCTGTTTATTAGGCATCCAATTGTAGATATCCTGTATTTGCCTTTTAGGAAATAGTTATTTGATGGAGTTATATCTATTGACATTCTATTAGCTCAATAAGGATTCTGGTGTAAGTTGTACTCCTGATTGAAAAGCAAATGAGTTAGCAATTGACATCTTACATTTGATAGTCACTTACAAGCTTAAAACAGCTATTTTTTTCCTTTCTGAAATCAATATACTAGTAATATCCAAAAAGGTCAAGGTCTTCTAACACATCTGAAATTAGAGTTCATTGTAATAATAATATAGTAATCTAAATGCCGCTGTCTATAGTCAAAGGTCAGTTTCTGTACTTTTCCCTTTGGTAAATGACATGGGGCTTTAAAATCTGCACCCTCACAGTAGTACAGGCAATAAATTCTGACAGTAAATCCTATTACAGAACTTATTTATTCCAATAGCACTGCAACTCATGCATAGTAAAAAGCATGAGAAAAACAAATATGAAGTCATTGTCTGAAATGTCTCAAATAGCTTTCTGTGAGGCAAGTGAATGTGGCAGAGCATTGAGGAAAACAGTGTCACAACTCTCCTGTACTGACAAACCTCGTATTGGTGGCTTCATAGCCATGCTATTTCAAAAGCTTTCGCTATCAGTTTACAGAAATTCATTGTTTCTATTTTATTATTAGAAATGAATTGGAAATGCTTCTAAGAAAAAGGCATAGATATCCATCTCTCCCTTATTTAACTGAATATATATATATATGTATATATATGCATATTTAATCAAGTATATATGATATTAAAATTAGAAACTCTGATATTGCGATTCTCTTAATTTCATAACATTCTTTGAAATTAAGATGTTTTCCTTCTTTAATATTTGGTTCCATAAACAGTATTGTATTTTTCATGTATTTGGCTGGTGAAAAAATTTGAAATTCTCCTTCTGGAATTCTTACATAGATCTCCACTCTCTATTAGAACACTTTATTTTTATTTTCTTGGCTGCATGTAACAGTGCCCAACTCGGACAAATAAGTTTTAGCTGACATATGATTGGGTATGTTCAGTTTTTTCTTATATTTCCTTTCTTTTATTCTTTGTGGGATTCACATTATGTAACGTGAGCCCATCCATCTGTCCCTTCAAATCAACCCTCTGCCCTTGCAACCTCCTCCCCCAAACAAAACAAAATTCAAAAAACAAAACAACCAAATTAAGTAACATACAAAAAAGTCTCATTGTGGAAGCAGTAGTGTGACAGAGTGAGTCACACAGTATACCCTCTGGTCCATACATCTTTACTTGTAAGTGCTCATTGTAATGAGTCATTGGTCTGGTTTGCGGCATCTGTCTTTTGCTATACCTTCAATACTGGGTCCTCATTGGGGCTTCTTTTGATATTCTGTTGTTGCCTTGTGTCTTGGTTGATTCATGTAGCTCCTACAGGTTTGGATATGTAGGTCAGGCCCCTTCACATGCTCTAGCAGTTCATAGATGATATAGATATTTAGGTGGACCGACACAGGGCTCTGCTTCTGCTCCTGAGTGTTAGCTAGATTTGTCAGTCTGCCACATTTTCCTCATTGATGTTACCGGGGTGAGCTCTTCTGAATTTCCCCAGCTAGCTCACCCACTTCAATAGGCAATAAGAAGAGGGACAGTTTTCTTGCTCTCATGCCCTCAGGGATGGCTTACCTGCATCCCTGCCAACAGTGTCAGCTCTACTTTGTTGTCCCAGAGAGGTGCAGGGCCTGTTTTCCCAAGACTTGTAGCTGATGAGGGGCAGGACCCACTCTTAAGACCTCAGAGCCAGCTCTCCCACCCATTGTAGGCAGTAAGGCCTGAAAAATGTTGGAAGTATCTCTCCCTGGCTCACTCTACCACATGGCAGATGAGGAGTGAGGCCAATCTCTCACATATTTGTGTGTTCAGATCACCTTCACCCCCATCATCAGGGTCAGCTCTATTGTGCTGCCTATGCCAGGTGTAGGGACACTCTCCTGAGTGCTGCAGTAGATGAATGGCAGAGTCAGCTTACCCTCTCGTGACCTTGGGACAAGCTTTCTTGCCTGGAGTAGGTGTTCAAAGGTCAGGGGATATCTCTTCCTCACTCTCAAATAGTGGGGACAGCTCTCCTACTCTCATGACTTTACAGGCACCCCTGGCAATGGGGTCAGATCCACTGTGCTGCCCAGAAGAAGTACAGAGCTACACCTTCTTAGTGCTATAATTGGTGGTAGTAGGGAAAGGACATTTCTTTCTAGTGCTACTGCCAGTGAGAGGCAGGGCCAACTCTGTGCAACTCTATCCTCACTGTCTTTGGTGGTAAGAGGAGCCAAGTATATCAACACAAATTAAGGCTGCATCAGGGCCATAGATGCAAACAAGGACCTTGGTAGCAGCTCAGGTCCAGATGCCAACATGGCCTTTGGTGGCTATGTGGTCATGGACATCAACACAGACCTTGCCTGCAGTATGACCATGGACCCATGCATGGTCCCTCGCAGGAGCATGGGCCCAGATGTCATCATGGCCCTAACTGGCATCATGGGTCATTTTTGCCCCAGTGGCAATGTGGTACTCAATCACAAACATATCCTCCAGTGTCAGCCCTATCCCTGGGCATTTATTGAGACTTGGATGGTAACAGTAGCCACAGACATCAATACAGATGCTGGCTGCAGTAAGGCCATGGACCCAGACATGGCTCTTGGCCACAGTTTAGGTCCCAACATCAGCATGGTCCCATGTGGAAGCACATTCCACCCAGATCTGTATGGTCTGCATGGCCATATGACCCTCAAACATCAACATGGCCTCAGGTATCAGCTCTCTATGACAACAGGAGCCACTGACATCAACATAGAGCCCTGCTGCTGCAGGGCCACAGACCTAGACATAGCCCTTAGGGGCTCTCTTGGCTCTGATGTCATGATGAAGTGGGCTGGCAGTGCAGCACTCTTTGAATGAAATGAACCCTATTTGAGCACATCTCTTGGACCCTGACATGGCCATAGGTGGTGGCATAGCCTCCAGTGTTCATAGGACCCTTAGTGGTAACAGGAGCCGCAGACTACCATAGCAGCATTGGGGCCACAGACCCAGGTATGGCCCTTGGCAGCAGCCTAGGCCCAGACAACCTCATGGCCCCGGGAGGCAAGAAACTCACCCATATCAGCCTGCTCCTCACTCTCCTCCACTATTCAGACATGCCTCTCTCCCCCACACATGAGCTTTTCTTCCTCCCTCACTCTTCCATTTCCCCATCATATAATCACTTACCACAATGGGATCCAATCATAAGTGCCTCATGGGCTTGAGTTTGGTCTCTGCCCAACCCTGGTGAGCATCCTGTGGGTGGAGCTATAGCCATCTTCCATGAAATATGCCCTCATGGCACCAGATGGCTAGTAGTTAGATATGCTTTATTAAACTGTTAAAACCAACATTAACATTTTCTGAACTGCACTAAGACATACCTAATGTAATTTTACATTTGTTGTATACATATTGTTTCATTTTCCCAAAGCATTTATTCCACAGATTATTAGCTTCTATAAAAATAAACTGAGTTTTTTCACACTCAACTTTCTGTGCTAAAAGTCAATACATTATTTATAAATTGATCATGATCATTAGATTTAAATTATTTAATTAAAACATAATTACATCATCCTACCCCTATTCAAACTTCCCCCTTTTTTCTCATGCCCTACATACTCATGCCCCTCTTTTAAAATTAGTAAGGTTGTGTACACATATGTGAATGTATATAAATGTAATTGGGATAAGTTTTTTATGTATGTTTTAGGGCTTACTATTTCATATTGGATAATTATCTAGGACCTAATCTCTGAAAAAAGACACATTCCCCTTTCCCAGTAATCATCAATTGCCTATAGCACTTCTTTCAGGGGTGGGGCCTCATGAGACTAATCCCATATAAACTGTCACGTCAACTAATATAATATTTGTTTAGTCTTGTTTAAACAGCTAATGTCTTGATAGTTCATGGGTGTGGGCTCCCCATCATGTCTAAAAGATACAATTTCACAAGAGACTTCCTGGCTGTGTCAGTTAAGATTCTCTAAGGGAAAACAACATGATAGGATAATATATATTATATAATATGGGAGTTAATAGAATGGATAACCGTCTGAGGTTCAACTAGTCCAGCAACTGCAAGTTGCAAAATTTGCAGGAAAAACAAAGATTCCAAAATTATTACATTAAATTATATAACACAACCTTAGGAAGAAAAATACTGCATGTCTTTCTCGTATGTTCATCTTATATGCAAAGACACATATATATACACACATATATGTATTGATGAGAAATGATTTCTAGAAAAGAGAAGAAAAAGTAAATATTAGTGCACAAGGAGAGACTAATATCAGGTAGTGGTGGACATTATTTATAAAATAGGATATAAACCTAATTGTTTTTGTAGTTATAATTCTGTCATGAAGTTTTATTATGTTGGATAATTCCATAAAAATACATTAAATAGTGAAAGTGCAAAATACAATGGAAACTACACAGCTTACAAATGGCTATTAAGAGAGTATAAAAGTTCACTGAGATGTATAGACACTGAGATTAGTGAATTAGTGAATTTTTTATAGTTTTCTTTAAATATCAAATTAAAGGTATAAGGGTTTATTGATGTTACAAGACTTGCCGGTTTTGAGGGGGGCATAAAAAAGCTGATGTGTGGATTGATCTCCTTTGCTTAGAGAAACCCCCTCCCCCATCACATAGAATGCAATCTATATCTATTGCTCTTCATTGGCTTCCATGTGACCCAAAGGCAAAATCTTGTCGCTGAAATTACCACATAATTTGGCTCAAGGAATTAGCAAAATAAAGCTGCTACTGACCTGGAAGTCTCCTCCCTGATGTCTATTTATTATAATATTGGAAAGTTTTCTGAAGGTTACTTGGGGCAAAGATATTAGTAGCCTTACCTTGCTATAAATCCTGTGGACAACAATAATTAGCAGTCTGGAGAAAACTCAGAATAGTAAGGTAAACCTAAGTAAGAATCATTCCAAGAGAGTTCACATACCATAGAGAAGAAACTATTAGTTCCATTTTATCAAAATTATTTTCTATCAACTGTCTTCTAAGTACTTATTCATATACCTATAGATAAGTTTTTCTCTCCCTCTCATAATAAAAAATGTTCCCTTTGCAGAAGATAGTGCTATTAAAAAAAAAAACTGTTCAAAGTGCAGAGATGTGACTGCAGCATGTCCATCCCCACATCAGACGTGTAGCATACCTGAATCTCAAGGAACTTTATGGGAAAAGACTTAGAAACACTGTAAGGGACAGGAAGAAGTGGCTTGTGGCAATAGTTTGTCCTGGACATGACAGAGATGTTCTAATGGACACTCAACTGCTAGGATAGACTGCACAAACTTTCACAAAATCACACCAGTAATCATTTCATCATGACCTCACAAGGCCCCACCTTCAATTGCAGAGCTACAAGCATACTAGTTGATGAGAGAGACAGATTGTTTCAGGGACAAGTATCAGTATAGGCTGACCATGCCCAAGTGATAAACCATATGCATATGGAGAAAACTAATTGAATATATATATATATATACATATATATATATATATATATTTGTGTGTGTGTGTCATATATACATATAGAAGATACACAGTGAGACTACTCTGATTAGAGAAGTACTTTGAGTAGAAAAAGAGGAATGGATATGTTCAAATATTTTGCAATCAAGTTCTCAAAAATATATGTATATCAAAACAAACTATTTTGAAACAAACTATCAGAAGATACAATGATGAAAACTGTCAAAAGCTGATCTCAAGCTCAGTGGTAGTGTGTGTCTAGCAGGTGAGACAGCCAGATTTAAATTACAGGCACTGATCATAAATATTCCTGATAGGTCAAATAAAAATGGATTTGGAAAGTGGTTTTCAATTTTTTGTTTTATAGGTGGTAACCAAAGCTTCCTTTGAATACATTAAGGAGGTAAAGAGTTGGGGATAAAATAAGGAGTACTATTGGAGGATGTATTAAATAACAAGATTTCTAAAAAAAAAAAGCAAGGGAGATACTCTATTTTCAATATAAAATCCATCAAGAAGAGAGATGATAATACTCATCTACCTAAACACCAGAATGATGAGTACATTACATGACAATGGACTAGATCTACTTCACAAGTGAATGGAAAGGCAGCACCTGCCTAGGAACATTTGAGACAGTTCTTCTAAAACAAGGAGGAGAAGACAACAGGATAGAACATCCTAGAAGGAAGTGGGTGGGTATACGTGAACAAGACATTTCTATTTAGTTAAAAAAAAACTATTTCTTTTCTTAGTAATATCAGAAACTAGGTTATCAGCTGAGACTGTAGGCTGTCAAGTATTCCTGTAAAGACAAAGCGTGAAGAGGTCAATGAAGAGGGTGAGAAAGTAGAAAAATGAGAACATGAAATGGCACTGCTAGGTTACACTGGGAGCCCAAAGAAAGCAAACATTTACGAACTTGAACACAGTTTCCATCTGGATTTGTCTGGAGCAATATAAAGCAGAACCAGAGAGCTGAAGAATAGGTAGAAAGCTGATCTTTGCCAAAGTGACATGATTCTAATCCAATTCCCACCCAAAGTGCTGAGGAGTCATGTCATTAATTTTGAATGCAAAGGAGTAATAAGAATGAATTATGCAAAATAAATAAGACAGGTAGATAAAATGGGGACATATATGGGGATGAAACAAAGAATTCATATAGATTTTTTTAAAATTTTGGATACTAAGAGATAGAAGCAATTTAAAACTGTGCTCTATGTTAGTTTTAAACAGGAATGTAACTTAAAATTAAATCATGTGAGGCTTTTATATATAGACAAGTATAATTAAGTGAGGATTAGTAAGATGGACAGAGGAAAATATGTAAAGAAAATCCAGAAATTTAAAGAATGCTGTGGAAGTGTCACTAAGATTATAACAGAAGCAATGTTCCAAAAGAATGAGCATAATATTAAAATAAATACTAACAATTCAGAAGACTAAAAAAACTGACCATCTATGGAACAAATACAGAGGTATACAAAACAGATCATATAGTATGAAGGCATGATAAAAGTTTACAGTTTTAAAATGAGTCCGTGGTCTTGAAGAAGCAGGGTCTAAACAAACCCTAACAAAAGAGTCTCTGGAATAAAAAAGACCTAGTGCAGGAACAGCATTTTAAAAAACAGAGTTAGGATATTTTAGGTGGAGGTCAAAGAACATCTCAGAAAGAGCAGGAAAATAGAGCGGTTTTATTGCCAAGGCTCCCAAGTTCAAACAAAGACAGTAAAAGGTGTGAGGGATCAAAACAATAAATGAAGGACTTGCTACATCATATAATTGTAGGACGAGAGCAAGAGACAACAACTTGCAAACTGGGTGGGGGTTAGCAAATGGTTTCAAATACAGCTGTGGTGCCTTTTTTATAATTAATTTTTAATGAACTTAAAATTGTGTTTAGTTTCTTACCCCAAATTTCAAAATCTTTATTTATTTTCTATTTTATTTTTGAATTTATAATCTAATTATGACATTTTACCTTTCCCTTTCCTCCTTTCAAACCTTCCCATATAATCCTCCATGCTTTCCTTCAAATCCATGCCATCTTCTTCCACTAATTTTTATTGCATTCGTGTGTGTGTGTGTGTGTGTGTGTGTGTGTGTGTGTGTGTGTGTGTGTTTGTGTGTGTGTGTTCCTAAGTATAACCTGTTCAGTACATATTATGTTAGTTGTACTATGTTTCCTGGGGTGACCATTTGGCTCTGTACAGACAGTTAGTGTTTTTCTCTGGGGAAGTTCACCTCTACAGACTTCTGCTTTTATCAGTTGCTCTTTGCTTAGGCCTTGAAAGCTTTAGTTTTGAAGCAGAAATAGTGTTTTAGTTTAGTTGACATTGTGTAATTTTTCTAAATAATTCCTAGTTGCTATGTAGTTTTTATTTTTATATTAGAAACATTCTTGTTTTACATGTCAATCTCAGTTCCCTCTCCCTCCCCAGCTCCCCTGTCCCCACCGGCCCCCATCTCTCCCCTTTCTGCTCCCCAGGTAGGGTGAGGCCTTCCATGGGGATCATCAAAGTCTGTCACATCATTTGGAGCAGAGCCTAGACTCTCGACCATGTGTCTAGGCTAAGATCCCTTCTTGGGGAATGGGCTCCAAAAGTCCATTCACTAGGAATAAATACTGATCCACTACTAGAGGTCCCATAGGCTGCCCAGGCCTCCTAACCACATTCAGGTGTCTTGGTTCTGTCCTTTGCTGTTTTCCAAGCTGTCAGTCTGGGGTCCATTGAGCTCCTCCTTGTTCAGATCAGCTGTTTTTGTGAATTTCACCATCCTGGTATTAACCCCTTTGCTCATCACAAGGGGACAAGAATGACATAGATTCAACCATCATGCATGATATTCTCAAGACATATACATCTAATTAAAAATAAACAGTAAACTGGCCGATGGTAAATGGGGTGTTTTCATTGTTTATGTATACTTATATGTATTCATGAGTACACACATGCATTTATTTATCCCCATTTTCTATTTACTATTGAGATAATACTCATAAGCCCCTTTTTATCACTGAGTTATAATTGAAAATAAAGTTTTTTTCTTTTTTGAGCATCAACAGTAAGATATATTTGCTGAGTATTTTCATACTGAAACTGTGTGCATATTCTGACAAAGTGATCATGTTAGTATCTTGTTTAAGTTTTATGATTTTTCTCTCAGAGGTGGATTATCTTGCTCAAAGCCTTGAATTTGAATTTGCTCCAGAGAGTCCCTTATGTAATTGACATTTGTAATTATATTTCTCTTAATTGTGGTAAAGACTAATCTCTGTCCAGTAATTTTAATAGAAATGCATGTAATATGTTATATAAAAGCTGTGGTGCTTTGTATCTTTTATTTTGTAAAGGTATATAAAAATGTAGATTTCGTCAAACCGGAGTATAAGCTAAAATATTCTATTCCAATATTAACTTTAATAAAATAATCTGGGATCTTATATATTTTGATTTTAGGAATATAGGTTCCCATGCTTGCAATTCAATTTTTTTATTGGAATAAATTCTTGAAAGCATATCTTCGGTGCTATAGTGAACACAAAATTTACTTTGAAACATTATTTTGCTCCCCAAATTAGAGGTGTTTGATACTGCCTTTATAATGAAAATTTCTCACACAATACCACCACCATCACAAAATCAAAAACAAACAAGAATTAACACTCAACAGTCCTTAATATCCCTCAATATTAATGGTCTTAACTCACCTATAAAAAGACACAGGCTAACAGAATGGATAGGAAGACATAATCCATCCTTCTGCTGCATACAAGAAACACATCCCAACTTCAAAGACAGAAGTTGCCTCAGAGTGAAAGGTTGGCATAAGATTTTCCAATCAAATGGACTCAAGAAACAAGCTGCTGTAGGTATATTAGTATCTAACAAATTATGCTTCAAACTAAATTCAATCAAAAGAGATGAAGAAGGTCATTTCATATTCATCACAGGAAAAATCCATCAGGAGGAAGTATCAATTCTGCCCATCTATGCCCAAAATACAAAGGCACCCATGTTGGTAAAAGTAACTTTATTAAAACTCAAATTACACATAAGACCTAACATGGCTATATTGGGAGACTTCAACACCCCACTCTACTGATTGGACAGGAGCACCAAACAGAAACTTAACAAAGAGACAAAAAGAAAACTAACAGAAATTATGACCCAATTGGGATTAACACACAACTATAGAAGATTCCATTCAAAACCAAAAGAATATACCTTCTTTTCAGCACCATATGGAATCTTCCCTAAAATCAACCACAAATGTGGCAACATAGCAACTGTCAACAGTTTCAAAAAATTGGAATAGCCCCCTGTGTCTTATCAGACCACCATGCTTTAAAGATAGAATTCCACAACAAACACAAATTGCAGAAAACCTACAAATTCACAGAAATTGAACAATACACAATTGCACCATTCCTGGGTCAAGGAAGAAATAAAGAAAGAAATTAAAGACTCCCTAGAATTCAGTGAAAATGAAGATATATCCAAACTTATGGGACACTTTGAAAGCAGCATTAAGAGGAAGTTCATAGCTCTAAGTGCTCACAAGAAGAAAGTAGAAAATAGTAACACAAGAGAATTGACAGCACAGCTGATAGCTCTAGAACAGCTAGAAGCAAATTCACTCCACAGAAATTGATAACAGGAAATAATCAAATGAGGGCAGAAATCAATAAAGTCAAAACAAAGAAAACAATTCAAAGAATCATTGTAAGAAATAGTTGGTTCTCCAAGAAAATCAATAAGATAGACAAACCTTTCTCCAAACTAAGCAAAAGACAGAGAGAGAACATGCAAATTAACAAAATCAGAAATGAAAATGGGTACATCACAGCAGACACTGAGAAAATCCAAAGAATCTTCAGGTCACACTTTGAAAAGCTATACTCCACAAAATTCAAAAATTTAAAGAAATGACCAATTTTCTGGATAGATATTGCTTACCAAAATTGAATCAAGAACAGATAAGCAACATAAACAGTCCTATAACCTCTAATGAAATAGAAGCAGTCATCAAAATCTCCCAACCAAAAAAAAAAAAACAAAACAAAAACAAAAACAAAAAACCAAAAAACCCAGGGCCTGATGGCTTCAGTGCAGAATTCTACCAGAAATTCAAAGAATATTGATAATATCAATACTCCTCAAATTGTCCCACACAATAGAAGCAGAAGTTTCATTGCCAAACTCTTTTTTGGAGGCTACAATTACCTTGGTACTCAGGCCACACAAAGACACAACTAAGAAAGAGAATTACAGACCAATATCCCTTATGAACATTGATGCAAAAATACTCAAGAAAATACTGGCAAAATGAATCCAAGAACATATTAGAAAATTCATCCAACATGATCAAGCAGGTTTCATCCCAAGGATGCAGGGTTGGTTCAACATATGAAAATCTATGAATATTCTCCACCATACAAACAAACTATAAAAGAAAACCACATGATCATTTTACTAGATGCTGAGAAAGCCTTTGACAAAATCCAACACCCCTATATTATAAAAGTTCTGGAGAGACCAGGGATAACAGGAACATACCTTAACATTTGGAAAAACAATATACTGTAAACCAACAGCCAACATCAAACTAAATGGAGATAAACTCAACACAATTCCTCTAAAATCAGGAACAAGACAAGGCTGGCCACTCTGTCAATATCTTTGCAATATTGTACTTGAAGTTCTAGGTGAAGCAATAAGACAACAAAAGGGGATCAAAACGAAAAAGTCAAACTTTCACTGTTTTCAGATGATATGATTGTCTACATAAGTGACCAAAAAACTCTACCAAAACACCTTCAGCAAAGTGGCAGGATACAGGATTAACTTAAAAAAATCAGTAGCTCTACTATATACTGGTGATAAATTGGCTGAGAAAGAAATCAGAGAAACATCTCCCTTTATAAATACCACAAACAACATAACATGTCTTGGGGTAATACTACCCCAACAAGCGAAAGACCTGTATAGCAAGAATTTTGAGTCTTTACAGAAAGAAATCAAAGAAGATATCAGAAAATGAAAAGATCTCCCAAGCTCTTGAATAGGTAGGACCAACATAGTAAAAATGGTAATATTGCCAAAAGTAACATACAGATGTAACCCAATCCCCATCAAAATCCTAACACAGATCTTCTGTGACCTTGAAAGAACAATACACACACATAACTTTATGTGGAAAAACAAAGGACCCAAAATAGACAAAACAACTCTGTATAATAAAGGAACTTCTGGAGGCATCACCATCCCTGATTTCAAGGAGTGTTATAGAGCTATAGTACTGAAAACAGCATAGTTTGGCACTAAAAAGACAGGTAGACCAAAGTGAATCAAATTGGAAACCCTGATATTAACCCACATACATATGAACACCTAATTTTTGACAAAGAAGCTAAAGTTATACAATAGAATAAAGAAAGCATCTTCAACAAATGGTGCTGGCATAACTGGATGCTGGCATGTAGAAGATTGCATATTGATCCACATCTATTGCCTTGCACTAACTAAACTTAAGTCCAAATGGATCAAAGACCTCAACATAAATCCAGACACACTGGACCTATTAGAAGAGAAAGTGGGAAGTACCTTTGAATGGATTGGTACAGGAGACTGCTCCCTGAACATAACACCAGCAGCAAAGACACTGAGACTGACAATTCACGAATTGGACCACCTGAAACTGAGAAGCTTCTGTAAGGCAAAGGACACAGTCAACAGGACAAAACCACAGCCCACATTATGGGAAAAGCTATTCACCAATGTCATGTCCTATAGAAGGCTGATCTCCAAAATTTATAAAGAACTCAAGAAGCTAGTCACCAAAACACCAAATAATCCAATTAAAAAGTGGAGTACAGAACTAACTAGAAAATTCTCCATAGAGGAGTATAAAATGGCTGATTACACTTAACTAAGTGCTCAACATCTTCAGCCATCAGGGAAATGCAAATCAAAACAACTCTGAGATACCATCTTACTCCTGTCAGAATGGCTAAAATAAAAAAAAAAAAAAACCACCAATGACAATGACAGTTTATGATGGAGAGGATGTGGAGAAAGGGGAACACTTCTCCACTGCTGGTGGGAGTGCCATCTGATAAAACCACTTTGGAAATCAGTATGGAGATTCCTCAAGAAAATGGGAATCAGTCTACCACAAGATCCAGCAATTCCACTCTTAAGCATTTACCCAAAAGAAGCACATTCATACAATAAGGATATTGTTCAACGTTATTCATAGCATCATTATTTGTAATAGCAAAAAACTGGAAGCATCCTAGGTGCCCCTCAACTGAAGAATGGGTAGAGAAAATATGGTACATTTACACAATGGAGTACTACTCAGTGGGAGAAAATGGAATCTTAAAATTCACAGGCAAATGGAACTAGAAGAACCCATTCTGAGTGAGGTAACACAGTCAAAAATGACAAATATGTATTCATTCATATATGGATTTTCGATACAGAGCAAAGAATTACCAGCCTACAATCTACACCTCCAGAAAAGCTAGGAAACAAGGAGGACCCTAAGAGGAACATACATGGTCCTCTGGAGAAGGGGAAAGGGACAAGGTCTCCTGAGCAAATTGGGAGCACTGGGGGTGGGGTGGGGAGAGGGAGCTAGGAGAATGAAAATGGGAGAAAAGTGGTGAGGAGAACATGAGGGAGCAGGAAGGTTGAGTTGGGGGATGAATAGAGGAGTGAAATATAAGCGATATCATAATAGATGGAGCCCTTATAGGTTTAAAGATAAATCTCACACTAGGGAAATGTCCAGAGATCTACAAGGATGACCCTAACTAACAATCTAAGGAACAGAGGAGAGTCTACCTTAAATGCCCTACCCTGATAATGACATTGATGTCTGACTTATATGCCATCCTATAGCCTTCATCCAACAGCTAATGGAAGTAGAAGCAGACACCCACAGTTAAATAATGAACTGAACTAGAATCTAGTTGCAGAGTGATGAGCATAGAGGTCAAGACCAGGTTGTTGAAACCCAGAGAAACAGCTGACCTGAACAAGTGGGAGCTCATGGTCCCCAGACTGATAGCTGGGAAACAAGCATAGGGTTGATCCAGACCCCATGAACTTGTGTGTCAGCGAGGTGGCCTGAGAAATTTGTGGGGCCTCCTGTAGTAGATCAGTACTTATCCCTATCATCGTAATGGAATTTGGGAGCCCATTTCACAGAGAGAGATACTCCTTGTGCCTAGACACATGGCAGAGGGCCTAGGCCCTATCCCAATGGATATGACAGACTCTGAAGACTCCCTATGCAAGGCCTCACCCTCCCTGGGGAGCAGAAAGGGTGTGGGATAGGTAGGGTGTTAGTGGGGGGCAGGAGAGCAGGGGAGCAGGGGAGGGATAGGGAACTGGTATTGAAATGTAAAACAATCTTGTTTCTAATTTAAATGAAATGAAAAAAAGGAAATTCCTCTTTGGACAAATCATAATGAACAGTAACTCTAAACATATTTCAATATCCCATGACCTTTTCAGGCACAGTTTGATCATCTTACCTTGTAATCTCATGATGTTCTACATAGGTGTTATTTTTTCTCTCTTAAGGGCTTTCATCTCCAAATACAGCAAAACCTATCAAGACAATACCAAAAATAAGTATTGAGGCCAATTTCATTCATGAATGCCAATGCAGAAATTTCAAATAAAATATTAGCAAATAGAATGTTTTATGTCCAGTGAAAATTTAATAATAATACATCATACCAAGTAAAATTTATTTCAAAAATGCAAGGTGTATTAATATCATGAAGTCTTTAATGTAATTTATTGTACTAATTTTTATGATATAATGAAATTTATGATTAATGCTTCAGATCCTTTTGAGAAATTCAATATATGTTATGAATTAAATAATCATAAAAATATTATACAATTCTGTAACATGATTAGCTTTGGATATGTATTAATACAAGAACTACAATCATATTATTGAGGCATCCTCACTAATATTTACAGAAAGTGTTCTCAGCCGGGCTTTGGTGGTGCATGCCTTTAATCCCAGCACTTGGGAGGCAGAGAAAGGCGGATCTCTGTGAGTTCGAGGCCAGCTGGGTCTCCAGAGCAAGTGCCAGGATAGGCTCCAAAGCTACACAGAAAAACCAAAAAAAGAAAAAAGAAAAGAAAGAAAAAGAAAAGAAAAAAAAAAGAAAGTACGTATTCTCAGTTACCACAAGTACTTAAAACCACATTAAAGCTATTGGTTATTGGGTCTGAAGTTTTACTAACACTACTAGCAAGATAAGTAGATTATCTGTTACTGTTTTTGTAGGGGACAGTAAGCCATGCCTGTTAGAGGCTGGCTACAAGTGTGCCTGACCATGCCTGTCAAGGCACGATCAAAGTGGGGTCAGGATGATGTGGGATGGGCTCTTAAGGGGCTGCTTAGCACATGGGAAGCCCCTTCTCCCTGGCCTTGCTGCTCGGCTGCCCTGGGCACCCTCTGGCTTGCATTTGGCTGGTATTTATCTCAATAAAGATATCTTGACCATATGGACTATGGATTGTCTATTGTGGTCACGCAGTACTGTTTCATGAATAATGGAAAATAAATGGCACTAAAGATGTTGCATGTATTTCTAAAAACTATAGCCCAGGTTTATATTATATAGCAGATGCACACATTTCTTTGGCCCTCTAGTTTAGCTTTGGGAAATAGTGTGATACACATAGTCTCACTTGAATATACATTGCTTTTCTAATGAGTGGTAAATAAGGTTACTCCTGTTCTTAGAAATGCCACCATCATTTTCTGTGTAAAACTGGATTTGCATATAATATACAGGTAATGAGATACTAATTCCTTACTTCTATACTATAGCCAGGAAAAAATATTGAATCCAGGGGGAACTACAAATGGCAGTATCACATTAGCTGACTTTGGGAAGAGAAAAGATGCACACTATACTTGCATTTTGTTTTGTTTTGTTTTGGTTGTAAAGACAGGGTTTCACTATACAGTATACAGTTCCACCTAGTCTTGATAGCCTTCAGTTTACTATGCTCCCACCATAGCCTGTGGATGATGCAGTTGCTACTAATCCAGATTTGACATGGTATTTTGAAAAATAGAACACATTTATGTCCATTTAAAAGATGATAAAATTAATATGTAAAATAAAAAAGAGTAGGTGTTGAAAGGAACATATTTGGCATTTTGGTTCACAGCACTTGCCTTTAGTAACACTGCTGAGCAGCATGTGTCAGAAGAATCACAAATTTGTGGCTGACTTTGTTTATATGGGGAGTGTGAAGACATGGGATAGTATCTCAAGAAATTAAATAAGATAGAGGGGTTATTTTGATAGCAAATTATACAACTGAGTTACTGTATATTGATGTGGTGGATAAAAAGTAATTGACATTGACAGTAATGGAGAAAAAAATCAACTTTAAGAATAATAAAACAGTATTTATCCCTAGCATAGGTGTGGACTTTGGGAGCCCATTCCATATAGAGGAATAGTCCCTGAGCCAAGACACAAGGGGTTGGCCATAGGCCATATCCCAAAGGATACAACAGACTCTGATGACACCCTGTGGAAGGCCTCACCATCCAGAGGGAGCAGAAAAGATAGGTGACAGATAAGGTTTTAGTTGGGGGCGTAGGGGAGGACAGGTGGGAGAAGGGAAATGGAATTGTCATGTAAAACAATTCTGTTTCTAATTAAAAAAAAGTTGGAAAAAAGTGAAAATTAAAAAAAAAAACTTCCGATTTCTCAAAAAAAAAAAAAAGAATAATAAAACATCTTCTGTTCTAGACTGCAGGAAAGTGGGTGTCAGTGAGTAGACCTCAGAAATCCATGGAGCCTCCTGTAGTAGATCAGTATTTATCCCTAGCATAGGTGTGGACTTTGGGAGCCCATTCCACATAAAGGGATACTCCCTGAGCCAAGACACATGGAGATGGCCCTAGGCCCTATCCCAAAGGTTATGACAGAACCTGAAGACCCCCTATGGAAGGCCTCACCTTCCCTGGGGAGCAGAAGGGTTATGTGATGGGTAGGGTTTTAGTTGTCGGGGTGGTAGGGGAGAAGAGGAGGGAGAGGGAACTGGGATTGACATGTAAAACAATGTTGTTTCTAATTCAAATAACAAAATGGAAAAAAGGAATAAAAATAATAAAACATCAAATAACTAGGTATTACCAAGTAATTTACAAAATCTGAATGAAGACAACTTTGTAATTGTTAAAATATTCCAAAATGTATTCAACAAATTTAAATAGATTACTGTGTACAGGGACCTGCAACCTAGCTTTCTAGAGATAACAATGCTGTATAAGTAAAAATAACCACATGGAATCAATTTTATAAAAATTACTTTTCTCCATGCTCTGATACTGTATCCTAAAGATCATCGGGAAAAATAAAGTGTGAATTCACTTTTTAAAGAACAAAGAAAACAAAGATGCATTAGGGAGGCCCAGAACAATAAACTTAATATTAAAATGTCAAAATAATAAGATATTAGGGATTCTGTATAATTGCATGTACACCTTTGCAGAGAAATACAATTCTTTATCTCAGTCATAAACTCCAAGCACACTTACCCTACATATCAATATGCCTCTACTTGTCTAGATTCTGGTACTTGTTTTATAATGCTATAGCCCCTCTTCAAAGCTCATAGCCATGGATCCTAACATTATTTTGACTTTACTGGTCTAATGGGTTTAATCCCTAAATGTTCAGAAAAATAATTGTGAATAAACAAGAATGATTCAAGTCAGAGGTCAAATATAAATGTGATATAAAAATCTACAAAGTGTTCTTATGTAAACCCAAAGTGGATAATGTCAAAAATTGGAAATTCTGCCTGAAATGATTCCTGAATTTTGATAAAACTATGATCTTAGGAACACTTTTCTATGAAGATATTTAAATGTCCCCAATTCCACCCTTGGGAATTTATTCATCAAGGCTTTGTAAAAGTTCATATAATTTTTCCATCCTTTGCTTTTACACTCTCTCTTTAAACTTGATTTTATCCTCTTCAGATTTTTCTCTCCTCCAATTTTATTTGTGTCCAATTTACTTTTAAATGTGATCTAGAACATAAAACTAGTGCTAACTGACTTTATTGACATATACATCAATTGATTTAGCCATGATAAGGCAAATGGTGGACCAGGCTAGAGGAATCCAAAACTTACAAGCATATCTATTATACTGAGTGAAAAGTCAGAATGATGATTTTATAGGTTTAGCTATTTGAGAGAAACTTAAGAAAATCAATCTTGAGGGAAAAAAAGTAAATAACTCCACTTTCTTAGACATGTTCAACAAGATATTGAATAGCTCTTAAAAACATTAGTTTTTTTATCTTCAAAATATGCTTGAAGGTAGATATTAGTGCTTTATTTTTTCATCTACACACAATTCCTGAACTTGTGTTAGCAATTCCAGGAGCATAAAAACTAAGATAATGAATTGTCAACTGATTATTTTGGTGATTACATCCAAAATATATTTCCTATACATAAGAAGAAAAGTCCTACTTGAGCCTTTTGAGGAATTACAGTGGGGATTTGAATGGGGAAAGAAAACAAAAATCTTTGAAAATACTAAATGAATACGTTAAATTGTTTCCAGATTTGATCATTTTTTTCTTCATACCTGACTCCTGTTTTGCAATCAATTTAATATGAGCCAGATTTTGGTAATTGATCACTTTAGTCTAATTAGGTTCAAGTTTGTTTTCTAAAACACAGAAATGTTTAGTAACTATAAATATAACTAACCATATACTATCAAAACATCTACAAGTGTTGGTTAAGGTGTAAACTTTCAGGCTCTTTGAGAATGTTTTTACATGACTTATGTCATGCATACTGCCAAGGAAGTTAATTTCTAGTTTTTGCTTCATTTAATTTTGTGTATTTTTAATTTTTAATTACTCATATTTACATATCCATCCCCTCATCCCCTTGCCCTCCCATCCTCCCATGTTCTCTACCCAACCCACCCCAGCCCCGACTCCTCCCCAGGGAAAGTGAGGCCCTCTACCAAGGACCTTCAAAGTGTGTCATATTGTTTGGGGGAGGGTCTAGACCCTTCTTCCTGTATCTGGGCTGCAATAGTATCTATCCCTCCATAGGAATGGGCTCCCAAAATCCATTTGTACTCTAGGGATAAAGACTGGCTCCACTGTTAGAGGTCCCATAGACTGTCTTGGATTCCTAGCTGGTACCCACATTCAGAGAGTTTGGTTTGGTCCAATGCTGTTTCCACAGCTTTATGACTAGGGACTCCATTCTATCAGTAGGTCAAGTCCATTGTTTCTGCAGGTTTCCCCTTACCTGTCTTGGCTCCTTTGCTCAACCCTCCTCCCTCTCCACAACTGAATTCCAGTAGTATGTTTCAGTGCTTAGCTATGGGTGTCTGTTTCTGCTTTGAACAGCCACTGGATGAAGACTCTCCTTCCTCTCCCAGCACCAGGGATCCAATTTGGTCAGGGGTTCTTATACTCCCATCCCCTTCTTAGAGGGACTATGCAATCTTCTCTTGGGGTCCTCCTTGTTTCCTAACTCCTCTGGCTGTGTGGAATGTAGGCTAGTGATCCTTTGTTCCAAGTCTAAAAATCAAAAAATGAGTGAGTACATACCATGTTTATCTTTTTGTGATTGGGTTACCTCACTGAGGATGGTTTCTTCTAGTTCCATCCACGTGCCTGCGAATTTCAAGATTCCATTTTTTCCCCCACTGAGTAATTCTCCATTGTGTAAATATACCACATGTTCTCTATCCATTCTTCAGCTGAGAGACATCTAGGTTGTTTCCAGGTTCTGGCTATTACAAATAACGCTGCTATGAACATAGTTGAACATATGTCCTTATTGTATGGGTATATGCCCAAGAGAGGGATGGCTGGATCTTGAGGTAGACTGATACTCATTTTCCTGAGAAACAGCCATACAGATTTCCAAAGTGGTTGTACAAGTTTTCATTCCCACCAGCAAGGAGGAGAGTTCCTCTTTCTCCACATCCTCTCCAGCATAGGTTGTCATTGGTGTTACTGATTTTATCCATTCTGACAGGAGTAAGATGGTATCTCAGAATGGTTTTGAGTTGCATTTCCCTGATGGCTAAGGATGTTGAGCACCTTCTCAAGTATTTTTCAGCCATTTTGAATTCCTCTGTTGAGAATTCTCTAATTAGTTCTGCACTCCATGTTTTAATTGCATTGTTTGGTGTTTTGGTGGCTAGCTTCTTGAGTTCATTGTATATTTTGGTGATCAGCCCTCTGTCAGATGTGGGGTTGGTGAATATCTTTGCCCATTCTGTTGCCTGTCATTTTGTCTTTCTGACTGTGTCCTTTGCTTTACAGAAGCTTCTCAGTTTCAGGAGGTCCTATTTACTAATTGTGGATCTCAATGTTTGAGCTACTGGTGTTGTGTTCAGAAATCGTTCTCCTTTGTCCAAGGGTGCCACCTACCTTCGCTTCTAGGAAGTTCAGTGTGGCTGAATTTATGTTAAGGTCTTTGATCCATTTTGACTTAAATTTAGTGCATGGCGATAGATATGGATCAATCTGCAATCTTCTACATGTTCGAATCCAGTTATGCCAGCACCATTTGTTGAAGATGCTTTTCTTTCCCATTGTATAAGTTTAGCTTCTATGTCAAAAATCAGGTGTTCATAGGTATGTGGGTTAATATCAGGGTTTTCTATTCGATTCCTTTGGTCAACCTGTCTAATTTGTGCCATTACCAAGTGGTTTTCAGGACTATAGCTCTGTAAGAGAGCTTGAAGTCATGGGTGGTGATGCCTCCAGAAATTGCTTTATTGTACAATGTTGTTTTGGCTATCCTGGGTTTTTTGTTTTTCCATATGAAATTGAATACTGTTCTTTCAAGGTTTGTGAAGAATTTTGTTGGGATTTTGATGGGAATTGCATCGAATCTGTAGATTGATTTTTGGCAAGATTGCCATTTTTACTATGTTGATCCTACCTATACAAGAGCATGGGAGATCCTTCCATTTTCTGGTATATTCTTTAATTTCTTTCTTTAAAGTTCTTACTATACAGGTTTTCTTGTTTTTGGTTAGTGTTACCCCAAGATATTTTATGTTGTTAGTTGCTATTTTATTTATATTATTCTATTTTGTTTTGTTTTTTGAGACAGGGTTTCTCTGTTTAGCTTTGGAGCCTATCCTGGCCCTCACTCTGGAGACCAAGTTGGCCTTAAACTCACAGAGATCTGCCTGCCTCTGCCTCCTGAGTGCTCGGATTAATTGCATGCGCCACCAATACCTGGCTGTTAATTGCTATTTTAAAGGGTGATGTTTCTCTGAATTCTTTCTCAGCACATTTATCTTCTTATATAGTAGGGCTACTGATATTTTTGAGTTAAACTTGTGTCCTGCCACTTTCCTGAAGGTGTTTATCAGCTGCAGTAGTTCCCTGGTAGAGTTTTTCTGAGTCATTTATCTGCAAAACTGTCATTTCATCTGCAAAGAGTAAAAGTTTGACTTCTTCCTTTCCAAATTTGTATCCCCTTGATTTGCTTTTGTTGTCTTATTGCTCTAGCTAGGACTTCAAGCACAACAATGAAGAGATATGTGGAGAGTGGACAGCCTTGTCTTGTTCCTGACATTATAGGAATCTCCTTGAGTTCCTCTCCATTTAGTTTGATGTTGGCTGTTGATTTGCTGTATATTGTCTTTATCATCTTTAGGTATATTCCTATTATTACTGATCTCTCAAAGATCTTTATCATGAAGGGATGTTGGATTTTGTCAAGGGCTTTTTCAAATTGCCTGTCCTTTTGTCCATCCCTTTCTCTGGATTGCTAAAACTACCAAGCTCAGAAGTGACTAGAAACATTTCAGAAACATGAACCTTGGTAGAACCCCACTGCTCCGCAGGACCAGAAGCCAGGAAGCACATCAGAGGCTTGCCTATGGGATACACAATCACTGCCACAAGCCACTAGATTATGTTCCCCTAAGACCCACTCCACCACTCAACCCCACGAACTTGGTCATCCTGCCCGTGGCCATCCCTCCTCTGAACCCCAGTAGACTACATAGGCACAGGTAGAACCTGCACCAGTTGGAAGAAAAGGTCAGTGACTGACCTCCCAGCTGAACTGCCTAAAGAACAGATCCTAAACCCCAGGGCAAGTCCTGTGCACCTCCCCTTTCCATCTCAGCACCAGCGAGGCAGCCAGAGCCTGCCCCCAACTCTGATGGAACTCTACTGCTTTAGTGCCATCCATCTTTCTGTTGCATATAAGGAACACACCTTAACCTCAAACTCAGACATTACCTCAGAGTAAAAGGGTTGGGAAAAGATTTTCCACTCAAATTGAAAGGAGAAGCAAGAAAATGTAGCTATCTTAATATGGCAATCTTACCAAAAGCAGTCTACAGATTCAATGCAATCCCCATCAAAATTCCAACACAATTTTTTCTAAAACCTTGAAAGAACAATACTCAATTTCATATGGAAAAAAAAATCCCAGGATGGCTAAAATAATCCTGTACAATAATGGGACTTCTGGACGCATCACCATCCTTGAATTTAAGCTCTACGATAGAGCTATAGTAATGAAAACAGCCTGGTATTGGCATGAAAAACAAAGCTGTAGATTGATGGAAGTGAATTGAAGCCCTGACTTAAATCCACATACCTATGAACACCTGATTTTTGACAAAGAAGCCAAAATTACACAATAAAATGTACACTCATCAAATGGTGGTGGCATAACTGGTTGCTGGCACGTAGAAAATGCAAATATATCCATATTTATTGTCCGGTACAAAATTCAAGGCCAAATAGATCAAAGAGCTCAACATAATTCCAGTTATACTGAAACTGATAGAAGAGAGAAGTGGGAAGTAGCCTTGAACACATTGGCACAGGAGACAATGTTCTGAATATAATACCAGTTCCACAGATATTCAGATCAGTAACTAATAAATGAGACCTCCTAAACATGAACAGATTCTGTAGAGCAAAAGACACTGTAAATAAAACAAAATGGCTGCTTACAGAATGGGAAAAGATCTTCATCAACCCCACATCTGACAGAGGGCTGATCTCCAAAATATAAAAAGAACTTAAGAAAACAGACATCAAAATACCAAATAATCCAATTAAAAATGGGTACAGATATAAACAGAAAATTATCAACAAATAGGTAAGTTAAACTTAAGACTTGTTCACCATCCTTAGACATCAGGAAAATGAAAATCTCAACCATTTGGAGATACCATCTTACACCTTTCAGAATGACTAAGACCAAAAAAACACTAATTACACTCTATGTTGGAGAGGATATGAAGTAAGGGGGACACTCCTCCACTTCGGGTAGAAGTACAAACTTGCACAGACACTTTGGAAGTCAGTATAGGTATTTCTCTATCAATCTACCTCAAGATCCAACAATACCACTCTTGGGCAAATACCCCAAAGATACTCAATCATACCCCAAGGACACTTGCTCAACTATGTCCATAGCAGCTTTATTTCTAATAACAAGAACCTGGAAACAACCTACATGCCATTAAACTGTAGATACTTTTAAATAAATAATTGTTATTTTAATTTAACTCCAAAATATTTTCCTTGGGTTAAATAAAAAGAGTTAACATAGAACTGCTGCCTGTTTCTGAGAAGTCCTAGAAGAGGGCTAAAATTGTTATCTTTAGATACCATCTTTGAAAGAAAGAACATACACTTTCCTGAACAACTGGATAGTTGGGTAAGATGTGAAAGTCAGGAGGTCACAGAAACCAAAATCAATGCAGGGCAAGCCAAACCTAATTAATTCATCCATATAAAGTGTGTCTGTATTTCATTTAGAATTTTTAAATTTTGAATTTTTAAATAATATTGTCACTGTGAAAGACTAGGAAGACTTTTACAGTTGAACTAAGTTCATTTTGCATTATGATGCAGCTATAAAATTACATGGCCCAGGAAGCGGAATGTGGTGGTTGGTTTAAGTGAGAAATGTCCTCCACAGGCTTATTCGAAAATGTGACCTCTCAGGTTCCTGATTTGGCCATCTGGCCACCTGCTGTCATGCATTTATTACCTATGCGAACAATCTCTCTGGAAACATAATCTCAAATAAACTCTTCCTTTTACAAAGAAGGAGGAAGAGGAGGAGCAGATAAATCAAGCAATAGCAAGGATAATTGTCCATTCTCCACATTGGAATACTATGCAGTGTGAACAGGTTTTGAGATTCCTCATGACTAACTGGAGATGAAAATCATAAATAATAGATTTTAAGCTGAAAATTAATTTCTTTTGCACTTAAGATTCTCAAGTTAAGGATGATTAACAATATCATCTGGAAAGCAAAATACTAGCTTTTGAGAATTACTGATGCTGTCTTATTTTACTATTTTCAAATCAAAAGATTTTAACTAATTTTGAATGAAGGTATTTGTAAAAAGGCATGGTAAAGAGAGGCTAATTGTCTTAATTACTAATAAAGTCAAACACAATGCCGTTTTCAATCATATTGAGATGATTAAATCATGCATAATGTAGAGTTCTTTGATTATTTTGGATAAAAATATTAATTCAAAGCTCTAAGGAGGAAAAATAGTAGTTTCAGCTTTCTCAATTCTAATTTTATGTTAATCTTGCATATCCAACTCCCGAGTCCTTAATATTTTTACCAAGTAGATGTGTGGGAGAAATGAGAGCTCAAAGTTGAGATAAAGAATCCAAAGCAAAGCTGGGCGTTGGTGGCACATGCCTTTAATGCCAGCATTTGGGAAGGCAGAGGCAGGAGGATCTGTTTGTTCCAGGCCAGCCTGGTCTCCAGAGCGAGTGCCAGGATAGGCGCCAAAGCTACACAGAGAAACCCTGTCTTGAAAAACCAAAAAAAAAAAAAAAAAAAAAAAAAATCCAAAGCAAGCTGGTGATACTTATTATTTTAAAGAATGTTGCTGACTTTGATTTAAATGTCAATTCAATTGTTTATTATAATTATATAATGTAGCATATATTATATTTACTTATTATAAACATGTTTATTATAATTCTATAAATAAATAATATATAAATATTATTATACATTCTATAATATAATTATATAAATAAATAATATATAAATATTATTATACAGCTCTCCTTAGGGCTCTTGTCTGACACAATCTGGTACCATGATATCTAGTCCTCAGCAAAGAGACTTTCAGATCATATCTAACTGAGAACCTCTGGGTCCTGTGTCTGGAATGCAAGGTTTTTACAGCCATGTAGACTTACCTTCCACCTCTGGAAAACAGCAATAGCAATAGATTATAATATGTTGGGAGTTTCTTGAATGTCATTGATAAAGCAACTCAGATGAAGACTTGTCTTGCTGATTTTGGGGTTTGGGGAGTCATTTGTGGCTCTTTAGTTTATTGTCATCTGTCTATATGGGACGTTGCCTTTTAAACTATATGTGTATGTATGGACAAACTTATATAAAGTATAAGTATTTGACTAGGTAGTTAATAGTATATTTTTCATGATTTCTGGATATCCTTATAAGAGTCCATCAGGAATACCCACCACTCAAATTGTAGAGTTATGCGGTCAAGTCCCAACTGATATGTCTCCAACACAATTCCTGCACCTAAAGCACAGGGACCATTTTACAAGAAGGGGTGGAATTATATAAAGGCCAGAGAAAAGTGGCCTGTGAATTTGTTTCCCCAAAATGTTACAGAAACTATACCCATGATTCTCCCCATAATGGCTCCTTAAACATGGCATGAACAAGAAAGACAACAATAGACATGCTAATGCAGAAGGGAGGAAGTTCAAGGGGCCTCAGTCCTATACAAAGAACTACAACCAAGTGAGGAATGAGAAGAGAAGCAGAAATAGTCTTGAGGAAAGAGAATACTATAGGTTTTCCAATAGCAAATGGCCAACCCTGAAAACATATGTATGCAAGTAACATAAGGAATAATCAGGTTGTACTTACATATTTAGGAACACACACATACACAAACAATTTTTTTAAAGAAACCATGGATTTGAAAGAGAACAATAGTGGAACACACAGAGGGTGTTGGAAGGAGGAAATGAAAGGTGAGATGGTGCCATTATATTATAATTTCAATAAAATGAAATTATAATAAAAATCCATCACAAATATATTATTGCATTATTACACTTAATAGCCAATATTAATGTTTTAAAAAACAATTTTACTTAAATTCTTAAAAAATTTGTGCAAAATAACATTTTTTTATTTTTATTTTAACCAATACTTTAAAATTGTCTCATACTTGTAATAAACAAAATGTATTAAATTTCAATTCCAACAGAACTTTAGGAACACAGTATTGCTAGTTGTCTCTGGTTTTCTCTAGTGAAGTTATAAGTGGAGAATATTCTTAGTTACCTTTGCTAGAAAAACAATTACATTCCTGTGAATATATATATATATATATATATATTATATATATATATATGAAAGAATTAAACAGATATTTAAAAATTAGAATATGATAAGGTACTTTTGAACATCAAATATATGAAACAAGTTGCTGTTTAAATAATATGCCTCCAGTGATTCCCATTTGGTACAAAAGGAAGCTTCAAAATGCAGATGATAAAGAGCAAGGAGGGTCCACCATAACTAGTATCTCCATAGTACAATCCCTACAGCTAAGTCTTAGGAAATAAATGGATAACTGTTGCTAGAAGCTGTATTTTAGATATGACAGGGGAGCTGCACCCATGAAATCTAATTAATAGGGTTGAGTAAACAAGATCTGCCTAATGACATCCCCAGTGGATAACATAGACCAGAAAAATTTTACATGGACCCATGACTAGATGTAGAGCTACAGGCCACCAATGCACCAATGGTTGCTCATAGAGTGAGAACTGGTTTTCTTCAGGGACAAGACACTTTAATCCAAGAACAATTTAATCCAATTTCAAGTAGATCTTGTACCTGAGAGAATGTGTGTGTACATGTGTTTTAAACATTGCAATAACAAATGAAAAAGAATAGTTCATGTGTTTCATTGGGTAGCTGGGTACATGGAAGGAGCTGGATAGGGAAGAAGGAGATATAAAAATGGTATAAAAACAGTACTTATGTATGGCATTCTAACAAAAACTATGAGTTTCACTTAAAAAATACACTTTCAACTGAGCAGATCCCATGGATCTAATGACATGATATTTTTAATGCTGTGCATGCATTAAAAATTGGAATTATTTTATTTTCTGTGCTTGAGTGTTTTTTTTTTTTTTTGTCAGGAATATATATGTGCCTTGGTGGTCAGAAGTCAGCCCTGGATTACTTATACCTGGAGTGATGAGTGTGAATACTCTGAAGAGGCAACAAGTATTCTTAAGCACTGAGCCATCTGTCCAGCTTCCTATACTATACTATACTTTTAAGACTATATTGGTCAAAAATTCATCTCTGCATGTGATTTTCATCCAGGTACTTCCTGCTGTCAATTATACTATTACAATCATTTTTGTCACTGTTGTTTAAACAGTTTCAAATCTAGGAAAATTGAAAATGACAGTGGGCATCCATCACATTTAGGGCTCTATAACAGATGACTGTCTTTGTAATTGTAATCTCAAAACATTCTTGGAGCAAAAATTAACCCTTCATTCTGCTGTATCATGAAATATCTCTTATTGCATGATTGCATTTCTTGCTGTCTCAATTCTTACTGTAGGCTCCAACTCTTATCTCAGTCTTGTGATTGTCAAGCTAATTTTTCTCAGTTTTGCAATGAAGTCTTTCTTTTTCACAATCCTTAAGGCAATATTTATTTTATGCATTCAAATACAATGCATAAAACATAGTAAAGTTCAGTAATTTACAATGTTTTAGATTCTGTAGGAGCATTTTAAGTGATTATTGCCCAAATTCAGATCTGGGGCACTCCTGAAAACTTTACAAATTGACTAGTAGTAATATCAAGTTTTTTTTTTGTTCCAAAGGATAATTTATTGATATTTTTAATTTTTTGCAAATCTAAATTTCTCTACTATTAAATTGTAAATGATACAAATGAATCGAAACTGATTATAAAGTGCACTAATTTGGCAACAAACAACCATTTTAAAATCTTTTTTTTTTTTTTGTAACAGGTTAGCCTTAAACATAAGTTCCTCCTTCCATTCCCCACCCCAAAATTATGATTTCCTTGGCATGTGCCACCACTTTTAACTGAAGTGTTTTTTTTTCAATCATACATTTTTTTCTTTTACAAAAAAATAAGATATTATTTGTAATTTGTAGGTTAAATGGACAAGCTTTGCTAAATATTCAGAAGCATAACGATGAATTCCACTGTTTTCAAAAGATAGCCCACTTCGCACAGACAGAGTTCTAGAAATTTAATTACTGATTTTTTTTTTACATTGAATGAGAAAAAATATATACATTGTTTGTATGTGTGTGTCTCTGTGTGTGAGAATAAGAGACTTCATAAGTTAACAGTGTATCTTCCTGTCTTTTTGTGCTCAGGTATATATGTAATTCCTCAAGTAAACTAAACTCTAAGTATATTTAATGTAAAAACAATCACTTTGAAATTTTCATAACTGAAAACATACAAACGCTTACATGTCATTCTAATGTGTGTAATAAACTACAATTGGTGGTCAACTGTTATACAGAAGTTATTGCACATAGTACTTGTAAGAATTCAGACATGGTGCTGGTCTGCCTCTGTCACCTGGCAGAATGCACTCAGGCAGAACCTTGGTCAGCCCAAGTGAAAAGGACCCCTTTAAAAGAAGGACACCCCGACACCCCTACCCCCCACCACTTGAACGTTCTTTGCACTCTCTTTCACTGTCTTTCCTGCTGTTCTCTTGGGGCAGACAGGACTTTTCCTGTCTCCCTTTCTCTTCTGCCCTCCCTCTGTGTCTCTGTGTCTCTTTACCTCTTTTCTCTTTCCTCCCCCTTACATTTTCTAATAAAACTTCTCATTAAGCTCTGTCTGCCTGACATGTTTGTCCCCTGCCTAGGTCAACCTCACCTGCTATGGAATCAGCCAAGTTTTCCTCATGCTTTATGCTTTATCACAACAGTACTCTGGTGAGTGTTGTGATAAATCTTTCTGCCAAATGCAGCCTGAGCCCCACCGCCACGTGTGAGCTTTACGCCAGCTGCTAGCCCGAGTTAGGCCCATATGAATACACAGAAACGTGTATTAGGTTTAAAGCTGCTTGGCCAATGACTAGCATTCTCATCTGTTAGCTCAGTCTAAGTATCATAAATCTATATATTTTATAAGACTTATCTTATTGGACACTTTATTGACATCCTTCCTTGTCGGTGGATCACATTGTGCCACTGGAGCAGGAGCGGAGGGAAAAAGAGAGGCCCTTCCTGTTTCTCCTTTGCTTAAATATGAGTCTCCTTGCTATGTCACTTCCTGCCTGGATCAGCACGTCTCTACTACATTTCCCAGAATCCTCTTTGACTCCTAGTCTGTCTAACTTCCTGTCTCATTGGCCAAACAGTATTTTATTTAACAATCAATAAGATAAACATACACAGAAGTACTTTCCCATTATCTCCTCTCTTCTATCTAAATAAAAAGAAGGGTAACTTATCTTTTATAATAACTGAAGAAAACTATAACCATAACTATCTGTCTTCAACTCTATCAAAGACCACAGAAGGATAATATATGAACTCTAGAATTGACAGAGACATCTCGCTACCTGGACAGTCACCCAAAGTTTCTCTGTAAAGTTGGGGCATCCATCTTCAGCCTATAGGCCACAGTGTGTCTAGCATACTTATCCATTTTAACAGGAACCCTTCAGTACTGTCTTGTTTTGTAAGTTCAGCAGTCACTTTCTTGTGGGTCCTGCATGTCCAGTTTATTCAGCAACAAACAGTCCAGGCAAGAGCAGTTTCTTGCCCAAATGGCTAATCTTGCCATGTTGAAAGCAAACTCTATAATGAGTTTCTTTGATGCCCATCCTCCTTTCTGACATAATTAGTGTCCCAGGAGCAGTTGTGTCTCACTGCCAAGAAATACCCTAAACCATTTAAATGCCATATTTCTGTAGGTCTTTGAAAGGTTTGAAGAATACCTAACCATCTGAAATACATCCTATATCTAGAAAACCTAAGTAACCTAATTATAAATTCTGACTATTAGAGGCAAAAGATCTGTATAAACACAATACCTACACAAGAGGAGACATACACATATCACAAAATTGACCTTAAAGTTGTATCAATAAATGAAAATCTATACCAATGCAAATTATTCATTCCTATATCCTATTCCCTTTTTTTTTCTTTCTTTAAAAAGAGATTGACTATGCTCATTATCATTCATAACCTACTCCATTTAAATGAAAACAAACATTTATAAACAATATTTGGGAATATGGGCGTTGGTCTTTCTAAACTGCTTCCTGCTGATTGAGGGTGATGTTCATATACCATGGGGATCATGATAAAACATAGAAACCTGACCAAGCCCTCGTTTTTGTAGTCTGTAAGGCTGTATCATCTCAGCTTTAGGGGTTCTTGCTTGATCAAACCACATTAGTCTGGAAGGAATCCACAGCTTTTCATTTTCTGTGGAAATACAAGCAAAACCTTTATTTCTAAGTAGCCTATCCTTAAACTTAAATTTTGAAGTTAGAGCATTTTTAAAATGTATAAGTTGGATTAATTTAGCAGCATTTATAATCAAATGTATTTTAGCAGCAGTAATTCTTTCCTCGGCAATCAAACAATTTAAAGACAACAATATGGCATATAGTATCCAGATTCTTTGTGTATTTTCCATCTTTATGTGGCTTTTTTATTACTTTATTTTTACTTTCTTTGGTTTCTTTTTTTCCCGAAGACGGGGTTTCTCTTTGGAAATCTGCCTGCCTCTGCTTCCTTCTCTCACAAGCCTACATAAATTTTTAAATGTAGTGTAAACCTTTAGAGGTTTTTCTTAATCTGGATCTGTCTTTACTATAAATCTTTACCTTTTTCTGGCCACCAGTCTTTTAATTGTTAAACAACGCTGCCAAAATTAAAGTGGCGGCTTTCTAAGCTGCTGTCTTCAGTTTTTTTCCTGCTTTTGCTGAGTCAAGAAATCTCTCTTAAAGCAACCACTCAAGTCTCTGCTTGTCTCTAGCAAAACAGAGATCACCCAAGAAAACGCTGCTATCATGAAGTCGCGCTTGTCTCTGATCTTTTGCTGTTAAAATCCCTTTTTAAGCTTTTGTAAAGTTTACATGGAAGTTTGGAACACTACCTCCTGCTGCCCGGGTTCTTGCAGTAGTGAGAGCTCAGAATCCTAACCCTAGAACCCTCTAGGGCTATAGGCCTTCTCTGGGGTGCCTGAGTCCAAACCCCAAAAGCACAGGGACTGCACAAGCATATGGAAGTTGCTCAGATGTCTCTCAGCGGCCTGACAGGGCAGGCTGTAGAGACAGGTTTCCTTCTTTCTCTGGGAACCTTGGGGCCTGGGGTCATCCTGCTCACTGACACCAGGTGAGGTCTATAAAATTACAAGTTTTTTTTTTTGCATAGTCAAATAGTTACATATTAATTTTATGTGTGTACAGTGAACACAACTTGTGGGAAATTTTGACATTTAAATTGATGCAACTAGTGTCTAGAATTTATCTAGAAAATGGCGTTTGGTACCCACTTAAATTGCATATAGGAAAATAGAAGGTAATGGCCACTGACTAAACCTTGAAAATTCATTGAACTTTTTTTTTTTTTTCAAGGAGAAAGTCATGGAGGATTATAGCAGCATTCTAACACATTTACTATTGGCTTCATCAGATAATTAACAAGATTTTAGATGTTTTAATCTTAGTTGAAGCAGACAAGGCAAAAACAGTACCTTATAATTTAGAAAATAAAAATGAATGCAAGCAGTATTTATGGATAAACACTAACATGTACAGCCAAATGTAAATTTCACGGTATATACTCTAATTGCTATTGTAAATTTGACAATTTAACACAGATTATATCTACTTTCACCATTTTAGTGAAATTTTATATTTTTCAGTGTGATAATCAAAACCCTAGTTTCTTTCTTTTTTTATGTGGTATATGCACACAAAATCATTTTATTCTGCAGTAAGGACAAACTAATTCATGGCAATGGGAAAATTTTCTTTTTTTTAAATAAGTTCTTGGGAAACATAGTTAAAGAAATAAAATTTTCATGTACATATATGGAAAATAAAATAAAAATCACTAGAAATGATCACATGTTCTAGAAACCTTTCTGGAATGTGTTTTATTCATAGTCAGTAGACAACATTTTTAGGAACAAAATTCATCTTTCTCTGGAAGTGCTTCCAGCTCTGGTGTTTCTTTCTTCTTCAACATCACTTTTCTGTTTTGTTCTATTGTATACATGATATCTACTAGTGTTATTTTTGTTGTTGTTGTTGTTTTGTTTTTTGTTTTTTATTTCTTTTCTATTTAAATTAGAAACAAGATTGTTCTACATGTCAATCCCAGTTCCCACTCCCTCCCCTCCTCCCCTACCACCCCCCTAACAAATACCCTACCTATCCTATATCCTTTCTGCTCCCCAGGGAGGGTGAGGCCTTCCAGAGGGGGTCATGGAGTGTATCATATCCTTTGGGATAGGGCCTAGGCCCATCCCCATGTGTCTTGGCTCAGGGAGTATCCATGGATGTGGATTGGGCTCCCAAAGTTCACACCTATGCTAGGAATAAGTACTGAATTTATCTACAAGAGGTCCTGCAGATTTCTGAGGTCTCCTCACTGACAGCCATGTTCCTGGGGTCTGCATCAGTCCCATGCAGGTATCCCAGCTATCAGTTTGGGGACCAAGAGCTTCACGTTGTTCAGGTCAACTGTTTCTGTGAGTTTCACCAGCCTGGTCTGGACCCCTTTGACCATCACTTGTTCTACTCTGCAACTGGATTCCAGTTCAGTTCAGTGATTACTTGTGGGTGTCAGCTTCTACTTCCACCAGCTGCTGGATGAAGGCTATAGGATGGCATATAAGGCAGTCATCAGTCTCATTATCAGGGGAGGGCATTTAAGGTAGCCTCTCCTCTGTTGCTTAGATTGTTAGTTTGTGTTATCTTTGAGGATCTCCAGAGCTTTCCCTAGTGCCTGATTTCTCTTCTCCCTCTATTATGGTAACTCCTTTCTTTTTTCTTTTATTCTTCCCCAAACTCAACCTTCCTGCTCGCTCATGTCCTCCTCACCCCTTCTCTTCTCCCCTTCTCATTCTCAATGGGAGAATTTTCAACAAGAGCTTTAGCAAGATTCCAGGACAAATCACATGCCTTTGTTCATCCTCCATCAGCAAAAATCTGATTTCATTAATAATTTCACATTACTTATGATCAATGTATTTTATGTCTTCCAGATCACCAACACAGTTAACAAAAAACACAAAGTAGATAAGTGTTTCCACATTTATGTAGTGCGAATACTTTTCTGTATTTTAGTTTTGATAGCATGCTCAACTAGGCATGAACTGTAGTCTGATAAAATGGGAGATTTGAATATGTAAATTCAGGGCAGATAGAATCATGAATAATTTAAACTCTAATGGCTCCCCTCTAAGCTCACATGATACAAGGAAAGTTTAAGGAAGCAAAGAATGTCTCAGTGGAGAACAGACTACAGAGTACCTAACTTTTAGACTCATGAAGCTTGGAATTTGATGTTGTATACTGAGAGTGAGGTTATGAAGAGCTACCCACAGTTTACCCAAGTTCAGAATGTAAGGTTTCATGATCCCAACTCGTTTTTCAATATCTTTATACAAATACAAAAGACTTTTTGAAAAACAAAATATTCCATGGATGTGTGGCAAAAAAATTAACGAGAAGTCCCTGAAAAATAAACTATGGGATAATAAAGAACTGCGTATTTCCAGCTAATGAATTTTACATAGATAATGCTAAATATTTTTTAGTTTTCACATTTTAATCTCAACTTCTTCATGTTATTTACCTTTTCTATTTATTTACATAATTATGTAAACATAAATTAGATATATAACTCTAACAGTCCTCAACTCTAACAGGCCCTAAGGGAATGTTGTAAGTCTGTACTTTCATATACTAATTTGAATTAAAATTATAGTCCCAGGAGAAATGTGGTTATTATATGAAATACTCAGAATTTAAAATGGTAAAACAGCATCTGCAAGTAAAATATTTGTCATAGAACATTCCAAATGATTAATAACTGGTATAGAGATCAGGTAAGTTCATTGAAATATCATTTGTAGTGATTTGCAAAGCCATTTAATAGATTAAAAACATAGAAAATGGTTTTAATGTTCTTCTAGAGTATGCTCAGAAATGTAATTTGCTGTCCTTTTGAAACACATCACCACTGTGGATAGGGCTAGAGGGATTGCACAGACTTCCATATACTTCAGAAGTGTGGTATAAAATATCTTTTTAAAAAGAAATAGTTCCCTTTGTGTCTAAGAATGATAGTAGTATATGTTATAGGTTACTTTTTCTGATATGATATAATGTTCAAATGTAACAGAAAAATATAATAGTGTTGTCTGCATATGTGCAGATACAGAAACAACAGATACAATATGCTCATCCTCATTTGAAAAACAACAACAAAGACAAAGCTTGAAATCATTCACTTCAAAGAAAGTGGGAAATGATAGGGATAATTTTATGAGCAAAAAGTTACCTGTGCTTATTTTTTCCATAAAGGAAACATGTTATAGCATCATCAGTGAAAACAGTGTTCGGGAAGAATAAAGTTCACCATAAGAGTGCTAATCTAATAAGTACCCATGATTTATGCTACATAAATATAGTTATGATCAATGTATTTCATAGAGCAGCACGAATGTTTCCAAACATATTAGGATCTTTAAACACTAAGTTAAAAAGCTTTACTTGACCATGCTGCCTACCTCAAAACTGCCAGGATTAAAAAGCACAGATTTGATTAATAATCAAATAATATTTGGCTAATAAATGCAGTATGTTAAGAGAGATTAAGTAGGTAAAAAATGGCCAAATACCAGACTGGGCAAAGTGCCACATTCTGTGCAGGTATGCAGATCCTCAAAGTGCTAAACATTCATATTTAAATGATAAATAAATTTATGCATTTATATTATTACTCAGGTCTACTGTTTCCATGGCTCATACCAATATTTAGTAAAATAATGTATAATAAAAGTGGGCAGCAGATTTAGGATTTAATATTGCTTTAATACCTAGAAATACTAACAACTTAAAACAACCAAGTTTCCCAAACATTAATGAATCTTTCTAATATGGCATAGTTTTGATTCCCAGAGGAAAGCCCAGTATGCAACTGGAAAGTTCTACCTGAAACAAACACAAGTGAGAGTTGTCATTTCCATCTCTCATTAGAGAAACACAGTATACAGATGATAGTTTAGGTGGTGCAGGATGCTATCTGAGATGAGGCACCACAGAATTTAAGTCATATAATTTAAGTTTCAATAATTTTTTAAAAGAGATACTCTCCGTGGTTTGTCATCTTGTCATTTAAATATTCTCTATTCTTTCCTTCAAGAGTAGAGTTTTATTTCAAATTCCCATTGTTAGCATTTGTGCAAAGCCTGATTCTAAAATGTTCACAGGAATCAATTCAGAGTTCATGTAGGTCTATGCTGAAAGACTTTGTATATTCAATGCAGCCCAAAACACAGTATATTAATGGAAAGATTTTTATTAAGGTAATATAGCAATTTAACATTGCTTTATTCCTGAATAGCACTTAACATCAAAATATTTGTTTAGGTGGAAGCCCTACCAGCCTCTATATCTACACAAAGAGACTGGAATGTTTGGTAGCCCCATTCCAAACCTTGCCCTCATTCTGGACTATGCACCCCAAAAAGACTGCCTTTGTTGGCTCCATTCCCCTCATTAAAAGCCCTCACCTCTGGATTTTCCTCATGGTTCCTGATTTTGTTTTCTCCTGGGACCACCTAGGAATGCTGTGCTCAGATTGAACCTGGATTTATTAATTTGGTCTCATTGGCTTATTGTATCAGTGGTGGCAGGTTTCCAGTAACCTTTCCATTGCCATGATTTTTAAGCATAACATCTTCCAAAGTTGATAGTGATTTATAAAATGTTCCAGACAGTGACGTAAAGACAAAGCCACTATGCTCAATACTGGAGAACTGTGGTTCAGTGCCTCGGTCTCAGGATATATACCATACATGCATATACAGAAAGTGTGCATCTGGAGTATAACTGAAATTGAATCAGGAGATAAAGGGTAAAATTGCTTAGAAGTCTTATATATGATAAGATATTATTAGTTCATTGCCAGAAAATAATCAGTGTTGATAAAAGAAAAAAGGTTTGGCGTCTGTGATGAGAGCTTGATAACTTGTTTTAAAACAAGTATCCCGTCATAGGAGTGGATTTCTATAGGTGGGAATGTGGGCATGATCCAGGAGGAGTAACTGGAGGGGAACCATGATCAGAATATATTCAATGACAAAGAAAAAACTATTTTGAATAAAAATTAAAATCATAAAATAAAAAATCTCATCTTTGAATTCATTTTGATCTTGATTTGTAGACAGTATGTAAAGAGGATTATAGAAAGGGATATGAACAATTCATATTATAAATGGATACATATGTGGGGCTGTGGAACTTACATGGCAAGGAAAGCTATCTTCTCTTAGAACATTTTTAAAGCACATTTAAAATAGAATACATGAAGGACTTCAGATTTTTATGAGTTTTGAATAGGTGAATGAATAGATCAAGTGAAAGCTGCCTAAACACATTCTCCCTCACTCCCTGAAGTGTCGATAGAAATCATGACGTCTCAGAAGGGAAACTAAATTTTCTGCCTCAGCTAAGCTCAGTTTGGGAGTTAAGAATAACTTTGTCCATAATTGTTTTTTTTTTTCCCATGGCCTTCTTTTCTAGATTGCTGTCTTATGGAAAGTGCAAGAGCCATCCGTGGCAGGACAAATGCAGAGTTTGTGGATTGATGAGGTCTGTTCTTGTTTTCTGTTTTGTAGCTTCTAATTCTAGCATACAAAGGAACACTTTAGATATGTTTTACAGAGAAAGAGCATTGGTTTACTTTTAGAATATTTTTTGGTGAAAACAAGTGATTTTCAGATAAGAAATAGGGACAAGAGTTTTAAAGATTTAAGCATTTAGGTTTTAAGACACCATAATACTAATAGAATAGCATGCATCATTTTAATGACATTATGCACCAAGAGAAGAGATAATGTTTTTATGATGAATAACAGAAAATCATTAAATAATGAGTCCATGACTTACATATGACAGGTATCAATGTAGAAGTTGTTGGGAAAATAATTTAGTAATTAGTGTATATTCTTAGGTGAACTAATTGTTATTATTTTTCAATTGTGGATATTAGGTAACATAATAAACTCTTTACTAGATTGACAGCTGACAGTACTATTGAATGGTATCCTGTTAGAAAATCAAAAGTATCTATTGATGTTAATAGTTGGAGTTTAAATACTGTAGTAAATAATTCTGATACTCATAGCTACATTATGCATGAGTTTCTTATCAAGGATCGGCTGCTTTGAGAAAGAGGTTGGATGATATACAATCTGCTATAGTCCACATGTAGCTATGCAGTGAACCATGTAATGATATGGTTGTTGAAAGCTCCTCTTTGGAAAGATCTATTTTGAACATTCACGGAAAATATGAATAAGTTCAGTTTTGCACATTAAAGTAAGATATTTTCTGTTATCAATCTTTTTTCTTTTAGAGTTCCTTATAATCAAAACAATCCATTAAATATAACCGATTAATCACTGTGAATGTAGATCTTAGGCAATCTCTCTTTCCATTAAATCTATTTAATCAGATGTCTTTCTTGAAACTATATTTATTAAGATAATTTTTCTTTACTCCTGTCATTCTGAATAGAGTTGCAATGTGGCAATATCATTTTCCAGATAATAGAAACATATTGAATAGATCATTAGATAAACCAGGAATGAATTTTTCTTGTTTAAATTGGTCACAGAAAATCTTATGTAGCCATATGTGTCAGATAAAGAATAGAAAACCAAGACAGAAGACAGTTACCAGGAGCTTATACAGTTGCTTGCATATAGTGATCATAGTGTCTTGGCAGCTGTCATATCTTGTTAAGACCATAATATGGCTATCAATGTCTACTGTTACGATTCAGTTTATATAGTATCAATTGTTCACACTGGAGTTTAGGTTTGCATAAACTTTTACACTGCAAGATAGAAATTCCTTTTATGAAAAGGTCTAATGAAACCTTCTGTATTACAAACACCTAAAAAGAAGGTATTCAATTATGCTAAGATCCCAAGTCTTTCAACTGGATTTTTTTTACCTACATCTAACCAGACACCTGACCAAGAATCTTTATCTTTCTAATAACTTTTAGTAACTTTTGCTTTATGTCTATTAAAATAACTGCTAGAAACCTATGCTTATGAGCCCTTGCTTACTTCTAGCTCCTACTGCACTCTGGAATGTCATGTATGTACTCATCTAGGCCCTATCAGAACTCCAAATAGTATTCATATTTGCTTTTAAAATCTAAATATATCTCCCAAGCTTTTATACATATTTGGTATATTGAAAAAGGATATATCAATTGCTCTTCAATTCCAAGATGTACCCCTGCATCTTGGAAACTCCTCCTCTGTTTCAAATCCCTGGGATTATATAAGTGTGCCATCTCTGGCTCATGCATTTCTTATTAAATATTTGAGGGTGCCGATTAATTTTTACTCAGTTTAATGTTATTTTTAAAAATTCCAGCATTGGACAAAATGTCTTCAATATTTTAACCAAAGTGAAATTCTGTGGAAGGGAACACAATCACATTCCTACAGCCCATATTTTTAATAAAATAAAAGATAGTATAACCCTGACACAAGGAACTGTTGGTATAATGCTATATTTCATGCACGAAGAGAAAGTCTTTGTGATTATCTTTGCTGATTGAAGGCAAATAATGTATTTGCTAATAAAACTGCTAGATGCTTTACTGGCTGATATTCTCCTTTCAAAAATTAAGGAATTGTCAGCAACAAACAAATATAGTATACTTTCATAATCTTTAGTTAATCTCCAATGTCATACTTCCTGGGTTTCAGATGCAGCCAAATATATTAACTGTGTAGGAATTGGGTAAATACACATATTAATATATATAAAGATTTAAAAATACTTATCAGGCTGGGTGTTGGTGGCACATGCCTTTAATCCCAGCACTCGGGAGGCAGAGGCAGGCAGATCTCTGTGAGTTCGAGGCCAGCCTGTTCTCCAGAGCGAGTGCCAGTATAGGCTCCAAAGCTACACAGAGAAACCCTGTCTCAAACAAAAACAAAAACAAAAACAAAAACAAAAACAAAATACTTATCAGATGCAGTGATAATTGCTACTTTGATAAAGATTTACTATGGGTTTATGTTTCTTATTGTTGAGACACTTTCATTGGCTTGTGTAACCTCCCTCAGACCTCATCAGAGATATATGCCAGTAAATTGATATAGTCTATTCAATTTTTTTATTTAAATTAGAAAAATCTTATTTTACATACCAATCCCAGTTCCCTCTCCCTCTCGTGCTTACACTCCCCATACCATCTCCCCATCCCACCCCAAATCCACTCCTTAGAGAAGGTGAGGCCTCCCATGGGGAATCATCAAAATCTGTCACATCATTTGGGGCAGGACCCTAGGCTGAGAAAGTATCCCTCCAGAGGAAAAGAGCTCTAAAAAAGGCCAGTTCATGCACTAGAGATAAATACTGGTTCCATTGGCAGAGGCCCCATAGACTGCTCAAGACCCCTAACTGCCACTGCATTCAGAGGGCCTACTACATTATTTTTTTAATTAAATTTTTACAAAATTGTAATTTCACATTTCAATCCCTTCTCCTTCTCTCCCCCCCAACCCCACACCAGCTCCTTCCCTCTTATCCACTCTGTTCCCCATGGAGGGGAGGGCCCTCCACTGTGGCTCCCCACATTCCACAACATCATCCTGGACTGGGCCTAGGCCCTCCCCCATGTGTCCAGGCCGAGAGAGCATTCCTTCATGTGGGATGGGCTCTCAAAGTCCCTTCTTTCACCAGGGAGAAATACTGATCTGATGGGGAATGTACTGTGTATGTTTATCTTATTGATTGTTAAATAAAATACTGTTTGGCCAATGAGACAGCAAGTAGACGGGACTAGGAGTCAAAGAGGATTCTGGGAAATGTAGTAGAGAAGTGCTGATCCAGGCAGGAAGTGACATAGCAAGGAGACTCATATTTAAGCGAAGGAGAAACAGGAAGGGCCCCTTTTTCCCGTTCGCCTCCTCCAGCGGCAGGATGTGAGCCACCGGCAAGGAGGGATGCCAATAAGGCGTCCGATAAGATAAGTCCTATAAAATATATAGATGTATGATAATTGAAACTGAGCTAACAGATGAGAATGCTAGTCATTGGCCAAGCAGCTTTGTACCTAATACAAGTTTCTGTGTATTCATTTGGGCCCTAGCTCGGGCAGGCGGCTGGCATAAAGCATACACGTGGCAGTGGGGCTCAGCGGCTTTTGGCAGAAAGATTTATCATACTGATCAACTACCAGAGGCCCCATAGGGTGCCCAGGCCTCCTCATAGACATCCACTTTCAAGTGTCTGGATCAGTCCCTTGATGGCCTCCTAGACAGCAGACTGGGGGCCATGTGCTTGTTCAGGTCAGATGTTTCTGTGGGATTCACCAGCCTGGTCCTGACCCCCTTGGTCTTCATTTCTCCCTCTCTGCAAATGGGTTACAGAGTTCAGTTCAGTATATATCTGTGGATGTTTGCCACTGCTTCCATCATCCACAGAATGAGAGCTCTAGGATTGCATATAAAGTAATCATCAGTCTCATTAGAAGAGTAGGGCATTTAGGGTAGCCTCTCAACCATTGCCTAGATTGTCAGTTGGTGTTATCCTTGTAGATCTCTGGAAATCTCCCTAGTGCCAGATCTCTCTTCGGACCTATAATGGCTCCATCTGAAATGATATCTCTCATCCCGTTATCCTCTATTCTTCCCCCAACTCAACCTTTCTGCTACTCCATTACCTCCTATCCCCTCCTCTTCTCCTCCTCACATTCTGCCAGCTCCCTCTCCCCTACCCTCATACTCCCAATTAGCTTAGGAAATCCTGGCCCTTCCCATTCTCCAGGGACCATGCACCATGTTGTTTCCTAGTTCCTTTGGTGTAGAGGATTTTAGGCTGGTAATCCTTTGTTCTATGTTTAAAATCTTTATATGAGTGAGTACATACCATATTTGTCTTTTTGTGACTGTGTTACCTCACTCAGGATGGTTTCTTCTAGTTCCATGCATTTGCCTGTGAATTTCAAGATTCCATTGCTTTTTTTCTGCTGAGTAGTATTTCATTGTGTAACAGTAGCACATTTTCTCTATCCATTATTCAGTTGGGGGCATCTAGGTTGTTTCCAGGTTCTGGCTATTACAAACAATGCTACTATGAACATGGTTGAACATATGTCCTTGTTGTATGAATGTGCATTATTTGTGTATATGACCAAGAGAGGAATCCTGGATCCAGAGGTAGACTGATTCCCATTTTCCTCAGCAACCGCCATACTGATTTCCAGAGTGGTCTTCCAAGTTTGCACTCCCACCAGCAATGGAGGAGTGTTTCTTTTTCTCCACATCCTATCCAGCATAGATTGTTATTGGTGTTTTTGATTTTAGCCATACTGGCTGGTGTAAGATGGTATCTCAAAGTTGTTTTGAGTTGCCTGTCTATGATGGCTAAGGATTTTGAGCACTTTCTTAAATGTCTTTCAGCAATTTTAGATTCTGCTGTTGAGACGGCTCTATTTAGTTCTGTGTCTCACTTTTTAATTTCATTGATTGGTGTTTTGGTGGCTAGCTTCTTGAGTTCCTTGTATATTTTGGAATTAGCCTTCTGTCAGATGTGGGGTTGGTGAAGATCTTTTCTCATTCTGTGGGCTGTCATTTTGTCTTACTGACTGTGTCCTTTGCCTTACAGAAGCTTCTTAGTTTCAGGAGGTCCCATTTATTAATTGTAGATCTCAATGACTGTGGTACTGGTATTATGTTCAGGAAGCAGTCTCCTGTACCAATATGTTCAAGGGTATCTCCCACTATCTCTTTTAGAAGTTTCAGTGTGGCTGTATTTATGGTGAGATCTTTGATCCATTTGGACTTACATTTTGTGCATGGTGACAGATATGGATCTATATGCAGTCCTCTGCCTGTCCAAATCCAGTTGTGCCAGCACCATTTGTTGAAGATGCTATCTTTTTTCCATTGTATAGATTAAGCATCTTTGTCAATAATCATGTGTTCATATGTATGTGGGTTAATATCCGGATTTTCAATTCAATTCCCTTGGTCTATCTATCTATTTTTGTGCCAATACCAAGCTGTTTTAAGCACTATGGCTCCATAATGGCGCTTGAAATCAGGGATGGTGATGCCTCCAAAGGTTACTTTATTCTACAGGGTTGTTTTGGCTGTCCTGGGTTTTTGTTTTTCCATATAAAGTTTGAGTATTGATCTTTCAAGGTCTGTGATGAACTGTTTTGGGATTTTGATGGTTATTTCATTGAATCTGTAGATTACTTTTGGCAAGATTGCCATTTTTCAACATTGATCCTACCTATCCAAGAGCATTTGAGATCTTTTCATTTTCTGGTATCTTCTTTAATTTCTATCTTTAAAGACTAGAAGTTCTTGCTGTACAGGTCTTTCACTTTTTTGGTTAGCATTACCCCAAGATATTTTATTTTGTTTGTGTATATTGCAAAGGGTGATGTTTCTCTGATTTCTTTCTCATTCTGTTTATCATCTCTATATAGTAGGGCTACAGATTTTTTGAGTTAATCTTGTATCCTGCCACTTTGCTGAAGGTGTGTATCAGCTGTAGTAGTTCCCTGGTAGAGTTTTTCAAGTCACTTATGTAGACTATCATATCACCTGCAAATAGTGAAAATTTGACTTCTTCCTTTCCGATTTCCTTGATCTCCTTTTGTTGTCTTATTGCTCTATCTAGAACTTCAAGAACAATATTGAAGAGATATGGAGAGAGTGGACAGCATTGTCTTGTTACTGATTTTAGAGGAATAGCTTTAGGTTTCTCTCCATTTAGTTTGGTGTTATTTGTTGGTTTGGTATATATTGCTTTTATCATATTTAGACATGTTTTTGTTATTCTTCTTCTCCCCAAGAACTTTATCAAAATGGGATGCTGGAATTTGCCCAAGGCTTTTTCAGCATCTAGTGAGATGATTGTGTGGTTTTTCTTTTTCAGTTTGTTTATATGGTGGATTTCATTGAGAGATTTTCATATGTTGAACCATTCTTGCATCCATGGGATGAAGCCTACTTGGTAATGGTCGATGATTTTTCTGATGTGTTCTTGGATTTGATTCACCAATATTTTGTTGATTCCTTTTGCATCGATGTTCATGAGGGATATTGGTCTGTGGTTCTCTTTTTTAGTTGTATCTTTGTGTGGCTTGAGCATCAATGTAACTGTAGACTCGTAAAAAGTGATTGGCAATGTCCCTCCTCCTTCTATTGTGTGGCAAAATTTGAGGAGTATTGGTGTTAGCTCTTCTTTAAATTTCTGTTAGATTTTTGCAGTGAAGAAATCTGGCCCTGGGATATTTTTGGTTGGAAGGCTTTTGATGACTGCTTCTATTTCATTAGGGGTTATAGGTTTATTTATACTGCTTATCTGTTCTTGGTTTAATTTTGGTAAGTGAAATCTGTTCAGAAAACTGTCCATTTCCTTTAGATTTTTGAATTTTGTGGAGTACAGGTTTTCAAAGTATGACCTGATGATTCTCTGGATTTCCTCAGTGCCCGTTGTTATTACCCCTTTCATTTATGATTTTGTTAGTTAGCATGCTCTCTCTCTACCTTTTGGTTAGTTTGGCTAGAGGTTTTTCAATCTTGTTGATCTTCTCAAAGAAGCAACTCTTTGTTTCATTGATTCTTTATAATGTTTTCCTAGTTTCTACTTTATTCATTTCAGCCCTCAGTTTGATTATTTCCTGTCGTCTGCTCCTCTAGGACTTTTTGTAGTGCTGGATTTGTACATATGTATTGTTTAAATCTGTTTTTGTCATGGAATATCTTGTTTTCTTCTATCTATAGTGATTGAAAGCTTTGCTGGGTCTAGTAGTCTATGTTGGCATCCCTGTTCCCTTAGTGTTTGTAGGACATCTATCCAGGACCTTCTGGCTTTCAAAGTTTCCACTGAGAAATCAGGTGTGATTCTGATAGGTCTGCCTTTATATTTTACTTGACCTTTTTCCTTTGCTGCTCTTAATATTTTCTCTTTATCTTGTAATTTGATGTTTTGATTATTATGTGGTAATGGGAGTTCTTTTTGTGGTCCAGTTCTGTAAACTTCTTATACTTTCATAAGCATATCCTTCTGTATTTTTGGGAAAGTCTGCTTTGATGATTCTGTTGAATATGTTTTCTGTACTTTCGAGCTGTATTTCTTCACCTTCTTCTATACCTATTCTTAGATTCAGCCTTTTCAATGTGTCACATATTTCCTGGATATTTTGTGTTAGAGATTTGTTGGACTTGAGATTTTCTTTGGTCGATGACTGTATATCCTCTAGCGAGTCTTCAACAACTGAGATTCTCTCTTCCATCTCTTGTATTCTATTGATTATGCACACATCCTTAGATCCTGATTTTTTTATCCAGCCTTTGTATTTCTATTAACCCCTCATTCTGTGTTTTCTTTATTGTTTCTATTTCTGCTTTCCTGCCTTGAACTGGTTCCAGTGCTTCCTTCACTTGTTTGGTTGTTTTATCTTTAGATTCTCTAAGGAATTACTTATTTCTTGAATTTTTTGTTTGTTTTTTCTTCTATTTCTTTAAGAGACTTTCTTTTTTCCTCTTTAAGTGTCTTGAACATCTTCATGAAGTAGTTTTTTAAGTCTATCTCTTCTTCTTCCTCTGTGTTGTCCTTTTCAGATCTTGCTGGTGTGGTTCCCTGGATTCTGGTGGTGTCATATTGGTCATTCTGTTGTTGAGTGTGTTCTTATTCTGCCTTATTCCCATCTCTTCTTCCAGTGGGTGCAGGTGGGGTCTTTCTATCTCCTCTTGTCACCTGGTGGTGTGTGTGGGCCAAGACTACAAAGTCTGCAGATATGGATGGTCTTGCCTCTACTTGTAGTCTCCTCACTCAGCAGAGGTTTGGGTGGCAGAGGGGGAAGTATCAGTGAGTTATTTCCAGACTCAGGCATGTCCTTCCTGTGTGGGCAGGTCCACTCTATGCAGTCGGGTCCACTCTATGCAGTCCCAGGCCCAGGGAGATCCTGCAGTGATGTGGACCTTGGGCAGGCATAGTGATCATGAGAGGTCAGGGAGGCCTTCTAGTATGTTATTATGCAGGATGCACAACTGTCAATTTGGAGCCTGTGAGATTCCACTTGTTCAGATTGGCTTTTTCTGTGGGTTTCCCCAACATGGTCTTGACCCCTTTGCTCATCACTCCTCCCTCTCTACAACTGGACCCCAGGAGTTTATCACAGACATAGCTGGATGAAGATTCTATATGACATTTAAGGTAGCCATCAATCTCGTTATAGGGATAGGGAATTTAAAATAGTCTTTCTACTATTGCTTAGATTCTTATTGGGGTCATCCTTGTGGATTCCTGGGCATTACCCTACTGCCAGGTTGCTTGTTTAGACCATGATGGCTCCCTCCATCAAGATATTTCTTTCCTTGCCCTCCTCTCTTTCCCCCAACTTGACCTTCCTGATCCCTCACATTCTCCTCCCTCTTTCCCTTCTCCCCTCATCTCTCTTCTATCTCCCCCCTCCAGTATGTTCCTGGTTTACTCAGGAGATTTTTGTTCATTTCCCATACTCAGGGGTCCATGTATGTCTCTCAGGTGTATCTAAAATGGTCATAGGATCTTCTGAGTTTTATCATAACCAAAATGAATCAAGTTCAGACCAAGTTTCTGTACACCATTTTAGCCTTTTCCATAAATTGCTGCCTTGACTTTACCAAGCCCAAGTGACTTCTGTCCACTTGTTATAGCAGATACTCCTTGGAATAAGTGGTAACTTATTTCCCAGACCTTTGCATGAACTGTGAAGCTATTTACAGAGAAATTTTGTCAATTGTTGGCTGAAAATTCACATTAGCTTAACCCCAGCTGAGTTTTGGCCCAACAGACATGGCCATTTTGTGACAGATGGGCCAAATGACTCCTTTTGAGGCTTCCAGCATTTAATTCACATAGATAATGTCATCACTGATCTATGGTTGCAGTGTACCAGAACAATCTGGTAACCAGATTTATATAGTGTTGTGTCATACTAATCATGTTAAATTTATTTCTGCTGGGATTCTAAACAGCTTACATAACATAAAAACTATTTCCTTTGAGTTTCCCACTAGTCTTCAGGAAATAATTTTAAATGATATTTTTTAAGTATTCATCTGCTTTCTATACAGACCCATTTTAACAGTTTCACACTCCTATATTATGTCATCCAAAGAAAATTAACTTTAAAAAGTTCACTGGATTTTCAGTAGACAAATTTATGACCATACTGACAATCTGGATCAATAAATATACAACTACCTTGCTTTTTACCATTGCTAAAATCCCATTGCTTCATAATATCTTAAAAATCTATTCCTTTCTGTGCCCCCAATTAGTATCCTAAATGCTTGTGTATTTAGTTTTGTATATAGCACAGCTATTCACCATGTCTTTTAACTTACCTTTGAGTAGTTTCTCTAAGTATACTAATAGGCAAGTAAGAGAATTTCAACTTCATCAAGTGTAAGCAGTGGGCAAGCTCAGGCTTTAATTAACCACCCTGAGACATTTCTTTATGTTCAGAATATATTGAATGTCATGAACTTAGATAAAGAATAGAGTTAAATACATTTTTCCGGTCTAATATCCATGTTTAAACATAAGTCATATCCTAACACTCTGAGATATTCAGCCATATTTGTTCTCTAGTTGTGTATGGAAAGTCAACAGCAAAAACAGAATGAAAAACCCAAGGTTTAACACCAGCAGAGTCATTATAAAATTCTTTGTGGCTTAAATTGGCAAGACATCAGAGTGCCTTTTAAGTAAAAATTGTCTTCTACAAGATAAATCCTTGTACTTCTCAGTATAGCTCCAACTATATCTACACATTTGTACTAAAATCCAAACCAAACCAAACAAACAAAACAGATGGTAATGGAATGCTCTCAGGAGCAACTGTATCAACCCCAAAAGAGTCACCACTATGAGTTGATAACACTAGGTAGTGATTGTGGTAATAATAGCAATTTTTATGAAAAAAATAGAGTGCTTCTGAGACAAAACATTGTGTCAGTGAACATTTTGGAGGACTAGAATGTTTAAAACTACCTTATTTCACCCTGTTCAGTGCACTCTGTTCATTGTGCAAATTCCATATCTTCTCTGAATGGAGATGCTGAGAGGGTATGTGCACTTGAGGCAGTATTTGTGAAATTCTTATTATAATAAATATTTTGATGTATTGTTTAGGAATTTTACTTATGCCTGCAATATTTTTGATCATATCTGTCACTCATTCTTTTCTCTCCCAATATCAAGCATTCTTCTTTTAACTCACTTTCAACATTTACATCTCTACTTATGTGATAAACAGTTTAATAAAAACCTTGGAGAGAAAATGGTTTATCTTAATTATAGATAATAGTCCAGCGTGAGGAATGTCATGACAGGAGCTCAGATCAGAAACTGAGAGGCTGGAAATGAAGCTGAAACCATGAAGGATGCTGCTTACTGATTTGCTTGCTTTAGCTCTTTTAGTTACCTTTCTTCTACAGCCCAGGCACAACTATTTATGAATAGAACTTCCCATAGCAGGCTGAGTACACATATATCAATTAGGAATTGGGAAAATGTTCCAGACATGGCCACAGGTCAATTTCATTGAGGAAATTTGCAGTTGAGACTCTCTCTTCCCCTGGTGTTTCTACGTTTGTGTCAAATCAACCACTAATGCTAACCATGACACCCAGGGGTGCATTTAGTGTTGACAGTATGTGTATGGGTGTATGATCATCCCATTGAGCATAGACAACATATCAGGAGGTAATGGAAATAGTCAGTGAACAATACCCAGAAGAAAATACATAGTCTCTTAAGTTTACAATTGAGTATTTTCTGTTTTTTTTTCCCATAAATTCAATGTTGGGTTTTTGTAATCTTAAACTTTTTGCACTTTTGAAACCTATATCTAGATCATTGAAATACTTCCCTGCTTTTCAATGATTTCAATTGCTGGTTTATAGAGGACACTTGACAAATTATATTCAAGCCTCTACTAACACTGAAATACTTTATGTTATTGAATGCCATAGATCACAATGATCTACTTCTTCATTTGAAGGTTGTGGGTATCACACACACACACACACACACACACACACACACACACACCTTACCAGAATATCAGTTTAACTAGGTTTACTGAGGTATTAGTTTGTGACCAGATATTTTTTTCTTAAGAATTTGAACATAAAAAAATATTGAAGTAAAAACAAGGTGGTAATGAAGAGGACTATCTCCAGATATGTATGGAAAGTCAAGAGTAAAATGAGAATGAGAAACCCGAGGCTTATCACCAGCATAGTCATTGTAACAAGAATCTCTGGTGAATCACTGAAGGTATATGCATAGCAAGCCATAAGGCTATAACAGTCATATCATTACTGAACACATCGGCTTTATTGCCTGGCACTTTTGTATATTAGTCTATAGTGATCATTGCAGCACACGACTGTTGGTTCTGTTTATACCTCAGTAGCTTGACCATCAGTCATCATGAAATCTAGTCAACAGCAAGGGAATATCGAGTTAAGTTACAACTTGTACCTGTAAGCCCTAGGAACCCCAATATTCACCTGACAGGAAAAATGAGCATACTTGTATAATAGTGGTATGTTGGGTTTTAGGGTAACCAATCATTCTGTTTGAAGTTGACATGCATTCTGAATAAGGGTATTTCGCCTGTGGTACTATAAACATTCTCAAAAACTCATGACTGAGGAAATCATGGACCCTGTAGGAAAAATTGTTACTATCATTTACCTAATTTACAAAAGTGTCATACAGTCATATAAATACCTTTATTTACATCCTTAGAGGTTTAAAGAGAAATCAGGCACTAGGGAAATATCCAGAGATCTACAAGGGTGACACCAACTAACGATCTAAGCAACAGAGGAGAGGCTACCTTAAATGCCCTCCCCTGATAATGAGAATGATGACTGACTTATATGCCATCCTAGATCCTTCATCCAGAAGCTGATGGAAGTAGAAGCAGATAGCTACAGATGAACTAAACTGGAATCCAGTTGCAGAGAAGGAGTGATGAGAAAAGGGGTCAAGACAAGGCTGGTGAAACCTACAGCAACAGCTGACCTGAACAAGGGGTAGCTCTTGGCCCCCAGACTGATCACTGGGAAACCAGTAAGGAACTGATCCAGACTCCATAAATGTGGCTGTCAGTGAGGAGGCCTCAGAAATATATGGGAACTCTTGTAGTAGATCAGTACTTATCCCAAACATAGGAATGGACTTTGGGAGCCCATTTCACATAGAGGGATACTCACTCAGCCTAGACACAAGGGGGGAGGAGGGTCTAGGCCCTATCCCAAAGGATATGACAGACTATGAAGATCCCCATGGAAGGTCTCACTCTCCCTGAGGAGCAGAAATGGTATGGGATAGGTAGGGTGTTAGTAGGGGGGAGGGGGGAAGGAAATGGGACTGACATGTAAAACAATTGTTTCTAATTTAAATAAAAGTGGAGAAAAAAAGAAGTTTAACAGCAGTGCTACATAATAATCCAACATATATATATATATATATATATATATATATATATATATATGAAAAAATTCTTTCTCAGCCTTAATCAGACAAGCTTCTCTTGGCAGTGAACAGCAGTGAATATAAAGACTTTTGTTTCAAGTTATTAAGATTAAATGACTCTAGAATACTCAGCTGTTTATTTTTTATCTGTACCCAACTCCAGGCTCAGGGATAATCAAAGAAAACGGAGTGGAAACATAGTGTGAGGTGGGAGACAAGGAAAGGGACTTTGAAAATACATCTTCTGGTCATGACATAGACATTGAAATCATGAATTCACAGCTACTATAGCTATCTCCACAGGACTTTGGAGGACTGAGATTCACAGTACTCTGATGAACTATTGGCTACCGATGGATGCTGTGAGAGGAGGAATAATTTTCTTTTATTGATTATTCACTAAATAGCTCACTAGGCTCTAATGTGTGGTTACAAAGCTTTGCTGAAAGACAAAGTCCTGGTTCAACTCAGTGGACAATAAACTAAAACATAAAGATACGGAAGTTGTCAGGGGTGGCAGGGAAATGAAACAGCGTGAAGAATTAGAGTAATCAACTATCTAAATGTCATTCTACTATGTGCACTGTTCGATGGGAAGTAAAAACTCCTGAAGTGGCCTAATTACAGAAAGTTATTTCTAGTTTGTGGAGGATTAAAATCAGACCTATGGGCAAAGTGATGAGTAACATTTACTAAAAGTTTGTGTTTAGATAGAATAAGGGTGTGAAGGATCAGAAACACTATTATGGAGAACCATGAAGATTCATTAGAAGACATTTGCTTCCTTAGGCATCCTTTTAAAGTTAAGCACATTTATCTTAAAATTGTTTATGTTCAGAAAAAAAAATCAATAGTTTGTAGAAGAAACAGTATGTATCAGTCTCAGTAAATTGCACTGTGCTAGCAAGTTCAACTGTTCAGTCTGGAAGTGGACCTGCTGGGTAGTCTAAACAATGATTGATCACATTCCTCCAAACTGTTCATATTTTATAGTCTTAAAATTTTATGACTCATGAAAACCTTTTATACTATTGCAGAGAAACATAACAAAATGCACGCTTTATTAAATTTCAAAGGGCACCTGCTTGTGTCATTTGGTGACATGTCAAAATTTGTAATTGAGTGAATCTCTACATCCTGGGAATACCTTTCCCATTAACTTCCCAGATTGTCTATGACAAAGGCACACTATGATAGTGACAACAGGTTGTAAAGCACCTAGCCCGGCTTACATGGATGTTTCCTTACACTTGTGTTTGTAAACTGCAATGCAAACTGAGAAGTCAGATAAAGGTTGCTAGTAAATATTTGCAATCTGTTATGTAAATAATTGCTACATCCACATTTGGGTATATTTTTAGATCTCTAACAAAGTACACATGCTCACTTACCACATTGCAATGAAAGAGGTTCATTTGAAGCAAAAATCAAGTATGATAAAATATGCATTCAGAGTCTCACATTAGCCCACACTCTGGCTTACATAATTACCCAAATCAATTTTTCTTTGAGCGTTATTGTAGTCGGTAGTTATATTAGTTATTTTTCTCATGATTGCAACAACATGGGGTAAGAACTTATTTTGACACATAGTTTTAATGTACAGAAGCACTATTTTGGTGGCAGAAGTCTGAAGAAGCTGGTAAATTGCATCTGGAGTAAGGAAACTGAAAGATGAATGTTGCTCAGGTAGATATCTCAGTTTTTGTAAGTCTAGGTTCAAAAACCAAGGAACTGTCCCATCCACATTTTTTTTGTGGATAGTCTCACCTGAGTTAGGTTAGTCTAGCAAGTGCTTCACAGACATGCCTTGAGGTTGTTTTTAAGGTGATCTAATTACTATCCAGATGTCAATGTGGATTAACAAAGTCTAGGCAGGTCTCATTTCAACCAGCAATGCACTTCTATATGCCATGCAAGCCATTATTTTTTGTATAACACAGACAATGCCGGGTTTGGGCGTGGGAATTTTGTTCTTATTTCAGGGAAAGTAGCAGTGTTCAGTGCCTATGTGTGTTTCTACAGGCCAACACTAGGAAGTGCTAAAATGTATGTTTAAGAAGATAAACAGACATAGAAGTATCTATTTAGTATGCTATTGCTTGTGATTTAAACACATTGTGACAGAGAAAGCAAATGCATAATTGCACATTACAATTATGCATAGGGTAAAAAAAAAGCTTTGAAAATACACAAAAGAGATTTCTTAAAGCACAGTTAAAATTCATCGGAGAATGATAAATAACTAATGAGATAATACAGAATATGTAGCTAAAGAACAAATAGATCTTTAGAGTTGAATTGTTTCTTCAATAGATTTTTATAGATTTACTTTACATAATTAAAAGTCATTTGTAGTTCTGAGGATCACAACTAGGACTTGTATGTAGAAGGAATAACTCTGTCACTGAGGTACATTTTCAGCCTTTGTGTTATTTTCTTTTTTCCACTTCTTATAGATAGGATTTGGCCAAAGAATTGAAACATGTTTGGAACTATGTTGCTAAGGACAGATCAGATTTGAATTCCAAATCCTGTTTCCCTGTCTCACAAGTTCTGGCATTTGCATGCACCATCATGCATAGTCAATAGTTGTTTTATTTATACATACATATGTGTATATGTGTTACACATGTATATGTTATATATATATATATATATATATATATATATATATCTTATATACAGCAATAACTTTTAAAACAATGTCTTTGTGTAGGTATTGTGCTAAAAATTATGATTTAGTGTAGCCAATCACTAATAAATCAATATAATACTTTCCGTATTTTAACACTCAACACTGAAAATAGTAAATGCAAGAAAATATTCTATAAAGCAGGACTAAAACCATTCATATTAGAAACACAATTTTAGCATTTATAATCATTTTCATTTATTGGGTTTATTAATTAATTAGTTTTGTGACAGGATCACATGTAACCTAGGATGGACAAATGTCTAATGATTTAATTTTTTGTTCATTTATTTGTGTACATGTGTGTGCACATACATGTGTGAGCTTATGTGAGTGCATAGTACATGTGGTTGAGCACCTACAGAGACCAGAAAAGGGCATCAAATCTTTTGGAGCTGTGTTTCAGAAAGTTGTGAGCTGCTCAACATGGGAACTGGGAAGAGAACTTTCATCATCTAGATGATCAACAAGCTTTTTTTTATCTCTAAGACTTCTCCAGCATGTAGCATTGAATGCTTGAAGTGGCTGAGGACTTTGAAACCTGCTTCTCCCTCCCACATGCTGAGATCATGGACTCTCAGTTCGAACTCAGTTGAGAAGTGTTCTTTTCTAATTGTGTTTGGGAAACACTTAGTTTCATTGTGGTTAGCTTATATGAAAGCATGCAACTTAACTATATCAACTAATACTAATATATCACGGTAAATGTACTTCAGAGGTAAATAAATAAAGACATTACTTATCTTACCTTATGAAACTATTAACTTGTATACTGAATATCACATAAGCACTTGAGTTCATAATCCTTTTGATTTTGCTTGCCATTTTCTCAGGCACAGTTTGGCTATTAGATCATAATGGCCAGGAACTCAAGTTAGACTTCAAGTCCTAGTCCTCTTGACTCTGTCTCTCAATTGCTTGTCCTATACACATTTTTCGTTATCACTAATATTCTATAAATAAAAATACTATATTTTTGATATAGTGTTTGATATTCTATAATTAAACTTTTGATCCTTCACAAAATATGAAGCAGATAGACAGTATTATATGCTTTAGAATATTTTTAAAGTTTGAATATATTTTGAAAGAATTGATAGTTGGGAAAAATTAATTATTGTATATGGTAGTCAGGCTGATAATCTTTAGTCTACTCTTATGAGTTTTGTTTCATTTGTAATGAAACATCACCTTAACTCTGAATATTAAGAATTCAACAGATACAATTTCAATATTTTGTTTTCAAAATTGAAAAGCTGAAAAAACAGAATAATATATTATTTTCCATGCACATAAAAGGAAAGTACTTTTCAGGAAATTAGATATGCATAATGTTACCATTTTGTATGAAAATATCTTTTTAAGGTCTGAATATCTCAATAGCTAAGAGCACTGGTTGATCTTCAGAGGTCCTATATCTGTTTCCCAATATTTATAAGGTACCTTAAAATCATCAGTAACTCCAGTTCCAGCATACATTTCATTCTTCCTGCTTCTGTTGGCAATACTGTCATGAACAGACATTCATGTAGGTAAGTTTTCCATACACATACAATAACAATAATAAAATTAAGTATAAAATTAAAAAATAACTTTGCACTTTCAGTGATGAGGATAAAACCTGGATTTTCCATGTGGAATACCAACATGCTACCTTTGAGTTATGTCCAAGTCCAAGAGATTTGTTTGACTAAATTTTAAAATTGTATTTCTTTGGTCATAAGAATACCATAATTTAAGATTATAAGAACTCATTAAATGCCATAAATATTATTGTTCTACATATAACATATTTCAGGAATTATAGCAGGTAAGCTGTTATATTTTCACAATTGTTAAAATAATAGACTAATAATGACTGAGTTACAATAGAATATATAGATATAAATATAGATATATTTTTAAGTATATAAATGTCTCTGAATGAAAGTTAATGTCCTCAGCTATGCACGATTGAAAATCAAACATAGCAAAATATCTGCAATAGAGATGCCTTTTATGTAATACACAGTGACTAAAATATGATATTTGAGGATGTAACTCAAATTCAAGCCAGGGAGACTCTCTGATGCAACTAAGAAAAAACGAGATTATCAATACTGATGTGCTTAACTACTAAATTATAAGACACTGAATTTGTCTTCTTATTTTAGAAGTCATCAATAAGCACGATTGGGGAAAAAAATGGAAAGACATAATGACAGCAACATTTTTTTTTTCCTACACAACACAGTGCTCTACTTTGGCATTTGGATATATTACTGAGACTCCCCCCCCCCACTTCCATTGAATTTAGTACAAGTGTCTGGTGGCAAGAGATTGCAAATCTGCCTCAAACCTCTTTGTAATATACTACATTTCAAGCAGTCATGTGGGTGGCTCAAGCTGCTCAGAGATGGTCTCATCATTTCTAAAGGGAATAGACTGAATTTTTAGCTGAGTAAGTTTCTAGTCTTGCTCACGATGGATAGGTGTTTTCTGAAGAAGTCTCTGAATTGTCTTACTTATATTTTCAACTTGAAAACAAATCAGTAGAACCATGGTTTCAGTAGGCTGTTTGGGGATTTTTTGATCCTGATTCTCTCCGTCATAAATCAATTTTCAGTAATAGTATACAGAAACCTTTGAGCACATCATACTCCCAATGTGTAGAATACATTCTCAGAAAAGAAAATTAATTGAGAAATATCCTAGACACTGTCACACTTACATTGCCTAATAAGGTGAGTCTTTGCCTCTGGAGAACCAGGGGCTTCCTGATGCTCCAAGTTCAGGTTACCTGAGTGAATCCACTGCTAGAAAAGAAACATAGCAATTTTACCAGGAAAATTACATCCCAGGAAGAAAAATTATTGCATTGTGTGCTGTGCTTCTGCTCTGTTGCATGATTTATACAGAATTTTAACACAATATATACCACACCGTGTTTAAACAGTGTTATTTGATATTCAGAAGAAATTAATCTACATGAAATGTAGAAGCTCCTGGCAGTGTGACTTTTTCAGGGAAAATATTTTATGGCCCGGGTTACAGATTGTGAATACATTTCCCAGTTTTACAGTGTTCCACAGTAGAGGATCCATACAGGGTTCACAACAGTCAATGAGATGTGAATATAAAATGTGCTTTTAGTGACTGAAGCAGTTTGACAAAGCATAGTAAAAATACACATTGGTCATGTCAGAGCTAAAATATATGTTTTAAATACCCTGAAATTTAGGCATAGTCCATGATTCATTTATTTTTCTAGCCTGACTTAAGTTATTATATTCCATGGTGTCCTTTGTTTAAAAATCACTTTGTGTTGTGTGCTTTGTAATCTTGACCTCCTCTGCTCCTTTCTCCAGTTACTGTATTGAGTTTCTTTTAAAAAAATTATCTTTTTAGAAAATGTTTCCAGGACTGGATAGATGGCTTAGCCATTAAAGGCTAGACTCACAACCAAAAATAAATAAAGAAAATGCATATATATATATATATATATATATTATATATATATATATATATATATCCTTTTTTCTTAATTTGTTTTCACAGTCTAGTATGGCTTTGGACTCATGATCCTCTAACCTTGTCAACATGAATGCTGATATTATAGCCCTGTGCCACCATACTTTACCTTCCCATTCATTTCTGTAACCTGTGGATACTTTTTACATGGCAAAAGGGTAGAAGTGAGTATGGTACTTAGATTAGTAAGAACCTTTTGGAGGTGATGGGAGATGCCTTTCTCTGCATGATACAAACACCATCATTTGCTGATGTTAGTGAAGCCCAAACTTCACCCATTCTCCTTGGTTAGTCTTACCTATTACAAGAGCTAATATTAAAAAGACAACAATATCAGTGTTTATAAAAGTGTGGGGAAAGGAACTTCCTTTTTATCTAATGTGTACTAATGTGTGCTAGACTTTGCATTTTATTAAATGTCTAGTAGCCCTCAGCAGAGTTTCTAGGATCTTTCCCACTGTAAAGAAGATGTCAAGACACAGAAGGAGATAAGGTGTTCTGAGAGTAACTGAGTGGCAGGGCTCTGATTCACAAAGGAGCAGTAGGATCACACAGCTTTTGACCCCAAAGAACTGTGCTGTCTCACATTGACATTCAATGGTTCAACCTAAATTTTTATGTCAGAACTTGCCTTATGAACTGAGAAGTTCTCAGTAGAATTATTGAGAAGAATAAATTACATGTTTTTAAAGATCAAATACAACAAATCCTTTTGACTCCTTAGTCCTTCTAGAGGGCATAATTAAATATCTTAGGAAAGTCATTCAGGTATTGCTGTAATTGATAGTAAAATTTTAAATGTAATTTGAATATAAAACTAATGCACAGTTTTATATTTAAGTAACTGTTTTCTTTTAGGCTTTTAATAGCATGAATTGAGTATATTTCATGGAATAAAATTAGTTAAAAATACATCCATTGCAAGAACAAACTAGAAAATGTACTTTAAATAATAACTAAAGTATTATGGGTTCCATATGTTAGATAAGCATATTAAATTATTAGGGTCTTGTTGTCTTATAGATCCAGAAACATGTTAAGGGACTTTTCTTTAGTAGTTTTGTTCCAATTTAAAATGCCAATGAATCTCATTCTCTGCAATGTGTCTCATTCTCTGCAATATTCCAATTAGGAATAGGTTTTTTTTTTAAAAAAATACAAATAAAGTATATAAAGATGAGTCCAAACTAGCATCCATTTTAATATCCAAATTTTCCTATTTAAAAATCAAAAATAGTTAATTCCATCTTACTTTTGACAACTTAAGGTTTCCTACTTAAAAATCAGACATAGATAATTCTATCTTACTTTTTACAACTTAATATCATATATAACTTGCAAGTCTGTATTTTAGCTAATAGCTAGTACTACACTAACTCAGTGCCTCCATTGCTGAAGCAAATATTAAATCCTCAGTTTGGGTGAGCCGTACCAAATAGTCATATTCACCTATGAAAGTTGTCATCTTGGACATATGGAAAATACATTTTATGTCTAAGGAAAGTGATATTTTAAACAGCAGCAAATGTCCTAATTTAGAGACAAAATATATTTGAGTTTATTTTGAAACACATACATTTGGTTATTATTAGTGATTTTGATTTTTATATACATTTGGTCTATAGAAATTAAGGGGATCTCTTTACAGAAAATAAAAAGAGATACAAACTTGAGAAACTTTGTAATAAATAGTTAAACAGACCAAAGTAAAACTTGTTCTTTGAAGCACTGTCAGGTTGAACTTACAGCAGTATAATGACATAGTGCCACATTTGTCCTAGACAGGAGAGGATAATCTCATGGTCACTGACCTCAACCTCATTGCCTTGTATGGGCACAGACGACAGCCTGATCAGCAAAATACACATAAAATAATAATATAATTTCAGATTACAATAAACAAATTATAACATGTAAAATTTATAATAAAAGAAGTGACAAGTAAGCCCATGTTTCAATTATTTGAATGATTAATAGGTAAAAGAATATTTTCAGAAAATACTAAATGCCTAAAAAGAAAATCATATGAACTACCTTATTGAATAAGTTCATCTACAAATAATGATGGCTTCCTGCATTAACTGTTATATGAAATAGCTAAATATTCAGATAACACAAAATCTGGATTATTCATTTGCTGTTATATTTTCATGCATTTACAGATACTAATTAATATATACAATGTGATTTTACTGTTTTGCAAATGGTTGTTTACATTTTAAAGAACCTCTATTATCAAAGACACTTTCAGAATATTTTTGATAACTGGAATAAATTGCTGACAGCCTAGAGCATCTAGACACTGTCTAAAGAAGGACGCCAAGATGACAAATTTGCATATGAATTTTAAATGAATTACCATATAGAATGTAATGATAAGGTTCCACTTATCATTTGAAGTGCATTTGGCCAGAAAATAATACTTTGTATCTTTTATATAACTATTCTCAACCAGAAAAAAAGAGGTTCTTAGTGACATGTAAAAAATTATCAACTTTTTGAATTGCTAATTTTAAAGACTTGGAAGGTTTTGGTGATCACCATCATCACAGAAACACAATTATAACTCATTATATTCTGTCATTGACCGCGAATAAACTTTGTCTTATTAAATTCTATGTTCAGATAATGTAATTATTACACCATATATATAACTAATTGCACTTACACAAAGATGCTTATGGGTTCATAGTGTTTTCAATTTAAATAAGAGAAAACTGCTTTAGGTCAATGTGGTGATTTTCCCAAAGTGATTAAGTTTACTAGAGAAATATATCATTAAATTACTTTGTATTTTCAACTGTTAGTTCATGAAAATATTCCAGGAACCAAAACACAGTTCAAAATCTGACACACTTTTGTTCCCAAACATTTGTGAAAAGGGATATCGAATATATCATAATCTTTTAAAAATACTATTGTGGTTTATTCTAGGTCCCCGGTGTTCACCGAAGTTTCAATAATGAATAACAGGTACTCTCTATCAGGAAGACATGCTGGGAAATTGGCTTAGGAGTGTGACATCAGAGATGGAAGATTTTTAATTAAGTCAGATACCTTCTACAGTCTTATGTGTAGTAGGCTTTTGGTAAAGCTCTGAAGCTATTTTAATGCTGTACATGTAGCCCACACTACTTTTATTTAATATAAAATAGGATAGTTTTAATTTGTCCCAGTCTTTGAAAGAATGGTTCATCAACTGCTTTTGCTCTGCTATCCTACTTTCTGTATTTTATTTGAAATACTGACTTCTCTATGCATCCCTAGGTGACGTGGAACTGGTTATGTAACCTGTAAGGACTAGAGCAGTCCTCCTTTGGCCTCTGGAATGAAGAGTTCTAGAATTACAAACATATACGACCATGATGATCTTTGATGTATTTTTGTAATTTGAGGACCTAAATGCCATGTCGGCAAGCAGTAAAATAATGAGTGCCCTGAAATATATTTCTTTCATTTATTACATTACTATTCTTATTTGCACTTACATTCTCTGCTGGGTATTAATGTTGCAGATACCAGCTATGACTGAGGAGCACATAAAGCAATGCTCAGAATAATTAACTGAATTTCATCATATGAGTTTATTTTCCCGTCTCTAGTAGTAACACTCAGAATGGTATTACCACCATGAATCCTCAATCTGGTTACCTTAGAGCATCTCAGGTGAATAAGAAATGTCCAAGGAAAAGTGACAGATGTGCAGACATTGTGTCATTGCTTTGTTAAACTGTACTTCTAAACACATTGTCATGTTACTCCTATCAGTACATTAATAGAGAACAAAGGCTTATTCATATCTCATCTGATCTGCAGCAAGGAATAATTCTTCCCAAACTTAGAGACATGTTTGGGAAGAGAGTACATAAATGACAAAGAAATTTGTGTAAAAACAGAAATAAGTGGGATGGAGAAGTAATAATCTGTTTGCTCAGTGAATTAAGAAGATTTTGCATCTATACAAATGTTATATCAGAAAAGTATACAAAGGTTGCAACCTAACATTGAAAAGCTTTTAGATGCTTAGAAAAATGTAATTGTAAGTCAGCCTTCACACATCAAACACACATCAGAAATGCAATAACATAGGAAAGATAAGAATCAAAACATAGTTTACAATGATGGTAAAATCTGAATAAAATTAGTTCTGGAGGGATAATCTTCAGGAAATTAGTCATCCATACTTACAGAAAAATCTCTAAGTATATATTAAAAGTTTCAGAGTATAAAATTCAACTAATTGAAGAGGCCTATGAAATGTCTGATAGGTGAATGAAAAATAGGCTCACTGATGTATATCATTACAGAGCCATAAAGCACATTCATAAAATGAATAAATGAAAAGTATCAGGGAAACAAAAATTATTATTGAAGCTTAACACTAAGATAATACACTGAAAGATTTAACACGTATCCTAGAGTTAACTTTCTACATATTACCTGAATACATTCTCTTATATATCCATTCGACTTTTGTACAGTGAATGAAGAATTGCTGTGTGTATGTTTGAGAGTGGGAGGGATTAAGTGAGAGAATATATCTGAAGAATTTTTTCTTTGTGTATCTGTGTTTATCAGTGAGGCAAAGGTTTATATTGAGCCCTGATATTGTTTTTCACATGGCTGGCCTTAGTTTTCAAGGTCAGAGGAAGTTTCTTAGTGGAAAGCATGAAGTTATTAAGTGCTCATTGTGTACCAGAACTTTACACCATGCATCATCAACTTATGTATCATAACCTTAACAAAGGATGTAAGAAGATTTACACATGTCAGCTAAGTGATCTAAACAATTATATTCAAGGAAAACGTACTCAGAAGTCAATTAATAGTTAAGTAAAAGAAACTGATGGAGTGAAAATAGACTTCAGTGGAAGTGGTAAGGATCACATGGCTCTGGAAATTTAAACACGCCTTCCTTGGCAGACTTTGCACACAGACAAGCTTGACTATAGCTTAGAGAATCTGCAAGGGAATGAGTGCGTTTATTTTACAAACCTCAATGCAGATGTTAAGGACATACCCCTTGGTAAGATATTCAGAAAGATAGAAATGTTATTTTATGGACAGCTAAAAAATGGTTGATAATGTTGTTCAACTGACAAGACCCATTTAAAAATAAGTGTGGTGTTTTGAATGAAAAATGTCTTTCATAGGCTCTGGTATTAGAACACGTGGAACATTTAGGAGGCAGGTCTTTGCAGTAAAAGCACATCTCTGGGGATGGTTCTTGAGAGCTTATGTTACCACCCTACTTTCAGTGCATTCTCCATTTCCTTCTTGTGGACAGTCCACTTATTGCCATACTACCCCCCACCTCCCCCACCCCTGAATTATGGACTCTCCCTATAAAAGAGCAAGTCAAAATGATGTCTTTATTCCTGAAGCTACTTCTGGCTATGGCATTTCACCACAGCAATAAAAGTGTCAACCAATACAATACAATAAGCAAGAATAAATAGGGAATATAATAACACAAAAGCAAGGAGAAATGTATGGGAAAGGCTGAAAGATAGACGTCAGTGTCAGTGTGTATATGTGCTACAGTTACTCAGAAAAGAAGAGGCCCATGCTTGTTGAGAGAGAAGGCAAACTATTTCTCTGAGTGATAGATAAGTCTTTCCTTCCAGCCAAATTAGTGAATATACATGAAAACATGTTTTCTGTGGTATTAAAGATTTAAAAAGCTAAACATTATATAACTTATTTTATTTGTAACAAAGGGAGACAAGTTATGTAACAGTGTGAGTAGTAGCACTAACTGATGAGTAGGATTTAATGATTCTTTCTCTCCCAAAAGGCTACATAGTCTGTGTTCATGAATGACATCTACCAAGAAGAAAGGAACTCATAAGAATAAATCAAACAGCAAGATGCAACACTCCTTCTTGGTAGTACAATATTATGATTTAGGCAGATAAATGTGAAATTGCAAGCTTATTTTTAATTTCAGATGAAGAGTATTTATTTTCAACCCTTTGGGAGTTTTGAAAATATAAGTGTATTAAGTTTTAGTTTACTCTGCTTAAGTATATCCACTTCCATTAAAATTATTTCTCACAATAAAATGCTTGATAGTCTTGAATAGTTTTTATTTTTATTATTATATGTGTGCCTTATCTGTGTAATGTTGCAGGAGTACATATGTCATGGCACATTTGGAGAGATCAGAGAATAACTAGTCAAATTCTATTCTCTCTGTTCAGGCTGGCATTGCAAGTGCTTTTAACCCCCAAGCCGCCTTGCCAGCAAGATACCAATTTCTTGATTCCAGAATTTTTCATTTTAGATTTTCCAAGTGGATCTAATTCTATATATTGTTTTTTTATATATACCTATCATTTATTTTAAATCATCATTTAAATCATCACATGATCAACAACAGGTAACAAGTAAAAAAAGTTTTTCTTCAGTAACAGTAGTATAAGGAATTAGTCTCCAACTATAAAACCAAGTAGGTCATGCAGTCTCCATCCCTCCTACTTTGAAGGTACTTCTATTGCAGATGAGTATCTGTTCAACAACTAAATTACTGCCAACTACATTCACATACACATACACGAAGCAGATGAAAACTGGGGAACTGGACACTGTGAAAGGGATTTAATATGTGAAAAAGCAACTATAGAATTAAAAGAGCAATAAAAGTCATATGTTAAGAAAATTCCAAGTATAAAGTGATAGCCAATAGGAAGATAAATAATGGAAGCTCTTCAAAGTCAGGAAAGACAAAGCAAATAAGGGCTACAGCAAGAAGTATGTAACAGGTAGAATTTCTCCAATAAATAGTTAACATATAACAAAAGTGAGTACTGGACCAAGAAAATAGTGCTGCAATGAATATTCTATTCCAAGGTACTCTTATTGCCTGTCTTCTCCTGAGTTCATGGGATTGACTTCTTATAGGAAGAAAATCAAACACTATGCTTTAAACATGTCCTCCAGCCAAATTCATGTGTTAGAAATATTATTCTCAATTCAAAAACTGCTAGGAAGTAGCACCCAATGAGAGGCTTTCAAATCATAAGAATCCCATCTGGATATTAGGCTAACCATGGTATAAGAAAGAATTTGCAAGATTGGATGTTCTGTCTAGTGGTACAATGGATAACATGTCTGACTATGGATCAGAAGATTCTATATAATGTTACGTTTATTTGCATTATCTTTCTAAACTAAGATTGTTGGGCTTACTTTATGACATGATGAAAGAGATTTATATATGTCAAGGTTTTATTGATTAGCAGTATGGTGTTGAAATCCAAAACAGCTGTAATGAGGAATTCATATTATTGATATATAAATAAGATTCTTAAAAATATTTAGTTTTGCTCAAGCTTCAAAATTATAATATGGTATACTGAGTTTACTTCACTTAAAAGAAAATATAAAATATATCATTATCCTTATTATTATTATTATCATCTTTCTGTAGTGACTTACATGTTATCTCTGTGTTAATACAACTATACTATTATGTTTGAAGATATGGAAAATCTACACATTCTATAAAAAAATGACTAGTCCTGAAATTCTAGTCCCTGATATTGGCTTCAAATATTCCAAATTATAAAATTGATTCACCAAACCTGAGCTGAAATGTCAAAGGTACATGACCAATTATCTGTGACATTTCATTTGTAGTTAAGGTTATAAATTGTTCATGATGAAGTCTTGAGAGAGATGCTGCTTAAATGTCAAAAACTAGAGTTCTGGATTCTATATTAATTGTGACTTTCATGATGCATACTATTTCACATTTGTTATCTCTATGCCATTTAATATTATCCTAGAATATTTGACTTTTAAAATCTTAATTCAAATTTGGACAAGTAAAAGAGAGAAGAGTACATGTTGTAGTAAATGAGGAGAAAAAAGAATTAAAACGAATATATTATCAGCCCTTATTATAATTTCATTCATTCAATCTCATGGTCAAAGAGCATAAGGTAATCAGTTAGGTTTCAAATTGTATAACAAGCTCCATGGGCATCTCCACATTCACATTTGAACTGGTGGCTGACTTCACTTGTGACTCAAGTTTTAAGTATTAATATTTGAAGCTGGAAGTTTGACATTTCACTTGATAGATAAAATTCAGGATACTCAATTACTCTTCAAAGGACAAGTATCCTGGGCAATTAGCATCTAATGTATGTCTCAGAAAAATAATCATGCTTAACTAATTACTCGACAAGAAAATTTATTTAATGAAATCTTTGAGAATTAGCTAGATCAAATATGTTTGCCTATATATTTGAATAATAGTAGCCACAATTTTATATTTTTATCTATTCACAAAATTTATAGTAAATATTTAAGAAAATCAAATGGAATCCCATGTGAAGAGTATTAAATTTTTTATAAGGATATATGAGATTGTGTTATTTAAGTATATTTCAACCCGGCAGTGGTGGTGCATGCCTTTAACCCAACACTTGGGAGGCAGAAGCAGGCATATTTCTGTGAGTTCATGAGCAGCCTGGTGTCTACAAGAGTTAGTTCCAGGACAGTCTCCAAAGTCACAGAGAAACCTTGTCTTGAAAAACAGAGAGAGAGAGAGAGAGAGAGAGAGAGAGAGAGAGAGAGAGAGAAAGAGAGAGAGAGAGAGAAGAATATTTCAATACAACTTTAAAGTATAATTCTGGGATCATATATTTGCCATCCAAAGTAATATAATAAATTATTCTGATATAAGCAAAATTATTTCATCAGAGAAATATATCAAATGATGAGTTGGTTCAAATGATATCAAGAATATATAAGACTCAGATTACAGAATATGTAAAGGGCTTTTTAATGTAATATTCAAGATAATATTTGAAGTTGATGACATTTATATAACAGGGATTCCTCTCAGAAAAAAATAAAGTTTACCAGCTATACACAATGCTTTCCAAATGAATGAATTTCTCACTCCCAATGGGTTAATATTCTAAATAAAAATAAAACGTAAGTAGTAACATCGTCACTGAAAAATCATTGTTAAGTAAATGGTAATCCAAACCATAATAAAGGAAAAGATTAGCAAGAGAGACTGTATAATTTCTAGAACATCAGCCTTCATTGTAAACCTGTACAATAAGCAGAGTAGCTTTCAAAGATATAATTGTTTTAAATGAAGCAAGTAAGAAGGTCTTTGTTAACATGTCACACAAAATTCTCCAAAATAATAACTGTAAGGTTTCAGGCATTATGCTGGACTGCCCCTGTCAGAATGCACTCAGGCAGTGCCATGGTCATCCCAGGTGCAAAGGACCCCTTTAAAAGAAAGACCACCACCCACTTAACGCTCTCTTTCTGCTTTCTTCTCTTTTTTTCCTCTTCTCTGTCCCGCTCTCTTTTTCCATTCTCTTTCCTGCTGTTCCCCTGGCACAGACTGAACTTTTCCTGGCTCCCTCTTCTCTTCTGTCCTCTCTCTGTCTATGTCTCTTTACCTCTTTTCTCTTTCCTCTCTCCCCCTCTTCCCTTTCTAATAAAACTTCTCACTGAAGCTCTATCTGCCTGGCATGTTTGTCCCTCCATCTCGATCACCCCCATCTTCTGTGGAATCCGCGAAGGTGCCCCACACAAGGTACCCCTCTTGCTTTATCATAACAGTAAAGGTTCTCCCACAAAAGAAAATATTGCAAGAAAATCCTAGAATGTTATTACTATCATGTAATAGAACAATGAAACCTCAGTATGAATAATGAAGACAGAGAGAGAGATCCTTTGATATAAGATTGATTCCCATAGGAGTAAAGTTATTTTTTGCTTTTAAAATATCTTTCTCCACATTTTATATGTTTTTGACAAACTAAATAGCCTAATTTCAAGTATATTAGTTCTTACAACTTCTTAAGCAGAAAATTAAAGTACTACCTGTCTTTAGTGACTAAGGAAAATGCAAGTTAGTTTCTAAATATTTACATTGAAAGGCCAACTCAAAACCAAGTTAGAATGAAGAGGTATGTGAAGACAACATCGAGGTGAATTTGAAATGTATGAAAAAGGCTACTGTAATTGCATGGAGTGCGATGTCATAGGCAGGATGAAAGCTAAAGTAGCAGAAAAGAAGGTTTGAAGTGATGGAAATAGTTTAGTATCATGGCTGCAGTAATTTTTGATAAAGTAGTGGCAGTTGTTCTTGGGTGGTAAATGAGGGAACATATTCCAGAACAGATCCTTAAAACAGATCAACAGTAGAATGTTTCTTTTAATCTTTATAGATTCACCTACATGTTAATAAAATAAATTAAGGCAGAGAAAAATATCTACACGAAAGTAATCACTATTTTAGAGTCTGGCATTAATGCTTCAAGGAAGAACTATTTCTGACCATGATATGGCTTCATTGTAAGAAAAGTTACAAATTACAATGGGAGCAGCTATGGGACACTTTCGTGTGGTTACCTTGTTCAAGAGCTAAATTCCTAAAGGGCTTCCGGGTTGGCAAAGTACCCATCTGTGTAATCAGTATGCATGAATCTGGAACAATTCAATTTTAGAAAAATTTCTCAGATTCTCTGAGCCTTGTGTGTCATAGATCAATTTTCTCCTCTCTTTCTTTTATATAAAGAGATAAAATTAGGCAGCTATTACTTTCTGGTCCAGAAGGAGACAAATGGACCTTTTTTTTTTTTTTATTTTAAACTGCTTCCTAGCACATCCTTTTTAATGTAGATAGATCAAACTAACAAGGAATGAAATGTTAAACGCTTTCATGTACATCGACTTCCACACTGGTCACTGGGGTCTTCCCCACCATAAGTTTGAATGCATTAATCTGTTTCAGTTCTGACTTGGTGAAGCGGAAATCCCACTCTGACTTTCCTGGGTACTCTTTCTTCTTACACTTGATTAGCAGGGCAGTGTTCCTGCATGAGGTGAATGTGACTGCACTTCCCAATGCAGACTTAAAAACCCTTCTCCTCAAGGAAGTTTTTGGAAGTTTTGAAATGTGAACAAATTTTAAAAATGAATTTGATGAGTACCCTAAGTGTATTACACAGAAATCTCCAGAACACATTGTTTTATTTACCTGTATCTAAATTTTGAGCTCAGAAAATTATTTATGGGAGTAGGGTAAAAAAAACAAGTAAATTGTAAAAAAATTATATACAGTCATATAAAGCATAAAGACAAGAGCATTTATCCACCCCGTGTGTGTGTGTGTGTGTGTGTGTGTGTGTGTGTGTGTGTGTGTGTGTGTCTGTGTCTGTGTGTGTGTGTGTGTTTCCATTCAGGTAATTTATTTTCTAAATAAAAAGACAATTTCTGTGATTGATGTAGAGTGGATTCATGATTCTTTTTAAATCATTTACAGCATTACAATTTCTAGATCTTTACCCTAAGCTCTAAATATCAGTACAGATTTGGACGAGCAAAATTTCTCCGTTGACATTTAAATGCAATAATATTTAGAGATTATATACTACTCATATTATGCATTATTTGTAATGGAATTTTAAATGTGTTGTCAATTTTATTTTTAATAAATAAATCATCAACACAATATGACAGTGGAAAATAAGTGATTAAATTAAGATACTGATTCAGTGATTTTGAGTTACTATTACCATGAACAATGTTAACAGCAATGTGGAGCACACAATATTCTGATAAGCTATTCAGTTATGTTCTGTATCTTTAATCTTTTTACTTCAGGACCCTGCAACGATGCCACATGCTATTCATTTGGGATTTCTTCCTGGTATTAATGAGCATGTGTGTAACTCAACTAGTTCTGATAGCCATCAATTGTTTGTTTTTAGAGAAGGCATATAATATAGAGCTAACCAAATGATCAAGAACACACAGAAACTGTACAATGTGGGGCATCGTGTAAATTAATTAAAATGATTGATTGGTATATTCTCAATAAAGATTTTTCTAGAGAAGATATTGTTTCTAGTGACAAAGGAGGTGGTAAACTTTCTGCCTATGTATACTTTAGTAAACATAAAATATATATTCAAAAATCACATAAATTAGTATATGGGATAATTAACTTCCAAAGGAAAAAGTAACCATATCATTAGTTAAACTCTCTCTCTCTGTCTCTCTCTCTCTCACTCTCACACACACACCCTTCCTCCCTGCCTCCTTCCCTCTCTCTATCTCTCCATCTTGTCCTCTCTCTCTCTCTCTCTCTCTCTCTCTCTCTCTCTCTCTCTCTCTCTCTGTGTGTGTGTGTATGTGTCTGGTGTGTCTGCTACTTGGGTCACGAAATAAAAGAATATCATGTCAATTTACAGAAGCAAGCAACATTGTAGCTATGAAATTATACCTATTTACTAATTAGTAGCTCAGTGTTAATCTTTAATATTTTTTGAGTAATTTAGCAGTCTATTCTACAGCAAATATTCCATTTATTATTTAAACTATAATAACTTTTCATATAACTTTTTCCTCATCTGAATAGCTACTTTATTGATAACAACAAAAATGATATTTTTCTAGAAACTATTTATCTTAATAGATTGCAATCCTGGGGACACCTAGAATAATAAATGGTATTGTTTTTCTTGGAGACATCCATATTCTGGAATGTCAGTAGAGGATTGTATCTACATAGGACATCAACCATCAAAGGATAAACGCTACAATTGCTCTAAAAGCCAGTATCTTAAAAATCAAACTGATAACCATGTGGGAAATGTGTTTCTGAAGGAAGCAAGGTAAAATATTTGTACCAGCATATAAAAACATTGTTTTAAATCTGTGCTGTACTACCGTTACAGTCTATTTTCATTAAAATTACTGAATACTAATGTTATCTAATATAATTCATTACATGTAATTTATTGTAATATTATAATAAGATTTTTATATTTGAAATTGAAAATAACTAGTGTAAAATTGAAACTCATACTTTTCCATGCTCTAGCTCCAGGCAAATTAAGTGATTTAGCATACATATAAATCCTCAGACTCTTGAATGAATTATTTTCACAAAATCAGTTTTATACATACTATATTGATTCTAAAATCTAACTGCTACATATTACCTATTTTTTAGAAAGAATTAGCTTAGTTTAGGATTAAGACACAAACTTCTATGTTGGCCATGTAGCCCAGTTTATCGAGTGTGTCAGAGGCATGCAGGAAGCTCTGGGCTCTGCCTCAAGAGGGTATGCTAACACTTGTCTGCTAGCACTTGAGAGTTAGAGGCATGAGAATTAAAAGTTCAAGGTCAAGTGCTAGAGAGGTGGTTCAAGAAGACTGGTTGCCTTTCAGAGTACTCAGATTTGATTCCCTAATTCACAACCTAATATAACTCAGCCCTAGGCTGTCTCAGACCTCCTTCTAGCTTCTACATGTAATCCATGGGTGTGGTACAAAGACATAGTATGCATGCTCACCCCCCATGCCTACAGAGTAATAAAAATATTTAACTTTTTAAAAAGGTCACTTAACATTTTAAGGTCACTTTTAAATATATATTGATTTCATGACCAGTCTGTGTTACATGAAACTCTGTTTCAAAGAGAAAATAAAAAAAAATACATTTCTATGATCAGATTATGTTACATATATCACACATTATTCTTTGAGGCTCAATAGTATGTGGAACATGCTAAAAGTTTTATTCTTGCAAACTACTGTTCATTTACTTTGTTTCCATGCTAGATATGATTCGCTTCTCATTTTATGAACTCTGAGATATGTCCATCGTCTTTTTCTCTGCATTTAGTGGCCACAGTTTGATAGTTTAGATGAATGTTTAGACTTACTCCCTCAATTAAGTTTCAAAGTCATTGTATCTACCTGCTACCAGAATGCAATTGGGGTGTGAGAAGTGGAAATGAAATAAACTGTTTTTTAATTACTTTTAATTAGGTGCATATATTATGTGTGTGTATAGGTATGTTCTCATGTAGACAGGTGCTCACAGAAATCAGAGGTAATGGATCTCTCTAGAGCTAGAGACAGACAATTCTGAGCCATCCTGCATGGATACTGGGAATCAAACCCCGGTCCTTGGCAAGAGCATTATGCACTGTGCTTGTAACTGCTGAGCTATCTTTCCAGTCACCAGGGAGTAAAATTTTTGGAAAATGGTTCAGACATGAAGTGGTTAGTTATTTCCTTGATTGTATTTTGAAGTCAGATGAGGGATTGGTCCTCATGTGGCTTACAATGTCTTTCTGCTAAAGTTTAATGAGGTTTCTACAAGAGTGAGTTCTAACAGAGATGTTAAGTCTATGTTTTCCTTGACATATTTTGAATAATGTTAGGTATCACTTAAAGTGACAAATTGAGAAGAGCATCTTCTTTATCAATTACAGAACAAAAGAAGTGTTTTCTTCTCCATGTTCAAACACACAGGAATCACCTATTATTGTGAGAGCAGCTGAAAACATATGAAAGGAAGACAGCTAGTAACAGAAAGGGTTACCTATCATGGTGAACATTAAGTTTGACTTATAATAGCACTCCATATAACTTTCAAAAAAGTCTAGAATAGCGAATGTTGAAGACATGTTTTTTCCCCGCATGAGGTTTAGAATGGAAACATACCTGTATCTCTTAGCTTATAAAGAAATATGCATATTTTCCCAAACTGAAACTGGTAGGAAAACATTGTCACATCTGCTGTTCTTCTGTAGATACCTTATGTGTCTCATTTTCTAGGACTTGATCACATTTCTATGTAAAGGTACATATTCTGTGTTATACATTTATGGAACATATATTTTATTAATTCAGACTTTTTGAGCCCTTCCTGTCTCTTTCTTAAGGTTCAAAAATGTTTTAAAAACACAACTGAGTTACATCACTTTGGATGGTTTCTTCTAGTTCCATCCATTTGCCTGAGAATGTCAAGATTCCATTGTTTGTTTTCCACTGAGTAGTACTCCATTGTGTAAATGTACCACATTTTCTTTATCCATTCTTTGGTTGAGGGGCATCTAGGTTGCTTCCAGGTTCTGGCTATTATGAATAATTCTGCTATGAATATATTTGAATAGATGTCCTTATTGTATCAATGTGCATCCTTTTGGTATATGCCTAAGAGTGGGATTGCTGGATCTTGAGATAGACTGATTCCCATTTTCCAGAGAAACCTCTATACTAACTTCCAAAGTGGCTGTACGAGTTTGCACTCCCACCAGCAATGGAGGAGCATTCACAGAAAGACAAACATGGTATGCACTCACTCATATATGGATATTAGACATAGAACAAAGGATTACCAGAATATAATCTACACCTCCAGAGAAGTTAGGAAACAAGGAGGATGGTAACAGACACATTCATGGTCCCATGGTGAAGGGAAAAGGGACAAGAGCTCCTGAACAAATTTGGAGCATGGGAGGAGAGGTGCAGGAGGGAGGAGAAAAAGGAGGGGAGGAGAAGAGGGGGAAGAGAACATGAGGGAATCAGGGAGATTGAGTCAGAGGATGAATAGAAGAGAGCAAGAAAATAGACACATCAATGGAGTGAACCACTATAGGCTTAAAGAGAATTCTGGCACTAGGGAATTGTACAGAGATCCACAAGGATGACCCCAACTAGGAATCTAAGCAATAGTGGAAAGGATACCTTAAAAGCTCTTCCCCTATAATGATAATGATGACTACCTTGGTTGCCATCCTAGAGCCTTCATCCAGTAGCTGATCAAAGCAGAAACAGACACCCACAGCTAAACACTGAGCCATATTCCAAGAATTCAGTTGCAGAGAGGGAGGAAGGATGACCAAAAGAGCCAAGAACATACTGTAGAAATCCACAATAATAGTTAACCTGAACTAGTGAGAGCACTGAGACTCTAGTCATAAAGCTGGGGAACCAGCATTGGACCAAACCAAGCCCTCTGAATATGGGTGCCTGCTAGGAGGCCTGGGCAGTCTATGGGACCTCTAACATTGGAGCCAGTGTTTATCCTTAGTGCTGAAATGGTCTTTGGGAGACCATTCCCTATGGAGGGACACTATTGCAGCCCTGACACATGGAGGAGGGCCTAGGCCCTCCCTCAAATGATGTGTCAGGTATTGGCGATCCCTTGTGGAAGGCCTCACTATCTTTGGGCATTGGGAAGGGGGCAGGTTGGGGAGGTTGATGGGGGACCTGGGAGGATGGGAGGTTGACGGGATTGGGGGATTGATATATAAAATAAAAAAGAAGTAAAAAAAGAAAAGAGCTTCGTATCTTATTTAGAAAAATACTCTTCTTCAAATGTACATTATCATCCCATATGGCATGAAGAAAGAGAAAACAAGATGAAGAAATTGAGAAATTCATGCTACAATTTAATAGAGATATCAAACTGAAAAATAATATCTAAAATAAGTTAATATGTTTTATTCATCAACTACATATTAAAGTTTTATAGCCATTTATGTTTATGTCTATACTTACTGTAATGAAAAAATGATTCTTGAAGACTATTTTAATTTCAGTGAGTTCTGTGATAAACATATTTGGGCACATAAGTGTCCTGGCTGACTATAAGTTGAATTGGGACGAAAGGTATCTGACAGGATTTTAATATATATTTGACATTGTAAAAGATGATTTTTTAATAAGTTACTAACCTCAAAAATTGAATATCTCATGAGAATATACATATTACTCCAAAACAATCATTAAAAATAGTGAGACATGAGTTAGGCAATAGTTATAAATAACCATAGACTTTAATACTAGACAATGAAGCCTTTATGTTTAAGTACATGTTTGCAATATAATTATGCTATCACTAGACATTAATTGTTTTTAATGAAAATTTGATTATACTATAAAGTATTCATTTCATTTGCTGTTTTATCTGGTGTAGTAAAATATTAATAAATATTATGCAAGGGTTTCTGGTAGTGGATCAGTATTGATCCCAAGTATATGAATGGACCTTGGGAGCTCATTCTACATAGAAGGATACTCTTTCAGCCTAGCACATTGGGGAGGGTCTGGACCCTGTTCCAAATGATATTACAGTTTTTTAAGATCCCCCATGCAAGGCCTCACCCTCCCTAGTGAGCAGAAAGGGATAAGATGGGGAGTTGTGGGGCCAGGGAAGGAGGGGAGGGAGAGGGAACTGGGATTGACATGTAAAATAAGCTTCTTTCTAGTTTTAAAAAAAAGTCTCTTTTGTTGCTCTACTTTTTTGAATGGATAAAGCTTAATTTTATTTATTTATTTATTCATTAATTCATTTATTTATTTATCTATTTATTTTGGTATTTTGAGACAAGGTTTCTCTGTGTAACTGCCCTGACTGTCTTGGAACTAGTTCTGTAGACCAGGCTGTACTTGAACTCACAGAACAAGTGCTGGGTTTAAGGCCTTGTGGCACCACCACATTTCAACTTTTTTTAATAGTGGACTTTTCAACCACATTTTACAAATAAATACTTACTAGTTTCTGTTGTATAGCTTTTGTTACTTTTATTGCGTGTCGGTGGGTTGTGCAATGCTCATATTGCAGCTTGTGTTTGCAGATCAGAGGACAACTGTAGTAGCACCTTGTCTTGCCAGTGAATTTGTATTGTATTAGTGTCCATACCCCTTTGGGCGTGGTTCCAAAAATGTACATCCTGAGTATGGAATTTATCCCTTCAGGCTTGGCAGCAAGCTCCTTTTCACATTGAGCCATTTCACTGACCATATATAGGTAATTGATCATGAAAATAACTAAGAAGAGATTTCACAATCATTAAGTTAGTGCAATACCAGTATATATTTCTGTCAATCCATAAAACTTTAATAACCCTGTCTTTTCTCATAAAATATAGGCAAGAATTTAAATCTGTGTGCGACCATTGCCTGGCTTCTATGGCTAACTAGTGTGGATAAATTTACACTCTGATCTTTAAGCTACCTTTATTTGTTAGGTTAAAACAAAATATCAGTTGAACGTTGGTGGCACACGCCTTTAATCTCAGCACTTGGGAGGCAGAGGCAGGCAGATTTCTGTGAGTTCGATGCCAGCCTGGTCTCCAGAGTGAGTGCCAGAATAGGCTCCAAAGCTACACAGAGAAACCCTGTCTTGAAAACCCCCAAAAAAATTATCACCCCAGAAGATGATGTCTAAAATTGACCTTAGATGTCCATATGCATGAATATTAGAAAAAATAAACTTGTGTGAAGAACAAAGACTGCAAGTCTACCTATATAATTAAATTATGAGTGTTTTTTCCTTATATTTTTCTGAAAATTATCAAGTATTAAGACATAAGTCAAACAAAACAAAATGAAACTCTTCAAAATCCCAGGTAAACTTACTTCTACACATCTATTAAGTTTCCTGAACTCTCAAAAGAAAATGTGTTTCTGTAATAACTAGAAAGTGTTTCTGAAATATGAAATGTGTCTTCATAAGATAAACATTATCTTTTCCTTTTCTAGTAAATTGACCTAACCTTTCAATGATAAATGCAAAAATATGTTTTGTTTCCTACATAATTAACAAAATGTCAGCAAATTAATTCAGAGAGAAAAAAATTCTAATATGGTGTTTTATTTAAGGGATAAAAGAGTGACTACAGATTAAAACTTAATAGAATAACATTTGGAGATAGATAAAATTTGAACATAAAAGGGAAAATAGTTATGGAGCAACCAATATCTCAAATAGGTGATTTTTAATTTTTCTTTCTAAAAAGACAAATATAGTATATTTACTCTATTTTTGTTTTGTTTTTGAGACAGGATTTCTCTGTGTAGACCTAGCTGTCCTAGAAGTAGCTCTTGTAGACCAGGCTGGCCACTAGCTCACAGAGATCAACCTGCCTCTGCCTCCTGAGTGCTGGGATTAAAGACTTCCATCACCACAGCATGTCTAGTATACATCATTTTAAACTCTATCTGCTTTGTTTAATTTTCTCCAATTAGTTTGACTGGGAGATTTACAATTCATTATTGCCTTTGAATGATAGCTAAAAACGCTATTTCATGTCTCCGTGCTTCTCTCCAATCTGCCTTCAGCCATTAATCTAGATTAAACGGTGTCTTCATTTGCTACTGCTGTCATAGGCAATGGCCTAAACTTCACATCTACAATGTTTGAACTTTATATATCATCCTCATGCCCTTCACAATCAATTGTTCTACAGAATCTGTTTGGAATGGTGATGATGATTCTCCTTGTTATTGACTTTCACCTGAGGTTCTATTCTGAGCTTCTCACTGTGGTGTCTTCTCCTCATTCTTACAGTGAACAAGTTCAATGCTCAGATTCAGGGAGATTTCCTGACTTCTAGACCTATTTTATTTTTCAGTGGTTTTATCCTCATTTTTCTACCAGGTCTAACACTGTAATTGAGGAGAAGGCTCCAAGATAGATTTGACCAAGTTTCTCTGTCTTTAGAGATAATTCTATTTCAAGCTGACCACATGTTTAACATCTGCTTTACAAAAGGTAAATGCATGCCATATGAGACTATTATTTCCTTGAATATCCTTAAATGTAACATTTCCACAGAAGTCCATTTAACTTGCACAGCATTGGAAATAGCTGTCATTTGTAATTTCCCGTAAAGTGACTGGATATATTAAAGTTGCTTGTTTGAAAACCTTTATCTGTTCCTCTCTAACTTTATAAAGCAATGCTGAAATTGGTTCTTCACTAATCCCTCTGTCTGGGTCTGAATATCTCTTTTATCACTCTTCATAAGTGTTTGTAAGGCCTGTATCTTGGCACATATTAACCAACGTTTTAAAGAAATGAACCAAGAATTATCAAACCAGCAATAAAAATTATCAAAATGATAATGTGACACTGTGTCAATCCCAGTTAAATTAATTATCCTTTCATTTAATTATTTCAACTTTAAGTCATCCATTGTGTAATGATACAGAGATCTAACTCCCTCCATCTTAATAGTGTTTCCCATTTTGGGGGGTGGTTTTGAGGCAGGGTTTCTTTGTGTAGCTTTGGGGCCTATCATGGCACTGGCTCTGTAGAGCAGGCTGGCCTCAAACTCACAGAGATCTGCCTGCCTCTGCCTCCCTAGTGCTGGGATTAAGGGCATGCACCACCAATACCCTGCCTGTGTTTCCCATTTTTTAATGTAGGAAAATAATATCTTTTTATCTAATTCCTCCTTTTAAGAATTCCCAATTATCTCACCAAATCAAATGCTGGTGGAGCTTGAGGCTACTGCTGCATAGCAAGTCTGAGAGGAGAATACAGGCGATGCACAGCCTGGTTGAAGATAGGTGTAACCTTTAGCTGGGAGTGTGTAGAACTTGCAACAACAGTAGAAACCTGAGCAGGTGTCAGGGCAGCTACCTAGTATGCCAGCAGCTCCAGGAGGGGGTTCAGGCAAAGCTCATCACCCGTGGGGGAGAGGGACCTGGCTGTGTGAAGAACACACACTGGATTGTATAGAAGAAACATGTGTGGCAAAAGCTGCCTGAAGGCAGAGACAGCTGGTCCAGGGCATGTAAGTCCAGTGGCATGTGGAGGTCAGGTGCTTCTTGAGTTTGGGTGGCAGCTGGGGACTCTTTTAGAAAGGTTACAACAGGAAAATCCCAAACTCAGAGCAAGAGGCTCTTTCATTAATTCATGCTGTAAAGTTGGGTGCCAATATGTAGCACGAGTTCTAATTGGTTTTACTAATAACAACAACCCACAGTCAGATATTAAAAGATCAAGAAAATGTGGGTTGTTATTAGAAAACAAACAAACATGGAAACACACATACAAGGGAAGGGTCAGGAGGAGGTAGCTTAGAGAGAAATAGATAGCTATAAAGAGAAAGACAGAAGGAGGGAGAGAGAAAGGAGAGAGAGACTTTTATTGCTTCAAGCTCAGCTTTTAGCTGAATGCAGCTACATAAGCACAATATTCGAGAGGAGAGTACTCTGAGTGATTCTTAGATGGCTATTATACAGAATGACCCCCGTGTCACATCAGTACAAATAAGGAAAAGCTTGGCTAGCCTTAAACTAGAAAGCTATAAAATATGTTGAATGGATGCCTCTCAAGTGTGCGATAAAAATGCATCTTCACCGCTGCTGGCAATATTGTCCCTGACCTCAAAACATTATTGAAGAGAGACCCATTGAATGTTTTAATTTCCTCATAAACTGCTGATCATGATAGTTCAGACATGCCAGATGGCAGCAGGAGTGATAAATGGTGTTGATGCCTTAGGAGAGACAAATGGCTAAAATTATATTATATTCAGCTACAATTTTAAAGCATGTGCTATAATTAAAAGTGTTATCCCATAGCCAAATGTTACACCCCTTTATTTAACAGTGTGTTCAATGGGGACAGTAAAAGTGTGGTTTGTTTTGTTGAAGGTTATCTATTGTTTCCTTTCTGTATCACTTAAGTTCACCAAATAGGACCTCACCTGTGACATTTCTAGCAGGCCAGTCACAGATCCTAGAGCTAAGAGCAGATGAGGGAAGGCAAAAATAGTGAAAAAAAAAAAAAAGCAGAAAAGAAAAGAAAACAACAAAAAACAACCAGATGAATACATGTCAGACCCATTGCATTATAATATAAAGACCAATTATAGCAAAACCACTTAATTCAATGTATTAATTCTAAGGCCTGATGATAATTCAGTGGCTAAAAGCACTGGCTGTACTTCCAAAGGACTAGGGTTAGATTCCCACACCCACATGGTGACTAAAATTCATATCTGATGCTCTCTTCTGGCTACCATGGGTACTGCATGCATGTGATACACTGACATACATGGCAGAAAAAAACACGCTTACAAAATATAATAATGTTAATTATTAATAATGATGAAAGAGAAATGTTCAATGAGAGAAGTTAAGATAGCTTTTCTTTAAGTTGGAGTTATGAAAGTATAATGTTTATGAATAGTAAGCACTCAGAACTGTCTGCTGTTCATTGGTCAGGGTGTTAATGCATATCCTAAGGTGGGTAAGTCCTCTCTCAAACAGTGGTTCCTTCGAGCTGGTAAAAAACGTGGCGAATTGATAGAAACCACGTGAACAAACTGCATTAAGACTCTTGGCCACTGGAAAGCTGTGAGAGGTGAGTTCTACATCCTGAAGTGGGCCTTAAGTCCAATCAGATATTTATCAGTTAGTCCCACAAGCTTTGTGCCACTATTTTACTAGTGCATTTTGCATATAACTCACCATTGTAGAACAAAAATTTTGTAGCTAGGCTATGTTTGCAATTCTCCTGTGGTAGCATGCAGGGTACCTTCCAGTACCATGGAGACTAGTCAGCAAGGATGAGGCTCTAGGTAGCCACCAACTCACCTTCTCTCTTTTTAGTAAATTGTGTAGGTATTGTCTTTGGCCATAGGGCCTTACAATAAGTTGGTAAAGAACAATCAATTCCTTTGGCAATAGTCTGGATTCTTTGGGGGTTCCCATAGGGTCAATTTGGCAAATAACTCAGTAACGGTCAAATTCTTCATTTGACAATATGAAATGGATTCCCAGCTGAGGCTCTGACTCATTATTTAGTGATTCAATTTATATCATCTTCATATATGTACACATTTTATCAAGCATCTGCTGTATTAGGTTTCTATACCACCCCTCAAACAGCTTTTAGTTTTAGTTGCCCTTCCTCCCCATATTACCTCCCTAGACCTCTTTTTCCTCCCACTTCCCATTTGATCCTCCATTTACAGTCATCTCTTCCTCTATCTATTCATAACTATATATCATTTTACCTTCCTGTGGTGATTCAATCCCAGCCCCAAGTCACTTTCTCTATGCCTATCTTATATAGTTCTATGAATGTTTATTGAATATTTAATAGCTAACTTTCACATATGAGTAAATATATATTTGTCTTTATAGGTTATGATGACCTCACTAAGGATGATTTTTTTCTAGCTTCATCAATTTACCTGTAGATTTCATTTTTACAGCTGAGTAATAAATACATCACACATAAATGAACTAGGTATTGACAGAGGTCTATGCTATTTCCAGTTTCTTGCTATTGTGAATTGACCAGCAATGAGCATGGCTGAACAAATGTCTCTCTAGTAGAATGAACCACCTTTTGATTATAGTCCCAAGAGTGGAAGAGCTAAATGTTGAGGGAGATCAATTCTGAGATTCCTGATGAACTGCCACACTGATTTCCATAGTGGATATTCAAATTTTCACTCTCACAAGCAATGGATAAGTGTTCCACTTACTCTATATCCTCACATGAGATGACACTTGTTTCATTGATCTAGTGGTAACATATGAAATCTCAGAGTTTTGATTTCCATTTCCCTGAAATATAAAGATGTTGAACATTTTATTAAGAGCTTCTTAGACATTTGTGTCTGTCCTTTGAGACTTATGTGTATTTGGTAAAAAACTTTTTATAGTTTTGTAGGCTGCCACTTTATACAAATCATGGTGTCCTTTGCCATACGGAAGCTTTTTCATTTCCTGAGTCTTATTTATTAATTGTTGCTCTTAGTGCCTTTCCTATCATTGTTCTTTTCAGAAAGTCCTTTCTTGTACCAAAAGTTCATTGAGTATTCTAATAATTTCAATGGATATTTTCCAATTTCTTTTCTACTAGATTCAGTATATAGATACTTATGTTGATTTCTTTGATCCATATGGAGTTGTGACAAAACCAAATACCTATGTTCTACCAAAAGAAAATTAGCAACAAAATGACTAATTATATTCTACTGTATTCAAATATCAGTGTCTTGCTCAGCCATCATCAGAGAAGCTTCCTCCTACAGTACAAAGGACCAAATACAGAGACCCCAAACTAGAGAATGTGCATAGAGTGAGAGACATTGGAATACTTTGTCTTAAATTGAAAGTTTTCATCAATTTCTTTTCTTCACAGATTAGGGAACTGTGAGGAAGATAAGGTGGAATGATTGTAAGATCCAGAGGGAATGGATAATTCTGCAGAAACAGGCCTTCTAAACACAGCAGGGCTAATACAGATACGAATCAAAAATACTGTGATAACAAGCCTGGCACAAGTCTGGGCAAGGTGACCTAAATGAACTAAGAGTAGAAGTGGATACAAATCACCATCCCTAACTTGAAAACTATATCCAATTGATAATCATTGACAAAAGAAAAAACTAGTTTTGTATATTAATGTCTCAGTATGGATGCATATCACGATTGAGTACAGGACCCATGCCTATGAGTAGATGGTCAATACAAAACAAACTAAAAGGTATCTTTGAAGGGCTATGTTTTTCTCCTAATGCTTTGTCTGGGCATGTCTTTTCTTTCTCTCAGCTTATATGAATTTTTCTAATATATTTTAACCTTCAGTTTTGTATTTTTATCTATTTAAAAGCAGTATCATTAGCTCTTTATGTTAATGTTGAGTATTAATTGGAAACTGAGTGGGCTGCATAAAGTCAAAGTCATTTATTTCCTTTTTGCATGGTCAATAAAATAAAAAATACAAAATATGGTATCTCTAGCCATTAGTCTAATATAAATATACAGAAAATTACTAGACTTATCGAGAATACGTGATAGTAAAAAACTGTATATTGCAGATTCTTATCACTTATAACAACATAGATATTTATAGTTTTTCATTTTTAAATAATATTTAAATCTTTTTATTATTTAAATTAAAAACTCCCTATATATGTTTGTCCATTTTCTCTTTTTTTTTTTTACTGTATATTACCTAGAACATTTATGCTATCAAACAAGCAACACATCTGTAATAATGGCTATCTTAATGTGTAATAAATTTATATTCTGAATTCAGACAATGTCTGGAGGATTATAGTACTGGATAAATTGCTTATATCCAGTTTATCTTTATTCTTGGCACTTTGGTGGGGCTCAGCTGTTTTTTTGAGATCTCATTCTTGTCCTACTTAGTTAGGAGAGTTTTCTTGCCAATTTTAAATCCAAAGACAAAAGCATTTCTTTGCTATGAATATTTCAGCCATTTTATTTTCATAATAACTTAAAGTGTGATTATTGTCATAAGAAAAGTAAGTTCTGAAAATTTCATCTATTTTCATTGAGTTGTGTTTAGTCAATTCTCATTTTTGTTTTTCAAAAAGCCTATTTCTGTTTTCTTCAAGAGTTCTAAGATTATATGTATATATTGAATATTATATATAGAGAGATATTATTAGGGAAAGTGGCAAAATTAACATACTTCATAAATTAAATAAAGTGAGACAGTCTCAGAACATAGATTGAGATTAAAAAGAAAAAAAAAACTATCCTGTTATTTGTGGCCATTTCTCATGAGAGTTTTCTAGGTTCTCATAAAGATGCCTGTTTTCAAAATTGAAGTATTGTTTCCATGGTGACATACATTTTATAAATCATTTACAAAGGCTGTCGTGACTTCCACTATGCACTTAAATAATAAAGAAGATTATTAAAATGAAGTCCTAGATTCTGAAGTAGAGTCTGGAAAAATGAGGCATTAAACAAGAAAAGCAATATTTCAAAAGAAGCCATGAAGATCTCCTTAAGTCTTTCTAGTAACCTCGGGGTCATTTAGTGAAAATTTGGTTACTTTTCAGAATTTTCCTTGGAAGATGAAATGTTTATGACTGATGATGAATTGTTCATTGATATTTGACAGTTTGTGTGATTTGGGATTTTTTTCTCTCACTTGGTATGAGTGGGTTGGAGTATATGTGTTAAAATTTCAAACAGTATTCATCCAAGGACTGGTGAACTTCACACAGTTTCTCTCAAACTTTACTGTTTTGGATGCATATGTAGTCTGTTTATATTTCTTTAAATAAGAAAAAAGATCTCTACTCTTCTTTATAGTAAAAATTATTCTTACTTAAGTTAGAGTCAAGCCATGTGGAAGAATTATGCTACTTGCTACTATTCCAAAAGTGATTTCTTCTATATGTGTATTTACCTTCAGTCCATGTTTTTGATTTTTGCTGTACTCATTAGGACGGCAAGTTTCAGATGTTAGAAATTAGATCTGTTCTGCTTGGAAAGTCTAGGCAGCTTCAGAGAAGGTACCCGAGAAAATCAATACCTAGGTTGTCTTCTATTGAGAGTTTTTATTAACTATGGTAACTAGGGACATAATCTCTCTTTTTATAGCCATTTTATTTGGACTTTTTGCTCGGTCTCTATTTTCTATCATCTGCCTGTGTGTTCTGTGGAATAAAGGCTACAAATTCCTTTTTAGAAAATAGTAGGATTAACCAAATTATATTAACATTAACGATGCCATAGGAAATCAAACCAAGGGATTTATAGCAAACCCATGACAGATCATTGTTCATGATTTTTTTTTGTGAGAACCTAAAATACTTTCATCTAGGGAACACCATTGTTATGGAGATCTTGTAGTTTAACAATGCCTAAATCCAAAAGTAACAACCCCAGAATTGCAACCACCTCCATGGTTGTAAAACATTGCAGTCAGTAAAAATGATGACTAATTTGATAGGTCAGTCATTTACTCACAAAGAGATATAAAATCGCTAGCTTCAAATGTGTTAATCCCCCCACAAGGCTACTAGATCTTACCTTTCAGCAGGCTAAGGCAGATGCCCTGGAGTCACCTCCCAAGCTCTTCCAAAAGCAAAGTGCCTCATTCCTCCCATTCTTGGGTTAGTTTCAGTATAGTGGAATTGGCCTGGTATGATATGCTGCAAAATTTTACACAAAGAAGCACAATTGAATTTTAAAAAACGCTATGCATAGAAGTTAGTTCTGTGAAGATGATAACCATTCTTTCTATCTTGGTAAAAATTAAGTGTGTTACAGACTGGAAAGTCATGCCAAGTAGAGAAGCAAGGGTTAAGAGGCTATATCTGTGTCAATATTTTCCAAGTATTCTAACATGTTTTTACTAAGCTACCAAAACAGTAGATAAAGCAAATGATCCTGATACTAATATTTCCAAGCTCACATTTTTAGGTAATATTGCCTATAGTTGTAAAATGTGATATCAAAGAAAATTCATTTAAAGTCAAAACATGAAAGAATATTTGTATATTAGCATGTGAGCTTCATAAGCATAAATTACTCATGATACCTGGGCATTAAGGGCACCCAAGTTCATTTCTTTTAGACAAGAGTGACACTGTCAAAGTTCCCTTGGCTGGGATTCAATTTGTGATTCCTAAATGACATCTATTTGTTAGATAGACATGATACCTGGCAAGTTGAAATTTCTTTGGTGAGATTCAGGTTATTATTATCTGTTTCCTCATTCTGAGGCAAGAGATAGCAAGTTCTCCACAGGTATTAGGAGAAAGGGGTCTGTGATCAAAATTGTATTTGCTACATATGTTGTAGTGAAAACAGTGGCTGACAGAAGAGGATTGAGAAAAATCAGCAAAATCTAATCATGAGAAAAATAAGCAAGAGGGCTTTGGTTATTATTTAGATAACCAAAATGATCAGATATTAAGAGGGGAATGGTATAGATATGGGGAAGTCGGCTTGCTATTCTGCCAGCACAGATAGCTCTTGAGGAGTCTATTTTAAGCAATTGTTACTTTTTAATTGATTCTTAATTCTAATTCAGGTAATTGTAAATGATAAGTGGGATAGCTGATTTTAAAATAAAAGCCTCTGCCTATTCTCAGCTGAACCAATAGACAAGGAGTCAACTAAAAACAACTGCAACTCATTTTTGGAGCAACAAGAAACAAAGAAAGCTTAATGTAATTAATATCAAAGAGGATACTGCAAGAGTGCAGAGTAGTAATGTCAACCAAGTAACTAGCAGCCAAGGTCCACAACCAGCACACCTTGAGTCAGAGATGGAAAAGGGACTGCTGTGTGGCATTTTCTTCAGAGCTTGAAACCTTCTACACTACAGGAAAGTTAATTAAGACAGAGAGTAAACAACTCAAAATAGTTTCTGGAAGTCTTTAAAACTGACCAGTTTCTCTATGCTCCTCATTTCCTAATAGTGTATAAACAGGAGAAAGTGCTGAGGGTCACTCTCAGATGAACCCAGCTACAAAGAAGACTCTGCGACCTTCAGCTGCCTGAAAGAAGCAGAGAGCAACAAAGCAAACAAGCATCCTGAAAGAAGAAAAAGCCAGCAGAAGTGCCTGTAAGGCACTCCGAGCATCTCAATTATCTGGAAAGACACTCACCTGCCTGAAGTCTGTTTAGTGTGCCTTAGGTCTCCAGCTTTTGTTAACTGACACCCAAGCTGAGGTGGACTTTGGCTGTACAGCTGTCTTGGGTTATTTCTGCTTCTATACATAACCCTTAAGTCCTATTGCTATAAATAACTCCAACAAACTACATTGTTTCATCAAGTTGGAACCTGGATGGTATCTGTATTTTGGAGTGCTGTGGTTCCCTGTCTTGAGTGAAAAGGCGTGTGTGTGTGTGTGTGTGTGTGTGTGTGTGTGTGTGTGTGTGTGTGTGTGTGTGTTTGTGTGTGTGTGTGTGTATTTCCCCAGGAAGTCTCATCACATAACAGGGTCCAGCATTTCAACCATCCCTATCTGCTTGTGCAGGACCATAACAACATACAGTGTTGTGTACCTTTTATTGGGTTAATCTTGATAGCCCAAAGAACTAACCAATCTCATAGACATTCAATATCTCAGCCTTTGTCTGGTTTCTTCAATAGACCGCTAAAATCCCTTAGACAAGGAAGTTCAATGGCTTTTTCCTCTATCAGAAGTTTTTTTACTCTAGATTTTTTTCAATTTTCCTTAAATTTTTATTTTCCCTTGACTTTTTACTTTTTTTGCATTCTCCTTAACTAAGTTTGATTTTTGTTTCCTTTACTCACCAGAGTGTCCATGTTGTCAGCCTTCATGAGACTGTTACAATAAACTTGTGATCCACTGTTCCATGTTGAGGTTGGTGTAATACACCACATGACTGTAATACACCGTAACCTTCAGTAATGCACAATTAAACTAAAAAGGGACCTCTCTCCCTTAAATGCTTGCAGCAATTCTATCACTCTCTTTTTCCTGTGGCTCTTTCCTAAGTCATGGAAACATAACATTCTATGTAGCTTGTGAAATGAATTTGCTGTTGTGATCAAATTAGAATTATGTTGCTTATCAAATAGGACCAGGCAATGATTTCAAGTCACATAATATTTTTATATCTATATAGTGCATTATAATGGTTGTCCTATACCAGGAATGTGCTTGTGTTGTGGGACAAAATTTTAATCAATGGACAGAAACTTTTGGTTTTATGTACTCTATTTCTCCTAATAGCTACTTCATCCAATAAAAGTGGCACATTTACATACATTGTTTTTGATGATAGCAGCCAAATTACTGCAAATTTAGCCTCCATTCCCAGGATTTGTAATTAGTCTTCTGAATTTTCCATCTTCGAGCTGACTTGGGTGTCTACATTTCATTCTTGGGAGGTATCAATGGCACTTGTGGCAATTTGTCAAAGGATTTCTAGGCCACTCTATGGAATTTGCAGAAGTCTGTATTTTGTTTTGTATGTGTCATTAAATTTATTTTGGTAACAAACAAACCCTTGTGATTTGAAAGGAGCTATGAAATCGGAAGACTTTGCATTTCCAATTATTAATTTGCCAGTTATCAGATTTCTTTGTTAGCATATTTCCAATGACCCCAAGTTTATAAACATGTATCAAGCAGTTGGTGATGGGAATTTAACATTTATTATCAGAAGTAAGAAGTAGCTTTTCCCCTGGAAAGAATGTAGTATCTAGCATTAGCCACAATAGCAATCATCAACTAGGATGGATGGCCACAACACCCCAGAAACTCCAAAAACTTTGAGTTTTGAAGATTTATGCATGATACTAAGCATATCTACTCTAATATATAAAAATATCGTGTCCAGTTATCTAAATGAATGTAGGAAAGCATCTGTCACAAGAAGTAGAACTTCTGGGCTTCTGGTCTGGGTTCCCATGCCCTAGTCTGTGGCAACTGACACAAGTGGTCTACTCATGGGTTTCGAAATCAGCCAGCAGGCTCTAGCACACCCAGAGACTGCCAAGGCCCCGTAACAGTCCTGACTCCATCCAGGAGAAGAGGATAGACATCAGAGTATTGGAACTGTATGCATCTACCAGAAGGGAACCTTGGACCCATACTCACCAGGAGAGGAAGATACTCCAGCTACATCCACTGGAAGAAAGGATGGGAAGAAGATAATATAAAAGCACATTCAACAACAGAAAAACCAATATGAGGCCACCAGAGAATAGGGACCATAAACCAGCAAGACCAGAACAACACAATGCAGATGAAGCAGATGAGAATGACCTTAAAAACATCTTCATGAAAATGATAGTCTCAAAGAGGATATAAAAAAAATCCCCTAAAGAAATGGGAGAAAAAACATATCAAAAATACAGTATATCAACAAATATTTCAAGGAAACATTTCAAGACCTAAACACTGAAATAGAGACAATAAAGAAAGCACAATCTGAGGGAATGCTGGAAATAGAAAAGCTGGATAAATGATCAGGAACTGCAGATGCAAGCATAACCAACAGAATACAAGAGATGGAAGAGAGAATCTCAGGAGTTGAAGATACACTAGGAAAAACAGACTAATCAACCAAAGAAATTCTTAAGTCCAATAAGTCCCTAACACAAAATATCCAGAGAATGTGGGATATTGTGAAAAGACAAACCCTAAGAATAATAGGTATAGAAGAAGGTGAAGAAATCCAACTCAAAGGCTCTGAAACATATTCAACAAAATCATAGAAGAAAACTTTCCCAACCTAAAGAAAGACATGCCAATGAAAGTATAAGAACCTTACAGAAAACCAAATAGACTGGAACAAAAAACCCAAAAAACAAAAAAAGGTCTCCTTGACACATAATCAAAAGCCCAAATATACAGAATAAAGAGAAATATTAAGAGCAGCAAAGGAAAAAGGCCAAATAATATATAAAGGCAAACCAATCAGAATTACACCTGACTTTTCCATGGAAACGCTGAAAGCCAGAAGATCCTGGATAGATATTCTACCTACACTAAGAGACCACAGACGCCAGTCCAGACTACTATACCCAGCAATGCTTTCAATCAATATAGATGGAGAAAACAAGATATTCCATGACAAAGCCAGATTCAAACAATACATATCCACCAATCCAGCCCTACAGAAAATTCTGGAAGGAAAACTGCAACCCAAGGAAGTTAACTACAACCAGAAAAATATGGGCAATAGATAATCCCACTTTACCAACATCCACAAGAAAAAATGGATGGAAACCCACACATAATTTCATCACCACCACTACCACCAAATCCAAAACAAACAAGAATGAACAATCAATAGTCATTAATATCCCTTAATAGTAATGGTCTTAACTCGCCCATAAGAAGACACAGGTTAGTGGAATGGATAAGAAGACAGAATCCATCCTTCTGATGTATACAAGAAATGCACCTCAACTTGAAAAACAGATAATACCTAAGAATTTAAAGGTTTGGAAAAGATTTTCCAATCAAATAGACCCAAGAACAAGTGGGGATAGTAATCCTAATTTCCAACAAATTGGACTTTAAACTAAAATCAATCAAAAGAGAGGAAGGAGGTCACTTCCTACTCATCACAGGAGAAATTCATCAGGATGAAGTCTCAATTCTGAAAATTTATGCCCCCAATACAAAGGTGTCCATGTTCTTAAAAGAAACATTACTAAAACTCCAAACACACATAAAACCACCCTCACTTATAGTTGGAGACTTCAACACTCCACTGTCACCACTGGACAGGAAAACCAGACAGAAACTTAACAAAGAAACAAAGGAACTAATAGAAGTTATGGCCCACTTGGACTTAACAGACATCTATAGAACATTCCATCCAAGCACAAAACAATAAACCTTCTTCTCAGAGCCACATGGAACCTTCTCTAAAATCAACCACATAGATGGCAACATAGCAAACTTCAACAGGTACAAAAAATTAAAATAACACCCTGTATCTTATCAGACCACCATGTTTTAACATTAGAATTCAACAACAACACAAATTGCAGAAAACCAACAAACTCATGGAAATTAAGTAATGCCCAGTTGCACAATTCCTATGTTGAGGAAGAAATAAAAAAAAAAGAAATTAGAGATTTCCTAGAATTCAACAAGAATGTGGACACAACATACCCAAACCTATGGGACACTTTGAAAGCAGTTCTAAGAGGAAAGTTCATACTGATAAGTGCCCACATGAAGAAACAGGAGAATAATCACACTAGAGAATTAACATGACAACTGAAAGCTCTAGAACACAAAGAAGCCAATACACCCCAGAGGAGTAGACACCAGGAAATAATCAAATTGAGGGCTGAAATCAATAAAGTGGATCGTAGGATAACAACACAAAGAATCAATGAAACAAAGAGTTGGATCTTTGAGAAGATCAACAAGATATAAAATCAGGAATGAAAAGGGGGACATAACAACAGACACAGAGAAAGTCCAGAGAATCATCAGGTCATACTTTGAAAACCTGTATTCTTCAAAAATCTAAAGAAAAAGGACAATTTTCTGGAAAGATTTCACTTACCAAAACTAAATCAAGAACAGATAAGCAACTTAAATAGACCTATAACCTCTAATTAAATAGAAGCAGTCATCAAAATTTTCCCAAACAAAAAACGCCCAGGACCAGATGGCTTCAGTGCAGAATTCTACCAGAAATTCAAGTTACAGCTAACACCAATTCTCCTTAAAGTATACCACACAATACAAGCAGAAGGGTCATTGCCAATGTCTTTTTACTAGGGTTCAATAACCTTGATATCCAATCCACACAGACACAACGAAGAAAGAGAGCTACAGACCAATATCTCACATGAACATTGATGCAAAAGTACTCAATAAAATACTGGCAAATTGAATCCAAGAACTTATCAGAGAAATCATCCACCATGATCCAGTAGGCTTCATCCCAGGGATACAAGGATGGTTCCACATATGAAAATCCATCGCTGGAGTTAGGCCAGTGGTTTAAGAGTCAGTTTCAGGTAACAATTTAAGGCAGCTCATAAGCTTCAGATCCTTCTTCAAGGGATATAACATTCACCTATGTATTTTACATGCAGCAATAATTAAAAACACACACACATATTTTATGATTCCTCTCAGAGTTCATCATAACTCTGGATTATGATAAATATGTATTTTTATACAGAAACAATTCTGAAAGATAGATTAAGTAACATTATGTGTGCAAAATATGAGTTTCATAAAAACTGTTGTAATGGGGATATTGTCCTTAAAAGAACTGTTTCTATTTGCAGAATATGAAGGAAAATACTGATACACAGAGTTTATAGTCTTTCTCCAGCAGCTTGTGGAAGCAGAAGCAGACACTCACAGCTAATCACTGAACTGAACTGGAATTTAGTTGCGGAGAAGGATGAGTGAGGAGCAAGGGGTCCAGACCAGGCTGTTGAAACCCACAGAAGCAGCTGACCTGAACATTGGGAACTCTTGGTCCCCAGACTGGTAGCTGGGAAACCAGCATGGGACTGATCCAGACCCCAGGAACATGGATGTCAGTGAGGAGACCTTGGAAAACTATGGGGCCTCCTGTAGTAGATCAGTACTTATCCTTAGCATAGGTGTGGAGTTTGGGAGCCCATTCCACATAGAGGGATACTCCCTGAGCCTAGGCACACATAGGTGGGCCTAGGCCCTATCCCAAAGGATACGATAGACTCTGAGGATCCCCTATGGAATACGTCACCCTCCCTGGGGCGCTGAAACGGTATGTGATAGGTAGGGTTTTAGTTGGGGGGGGGTAGGGGCAGAAGGGAGGGAGGGAGGGAGAGGGAACTGGGATTGACCTGTAAAACAATCTTGTTTCTAATTCATATAAAAATGTACAACAACAACAAAAAAGAATTCAAAAATCTCACAGAAAATCTGTTGAGGCATAACTTTTAATATATGCTTATCTGGAAGCTAAGCTTTGTTTCCTGGTGGATACTTTCAGTGTGTGTATGTGTGTGTGTGTGATAGACTTTTTGTAGCTAAATTTGTGTTCTACTCAATATAATATTAACAGTAGTTATAAAGGCAGGATGATCAGTTTTGGTCTGACCCCAAATTCCCATGAGAAAGCCTCTTGAATTTTTCTTCATGGAGAGGTGAAAGAAAATTGACATTCGATTGTGAAAATTCAGTATAAAAACGTAGAGTGAATCAAGGTCTCTAAAAAACACTCCTTGAATATATCACCACTTTATTCTTTGTTTATAAGTAGCAAACACGTGGATATTATGCACTGTTTCTTTCTTCATTAAGTATTTCAGCTGGTAATGTCTATTTACTTTTTTCCATATCTTATTTTTTGCCAGTCTGAAAGCAATATGTTGAGTGAATAAGAAAATGATTGAGTTAATTATATAAATTATGCACCCCTCAAAAAGCCTGATTTGGGTAGATTCTATAAACCCAATTACTTGGTTTGAACTTGAAGAATGTAGAATTGGGATTTGGCAAATCTAGATGCAAATTATGGTGAGCCAGCTTTATTCTCTTAACACCATCCATTTTCTGTCTCTGTCTGACCTGGAGTATTTAAGACCATCAGTAGAACATTACAGAACACGTTACCTTAACAGATCACTTGCTTCTGAAAAGTCCCACATAAAATATAACATCAGAAAACGTGAAACTTAAACCAAATTGTATTTCTTTAATCCTGCTATCAGGGGTTTCTTCCAATTTATTTAGTAAATGCACATGCTTATTATTTTATATTACTTTAATAAAACTTCATGAAGCCATGCACATGTTAGAACATATTATTTGGACAACTAGAATCCATGTTTTCTTGGCCATTATAACTCATATTTAACTTCGAATAAACTATTCTTTTTTCCTTGTAAGGTGGGATCTGTATTGTACATTGATTATGCCAGAGCTACATGACATCGAAAAATGTTTTCATGTTGTTTTGTTTTATATATATATATTATATATATATATTGTATATATATATATATATATATTATATATATATCATTTGCCACCATTTGAAAATATATCACATATAGTATAGAATAAAATATTTGTAATTATGGATGATATGTTTAAAATATAATGATCCCATTTTATTGTATTTTCTTTAACTCAAGTCATCGGTGGTGTAGCTTTGTTGTACCTAGCTAAAGACACAGGATCCATACTTTAATATTGGCTTTAGTCTAGTGTCCTGCTTTGATTAATGCATGATATTTCATGGGACAGAGAACCATAGTATGACAGGGGCTCTTGCACTCTGGCCATTCCTGGTTTTATGTGTTTCAATTATCCTGCAGGACTCATCAAACAAATAGAAACATCAAGCATGACTTTCCATACAGCTCAGTTGGTAGAGTATTAACATAGAATTGGAAGTGCCCTGGGTTTGATGCCTAATACCAAGTTTGGTGGTAGGTACTTCTAATACCTGCTCTCTGATGGCACACACCAAAAGATCTATGTTCAGTTGAATCCTCAGGTGGTTGGCAGTTTGAGAATATTTCTCTTTTGGCTTATCTGAGGCCCTGTTCAAAACTAAAAAAAAAGATATGAAAATCAGAGTCATCAAAAACCATTTACAAATGTAAACCATACTCTACCTGGCATGAAAAGGAATAAATCAGTGTAATTTATTAACAAAATCAGATTATAATGATGTCTGGTTCTAGTATCTATCTATATGAATTGAGTACTAATATGTACTATATTTAAGGAATATTGCATATGTATTTAGGATCTTTTTTTTGTGACAGGGTTTCTCTGTGTAGCTTTAGAGCCTATTCTGGCACTTGCTCTGTAGACCAGGCTGGCCTTCAACTCACAAAGATCTGCCTGCCTCTGTCTCCTGAGTGCTGGGATTAAAGGCATGCGACATCAACCCCCGATATAGTGTGTGTGTGTGTGTGTGTGTGTGTGTGTGTGTGTGTGTGTGTGTGTGTGTCTGTGTGTGTGTGTGTGTGTGTGTGTGTATTCTGGCTACATTTCATATCTATATTTGAAATTTTTATGTTCCTTTTTTCTAAAGCACCCATGAATTAAATTCTTATTTTTAATGTGGATATTTTTTAGAAAACTGTATGGACTGTTTGCTTTTATTTTCCCTATTTTATTTTATGTTACAGTGTTAGATTTCAATGTTTTCTGTAAATTTATCTCTAATAAAATCCTCTCAGATAAGTGATATATCCTTTTCCAATTTTAATAGATATTTGTCACTTAGTTTATATTTATCACTTAATAATTACTTTAAATTCTATGAAGCACATGTGAAACACTTATATATTTCACCACTAGATAAGTAATAGAAAGTTGTTTTTTTATTTAAGTCCTCTAGATCCTTTTTGTATTCTTAGCATTTCAGTTTCTGAAATTTAAATGCGATTGCTCTTGTTTGTTGAGCCGGGCGTTGGTGGCACACGCCTTTAATCCCAGCACTCCGGAGGCAGAGGCAGGCAGATCTCTGTGAGTTCTAGGCCAGCCTAGAGTGAGTTCCAGAACAGCCTTCAAACTAACAGAGAAACCCTGTCTCGAAAAAACAACAAAAAAGATTGTTTGTTATCTCATTCTATCTTCCTATCTTATCTACATATTTATCTTCCCATCTATCCATCCATCTCTCTACTGTCTGCTTATTCCTTGCTGTCATAATAGATGATCTCAAGCTCTGACACTTTCTTCTTATAGAGTTCTGAACATCTGTTTGAAAGCAACTTTATTGTTCTTAAAGTCAAAGAATCAGCAAGGTTGATTTTTTTCTGTAAGACTGAAAGATATATATATATATATATATATATATATATATATATATATATATTTTAAATCTCACCGAGCTTCTAAAGGCTGTCAATATTCTTTGACTTCTTGTTTGTTCTTTGTCTTCAAAGTCAGTAGCATCCTCTCTTATCCTTACTGTCTGTCTTTCTATCTTGATCCCACTCTTGTTTTCAGCTATAACTCTGTTTATATATTACCATTTTGTCCCTCCTATAAAGATCTTGTCCCTGTAGTACATCTGCATAAATCAGAATAATGTCTCTACTTACTGATCCTTAAAGAATTATTCCTGAAGTGTTTTATGCCTTTGTAAATGAAGGTAACATATTTATAGATTTCAGGAAGTTGAATAATTGAAGTGCCATTATTCATTTTATTTTCAAGAAATACAAATCAAACAAACATCCTCATTATATTTTCTTTGAGATCATTATCTCCTGATTTAAAAATTACAAACTTAAATTTCTTGTGCATTTTGAGTGCTGTCCATATATTTTGCAATGTTGGTATTTTCAGAATTTTTTTGGCTTCCATGCTTTGAGATTTTACTTCCTTTTTTGTCGTTCACTTTTCTTAACTGTCATAGCTATCCTCAGCTGTCAACAATACTTGAAAGAAAGAAACTCAATTTAGGAATGACCTGCATCAGTTTAGCCTGTAGTCATCGCTTGTGGGGCACTCTTTAAATGACAGTTAATGAAGGAGAGCCTTGGCTACTGTGAGCTGTGCCAACCTGAACATGTAGGTGTGGACTGTATATGAGAGGTAATTAAACAAGCCAGGGAATCCAGCCCGTAAGGAAGTTAACCCTCTCCTCCTGTGATTTCTATTGTCCTTGCTGTTTATCACCCCAGGAGAAAAGCAAACTTACACAGAAATTGGTACCAGAGAGTAGGCACTGCAGTAGCAGTCCTGACTATGTGATGTTCATGCTTTGGGCTGTTTTATGAAGGGAGGTGGAGGATTGTGGATTTTTGAGCTGAAGAAAGGTATTAAGCACTCAGAGATAGATTAATGAACTGTTCTAAAAACGTGTTGGAAATAATATCCAAAGAATTTCAATGGAAGTCTGGCTTGTGATGTTTTAGAGGGAAGGTTAAAATATATCATATAAAACTTGATAGAGCAGTTTGTGTAATAGTTTTAACTAACTATATGTGTTTTCCATATACTGTGGCTAAATAATCAGCTACGAATAACAGGACACCAGTACTACTGTGGTGGCTTGAAAAGAATGGTCCCCAAAGGTTGATTTGTTTGAATGCTTGTCCCCAGTTAGTAGAACTTCGAAATTCTCAGGAAGGATTAGGAGGTATGGCTTTGTTGGACGAGGCATGTGACTGGCAATAGGTTTTGGGTTTCAAAAGTCCTGACCCAGTCTTACTGATCTGTCTATCTATCTATCTATCTATCTATCTATCTATCTATCTATCATCTGTCTATCCCTCCCACTATGTGTTTATGTATGTTTGTATCTCTCTCTCATATATATATATATATATATATATATATATATGATATATATTGCTGATATATATATCAGCAATATATATATCTTGCTAATCACTAGCTTGAGCTACTTCTCCAGCTTCTTCTATCATCACACAACCATCTACCTCTCTGACTCCACTATCCCTGTGACAGCACTAACCCTCTGAAACTGTAAACAAGCCTTATTTAAATTTTTTTTCTGTTTAATGTTGCCTTGATCATGGTATCTCTTCAGAGCAATAGAACAGTAACAAATACAATTAATAAAATAAAGACTATTTTACAGTTGATTCTGGTTAGCTAAGGCTGAAAATATGCAAAGATTAATAAGTGACCCGCCATTACCTCTATATTGTAGACAAACATAGATGAACTCATGAGTACACATACAGTATAGCAGTAAACGAACTTTGCATAACTTTCATTTAAAATCTGTTATTATTGTTCCTATTTGTGTGACTCCTGGTAAGTTATCTATTCATTCCCTTCCATTATTCCATCTCATTCCACCTCACACCAATGTTTCCTTATCTATAAATAATAAACATCACAAAAGTCATTGTGAAATAATACTATATAACATATGAGGAAAATATAAAGAACTTCCTAGTTCATACACAATACTAAACAAATTAAGGCTCTTTCATTTTAAATCATGATTTTAAACAAATACCATAATGTCTGCCAACTGTTAATAATCTCAAGAACTTTATGACAAATCTTGCTGATATTAAGAAATTAACTAAGGGAGAGACCTGGAGGCAGCCTCCCCAAAGCCCCCAAAATCTAGCACTGCACATGTGACCATCAGAGCCTTGGCCCAACCCCATCCAGAGAGGTGCATGCCTGGGTCCCTGGCTGGAAGAGCCTACTATCTATGCCCTAATTGCCTGGGGCAAATAATATACCCCACCCCCACCAACTCAAGCCCCAGAGACCTTGTGGCAACCTTGTCATACTCCAAACCATCACCTCACATCTCTGGGGCCAACTGAGCCTGTTCTCTGCCTACACCTGCAAAAGGATCAGAGCTGTATCAGTATCCGGAAGAGGCAAGGGCCTACCTCCTCCTGTAGAAAGAATGACCACATAGACCACAGACCCCACCTACACAAATTGGAGGAAGAGATGGGTAATGACAGTGTAAGAATACATTCAACAACATAAACAACAATATTATACAATCAGAAACTAGGGGTTCTACACCAGCAAGACCTGAACATCCCAGCACTGATGAAGCAGAAGTAAACAATCTTAAAAATAACTTTATGAGCTCCCCGTTGTTCAGGTCCATTGTTTCTGTGGGTTTCACCAGCCTGGCCTGGACCCCTTTGCTCATCACTTGGTCTTCTCTGCAACTGGATTCTAGTTCAGTTCAGTGAACAGTTGTGGGTGTGTGTCTCTATTTCCACCAGATGATGGATGAAGGTTATAGGATGGCATATAAGACAGTCATCAATCTCATTATCAATGTAGGGCATTTAAGGTAGCCTCTCCTTTGTTGCTTAGATTGTTAGTTGGTGTCATCTTTGTAGATCTCCAGACCTTCCCTAGTGCCTGATTTCTCTGTAAACCTAAAATGTCTCCCTCTATCATGGATGGTATCTCCTTTCTTGTTTTCTTCTATTCTTCCCCTGACTCAACCTTTTTGCTCCCTCATGTCCTCCTCACCCCTCCTTTTCTCCCCTTCTCATTCTCCTAGCTCCCTCCCTCTTCCTCCCTTGCTCCCAATTTGCTCAGGATATCTTGTCCCTTTCCCCTTCTCCAGGGGACCATGTATGTCTCTCTTAGGGTCCTACTTGTTTACTAGTTTCTCTGGCAGTGTGGATTGTAGGCTGGTAATTCTTTACTCTATGTCTAAAATCCACATAGGAATGAGTAAATACCATGTTTGTCTTTTTGTGATTGGGTTACCTCTCTCAGGATAGCTGGGATACCAGCATGGGACTGATACAGACCCCAGGAAAGTGGGTTTCAGTGAGGAGACCTCAGAAATCTACGGGACCTACTGTAGTAGTTCAGTACTTATCCCTAGCATAGGTGTGGAGTTTGGGAGCCCAATCCAAATAAAGGGATACTCCCTGAGGCAAGACACACAGAGGTGGGCCTAGGCCCTATCCCAAAGGATATGATAGACTCTGATGACCCCCCCCATGGAAGACCTCACCTTCCCTGGGGCGCAGAATTGATATGTGACAGGTAGGGTTTTACTTGGAGGAGGTGGTAGAGGAGGAGGGGAGGGAGAGGGAACTATGATTGACATGTAAAACAATCTTGTTTCTAACTCAAATAAAAAATAACTATGAAAATGATGGTGGCCCTCAAAGAAGAAATGGGAAACTCCCTTAAAAAATGGAGGAAAGGACAAACAAAACTATGGAAGAAACCAACAAATCCCTTAAAGAAAACAAGGAAAGCCAAGAAAATAACAATCAAACAGGTGAAAGAAACAGTTCAAGCATTTCAAGACTTGAAAACTGAAATAAAGTTAATGAAACAGAGGGGATGCTGGTTATGGAAAATCTGGGTAAACATCCAGGAACTATAAATGCAAGAATAATCAACATAATCCAAGAGATGGAACAGAGAATTCTGGGTTTTGAAGATACAATAGAGAAAATAAATTCATCAAGCAAAGAAAATGCTAAATGCAACAAATTCTTAATACAAAATATCCAGGAAATCTGGGACACCATGAAAAGACGAAACCTAAGAATAACATGGGTAGAAGAAGATGCAGAAGTCCAGCTCAAAAACACAGAAAACATATTCAAGAAAATTTTCCCAACCTAAAGTAGGTCCTGCCTATGAAAGTACAAGAAGCTTACAGAACACCAAATAGACTGAACAAAAACAGAAGTCCCCTTGCCACATAATAATCAAAACACTAAACACACATAATAAAGAAAGCAAAAAGGTCAAGTAACATATAAAGGCAGACCTCATAATCATATCCAACTTCTTGATGGAAACTCTGAAAGCCAGAAGGTCCTAGATAGATGTTCTGCAAACACTAAAAGACCATGGATGGCAGCCCAGACTTCTATACCCAGCAAAGTTTTCAATCACCATTGATGAAGAAAAGAAGATATTGCATGACAAATTTGAACAATATGTATACACAAATCTAGTCCATAGAAAGTAATGGAAGGAAACCTACAATCTGAGGAAGTGAGCTACACCCACAATAACACAGATAATAAATAATCCATGTTACCAAAACCCAAAAAAGGGAAACATACACACAATACCTCTACCAACAACAAATCCAAAAGTAATAGGAATTAACATTCACTGGACATTGATATCTCTTAATACCAATGGTACCAATTTGACTATAAAATACACAGACTAACAGAATGGATATGAAGACAGAATCCATCCTTCTGCTGCATACAAGAAGCACCTCAACTTCAAAGACGACATTACCGCAGAGTAAAGGTATGAGAAATATTTTCCAATCAAATGTACATAAGAAACAAACTGGCGTAGCTATCTTAATACCTAATAAAATATACTTCAAACTAAAATTAATCAAAAGAGATGAAGAAGTACATTGTATATTCATCACAGAAAAACATCCATCAAGATAAAAATCTCAAATATAAACATCTATACTCCAAATACAAGGGTACCCACACTAGTAAAAGAAACATTCCTAAATCTTAAGTCACACATCCAATCCCACACACTGATAGTGGGAGATTTTAAAACTGCACTCTCACCACTGTACAGGGTTACCAGTCAGAAACTTAGTATAGAAATAAAGGAACTAACAGAAGTTATGTCACAATTGTGTTTAACAGACATCTACAGAACATTTCACCCAAACACAAAATATACCTACTTTTCAGCAATTCATGGAACATTCTCTAAAACTGACCACATACTTGACAACAAAGCAAACCTCGACAGTTACAAAAAACTTGGAACAGCCCCCTGTATCTTATCAAAATACCATGGTTAAAAGTCAGAATTCAACAACACAAATTGTAGATATTCTACAAACTCATGGAAATTGAACAGTGCTCAACTGAATCACTCCTGGGTCAAGGATGAAATAAAGAAGTAAATTAGAAACATCCTAGAATTCAACAAAAATGAATGCACAACATACCCAAACTTCTGGGACACTTTGAAAGCAGTACTGTGGAAAGTACACAGCACTAAGTGCCTACATAAAGAAACTGTAGAACTCTCACATTAGTGGGTTAACAGCACATCTGAAAGCTCTAGAACAAAAAGAAGCAAACTCACCCAGGATGAGTAGAAGCTCAGAAACAATCAATTTGAGGGCTGAAGTCAATAAAATAGAAACAAACAATCAATGAAACAAAGAGATGGTTCTTTGAGAAAATGAACAAAATAGACAAATATTTATACAAAGTACCAAAAGTCAGAGAGAATTTGCAAATTAACAAAATCAGAAATGAAAAGGGGATATAAAAAGAGACACTGGATAGACACTGAGGAAATCTAGAAAATAGTTAGGACATATTTCAAAAACCTTACTCCACAAAATAGGAAATTTTACAGGAAATGTATAATTTTCTGCATAGGTACCACATACGAAAATTAAATCAAGATCATATAAACAATTTAAACAGATCTATAACCCTTGACGGAACAGAAACAGTCACCCAAAGTCTCCCAACCAAATAAAACAACCAACCAAACAACCAACCAAACAAACAAACAAAACAAACATCCCAGGACCAGATGCTTTCAGTGCAAAATTCTACCAGAAAGTCAAAGACGAGCTGATATCAGTATTTCTCAAATTGTTCCACATAATAGAAACAGATGGGACATTGCCAAACTCTTTTTACCCTGGTACCCACACCAAACAAAGACACAGATTAAAAAGAGAATTACAGACCAATCTCCTTCATGAGCATTGATGTAAAACTACTCAGTAAAATACTGGCAAACTGAATCCGAGAACACATCAGAAAAACCATCCCCCATGATCAAGTAGGCTTATTCACAGAGATACAAGGATGGCTCAACATACAAAAAGCTGCTAATGTAATCCAACATATAAACAAACTGAAAAAAAAACCCACATGACCATCTCATTAGATGCTGCAAAAGCCTTTGATATAAGCCTACACCCCTTCATGAAAAAGGTCTTGGAGACATTAGGGATGCAAGGAACATACCTAAACATAATAAAGACAATATATGTCAAGTCAACAGCCAACATAAAACTAAATGGTGAGAAACTCAAACAATTCCACTAAAATCAGGAAAAAGACAAGGCTGTCCACTCTCTCCATATTCAATATTGTACTTTAAGTTCTAGTTGGAGCAGTAAGACAACAAAAGGAAATCAAGGGGATACAAATTGCAAAGGGAGAAGTAAAACTTTCACTATTTGAAGATGATATAATATATATATATATATATATATATATATATATATATATATATATGAGCAGAATATTCTACCAGGGAACTCTCAGATGAAAAACACCTTCAGTAATGTGACATAATGCAAGATTAATTTAAAAAATCAGGAGCCCTTCTTTGTGTAAATGATAAATTTGCTGAGAAAGAAATCAGAGTATTATCACCTTCATAATAGCCACAAACATTGTAAAATATCTTGGGGTAACTCTTCAAACCTATTTTTCTATACTAATATCACATATTTTTGCCTTCTGTTTTTCTATTAAAAGCTGTATACATTCTAATTTGGGTTAAAGGTATATATCAAAGTTGTATATGGTAATTAAAATCACATTTCTACCTGAGTGCAGTGTTTTTAACAAAGATTTGATGTTTATTATTGTTGTAAATACTGGTCACAGCCAAGAACTTCAGGAGGCTCTATAATTCTAAGACAATGTTAATTCAAGCATTCTGTGTTTCTCTGTATAATATAGGAGCAAAATGATTTCAAAGAGTATACTTAGTAGATGCTAATTAAAGTGCAATTTCCAACATAGGGTGAAATTTGTAAATATAAAGAGTGGGAGAAGAAAACAAAGGTTCTTGTCAGGATGGACACCTACTGGCTTTCAAGAGACTATGTGGGATGTCCTTGGCTAAGGATGCAGACAGATCCAAGCCAGCATTTTAATGCAAGTTTAGAAGCTTAGGGTGTAATTTTGAGAGATATTTGTAGACTAGAAAGATGGCTTTGAGTATCACTTGATGTGATTATCTTCTTGAAACAATAAAAAAATATAAACTAAGTAAGAGATCTCTAAATATAGAAGCAATGCCCAGAAAAAGGTATTGAGACCAAGGAGAAAAAATGTAAAATAATAATTTATGTTTTTACCCTCATTAAAACAATGTGAGCAAAGACCAAAATGAGAAGCCAATGTAGCAGGAAAAGAAAGAAATTTAAATTATTTTGACTGGAAATGACTTTTTAGTATAGAATTAAAAACAATCAAGAAAAACCAAACCAAACCAAAACAAAACAAAAGCCAGGTGTTAGTGGCACATATCTTTAATCCCAGCACTCGGGAGGCAGAGGCAGGCAGATCTCTATGAGTTTGAGGACAGCCTGGTCTCCAGAACGAGTGCCAGGATAGGCTCCAAAGCTACACAGAGAAACCCTGTCTAGAAAAAACCAAAATAAATAAATAAATAGAGAAATAAATATAAATAAAAACCATTATGACAATATAAACAGTAGAGAGAAATTTTTCAAAAGACAGTTTAGGATACATAGCACTAAAGTCTAGGTACTTGTTAAAATAGCCAAAGTAATCATTTCTTGTAATTTCCATCAATGTACATTGAATATGTATCACAAACATGCTCCAGTATCCCACATCATTGTATCATTATTATCACTTTCCACATACTGTGATCCCATTTGAAAAGTCAAGAAGAAAAGGCAGTAAAGTTGATATCTCACCATTGGCAGATAGGACTGAACATGTCTTTTTACCATTATGAAATGATTGCCCACTAAGTTTAACATCTTGAATATTGCAGAAGAGAACAATTTCTCATTAATCAATTATGAAGTTTGACAGTGGGTCATCCTTATGAAAGATTTAAAGTAACCTATTTAATCTTGCTACTACTTGATCAATCTCTATTTCTAAGATTAGGGCCTGAAGTTGCTTCATGTACTAGATTTATGTAAATGAAAAGCATAGCCCCTGGCTGCTTTTGTTTGTTGTTGATATTTGTTTTCTTTTGGTTCTCCCATTTGTTTTTAATTTTTAATTTTTTGAGATTTTCTTATAGGAATACTGTTATTTTTCTTATTTCCATTCTCCTTCCCCCCAAAAAAGTGTCTCAGGATATTACTCCCAGTTCATGTGTAATTCATGACATCTTCCTCTTTAATTATACATATAGACATATATAGAGAGGGGTAGGAAAGGAGGGAGAGAGAGATACAATCTCTGAGTCTAATTAATGTTGTTCATATGTAAATGTCTTTAGGACCTGCCATATAGGATTAATATCAGTGGTGCATCCCTAGAGAACAGCGATTTTCTTTCTCAGCAGCCATTGATTTATTTTAGCCCTTCATCTTGGGATTGTTTTCTGTGAGATAGTGTTGCTGTGGATTTCACAGGGCTAGCTTTCCTGTAATATATTGAAGGGTCATGTTTTAGATGAACCAACTGGGATGGGTACCCCATGAACAGTTGTTCTCTATCCCTTTGCTGACAGATAAATGCATGTTCTTCTAGTGTTTTGATTCTTAGCACATAATTTTTACATGTGAATATATAATCTGGAGCAATCATGGAAATGAGGAAAATAAAAGGGATTATGGTGAAGGTCAGGGATATAAATAGGATCGTTAGAGAGGGGAATATCAGGAAACAGCTTCTTTGAAAGAGAAAAGGGAAAAATGGAAGGGACTTTCATCGGAGAAAGGGAAGGGAGCAAAATATAAAGAAGACTGGAAAAGGAGAATAACATGAAAGTTGCTTGAAAAGCCATAAGGAAACATTACTTTATGTATAATTTAAAATATACACACAGAGAGACTACTTGTATCTGTATCTGTATCTGTATCTGTATCTGTATCTGTATCTGTATCTGTATCTGTATCTGTATCTATCTATGTTATATTACCTTTGGCAATAATGCTTTCCTCAAGAGTCAAAGAGTATCTAGCAAAACCCCAAGTGTCCAGCTTGGGGAGCTTCCCTTTGTGTTCTTAGTCAGGGGAGCCCACGAAACTCCACAAACCATATAGGCCATTTCTACCTTCGCTGAAAGTCTTAGTTCGAGGAAAACCTTTTATATAAGTAGAGGAATTAGCATTACATGAATAATCCCAAACTTAATGAACTCATGCAAATGTGATAAATAATTTGGTGTATAATCAAAATGTTATAATACAAATTAATAGACATAATATCAAATTTCATGAATATTTTCTCTAGTAAAATGTTTTTTTCTGAGACTTAAAAGATTATTAAAACTAACAATAGACAAAATTTTAAAAGATGTTCATCATTTGAAGGACTAAAAGACCAAGTAGAGGTAAAGCTGAACGTAATGTGGAGTCAGATCTAGATTGATAACAGGTAGTTTATTAAGTAATAGTACTTACACAAGTCCACTCAGCCAAGCAGCAGGGAATGAGAGAAGGGGGCTGCGTGTGTGCCTCTAAACTACTTAAACCTTTCCCATATCACTCTGACCACGCCCAAGTAGGCATTACTTAAATGTAACTAGAGAGGATATTTTCAAATTTGATTATGAGTTTGTTAAGCTTAGTCTTTACCTGAGGAGACTTCCAGAAATACTTGAAGCCAAAAGTACTACTTTCTAGATAGGGATGTTGAATCACAGAGGAATATAATGTGGAAATAAAATGGAAATGAAGTATGTTGTAAATAAATAGGTGGGAAAGACATGCTTTATGAGTGCTAATTCAGACAATTATGCCAAATCTCAGTCTTAGATATATAGTGAACATCAAAGTATGAAATTTATAAGAGGGAAATTAGTCAAATAAAACTTATAAAATATGGTCATGGCATTTGATGTCCTTGAAAAACTTTCTACTGGGAAGGTTGATTAAGAAATGAAAAGACATAGAGACATTTGAGATGTTATTAAAGTTAGACTCAAGTTGACAAAGAAAGTGGAGTTAAAAAACATAGCAATGGAATTAAAAAATAAAAAATGACTAAATGAGTATGTAGCATCACAGAATTTAAAGTGAAAATAAATCTGTTGCTAGTGGCAAAGTTTGTCATTACTAATTATAGTGGGACAACTTGTAGAGTAGAAAATAAAAGGATCTACAATGCAAATATTCTAGAATTGGTTTGAAACAAAATTTTACACCAGAGCATGCAAACACTTGCTCAAGAAGCAAAAGTATAAAAGTGGTAATGATAGGACTTGAAAGCAAAGGGATATTTTTGCACTGTTTTGCTTTCATTTATTGCATAGTAGAGATAAAGTTCAATAATAAGCTTTCTATTTCCTCCTATACAGATAGATAAAAGGTAGGCAGGGGCCAGAGACAGGTATCAGTTTTGAAATACCCAGAATCACCAGAAAGGATTGTCAAGCTGAGTATTAAGAAGTTTAGTACTTTGGTTAATCTTTTAACTTCTATATGTGAGTTAACCTGGAAAAGCAAATTGGCACACAGAGAAGTAAACAATTTTGTTAAAGGTAATGCAGATTAAAGAAGGAATTCAAAAAAATTAACAAGAAAGATTATCTAATACCAGAGACTATATAAAACAAGTAATCTGTGGCCCTTTTTAATAGCTCAAAAAATGATACATAGTTGAGAAATAATAACATTTAAGAATTGCATATTATTTACTCAGTCATAATATATGGACTGGCCATTTATACATTTATATCTGATTTTATGAGTTTTTACTTTAAGAAATAATATAACACAAAGCATATAACCAAAAACATAACATATAACAGAATAATAGGATAAAACCTGATATGAATTTCTATCAGTTGAATTGTTTTTGGGTATAGGGTTACTGCTGTAGATATATTAAGAAATATGTCAGATATATTACATATTTCAACTGTAACTTAGCTTTAAGTTTAAGAAAATATTTAAATTTCAGAGAAACCTATATTATTAACAAGAGAAGGGGAACTAGAAGGTAGTAGAATATCCAGTTCACAGTTACTTACATATTTTACACGGGACTACAAATATTTGAAAACAGTTACTTGCCCTCCAATCACAAGCATGTAAATATGAAAGAAAAATGGAGTACGACACAATTTGGACAACTTGTTACTTGGTAGGCTTACATACTTATAAGTTAAACATCTATTAAATAAGTATAATTAACATCTCTTACACTAGTCATTTTTGCATGATTAATATAAATGTATTATTTAAAAATAAAAGCAATATAATTGAGGAATTAGCAAATTGCTGGAAAATAATGGTGAGAAAAATACTATATTATAATTAATATGTGGTTTGGAATATTTACTTTTAGAAAGAGGTAGAAGAATATAAATTGCTCTAACTTAAATATGTATGTATGCTATACTCTAATTACTTAGCCTACACTATCTTGTCAACTCTGTTTGAATAACGAAACCATTCTCAGATGAATTGAATCACAAATTTATTTTCATAAACCCTACTTGTGATTAAGAGATAAATACATACAAGGTGATAGATTTTAAAGAAAATGCTAGTCAGCTAATCTTTCAAGCTTAAAATAATATGTTGATACATGATCATACATGATAAAACAGCAAAAATTTAACATTTAAAAATAAATATTTTTATTTAATTTTACTAGTTCAAATTAGGAACAAGCTTGCTTTGGATATCAATCCCTTCTTCCTCTCCCTCCCTGCTCTCAACATCGCACCTGCCCCTAGCCATCCCAACATGTGTTTTTAAGTGTGCAGAAAGTATAAAATAATTATGAGAATTATTAAAATTTAGACTTCTTATAGATAAAGAATGGGATAATTTGGTTGGAACTATCTAGGAATGAGAAACAGCAAGAACCCTGATTTCTGAGACTGAATTGTTCAATGTTGGAGTCCATCATGAACTGCTGTTTTCCCAAGGGCTACCGAGCACTGATTGAGGTGACTGTGACTTCCAGTCCATGTGATGAAGTTTCTCCTCCTGCAAAGGAAGCAGTAATTAATTAAGGCATTGCTTGTCACAGCTCCTTTCTTGGTAATATGTGTTTTGTATTACTGTTGTCTTACGTTATTCCTTTCCTCTTAATGAGTTTTAGTTTATGTTACTTTGTGAAACCTCATAAACTCAGTTTGAAAATATTTAGGATTCTATAAATAAATAGTATTCTGTTAGAATCTAAATAAGTCTAAATAAGTGGAAGCCATTATTGCCTTATGGCCAGTTTTAGCACTTTATTACTGAATATCCATGTCTTAACATCAGTTCTTTGCTCTAAATAATTGAAACATTGTTACCTCTCCTTTATTCAGCTGTAATTCTTTTATTCTCAAGCTGTCTTTTCTTCCTAATGGTCAATAAAATTAAAAATCACATTGATTTGTCTGTAATTATTTCCTCTTAACCACATATACAGTGCAAGTCCACTTTTATCATTTAAATGTAAACAATCATCTCAGGAAAAAATTAATATTATAAAAACCTTTCCATACTTCATTTTAGCTTTCAAGAAATACATAAGGACTGCAAACATTGTCTTTTGCATTTATTTTCATATTACATAAAACTAACTGGACAAAGTTAGTTTGAGATCAACTTTTATCTGGGACATGTCTACATTTAAAGCAGTTCATTCAAACCCAAGATTTCAAAATCCATCACTGTTCGTTAACTGTTATAAAAGCCTCATGAAGAGAACCAACCGAAAATAACACCAGGACACATCATAAGTGCTTCACAGAAGGGGTGGTGGAATGGAATAGAACAGAAGGTGGGTTTAAGAAATCTTTCAAGAACTCTGAAACCCCTATCTGGTTTCAAAGAAGTATAGTCACAGGCAGAGCAACCCACAAAGCATCACAGTGAGCAAACAATTAGATACAGATTCTGTCCAAAGAGAAGCAAGGTGTTATCCAAAAGGCAATAGAACAGCAGATAATGGAATCCACCCCAGGAACAGCTGAGACAAAGCAGCACAGCTTCTTGTAATAGCACTTCCAGATACACACATCCTTTTAGAAAATAACACTATTATCCCCAGCAGCATCAGATAACGAGAGCAAAAGTGCAGGTAAAGTTGGGGAACAAAGACTGTAGTCTTATCTCCTTTCCAGTCATGTATTTATCTATTGAGGAAGGTTATTACCATCTGTTGATCAGCTTCTATTGCCTGTGATCTATAGGATACATCTCACAGAACTTGTAGGCTTTGTTTTTAATGCATTAAATGTAAATTGTAGGATTCAAACATGTTTTCAAACAATTCCTGTGAAGTGTCTATTTTTCAGAGTCATAGTTTTACTTTACAAACGTGAGAAATCAAGTGATTGCATACAGAAATTTAAAATGCAAACATGTGGGATAGAGGTTAATTTTGAAAAACAAATTAACAAACTTGAAATGCATTAATATTAACCTTATGTTGACATGGTAAAGTAAGAAATGAAGCTGCCACACTGAAATTCTTCTAGTTAGTAAATAACACTCTTCTGGCTTAATTCCATTAAAGTAATCCTTGAAAATAACCTCATATTTTACGGGAACTGATCTTAAAAACAACTAGGATAGCTGGTTGATGGTAGTACATTCAAGGCCAGCCTGGTCTGCACAGCTATTTCTAGGTCAGCCAGGGATGCTACACAGAGGAACATTGTATCCAAAAAACAAAAAAGAATAAAGGAAAGAAAAGAAAAGAGAAGAAAAGAAAAAAGAAAGCCAAGAGAGTGTTAGGTATTTAAAGCTCAGTTGTTAGGATGTATTTGTATTTTTTTCTTTTTTTCTGTATTTCTTTATTAATAGTAGTATATATTTTTCATTATTGAAAACAGTTCTTAAATTCAAGTATATTTTAATCATATTTCCCATCCCATGAGGCCCTCCAGGTCCCAGAAATCCTACCACCCCCTTCCTGCCCACCCAACTTTAAGTTCATTTTAAAAAATACAACAACAAAAGCCAGGCAATGGTGACACAGGCCTTTAATCTCAACATGTGGGAGGGAGAGGCAGGTGGATATCTGTGAGTTCAAGGCCAGTCTAGTCTACAGCGTGAAATCCAGGACAGTCTCCAAACCTACAGAGAAACCTTGTCTTGAAAAAAAAAATAACACAAATACCACAAAACAAAAAAAAAAAAACAAAAAACAAACAAAAAAACATACCCAGAAAGAAAAACAAACAAAACCACCACCAAAATTAACTGAATAAACACATAAACACACACACACACACACACACACACACACACACAGAGAGAGAGAGAGAGAGAGAGAGAGAGAGAGAGAGAGGTGTTCAATTATATGTTGGTCAACTACACCTGAACATGAGAACTGTCTTGCAGTGGTTGATGTAAATGGATGTCTCTCTTCCCCCATAACAGTTCCTGAATACTGAATAAGTATTCAGAGGCTTAATGTTAATTATAGCTTTTTGGCCAATGGCTCAGGCATATTACTGACTAGCTCTTACAATCAAATTAACCCACTTTTACTAATCTTTGTATCACCCTGTGGCTGTGGCTTATTGTAATTTTCCGGCATCCTACACCTTTGGGCAAAATCTGAGAGGTGGGTATTTGCTAGCAAATAGCAGAGGGAGTTGGTCTTATGGTACTTATTAATAATGAGCCATGTAGCAAAATGTAGGGTAATATAAACAGTTTAATTTAAGTTTCAAGAGCTAGTTGGGAAGAGCCTAAGCTAAGGTCAAGCTTTTATATTTAATAAGAAATCCCATATAATTTTTTGGATGCTGGCATTCTATTCTAAAGAAAGTCTGACTACATTTAATGAGTTGTAGAAGCATTGTCTGAAACACGGGGGCCTAACAATTTCTGGAGAGCAATCTATCATCTTTGGAATCAGCTTGGGTTATTGGGGATTTCTGTGGAGTCCTTAACCAACAATGCAATTAAGTTGCAAGAGCAAGGTAAACTGGAAAGGATGGAGTAACTCCATCTTCAGAAAAAGCCACCCTGAGAAATTCCCTGCATGCCACAAGGCTGATTCAGCTGCAGCCAAGGAACCATAAAAAATTACAAGGAGAACCAAACTGTGCCCACCCCTGACAGAGTGACCCCATCTGGGTGATCAGGCAATGACTAACTTTGATAAATAAGATCTTCTTGTCACAACTGTCCTTGTGAGCAACCTTTAGTAACAATTTTGAAGTTCCCCTAGTCTTCACATCAATGAATCCAAAGGTCACCTTCTCTTACTCATTCCTGAACATCCAATGCATGTACCACACTGCTTGTGGGTTTTTTTCTTTAAATACCCTTACAGATGAGGTCACGAATCCTTTTCCTGCAGCTGCTGTGCCAGTTTTCTGGATAGGGTCCCTGCGGAGGCTTGTAACATTAAACCTTATGCTTTTGCATCAGTGAGTTGGCTCCTTGGTGGTCTTTTTTGGGGTCTCATGAACTTGGCATAGCAAGGTGTGACTCAGCCCTGATATACTGGAAGCTTCATTTGGTGACAAGAGACAGATAGTTAAGACTTTCCTCCCCCATTATTTGGTGACTTCATTTAGTTCATTTTATATATACATATATTTGTATTATACTGTATGAAGTACCCAGACTATCCCTCAAATGTCTTTTAACTTTCACTGTTTCTCCTTTTGTTCCCTCCCACAACTCCCTTATCTCCTCTTCCTCCCATTTGATCCTCCCATTCTAGCCACCCCTATCTATCCATAACTGTGTATTCTATTTCATAAAGCTAATTAGATCTGTTTGTTCCTTCTACTTCCTTACTCTGTACCTACCCCTCTGTGATTCTATTGATTATAGCTTGGTTTTATTGCCTTTCTAGATAATATCAACATATAAGCAAATACTTATCATGTTGATCTTTTTGATTATGGGATACCTCACTCAAGACGATGTTTTTCTTTCTTTTTTAAAAAATTATTTAAATTAGAAACAATCTTATTTTACATTTCAATCCCAGTTCCCTCTCCCTCCCATCCTCCACAAAATCCACACCTCCAGAGTAGCTAGGAAACAAGGAACACCATAAGGGAGACATGCATGTTTCCCCAGTGAAGCAGAAAGGGACAAGAGCCCATGAACAAATTGGGAGCATAAGGGAAAGGGTGAGGGAGTTAAGAGAAAGAGGAGGGGAGAAGAGGAGGGGGAGGAGAACAGGAGAGACAGGAAGATTGAATAGAGAGAGGAATAGAGGAGAGCAAGAAAGAAACAGATCAATAGAGGGAGCCACTATAGGTTTAAAGAGAAATCTGGCCCTAGGGAATTGTATAGAGATCCACAAGGATGATCCCAACTAGGAACCTAAGCAATAGTGGAGAGACTACCTTAAATGCCCTGCCCCTATAATGAAAATGATGACTACCTTAAATGCCATCCTGGAGCCTCCACCCAGTAGCTGATGGAAGAAGAAGCAGAGATTCACAGCTAAATACTGAGACAAACTCTTGGAATCCAGCTTCAGAGAGGGAGGAGTGAACAAAGGGGTCAAGACTATACTGGGAAAACCCACAGAAACAGCTGACCTGAGAAAGTGGGAACTCAGAGACCCCAGTCTGACAGCTGGGGAACCAACAGAGGATCAAACCAGACCCCCTGAATGTGAGTGTCAGCTAGGAGCACTGGGCAGCCTATGGGGGCTCTGGCAATGGAATGAGGATGTATCCCTAATGCATGAACAGACTTCAGGACCCCATCCCCCATGGAGAGATACTCTCTTAGCCTAGATACACATGGGAGCGCCTAGACCCTGCCCCAAATGACTTGACAGATTTTGATGATCTCTCCTGAAAGGCCTCACCACCTGCTGGGGAGTGGATGGGGTATGGGATGGAGGTTCTGGGGACTATGAGAGGATGGGAGGAAGAAAATGATTTTTCTAGTTCTATCAATTTGTCTCCAAATTTTATGATGCCATAACCTTAACAGCTCGGCGATACTACACAGTGTAAATGTACTAGGTATTCTTTATATGTTCTTCTGCTGAGGGACATTCAGGTTGTTTCCAATATCTGGCTATTATGAACATGGCTCAGCAAGTGTCTCTGTGGTAGGATGAAGGAATTTTTGATATATGACCAAGTGTAATATAGCTGAACCTTGAGATAGATTGATTAGGCATCACACTAATTTTCATAGTGGTTTTAAGTTTTAACTCCTACCAGCAATGCATGAGTGTTCTTCTTAGTCCACACACTCACAAGTATCAGCTGTCAATTGTTTTGCTGACAAAATATTAGCTATTTTGACAGGTATAAAATACTTCATGAAATCATGAAGTAGTTTAAATTTGCATGAACCTGCTAGCTAATGTTTAACATTTCTGCATTTTTCAGCCATTTGTGTTTCCTCTATCAAGAGGAAACCATTTAGATGTGTATCCCATTTTTTATTTATTCTTCTCTGATATATTGCATCAAGACCTTTGTTTTCCCTCCCTCAACTCCTCCCAGACCCTCCTACCCACCTCACCTCTCCCCCAAATGTATTCCTTTTTACAATTTCCTTCAGAAAAGAGCAGGCCTCCTAGGGATGTCAACCAAACATGGCATACTAAGATACAATAAGACTAAGCATGTATCCTCATATCAAGGCTGGACAAGGCAACCCAGAAGGAAGGGAAGTGTACCAAGAGCAGATGAAGGAGTCAGATACACCTCCAGTCAAACTGTTACTGTTTGGAATACCACAAGAATACCAAACTATACAACCATACCACAAATATTTGTAGCTCAGTTTCTTTGAGCCCCTATGAGTCCTTCTTAGTTGATTCTGTGTTCTGTGTTCTTGTGATATCGTTGACCACTCTGGCTCTTGCAGTCCTTCTTTCCCCCCTCTTCCAAAGGGATTCACAGAGCTCTGCCTAATATTTGGTTGTTGTTCCTGTATATACTCCTATCATTTGCTGGATAATGCATCTCTTATGAAAAACTCTGTTAGGGTAGTCTACATGTATAGCAGAATATCAGTAGGAATCATTTAAATGACATTTATGACATTGCATTTTTTGCCACTCAGGTTTTCTTGTATTCTAGGTCTCTGGGGGTGTCCAGAGTTTGATTCCTGGAATTGTAGGGGTGGATTCACTTTCAAGGCATGGGTCTCAGGTTGGCTCAGTCATTGGTTGACTGCTCCCACACGTTTGTGCCACTTTCACCTCAGCACAAATTGCAGGAAGGGCAAACTGTAGGTAAAAGTTTTTGTGGCTGGATTGGATTTCCAATACTACCACTGGAAGCCTGCCTGGTTTAGAACATGGCCAGTTCAGCACCTGTATCTCCAATCACCCTCATACATGCCAAGGGGTTTCTATTGCACAAGTTTCCACATTGCCACCTAAATGCTCCCAATTCCAGTAGTCTTCCAACCACCTTTTCCCTCCATTTCTTCCCCCACCAGATTCATGCTGTTCCCATCCCCATCTGCAAAATCTATTATGTTTACCATTCTCAGGAAGAACCCTGTGTCCACCCTTGAACTCTCTTTGAGACTAGCCTCTCTGAGACTGTGGATTGTAACATGGTTAATTTTAATTACAGCTAATATCCACTTATAAGTGAATACACATCATGTTTGTCTTTCTGGATCTGGATTGCCTTGCTCAGGATGATTTTTTTTCTAGGTCCATCCATTTGCCTGCAAATTTCATGATGTCATTGTTTTTAGCAGATGAGTAATAAATACTCCATTGTGTAAGTATACCATATTTACTTTATCCAATCTTCAGTTGAGGGACATCTAAGTTGTTTCTAGTTTCTGGCTAGTATGAATAAAGCTGGTATGAACATCGTTGAACAAGTGTCTGAGTGGTAGGATAAACTGTCCTTTGGGTATATACCCAGGAGTTGTAAAGCTATGTCTTGACTTAGATAGAATTCCAGTTTTCTGGGGAACCACCATATTGATTTCCAAAATTGGCTGTAAAAGTTTGCATTCCCACCGTAATTGAGGAGTATGTTCCCCTTTCAACATCCACCTCAGTGTGAACTGTCATTTGTTTTTGTTTTTGTTTTTTTTTTTCTCGAGACAGGGTTTCTCTGTGTAGCTTTGGAGCCTATCCTGGCATTCACTCTAGAGACCAGCCTGGCCTTGAACTCATGGAGATCTGCCTGCTTCTGCCTTCTGAGTTCTGGGATTAAAGGCATGCACCACCAATGCCCGGCTGAACTGTCATTTTTTAATCTTACCCATTCTGACAGGTGTCATATGGAATCTCAAAGTTATTTTGATTTGAATTTCCCTGGTGTGTAAGGATATTCAATACTTTTTAGTGTCTCTCAGTCATTTGATATTCCTTTGTTGAGACTTCTGTTTAAATTTGTACGGTCTAGTTTTTTGAATTCCTTATATATTTTGGATATTATCCCTAGGCCAGATATGCAGTGCTGAATATATTTTCCCATTCTGTAGGCTTCTGCTTTGTCTTTTTGATGGGGTCCATTACTTGACAGAAGCTTTCGGTTTCATGGGTCCCATTTATTAATTGTCTGTCTTAGTGCCTGCACTATTGGTGGTGTGCTCAGGAAGTTGTCTCCAGTACCAATTCATTCAAGGCTATTTCCTACTTTCTCTTCTATCTCTTTCACTGTATCTGGTTTATGTTGAGGTGTTCAATCCACATGGACTTGGGTTTTTTGAGTGGTAATAAAAATGGGTCTATTTGTATTATATTTGCAGACATCCAGTTGTACTAGCACCATTTGTTGAAGATTCTATTTGTTTTTCCATTGTATTTTTCTGGCTTCTTTATCAAAAGTTAGGTGTCTATAATTGTGTGCATTTGCATCTGTATCTTAGAGATTCTTTTCCATTGATCAACCAATTTTTATGCCAATACCATGCAGTTTTTATTACTGTTGCACTGTAGTGCAGCTTGAAATCAGGGATGCTGATGCCTCCTGAATTTTCTTTATTGTTTAGGATTGTTTTAGCTATCCTGTGTTTTTTTCATATGAAGTTGAGTATTTTTTTCAATATTTGTAAAGAATTGGGATGAAATTTTGATAGAGATAATATTGAATCTGTACATTATTTTTGATATGAAGGGCATTTGAGGTTATATGATTTCTTGAGTTCTTTATACATTTGGGATATCAGTCCTGTATTGGATGTGTAGCATCTAAAAACCTTTGGCTTCCACTTCATTTAAATGACAGTGTTCTTTCCCATGTTATGGCATCTCAATTTTTGTGTTCAAATTTATTGATATTGGTGCCTCTGCAGTTTTCTATCTTGAAAGTCTTCTCCGGTGCCAATAAGTTAAAGGATACTCACCTATTTCTCTTCTGTCCTGTTCAATGAATCTTGTTTGATATTGAGGTGTTTGATCAATTTGGAATTAATTTTATGCAGGATGATAAGTATAGATTTATTTGAATTCCTTTTCATGCAGCCATCCAGTTTGATCTGCTACATTACTTGGAGATGGCAACTTTTTTATAGTGTGCATTTCTTATCTATTTATCAAAAACCAGACATGCATAGGGGTTTCCTGGTGAAAATTTTCAAGTCAATTATGTATACTCTCATATTACCTATAAATAGAGATACTTTTCAATTCTTTCTTTCCAATTTTTATCAATTTGTTATCATTCTGTTGTCTCAATGCTATAGATAAGTCTCCAAGTAGTACATACAAAAGGTATGGAGAGAGTAGACTTGTATCATCTCCCTGATTCTATTATAGTTGCTTTATTTCTCTGCATTTAAATTGATTTCAGCCATGAGTTTTCTGTAAGCTGTCCTCATTATATTGAGGTAGGAGCCTTGAATCCCTAATTTCTCCAGGACTTTTGTCATGAAGGAGTGTTGACTCTTGTCAAATACCTTTTCTTTATTTAATGAGGAGATTGTGTGTGTTTTTTAGCTTTCAGTTTGATTATATGATGTATTATATTTATCTATTTACATATGTTGGTCTATCTTTGTATCTCTGGAATTATACTACTTGATCATGGTGGATGATCATTTTGATATGTTCTTTGGTTCACTTTTCAAGTATTTTATGAATAATTTTCTTCATAGGGAAATTGTTCTATAATTCTCTATTTGTTGGGTCTTTATCTAGTTTGTGTATCAGTGTGAAAGAGGCTGAGTAAAAATATTACTTCTATTTCTATTTGGTGGAGTAATTTGAGAAGTACTGGCATTAACTTTACTTTGAAAGTCTTGCAGAATTCCATGCCTGGGCTGTCTTTGGTTGGAAGATTTTAATGACTACTACATACTATGGGTTATAGGTTTGTTTAAGTTGCTTGTCTCATCTTAATTTAACTTTGGTAGTTGGGTGCATTGTTAAAATTATTTATTTCTTTTTTAGATTTACACATTTGGGGATATACATGTTTTTCCAGTATGTCCTTATGATTCTCTGGATTTTATGACTGTCTGTTGCCAATTTTGATCCTAATTTTGTTAATTCGGATATTCTGTCTCTCTATTTTTAGTTAATTTTGAAAAGAGCTTGTGAATCTTATTGATTTTCTCACAGAATCAGCTGTTATTATCTGTGCTTCTTTGTTTGCTTTTTCATTTTTATTAATTTCAAACTTGAGTCTGATTAATTTTTTTTACATCTACTTGATTAAGTTTACTTCTTATTGTTTTAGAGCTTTCAGGTGTACTGTTAAGTGGCTAGTGCAAGATCTCTCCATGTTTTTTAATACAGGCATTTAGTGCTGTTATCTTATCTCTTAGATGAGGTATCATTATGTTCCACAAACTGGTATATGTGACATATTCATTTTCATTCAATTCTAGAAAGTCTTTAGTTTCTTTCTTGACAATTTATTGAATTCAGTAGAGAGTTGCTCTATTTTCATGAGTTTGTAAGCTTTCTGTTATAGATATACATCTTTAATTCATTGTAGTCAGAAAGCATGAAGGATATTAGTTGATTTTATTGTGTCTGTGGAGACTAATTTTGTGTTTTAGTATTAGGTCAGTTTTGGAGAAAGTTACATGAGATACTGAGAAAAAGTTATATTCCTTTCAGTATGGGTAAAATATTCTGTAAACATGTTAGGACATTTTGATTTATATATTTCTGTTCCTTTCTTATTTATATTAGAAAAAAGCTTCATTTACAGGTCAATCCCAGTTCCCTCACCCTCCTCTCCTCCCCTGCCCCCACCAACCCTCTATCCCATCCCTTTACTGCTCCCTTGGAGGGTGAGGACTTACATGGGGGAATCTTCAAAGTCTGTCATATAATTTGGAGCAGAACCTAGACCCTCTCCCGTGTGTCTAGGCTGAAAGAGTATCCCTCTATGTGGAATGGGTTCTCAAAGTCCACTCATATACTAGGGATAAAAACTGATCCAATGCCAGAGGGCCCATAGACTAACCAGACCTCCAAACTGACATCCTCGTTCAGGGGGTCTGGAGCAGTACTATACTGATTTCCCAGCTATCAGTCTGGGGTCTATGAGCAACCCCTTGTTCAGGTGAGATGTTTCTGTGGGTTTCTTCAGCCTGTTATTGACTCCTTTGCTCATCATTCCTCCCTCTCTGCAACTGGGTTCCAGTGTTCAGCTCAGTGTTTAACTGTGGATGTCTGCTTCTGTTTCAATCAGCTTCTGGGTGAAGGCTCTTTGATGGCATATAACGTAGTCATCAATCTCGTTATCAGAGTAGGGCTTTTAAGGTAGCCTCTATACTATTGCTTATATTGTTAGTTGGGGTCAACATTTTAGATCTTTGGACATTTCCCTAGTGCCAGATTTCTCTTTAAAGCTATAATGGCTCCCTCTATTATAATATCTCTTTTCTTACTCTCCTCTATTCTTCCCCTGACTCAATCTTCCTGCTCTCTCGAGTCTTCCTCTTGCCTCTTCTCCTCTTCTCTTTCTTCTAACTCCTTCTCCCCTCCCCCAGTGCTCCCAATTAGCTCAGGAGAACTTGTCCCTTTACCCTTCTTTGGGGGACCATGTATGGTTCTCTTAGGGTTGTTCTTGTTTCCTAGCTTCTCTGGCAGTGTGGATTGTAGGCTGGTAATCCATTGCTCTTGGTCTAAAATCCATACATGAATGAGTACACATCATTTTTGTCTTTTTGTGACTGGGTTACCTCACTCAGGATGATTTCTTCTAGTTCCATCCATTTCTAGTGTATTTCAAGATTCCGAGTTTTTTTTTTTTTTTTTTTTTTTTTTCCTGCTGAGTACTTCTCCATTGAGTAAATGTGCCACATTTTCTCCATCCATTCTTCAGCTGAGGGGCATCTAGGTTGCTTCCAGATTCTGGCTGTTACAAATAATGTTGCTGTGAACATGGTTGAACAGACATCATTGTTGTATGAATGTGCTTTTTGGGGGTATATGCCTAAGAGTGGATAAAGTGGGAAATTACCAATACGGAGTCAGGTAGAAATATAAGGGTATTTAATAGGGAAAAGCCTTACTTACAGAGCAACCTAGCCAGCCGGCATGGTAGCGGTCTGTATAGCAAGCAGCAAAATGAAACCGAAACAGCAAATGCAGTCACACTACGTCACTCTGACCACGCCCTCACAAGCGTGGTCAGGCACACCTGTAGCCAGCACCTAAGTAGGTGTGGCTACAGCTTCCCCTACAAGTGGAATTTCTGGATCTTTTGATAGACTGATTCCCATTTTCCTGATGAATCGCCATACTGATTTCCAAAGTGACTGTATGAGCTGGCACTCCCACCAGCAGTGGAAGAGTGTTCCCCTTTTTCTACATCTTCTCCAGTATATACTTTAATTGGTGTTTTTGATTTTAGCCATTCTGATAGGAGTAAAATGATATCTAAGTGTTGTTTTGATTTGCATTTCCCTGATGGCTAAGCATGTTGAGTACTTTCTTATGTGTCTTTCAGCCATTTTAGATTCCTCTATTGAGAATTCTCTATTTAGTTCTGTACCCCACTTTTTAATTGGATTAGTTGGTATTTTGTTAACTAGCTCCTTGAGTTCTTTTGTATTCTGTCAGATGTGGAGTTGGTGGATATCTTTTCCCATTCCATGGGCTATTGTTTTGTGTACTTGACTGTGTCCTTTGCCTTTCAAAATCTTCTCAGTCTCAGGAGGTCCCATTTTGATTTATAATGCCTGTTTTTTTTCCATATTCCAGCTTCAGCATTTCTATGTTTAATTTTAATTTGTATGACCTGTTAGATAATGATATCCCCCACTCTCAGTGTATGGTGTCACTGTGTGATTGAAGATATAATAGTGTTTCTTTTATAAACTTGGGTGCCCTTACTTACCTTTGGGGCATAGATGTTAAGAATTGAAATGTCATCTTGGTGGAGTTTTGTTTTTTCATGAGTATATGGCGTCCTCCACCATGTCTTTTGATTAATTTCAGTTTGAAATCTATTATGTTACATATTAAAATGCTGATGCCAGAACCCAAGGATAACTATTGAAATGTCATCTTGGTGGATATTTCCTTTGATGAAATTGTAGTACCCTTTTCTTTACTAATGAGTTCAGGTTTGATGTAAATTTTAATGTACATTAAATTCGCTTCATCAGCATGCTACTTTGGTCAATTTGCTTGGAATATCTTTTCATACTCTTTAATCCTAGATTATTTCTATCTTTGATATTGAGGTGTGTTTCTTGTATTTAACAGAAGGATGTGTCCTGTTTTAGAATTTATTCTGTTAGTATTTTTTTCATTGGTGTTGAGAAATATCCAGGACCACTGATTGTTGATTCCTGTTATTTTGTTGTTATTTTCTGGTTTGGGTTTATTTTTTCCCTGTATTTTCCTGGGTGTACTTACCATCTTTAGGTTGGAGTTTACCTTCTATCATCTTCTACAGGAATGGATTTATAGATATATATTCTTTAAATTTGATGTTATCATGGAAAGCTTTGTTTTACACATCTATAGTGACTGAAATTTTTGTTGGGTATAATAGTCTGGGATGTTGTCTGGGCTATCTCAGAGTTTGCAGCACATCTGTCCCAGCACTACTGGTTTTTGGCATCTCCACTGAAAACCTGGGTACAATTCTTATAGGTCTGCATTTACATATATTACTTGGGTTTTTCTCCTTGTAGCTTTTAAAGGTGACTTTGTCTTCTTTACTTTAGAGTTTTGACTATTTTGTGTTGAGGGGAATTTCTCCTCTGGTCCAGTCTATTTGGTCTGCTGTATGCTTCTTATACATTATAGGCATCATCTTCCTTAGGTTAAGGACATTTTCTTCTATGATATATTCTGAGGCTTTCAACTGGACTTCTTCTTCATTGTATTTTCCTATTATTTATAGATTTGTTTTATTCCAAATTGTCCCAGATTTCCTGAATGATTTCTGTCATTATTAACTTCTATTATTAGTCTTTATTACTTTATTATGATGGATGAAAGACAATTTAAACATTTTACATGTCAAATCAGTAGTAGTTGAATGGACAAGTTTATTTAAGATGTATTTAAATAAGGTATTTATTTAACTAAAATGGTAATTTTACTGAAAATTATCAGCCCCAAGACTACAAAGGTTTTGTATTAAACAAACCAACTTATTCTTTGTCATTTTCTTTGCTTTGTGGTAAAAAAGACTAAACTTGAAATATTTGAATACTTCATTATCTTATTTATTCTCTCATATATTATACCCTGAGTGAAGTTTATTGTCCCTCATCTCCTCTCATTTCAGTCTCTCCTAAGCACTTCTCCTTTCCCAAAATCCACTCCTCCATTTCCCTTCCAAAAAGAGTAGACCTCCCAGAGATATCAAGCAAACATGATATATCTGTTTTATGATTTACAATTGGTCTTAATAAAATCCCTGAATCAGATATAGGAATAAATTCTGAAAAATCAGAGAAGCAAAACAGCCAGCAACTAGTTCTTACCTCTACTGAATCCTCAGACAACATGGGTATCTTATCTAGGAATCAATTCCCAGGCTGAATGCCATCTCTATGAAACCTCAGATTGAATGCTATGAGGTCCTTTCTCCTCCTGCTTTATATTCCTCTCTCTGCCCAGCCATATCACTCCTGTAGCCTAGAGTGTACTTGAATTCATCAAGATCTGTCTGTCCCTGTTTCCAAAATGTTGGGATTAAAGGTGTGTGCCACAAGACTACCTGGTCTCTATGGCTGACTAGTCCATCTAGCTCTGCCCTCTGATCTTCAGGCAAGCTTTATTTGTTATAGCACATTAAAATATCACCATACATATCAAGAGTAGGTGATTGCATACATGCAATAAGAGAAGGTACCTCCCTTCATATTAAGGCTGGATGAGGAAACCCAGTAGGAAGAAAGGGGTCCTAAACACGGCAATAGAGTCAGAGACAGTCCCAATCCCACCATTAGTAGTCCCACACTGCAAGAACATATGTGCAGAGCATATAGGTCAGTTCCATTCAGGCTCCATGATCATTGGTTCAATTTCCTTATAAGCCCAGGGTAGTAGATTCTGTGAGTTTTTTTTTTTTGTTTTTGTTTTGTTTTTGTTTTTGTTTTTGTTTTGTTTTTTGTGTGTGTGTGTGTGATTTCCTGGATCCCCTGTGCCAGTAATTTTTTGTATTTAACATTTTTGGCTGATATATCCATTTGTTTCATCCTGTTTCCAATGTTGATACCCTCTATTTCATCTCCCATATTGTGGTGAAGTTTGCCTCCTCGGTAGTTCCTGTCCAAGTTCCTTTAGTTTTCACTTTAAGATTTCCATCAGTTTTGGCTTTCTTTGTTAATTATCTTTCCACTTTCAGGTCTTTAATGGTTTTATTCGTTTCTTTCTACTCTTCTTTTGTTTTGTTTTGTCTTCACCGATTTCTTTAAGAGATTTTTGTTTGTTTCCTCTGTAAGAATCTCTATCACATGCATAAATGCTATTTTATGGTCTTTTACTTGTGTTTCAATTATCTTGAAATATTTAGTGCCTGCAGTTGCTGGGCTCTAGTGGAGACATACTGTCCTGGCTGTTATTGATTGTATTTTTAAGTTGAAGTCTAAGTATCTGGGATTTGTAAGATTGTAATTCTAGGGGCTGGTGTCTGTACTTGTCTTTGTTGAGTGGATGTTTTGTTACTTAGTTTCTGTTTTCCCTCTTGTTACTAGGAAGTTATGGTGGTTGTGTGTTCCTTGAAGCAAAAACTTCTGTGATCCTGATAGTTGTGGTCACTCAGGGGTCCATGTAAAATGTGTTTCTGGGTATCAGGACCTGAGACTTAGGAATGTGAGGGACTGGGCTCGGAGGGGCTTTTTTACTACCAAAGAAAGCAGGGTATTTCCTCAGCATCTGCTTAGTTAGTTCCCCCAACCCAGAATGGGGACAGAGAATGAGAAGAGGCTGTAGCAGAAGTACTACTACTGAGCTGGGGATGAGACACTAAGGAACAAAGGGAGGAGTGAAGGCCTGAAATTAGCTTACTTACTTCCCTGCTCAAAGTGGCCTAGGAGTTGAAGGCTGGAAAAAAAATGAGTAGGGAGACATTTGGAAGGGAAGATCAATATAATCCACTGGAAATGGGTACAGGACAGGAAAGGAGGCTGAAGCAGGTGTTTTCTTGCAGAAGATCCAAGAATGACAAGCATCCAGGTTGCCAATGTTGAATTACCTGGAAAGAAATGGTCTCTTTTGTATAGTTTCTAATCTTACCCATAAGGACTCAGTTGGGATATGGTCATTTTCCACATATGACCACTCATTATGACGACATGAGATTACTAAGTAATTTCTTGAAGTATATACAGACGTCTTCTATATGTAAAACTCCACAGGAAATATCATTATATTTACTTTGAGAGGAAATACTTATCCAGAAATTGAAATTGGTCTTCTGCTTATCAGGACTGCAGCCTGCAATGACAGCCTTTCTGGAAGAATTTCTTCCTTTTCTCTTTTTCCTGATGTGTATCTGTGATGTTGGAAATTAGGAGATGATGACTTTAAATTAAGCATCTCTTATTCCTAACTTCTAGGAGCATACTTTTTAAGGTATAGTATTGAATATGAAAAGAATGAAGAATTTTCTTCTGATAGTAGTTGCAGAATGAGGAATGATGTGGATGTACTAAGCAAAATTAGTGTAAAAATAATAGGGACAGTTGGCAGTTTCCAGTGTTCACACTGAGTGTTAAAGCAGCTGACTAATATGTAGAAATAAAACACAATTTTTATATATTAATGGACACTTACCCTATGCATAATGTTATTTATATGACCAAGCTCAATCAAGTCTTATGACCTAGGTACAATCATGATCTACATTTATGGATGAAGAAATGAAAGCAGTAAAACTTAACAAAAACTAGTAAAATATTTACTAAAAGTAAGTTAGTCATATGTAGTTAGTGGCTTATGCAGGCTTTTAATTCAGGCTGACTGACTTTTATTAGTAATATAAGGACATTTTAAGTACTGTTTAAAATATTACTGAGTAACAATTATCCCCAAGAGTGTATGCATCTTTAGCTAATTCAATTCCTGGTGAGTGGTAATTTTATTTAGCTTAAAGGAAATATATGTTCAAACATTTCAATTTAAAATGATTGTGCTTCCCTGTTGCTTAAATCATAAAAAGATTATAGGACCTTGCAAGTCACTGGGCTGCAGTTCAGCAGCTCAAAGTCCTCTGGAGAATCTTAAAGCTGAAGCAAAGAACATCCATAAGAAAATAGTTCTAGCTGCATAAGCAGCAGCCATGTGCCTCTGTGTCTCTCTTTGCATGCATGTCATTCTGAAAATAGGAAAATCATATTCTGGACATTTCTTAGGAGCTTAAAACAAGCATCTCCCTGGACATCCTTCAGACTTGCAGTTTCTACTAACTGCTGTCTTACCTCAAGTTGTCAAAGTATCAAAACATTAAACACTGGATAGCTTAAAAATAGCAGTGTTTTGGTCATAGGAAGGAGAAATGAAAAACAATAAACATGGAGGGAAATAAATGGAGAGGAAGGAGTGACAGATAGCACTAGAAATGTTTGAAAGAGCATTGGGGAATCAAATTATTTTATATTTTCCTACAATTACCTATAACTCATAGTAGCATATGTGTACCACACACAAACTCTCTCTCTCTCTCTCTCTCTCTCTCTCTCTCTCTCTCTCTCTCTCTCTCACACACACACACACACACACACACACACACACACACAAACACACACACAAAATGGGATAATGCTAATTTGGCTGACAATACTCCCAACAAAGATAACAGTCTATCACAACCCAGTATATGGCATGAGAAACCCCATTTCCAGTTCTTGGTCATCAGATTACACCAGAGTCCCCCAACATAAATAGAATAAATCTAACTCAGGTTGCCTCTCAAAAATTGAAGGTAATCATCTATTGATGAAGATACCACACACTCAGGGCACCAGGCCTCCAGCAATTAGAGTTGTATTTGACCCAGATGACTCTTCCCTAAGGTCTGGCTTCATAGCCCTGGAAAGTGCTTGGCAAGCTGCTGAAAGAGGGAAGAAATCAACAGTCCTAACCAGCTGTAATGCCTAAGAACTATAACAATGACCAGTAAGGGAAGATATGTCTAAAGGTGCATTAGTGTCACTCATATTTAAGGGTACAAGGAGGCTGTATAATTGGCTTAATGCCCAATCAACAGGAGGGAAATCATACCTCGTACTTGAAACATATTCAGTTGCAAAGGGCTAGTACAGTCATGAATCTGAAAGGAGAGCTGATAGTACACCAGTATACTTACTAAATGTGTCCTTATACCCACAGGAAGTTGTATCACTCATCCCTCATCAAAAGGCTTCTGTTTGCAATGCATAGAGACACAGAAACTCACAACAAGCCAAAATGCAGAAATCATCTAACAATGAAGTGACCAGACCCAACTTATACAAGTAAAACTGCACAATTGCTGCCCTTAACACTTAGGAAACAGAGAAAGGACACAGGAAGATTGTAAGAGCCAGGGGCCAGGAAGTCAGCTGTGATATTGTGTCTCCTAGAATTACAGAATAGCTATATTCATGATGTTTCATCAGTATGGCTGCCCAAACAAGCCTAAACAATGGCAAGACTAGTAGCCATGCATCTGTGGAAGGGTGAGACCTCTTAGTGCACACACTAAACATATAAGCAACTACAGACTGCTGAGAGAAATAGTCTTTCCCAGGAGTGAGATCCTTAATTGTTTATTCAATAGCAAGTGGCCAGTCCTGAGTATATATACATATCAGCAATAGTAAATTGACTGGAAAAGTTGTTTTTATATATTTATGTACATATATGTGTATGGAAATATGAACAGTAATAATTAAACAAAATAGATCACAGATTTGATAGTGAATGAAAGAAGGACATGAGAGGTGTTTAAGTGAATGGTATGGGTGGATTTGAAGGGATAAAATGGAAGGGAGAAATAAATGATTTAATTGCATTCTGAATGCATGTAAAGGTTTTGGAAAAGCAGAAACTTGTTTTTCACAGTTTCTGCAGGCTGGGGTGTTTATGACCAATTGCTGGCAGGTGACAGAGCCTCTTTGCTTGGTAAGCAGATGGCTGTCATTGCCCTGTATGAACAAGTGAACTCAAGTTCTCTCATGTCCTTAAGGGAGAGTATTTCTGTGGTGTCCTCTTAGGATCACCAGTCTCCCTGTGAGTACCACAATCATGTCACCCATGAGTGTCACTATAATGTTCCCATGAGTATTGAGTATCATAATCATCTCTACCTTGAATACCACAATCATACCCCTCACTGTGAGTACCACAATTGTGTCTGCACATTGAGTATCACAATCATGTCCCATATGACATCAGTTAACACATATAGGAGGATATGACAGATACCACTAGCAAGAGAGTGGCACATACACATTACAGATGTGTGAATATATGTGGATTAGAATGCTCTTGGCTTAGTTATATTGGCTTTAAAAATGCTAGAAGCAATGGAATCTCTGGATCAATAATGCTCCTTGTGACAACATCTTTGTGTCTAAGTACAATTAGCCAATCAAAGGAACCAGGAATCTTTAGATAAGTTGTATGTTATGAGGGTGAGACAAGATGAGCATATAACAGTGATACAAAAATGAAGACACACACACACACACACACACACACAGAGAGAGAGAGGGAGAGAGAGAGAGAGAGAGAGAGGGAGAGAGAGAGAGAGAGAGAGAGAGAGAGAGAGAGAGATGGAGAGACAGAGAGGCAGTCAAAGAGTCAAAGACACAGGAGCCAAACAAAATGAACTTCCAATAACCAGAAATGGAAAATTCAAGCAGTATCAACAAAGAGAACATAATACTGGTAGTAATAAAAGCCATAAAATAGAAGCAGAATTATATTGCTATATCATTAAATGAATACAATTTGAGGGCTTGAAAGATGGACCAGAGTTTAAGTTCACACATTACTTTTACAAAAGACCTGAAGTCAGTTCCCAGAACCTATGTTGGGCACCTTACCACCATCTGTAACTCCAGATCCAGGAAACTGAATGGCTTTTTTCTTGCCTCTCCAGGCCCCAGTGCGCTATCTCTCTCTCTCTCTCTCTCTCTCTCTCTCTCTCTCTCTCTCTCTCTCTCTCTCTCTCTCTCTCTCACACACACACACACACACACACACACACACACAACTAAAAATTAAAGACATTGCCTTAAAAATACAAGTAAGTGACAATGGACAAATAATCTGCAAAAAACTTTTTCTATGTTGAGCAGAAACCCATTTGCCTCCCATTAATTCCCTTCAGTATTTAAACCACACTCTTTCTTTTGCAAATGAGGTGAATTAAACATTTATCTGTATTTTAAAATTTTCCAAATTATCCCTTTCCTTGACTGGGTTAGACAATCAGATGAAACAAAGGATGTGCACTTGCTTTGTAAAAGTATGATTTTATGTATAAGGCAATCTATATATTTCCTAGCAAATACTAATTGTATGAACTTAGAACGAATGTCATTGTTATTTCATTGATCGGGTTGTTGTTAAGGCAAGAAACCCATAATTCATTTTGTAAGGTATTATAATATAATGTATATTTTCAAGTTGTATCAGAGATATGGATATTATTGCTTCTATATTTAGTGTGAGACAATGCATGTCTGTGATCAGTGGAAATATTCTCAAAGAACCAGAGAACTTGTGGTGAGGGTGACCTGACAGTGTCATTGAAAATTTGGAAAGAGCACCTCATTCCACTTGAATAATTCTTTTGCTCTTGCAAGATCCTTACTTCCTCTGATCCCTAACAACAGCAGGCACTAATTCAGTCTCAATTACCAAGGACAAGGCACCAAAACTAAGGACAGCTGTTGTGCCTCTGTGACTGACCAAACGATTCAGATTCTCTACTTCCCAATTCTTTGCCAAGCCCAGCCTTTCCTGAACTTACAAACCAAGATAAATGCTGTGATCTAGGCTGCTGCCATTCTCCCATCTTCTAAATCCTAAGCAACTTACAATCCTTCCACATATAGCCTTGCCTGGTATGCAGTGTCACCTGCTCCAAGTACTGTATATTTTTTGTGCCTTTTCTATGTGTCTTTCTTTGACCTCACTAAAAACAAGCCATTTGTCATGCAATGGATCAATCTAACCTGATTTATTTTCTTATGCATACAAAGTCAAGCACTCTTACAACCATATGGCTCCATGATAAATACATAGATAGATAGATAGATAGATAGATAGATAGATAGATAGATAGATAGATAGATACCCCATTATTCTGTTGTCATTTTCACAATCATATACTCAAGAGATCTTGTTCCTTTCCCCTTCTCTGGGGAAACTTGTATGTTCCTCTTAAGGTCCTTCTTTTTTCTAGATTCTTTGGGGGTATGGATTTTAGGCAGGTTATCCTTTGCTTTATGTCTAATGTCCACTTATGAGTGAGTATATACCATGTTTTATTTTCTGTGTCTGGGTTACCTTATGCAGGATTGTTTCTTCTAGTTCCATTCATTCGCCTGTGAATTTCAAGATGTCATTGTTTTTTATCTCTGAGTAGTACTCCATTGTGTAAACATATCACATTTTCTTTATCCATTTTTCAGTGGAGGGGCATCTAGGTTCTTCCAGTTTCTAGCTATTACAAATACTGCTGCTATGAACATAGTTGAACAAATGTCCTTGTGGTATGAATGTACATCCTTTGGGTATATGCCTAAGAATAGAATTGTTAGATATTGAGGTAGACTGATTCCCATTTTCCCAAGAAACTGCCATACTGATTTCCAAAGCAGCTGTACCTCGTGTATCTAGGCTGAGAGACTACCCCTACAGGTGGAATGGGCTCCCAAAGCCCATTTGTGCACTAGGGCTAAATACAGTTTCATTGCCAGAGACTCCATAGACTGCCCAGGTACCACAACTGACATCCACATTCAGGGGGCCTTACTAAGTCTTATGCTTGCTACCCACCTTCAAGACAGGGGTCCATGAGTTCCTACTTCCTCACGTCAGCTCTTTTTGTGGGTTTCTCCTGCATTGTCTTGACCCCTTTGCTCATCATTACTCCTTTCTCTCTATACTGGATTCCAGGAGTTCAGATCAGTGGTTAGTTATGAATCTCTGCTTTTGCTTACATCAGCTACTGGGTGAAGGCTCTAGGATGGCATTTAAAGTAGTCATCAATTTCATTATAGGTGGAGGGCATTTAAGGTAGCCTTTCCACTGTTGGTCTATTGCTTAGATTCTTAATTGGGGTCATCCTTGTGGATCCCTGGAGATTTCTCTGGTGCCAGATTTCTCTTTAAGCCCATATAGGCTCCCTCTGGGGGATCAGATAGGGGATGTTGTTAGGAGGGGATGGGACGACAGGAGGGAGAGGGAACTGGGCTTGGTAGGTAAAATAACATTGTTTTTAGTTTAAACAAAAATTAAAAAGACTATACCCCTCTATTATATTTGGAAGTAGAGTTTGAAAGCTTCATTTAGAGAGGAATTGCCTTAGGATGAATCATGGCTTATAATTCTTCTGTATTTGGTGTCAGTGGGTTCTGGACTTTATACATTTGAGCAGAAAAAGTTAAGATTTCTGGCATTAATGAATTGAGTGAGCATATTTCTATCTGACATGTCCATGAGTTCTTAGAATCCTTGAAAATTCTGCTTTGCACACACAGTCCTCAGTGTGCTCCTGTTGGGAAGCAGGGCTAAAAGACACCCTTTGTTAGGAGGGTACCACCCTAATTCAGGGATTAATAGCAATTTTGAAAATACTTCTGGCTATGGAATTCATTTCTTGCTATTGTCACCCTCTCTTTATTGACCCAAAAAGGAATGAAATGACAAGTCTTGGTAACAAGCATCTTTCCTCACAGAGACATCTCACAAACCCTGCAACAGATTTTGTATGTAGTCTAAGCTAAAACCATCATTCCTTGGCTTCCCAAGTCCTAGGATTGTAAGTGTGAGTTTCTATATACTAGCAGAATTAAATGTTTTAGCATATGAACTGCTAGGCCTTACATCAGCATTACTTTATAACCAGAGTCAACTGAATATATCTAGTTTGCTTTTCGTCATGATAGTTGTAGCTCATAGTTTTCATATGAACCAACATGTGGAATGCATATACTTGTGTCTTACTTCCACAACAGAACAAGTGAATTTGACCATATTTTTTTTTCCTATATCAGTGGCTTTTCTATATTATTGAATATTATCTTTCACCATGTGGATATGCCATAGTTTTGCACACAGTTATAAACTAACTCATTCAATACGATTTCCAAATGAAACAGTGATTATAAGTAGAAATCCATAAAGACTGAGCATACTATTTGTTTAAGTGCAATTAATTTGAGGTAAATATAAAGAAGAAAAGTGATTAGGGATGGTAAATTGGCACTGGAAATAAAGGAAGAAACTAGCAAGCCTAAATACTTGAGTTTAATCCCCTGGACCCACACAGCAGAAGTCAACTAGTTACTCCAAGTTTTTCTCCAACTTTAGATATACAATATACACTGTATGTGTACACACACACACACACACACACACACACACACACACACACACACACACACTAATTTACTACAAAAACAAACCTCATTAGTTCATAAGGTGGTTATTTGTTAAACTGTTTAATGAAATGCTGATATAAATCATTGTGACATGGTCTTATCCGCACAATGATATATGGGAATGTACATTGATGGCTATAACTATATTTTTCCATTTAAGCAGCCTAATAGATGGATGATGGCATTAAAATGTAACTTTAATTTGTATTTAATTATGACTAATTATGTTGAGCATATTTCCATAAGCTTATTAACAATCCATTTGTCTACTTTAGTAGAGTATTTGTTCACATCTTTATTTACTTAGTACTGGGTTATTTATCTTCTTTTTGAGTTATGATTGTATAGCTTATGTTTTTAAATACAATTTTACAATTTATTTTGATAATTTCATGAGTCTTTTATTTATGTCATTTTCTTCTTTTCTCTATTTTCAATTTAAATTAGAAACAAGATTGTTTAACATGTCAATCCCAGTTCCTTTGCCCTCCCCTCCTCCCTTGCAACCCAAATAACACCCTACCTAACCTGTACCCTTTCTGCTCCCCAGGGAGGGAGAGGCCTTCCATAGGGGGTCTTCAGAGACTGTCATATCCTTTGGGATAGGGCCTAGGCCCACCCCCGTGTGTCTAGGCACAGGGAGTATTCCTTTATGTGGAATGGGCTCCCAAAGTCCATTCCTGTGCTAGGGATAAGTATTGATCTACTACAAGGGGCCCCATAGATTTCCGAGGCCTCTTCACTGACATCCATGTTCATGAGGTCTAGATCAGTCCCATGCTGGTTTCCCAGCTATCAGTCTGAGGACCAAGAGCTCCCCCTCATTCAGGTCAGCTGTTTCTGTTGGTTTCATCAGCCTGGTGTTTACCCCTTTGCTCATCAGTCCTCCTTCTCTGCAACTGGATTCCAGTTCAGTTCAGTGTTTAGCTGAGGGTGTCTGCTTCTACTTCAACCAGCTGCTGAATGAAGGCTATAGGATGGCATATAAGTTAGTCATCAATCTCATTATCAGGGGAGGGCATTTAAGGTAGCCTCTCCTCTGTTGCTTAGATTGTTAATTGGTGTCATCTTTGTAGATCTCCAGACATGTCTCTAGTGCATGATTCCTCTTTAAACCTATAATAGTTCCATATATTATGGTATCTCTTATCTTCCTCTCCTCTATTTTTTCCCCCAACTCAACCTTCCTGCTTCAGTCTCATATTTATTTCATTTTCATCTCACTTTCTGTCCCCTTCTAACTCTTTCCATATTTCCCCAATTCCTCCCATATTAGTAAACTTTTCTTCTTTAATACTATGTTTCACATGCACACACACACACACACACACACACACACACACACACACACACACAAACACAATTTCTTATTTGTGTATGTGTTTATCACCAAACACTTGATATTAGATAATATATCAGGTGCATCATTTCTGGAGACACAGATTCTACCTCTCTTAATAACCATCAATTTTCTGTAAATTTTCAACCAAGGATGATTTTGTTATGAAGGAGGTATTGTTTAGGCAACAAAATACTTGGTATTTCAAGTGTGAAGCTTTCTTGTCATATACAGAAGTACTATCTTGCAGCAAATGCTATAGTCCTCTAGATATTACAGTCTTTTGCCATCTGTTCCACTGTTCCTTGATCCTTAGGTATAAACATTGGTTACTGGTGTGCCTATAGGGGTTTAGCAACCCAGAGCTGCAATATTCTATGTATTTTGGATAGTTTAGGATTTCTGTAATAGTTTCCAACTGCTGTAGAAGGAAGTTTTATTATGGAGAGGTGAGAACTATACTTGTCTGTGGATATAAGGATACAAATTTAGAATGCAGTTAAGCCAGCACATTCTTACTGGTTTAAGAAAATGGCATTAGTAGGTTCTCTCATAGAGTCTATGATCTCACCAGCCATGTTAGTTGATAGGGTTATAAAACCAGGAAACAGTACTCCCATATTGAGTTAGTCTTAAATTCATTTAGGCAGAATTTGCTTACACCCAATTTGTAAGTTTCATTATAGTACCTCTGATGGCATCTTGCCCAATACATTATTATTTGGGTCACAGGCTTTACAATAGATAGAACTAGTAATTGTTTTTTCTTGTTTTGTGCAGCATCTTCAGACACTGAGTGCCAGTATAAGTGACGAAGAATCTAGGTCAGTTTCTGCTTATTACTCAACTACAATGTTTTAAGTTTGTGGGGTCTTCAGTAACCAATGTACATCAATGTACATTCCCATATATCACTGGTGTCTTTGGCAACCAAGGCAATGGCCATATCCTGTATTACTTTGTGAATTTCCTGGAATACTCTGAGTAAGGACTAAGGGAGGTTTCTTATGACTGCCATTGTGGTTTTTATTGATTAGTTGATGTCTCTTACATGAAGCATTATTTCCAAGTGGCATCATTTCATTTGATTCCTATTTATTTGTCTCTTGTATCTAAACCCAACTTGGGTATATGTCATATATGTATGTTTAAAATATGAAATAATGCTTTTCAGTGGCTTTTTCAAACATTCCTTGTGTTATTTATCCCTATTTCATCACCCTTCCTCCACCACTCTTCCTCTATTTTCCCCTCCTTAATTTGGTTAAAAAGGATTTATTATTCTATTTTGTGGTTACTTCTTTAGTTTATTTGTTTAATTTCATTTTGCATTCCAACCACTGTTCTTCCCCAACTCCTTCTCCTACCTCCCTCTCCTTCCCCGAAGCCTACTCCCCATCTACTCTTCCCACAGGACAAGGGCTCCCATGGGGAGTTGACAATGCTTGGCCCATTAAATTGAGGTAGGATCAAGCCCTTCAACCCTGCATTAAAACTAAGCATGACATCTCATCATTGGGATTAGACTCCAAAAAGCTAGCTGTTACACCAAAAATAGATAGTGGTCCTGCAGTCAGGGGCCCCTCAGATAGACCCAGCTATACAAATGTATTCCACATGCAGAGGGCCTAGTTCAGTCCATGGAGGCTCCCAGTTGTTGGTCTACAGTTCATGAGTTCCTTTGAATTTGAATCGGCTGTCTATGTAGATTTCCCCTTTGTGATTTTTACCTCCCTTGCTCAGGTATTCTCTCATCCTCCTTTTCAACTTGATTCCTGGAGCTCAGTCTGGTGCTTAGTTGTGGATCTCTGCATCTTGTTCTATCAATTACTCGATGAACACTCTATGATGACAGTTAATCTGGAAACAACCTAGATGTCCCTCAATTGAAGAATGAATTTAAAAATGTGGTGCATTTACACAAGGTGGCATTGCCCAGCTGTAAAAAAAAAATGACACCATGAAATTTGTAGGCAAATGAATGGAACTAGAAAATCCATCCTGAGTGAGGTAACCCATTTTCAGAAAGACAAACATGGTATGTACTCACTCATATGTTGTCCCAACCTGCAAGACATCAACCTGAGGCAAGAGAGTCAGGGATAGGGAATGGGGACAAGAGACACAGAAAGAATGACCACAAGACAGGATTCTGATCAAGTGCCAAACTTTACTTTTCTCTCAGGCTAGCTTATATAGTCAGGGTATGGGGAGGGGCCGAATGGGTTGTTTGTGCCCCAGGTGTTGGTATAGGCAGGATATTAGGAAGCCACAAAGAGGATGTTTGGCAGGGTAAAGAGTTAATGACTAAGAGGTCCAGGAAGGGTTGCTTAGGTGACTGAGCCTGTGGATGGAGGACTGGGTTGTTTCTTTTCTTGAGCTGAGGTTCTAAGGAGCTACTATATAAAGGCTAACTATGTGGCCTGCCAAGCATGGCCTAGGATCTCATGGCAAGCCCTGAAATTTGGCTCCCAACAATATGTGGATACTATATGTAAAGTAAAGGATAACCAGACTGTTATCCACAGCTCCAGAGAAGCTTTGTAACAAGTAGGATCCTAAGAAGGACACATGGATCACCTGTAAAGGGGAATTAGATGAGATCTCTCAAGTAAATTGGGGGTGGGGGCAGTAAAGGGGAGAGGACATAAGGAGATGAGAACATAAGGGAATGTGATAGTCAGTTTCGGAGGGGGACAGAGTAGGAGAACAATGAAAGAGATATCTTAATAGAGAGAGCCAATATGGGGTTAGGGAGAAACTTGCTGCTATGGAAATACTCAAACATCCACAAAAATGACCCCAGTTAAGACTCTTAGCAATAGTGGAGAGGGTGCCTGGACTGGCCTTCCTCTGTAATCAGACTGACGACTGCTATTTTGTGATTTCTGTGTGTTATGAGATACTTTCCTAAAACAAACAAACAAATTAACAAAAAAAAGTTTTCTTCTCCAATTTTTAGGGTTTCAGGTCTTCATTTAGGTCTATGGCTGAATTCTACTTTTTGAACATGAGGCTTAGTCTGCCTGCTACTATCCCTGTTCAGTTTAGGAAGCAAATACAATGGGTATTTGGAGAATATTATGTAAAAGCCATGGAAACTTGAGGGCAATGTCCATAAATTTGTTCTAAGCACATAGACATATGTTTGCTGTTCACAGGGGAATTTCAGTTTAGAGAACTTTGGTATGTGCTCACATACTGTATTAATAAATTACCATGGTTGATATCTAGTTGACATGATTCTCAGAATTCTATAGCAGACTCCCTAACCAAATAAATTAATTAGTTTTAAGGTTCTATATCTCCAAAAATGTAGATTTTTTTCACAATGATTACATTTTAGCATCAACGGTGAGAGCAACAGTAGATGTGAAGGGATTGAAATGCTTCATAGTTACATGTACACAACCATCAGATTTGGGACTATGAAGTTGCATTGAAATCTTCATCTTTAGTAACAATAATCAGGTAAATCATGTTGGATGATTTTCAAACTATGATCACGTCATACAATTAAACCACAAAGCTGTATTTTTCCTCTTTCTTACCTCCTAATCATTTATCATCTTTATCTATTTTGTATTCTTATCTAACTGGTAAAAACTAGATGCATCCTTACTTAAATCCTGTGTTTTTCAGCTTAATAGCTATACATGCAGAGTAAGAGCTTACTTTCAAACTTACATAATTTGTCTAAATCTTTCTATATATGTGTTCAGGTAAAACTACAAAATCAGTATTCTCTTCAATTAGACTTGTTTAAAACTAACAGACTCATCGGTTGATCTGGAAACTTTTCTGTTTTTCTTATGACCTCAGTAGATACTGTAACACTATTTGAACAAATAATTTTCAGCAGACAAGATATTCATAATCACTGGAAATAGTAATATAGGTAAAATGTGACATCTGCAATTCAGAAATAATTTAGTAACATGGAGGAAAAGTATTTCTATAATATGATAAATTCTGTATTATGAGTGAGTAGTAAGATGCCTGGAGATCACTAAAGACTACAGATTATGCATTCTTGTGTTCTGACAAAGCACATAGCTTTGGATAAATGAGATGATGGATAGCAGTGAGGATCAATAAACATAGAAATTAATTAGAATAGAGATTTTTATTATGATAATTATTTGAAGAAAAACATGGAAGGTGACAATGTAATTACAAATAGTTATTTAAGCAAGAGGAGATGTAACTGCATGTTAGCATTTTGGGGTGAGCTATTATAGTAAATGAAATTATAACACCTTTTAAAAGGTTATAGTGGTTTAACAAGTTTTAAGTCTTTAATTTAGATTTTAAATTATTTTATATGACAAGTTAATTTATAGATTCAAATCTTTGTAGGATTTAAAAATTAATATTCTCATGTGGTAGTTGCACTTCCCTTTAATCATAGCACTCAGAAGGCAGAGGCAGGTACATATCCATGAGTTCAAGGCCAGTCTGGTCTACAGAGTGAGTTCCCGGACAGCCCAAGCTGTTAAAAAGAGAAACCCTATCTCTAAAACAAAAATAAAAAAATACTATTAACCTTCTTTGAACTTTCACACATGCATTATGTTTCATAATGAATAATTATGAACAAATTTCACAATAAGGTATGGATTGAAATAATTAGATATGCATCATTACATTGCAGAGTGTTAATTTTGGGTGGAGCAGGTAATTTATTAGGCTACCCTGTAATTATGTCCTTAATAAATAAAAATCATTGCTTTAAGTTTGGAGGTAAAGTTGGTTAGCCACACACAACAACTTTATATATTAGACAAATGTAATACTTAATTTCATGCAGAAAAATTTATTTTCCAGTTTCTTATTCTGATTGTTCAGAGTTTGGGGAAGATTAGGCAGAAAATTTCCCATAAGATATGGAAAATTCCCAATTCTGATAATAAAGAACTGTGCACAATCACAATAATAGTGTATGGTGTATGATTCCAGGTCAGAGAAGTGATAACATGCAGAGAGAGGAGTCTGACATCAAGACTCACTTTGGTAAGAAGATCAGATAAAAGAACAGTGATTCTAGGTTCATTTTAGACTATTGATATCTGCTTTAGGTTTAGATAGAGAAGAAAATTCAGGCCATGAGACAAGAAACATGCCTATTTAGCAGTCTTTGTCCATGTGTGTTATGGTGGCTGGCCATTTTCTTTCTTTTACTTTCCTTCATTTTTTTTATTTTACTTAGAAAGATTATTTTACATGTTTGTCTGAGGTCCTTCTCCCTCCCCTCATCCACTGACGCCCCCTACTAATACCCTACCTATCCCATACCCTTTCTGCTCCCCAAGGAGGGTGAGGCCTTCCATAGGGGGTCTTCAAAGTCTGTCATTTCCTTTGGGATAGAGCCTAGGCCAACCCATCCATGTGGGATGGGCTCCCAGAGTCCATTCCTATGCTAGGGATAAGTACTGATCCACTACAAGGGACCCCATAGATTTCCAAGGTCTCTTCACTGACACCCACATTCAGGGAGTCTGGATCGTTCCCATGCTGGTTTCCCAGCTATCAGTCTGGGGACCAAGAGCTCCCTCTCATTCAGGTCAGCTGTTTCTGTTGGTTTCATCATCTTTGTATAGACCCCTTTGCTCATCCTTCCTCCTTCTCTGCACCTGGATTTCAGTTCAGTTCAAGATTTAGCTGTGGGTGTCTGCTTCTACTTCCATCAGCTGCTAGATGAAGGCTACATGATGGCATATTAATTAGTCAAAAACCTCATTATCAGAAGAGGGCATTTAAGGATAGCCTCTCCTCCGTTTCTTAGATGTCATCTTTGTAGCTTAATATTACCCTAGTGCCTGATTTCTCTTTAAACATATAATGTCTCCCTCTATTATATTATCTCTTATCTTGTTGTCTTCTGTTCTTCCCCAACTCAACTTCCCTGCCCCATCATGTCTTCCTCACCCCTCCTTTTCTCCCCCTCTCATTCTTCCAGTTCCCTCTCCCCTCCCCGCATACTCCCAATTTGCTCAGGAGATCTTTTCCCTTTCCCCTTCTCCAGGGTACCCTCTATGTTTGTTTTAGTGGCCTCCTTGTTTCCTAGCTTCTCTGGCAGTGTGGATTGTAGGCTGGTAATCCTTTGCTCTATGTCTAAGATCCACATAGGAGTGAGTACATACCATGCTTGTCTTTTTGTGACTGGATTACCTTGCTCAGAATGGTTTCTTATAGTTCCATCCATTTGCATGCCAATCTCAAGATTCCATTGTTGTCACCCCAACTACCGCTGTGTACTCCATTGTATAAATGTACCACCTTTTCTCCATTTTTCCGTTGAAGGGCATCTAGGTTATTTCAAGGTTGGGTGGCCATTTTCTAAGCTCTGGTTTTGCAACATGGCCTGAAAATATCCTTACCACTTAAGGAGACAAGCTAGTTTTTAACATGCTATTTCCATTACAGGAAGTGGCCTCATCAACATGAATGCTTCCCTTCTTGAGAAGGGTGTTCTGTTTGGTGATCTCTGTTTATCCTGTGAATCACAGCAGTAGATTTGAAAACTTTGGTACCATTTGCAGTCAGAGAGTGAGCACTGTAAAATGTTAGTTCCAAGAATGCTCAGTTATTCCCATCCTTGTGCAAAATCAGTTCTTATATGGAGATATTATAAAGACCCTCTGTGAAAAAGAAAGTGTTGAAATAAGTCAATTCCGGCTGGAGCAGAAGCTCAGTGTTTAAGAGTATTCAATGTACTCTTAAAGAGTTTGGATTCTCAGCCTCCATAATTTGGCTCATAACCACCTGCAACTCCTGTTCCAAGGGAGCCTACTTCCTCTTCTCATTTATCTCCAAAGGCTCCTGTATACATGTGACACAAATATGAACAATAAAGCACACACATTTAACATAATATTTAAAACACAATCATATTAATGATACTGAACATTGATATTTGCCATATTAGTAATATGAAAATTATATTAAAGTAGCAATACAGGTGGCATAGAAGTAGCACTAACTAAATACAAGTAGTTCAAAACCAACAGTTGTAAAAGGAGTATGGCTTAGCATCCATGTTAGGCATAGCCATTCATAAATTATTCCAAAGGAGTTGCTCCACTCCTTTGCCAAAAAGTTTAACAGTGATCAATAGTGAATTAAGAATGTTTAAGAGTAATCCGCTCCTCAAGTAGAACATTGACCTGTGAATTTAAGCTTTGTAATTAATCAAAAGAAGCATTTGCATAAGTTTTATATGGGGAGTCTTATAACATAGACATAAAATTAACTTTTAAGACGTGGGACTATGCTGGGCGTTGGTGGCACACGCCTTTAATCCCAGCAGTAAGGAGGCAGAGGCAGGTGGATCTCTGTGATTTCATGGCTAGCCTGGTCTCCAGAGCCAGTGCCAGGATAGGCTCCAAAGCTGCACAGAGAAACCCTGTCTTGAAAAAAAAAAAGACTTGAGATTACCCCTGCAATACACTAGATGGAATTATATCTGTATGTTTAAGTTAAACATTTAAATTGTTCCATTACATAAATTGTAACATGTACATAAGGCATTGTTTAAAAAATACTTGTGTGAATTGATATTGAAAATATATACCAGTATATACACTAGAATGCTAGTTGCTGTAATTAGCCATGGAAAAATTGGAATTTGATAACTGTAATTCCAAAATTCTCTCTTTGGGAATTTAATTAGAAAATCTATAAATAGTGATTTTGAGTGATAATAGAATAAAAAAGAAATAAGAACATATACTCCAGATACATCTTTAAGTAGATTTTTCTGAACTTAGACTTGCAGTGATATGATATGCTATTTCTTAGGAAAATATATCTCATTTAGGTTGATTTAATACTCTTTTGATGTATCTTCAAATAGCAGACACCATTTTTATATCTTTACTCAAATATTAAGAACATTTAATTTTCTCTGGACCTTTGGCAAATTAAATGTCATGTTTGGCCAATATGTTAAAAGATGAGTCATCCTTTTCACAGACAGAGCTCCAAGTTTGTACATACAGTGCAGTTGCTGAGTATGGGGAATTTGGAAGTTCAGCCTGAGGAGAAAATAAATCAAGGGTTTTTCTTTGAAAAATCTTTGTTCATAGACAGTGTCTGAGGCCTCAGGCTTCTTTTTGCTCAGTCTCTGTTTGGCAGTTGGTGAGGATGAAAATGCAAAGTCTGGAGTTCGTGGTTAGCGGATTCACTCAGGGACTAATGAAAATGCATACTTCAAGTCTGGGTGGTACATAAGTTTCATTTTATTTCCCAGTAGCTTCAATTCCATCCTTGGCTCTCCGCATCTTCCTTATGAAGTAATTGCCATTGAAGGATCTGAATATTCTGTTTTCTGCCATATTCTCCAATCTTTATTTTTATATCATATCCCAGTTCCAATATAGTTTAGAGAAAATAAACACTCACCCATCTCTTTCTTTTCTTCTCTCCTCTCTCTGACTGTCATCTCTGTGTCTCCCTCTCTTTCTCTCTCATTCTCTCTGTCTGTCTATATCTATGTAAACATATATGCAGATATGTATACAGAGGACAGTCTTTAGTTTCATTTCTCAGATGTACATTTTGTTTTTGCCAGGTTTTGACCAGGCAGGAACACACAGATTAGGCAAGGCTGGCTGGCCTCTCACCACTAGGTTCTGCCTGTTGAAGCAGAAGTGTTGTTTGTATTCTAAATAAGCACCAACATGCCCAGGTTAGATTTGTTTAATGTATGCATTTAAATCATGAATATAATGATTTCATCTTATGCTTAATGCCAATGAGTAGTCAGAAACCGGGATACACACATAAATAGAATGCACTTATATATAAACCCATAAATATTAAATAGGAGAGGTCATTGATATGGAACTCTTATGGCTGTGGTGTCTTATGGCTGCTAATTGTTATATTACCTTCTCCATTGGCACCAATGATTCCCTTAGGCAAAAACAATGAACATTATGAAGGCTTCTTTGTAGTAGTCCTTTATTTCTTCTAGTACTATCTTATATCATGTATTAACTCCTTTTCTTTTGCTGTGATAAAATACCTTCACCAAAGAAGCTTATAAAATATATTTCATTGGGCATATCACTTCAGAGGGTATAGCCCATGATGATAGAAGAAAACAATTATGTCAAGAACAACTGAAAGCTCACATCTTGATTGCCAAGCAAAAGACAGAGAGAGTGCACAGGATGGCAACAGGCTTTTGAAGACCCAAAGCCTGCTCTGTGACACATTTCACCCTTGAAGGCCAAACCTCCTAACCCCTCCCAAACAGTTCCACCAATTGTGGACCAAATATTCAATTATATTAGTCTATAGTGGACATTTACATTCAAACTATTATGTAGCATTACATACTTTTGATTATACCTGAAGCTTCTCTTATCTATAGGAAAAATAATGCTCAGAAAATATTGATCTAAAAGGGAAGCAAATTTCTAATATTCTTTCAAATTTAGTTTTGTATATTAGTAGCCCAACAGCTAAAAGTAATGAATAACACATATATTTCACAGATAGATTTGCAAAATTTTATTAACCCACCTATATTGCCAAATTTATCTGTACCATGATACTTAGTGAGCTTCATGAATAGAATGTAAAAAAGAAAATGTATATACGTCAGGACCCAGTCTTCCATAAGCATATTAATATAGTTATATAGAAATAAATAGCTGTTAAAGTTTGTAACACTCCTGAAAATAAATGAACCCAAAGTGCTTGAGTTCTTGCTCAGCATCTTTCTAGGAAAATGGGATACTATTCATATCCCAAGTTATCCAGTGAGTAAAAATAACTCATTATAAAATATCAATTATTAAAGTAGAAGAAAATTGACTAGGAGAATTCATTGTCCCTGCCTTCTTTCTTTTTAATTTTTGTAATCTGTTATACTCCTATTTCATAAGAAAACATTGCTGACCTAAAGTTTGCCAGTTGCTAGGTTCACTATGTGGGTAGTGTTCCATAGAGAAGGGATTGTCTTTTTTGCCTTGGTTTGTTATTTGCATTTCCTGATGGCATGTTGATCCTAATGTTGTTAAAATTGATGACTACTTGTGGATGAGGTGCTCAACATCTTCAATTAGACAGTTGAGGACTGATGCTTGCACTGGGATTTTACTTCAAGTTTTCTGTCACATTGACATGAAAATTTTACTAATAAATACTAGATGTATTTCTCCAAACGCTGTGACTGTGTATCTAAGAGCTTTAGAGTTACTCATAAATAATTTTTAATGCATCCTTTGGTTCCTGTGGTATCTCTGCAGTGACTGAGTAATTGTTTTAGGATGCTAATACTCATTTCAAACTAATTGAAACACTAAAGAAAAGTGCTATTCCTTTAAAGGTCAAACACAGCAATGGGAGGGAGTTACCACTGGACTTTCAAAACTGCCTTGTGAGGTTTAAGAGAAATTTGGATGGTTTCATTTGAATTTAGTGACAAAAAGTAAAAACATAAAAAATAATCTTATTTAAACAAAAAGAAATAGCTATTATGAAAGGCAAATTAAAGAGAAAATGTAGGTGTTAATTTTACAACCTCGAAGAATATCATTACTAACTCTATTTTTCACTTCTGTCATGAATTAAATATTTATAAATAATATTATATTTTATCTATTATAATGGGTTGCATGGAGAAAGATGTATTTTAAAAATAAGTCTTATGTATTAAAGACTAACCTTGACCTTGCTATATAGTTGAAAAAATCTTAATATTCATGCCTACACACACAAGAGCTTTGGTTACAAGAGTGTGTCAACAAATACAAGTGAGAAACTTGCATGTACATTGCATGAATGTTCTTATAAAATATGCTTTAATGAGATGCAATTTTTATGACCTTAGACAAAATTATCATGGAATCTTTGAGAAAAAATGAGGCCTTAGACGTTTTAAGTATAAATACTTGGCTATTATCTTGTGAAAATAAAAAATAAAGAATATGCTCCTCTGCCTCCCTGACCTCTCCTGAGCCCTACTCCTGCCCAAGGTCCATATCACCCCAAGATCTCTCTGGGTCTGTGGCTTCAGAGAGTGGATCTGCCTGCATAGAGTGGACCCATCAAGACAGGAAGGACCTCTTTGAGTCTATAAATACCTCACTCTTCCTTTCCCTTCTGCCACCCCAACCTCTCCCGAGTCGGAAGACTACCAGGGGAGGCAAGACCATCCATATCTGCAGATATTGAAGTCTTGGCCCACACACACCACCGGTGACAAAAGGGGATAGAGAGACCCCACCTGCACCCACTGGAAAAAGAGATGGGAAGAAGGCAGAATAAAAACACACACAACAGAAATACCAACATGACACCACCTGAATCTAGAGACTCCACACCAGCAAGATCTGAAAAGCAAAACACAGAGGAAGAAGAAGAGAAAGACCTAAAAATCTACTTCATGAAGATGTTCAAGACCCTTAAAGAGGAAACAAGAAAGTCTCTTAAAGAAAGAGAAGAAAAAACAAACAAAAATAGTCAAGAAATATGTAATTCTCTTAAAGAATCTGAAGAAAACACAACCAAATAAGTGAGGGAAGCACTGGAGACAATTCAAGGCAGGAAAGCTGAAATAGAAACAATAAAGAAAACACAGAATGAGGGGTTAATAGAAATACAAAGGCTGGATAAATGATCAGGATTTAAGGATGTCAGTATAACCAACAGAATACAAGAGATGGAAGAATCTCAGTTGTTAAAGACTCGCTAGAGGATATACAGTCATCGACCAAAGAAAATCTCAAGTCCAACAAATCTCTAACACAAAATATCCAGGAAATATGGGACACTTTGAAAAGGCTGAATCTAAGAATAATAGGTATAGAAGAAGGTGAAGAAATACAGCTCGAAGGTACAGAAAACATATTCAACAGAATCATAGAAGAAAACTTTCCAAACCTACAGAAGGATATGCTTATGAAAGTACAAGAAGCTTGCATAAAACCAAATAGACTGGACCACAAAAAGAACTCCCCTCACCACATAGTAATCAAAACATCAAATTACAGGATAAAAAGAAAGTATTAAGAGCAGCAAAGGAAAAAGGAAAGTAACATATAAAGTCAGAACTATCAAAATCATACATGATTTCTCAATAGAAACTTTGAAAGCCAGAAGGTCCTGGATAGATGTCCTACAAACACTAAGGGAACAGGAAAGCCAACCTAGACTATTATTCCCAGCAAAGCTTTCATTCACTATAGATGGAGAAAACAAGCTATTCCATGACAAAACCAGACTTAACCAATACATATCCACAAATACAGCACTACAGAAAGTCCTAGAGGGAAAACTCCAACTCAACAAACATAACTACACTCACAAAAACATAGGTAATAAATAAACCAAATTTACCAAACAGGAAAAGAAACAGGAGGGTGAAATCCACACACAATGACAACACCAACAACAAATCCACAACAAACAAGAACCAACAATCAATGGACATTAACATCCCTCAGTGTCAATGTTCTTAACCTGCCTGTAAAATGATACAGGTTAACAGAATGGATACGAAGACAGAATCCATCCTTCTGTTGTTTACAAGAAACACACTTGAACTTCAGAGACAGGTGTTACCTCGGAGTAAAGGGTTGGGAAAAAATTTTCCAATCAAATGGACCCAAGAAACAAGCTAGTGTAGCAGTCATAATATCCAACAAATTAGACTTTAAACTAAAATCAATCAAAAGAGATGAAGAAGGGCATTTCATACTCATCACAGGAAAAGTCCATCAAGATGAAATCTCAATCCTAAACACCTATGCCCCAAATACAAAGTCACCCACATTTATAAAAGAAACATTAATAAAGCTCAAACAATACATAAAAAAGCACACACACTTATAGTAGGATACTTCACCACCACTCTTTCACCACAAGACAGGAACACCAGACAGAAACTTAACAAAGAAACAAAGGATCTAACAGAAGTTATGACACAATTGGGATTAACAGACATCTATAGAACATTCCATCCAAACACAAAATAATATACCTTCTTTTCAGCTTCACATGGAACCTTCTTGAAAATTGACCACATATGTGGCAACATAGCAAATCTCCACAGATACAAAAAAAAAATTGAAATAACCCCCTGTACCTTATCAGACCACCATGATTTAAGATTAGAATTCAACAGCAATACAAATTGCTGAAAAGCTACAAAGTCATGGAAATTGAATAACACCCAATTTCACAATTCCTGGGTGAAGGAAGAAATAAAAAGTGAAATGAAAGACTTCCTAGAATTTAATGAGAATGTAGATACCATATACCCAAACTTATGTGACACTCTGAAAGCAGTGGTAAGAGGAAAGTTCATAACACTAAGTGCCCACATGAAGAAACTGGAGAATAGTCACACTAGAGAATTGACAGAACAACTGAAAGCTTTAGAGCAAAAAGAAGCAAACTCACCAAGGAGGAGTAGATGCCAGGAAATAATCAAACTAAGGGCTGAAATCAAGAAATTAGAAACTAGGAAAACATTACAAAGAATCAATGAAACACAGAATTGGTTCTTTGAGAAGATCAACAAGATAGAAAAACCTCTATCCAAACTAAGCGAAAGACAGAGAGAGAGAGAGAGAGAGAGAGAGAGAGAGAGAGAGAGCATGCTAATTAACAAAATCAGAAATGAAAGGGGGGAAAACAACAGATATTGAGGAAATCCAGAGAATCTTCAGGTCATAGTTTGAAAACCTGTACTCCACAAAATTTGAAAATCTAAAGGAAATGGAGAATTTTCTGGACAGATTTAACTTGCCAAAATTAAACCAAGAACAGATAAGCAATATAAATCGACCTATAACCCCTAATGAAATAGAACCAATCATCAAAAGCCTTCCAACCATAAAAGCCCAGGGCCAGATGGCTTCACTGCAGTATTCTACCAGAAATTCAAACAAGAGCTAATAAAAATACTCCTCAAATTGTTCCACACAATAGAAGCAGGTTGGACACTGCCAAACTCTTTTTATGAGGCTATAATTACTTTGATACCCAAGCCACACAAACATACAACTAAAAAAGAGAACTACAGACCAATATCCCACATGAACATCAATGCAAAAACGTCTCCAAAATATTGGCGAATATAATCCAATAACATATTAGAAAAATCATCCACTATGATCACATAGGCCTCATCCCAGGAATGCAATGATGGTTCAAGGTATGAAAATCCATCAATGTAATCCACCATATAAACAAACTGAAAAAGAAAAACCACATGATCATCTCACTAGATGCTGAAAAATCCTTTGACAAAATCCAACATCCCTTCATAATAAAGAACTTGGAGAGAACAGGAATAAAAAGAACATATCTAAACATGATAAAAAGCAATATACACCAAACCAACAGCCAACATCAAACTAAAAGGAGAGAAACTCACAGCTATTCCTCTAAAATCAGGAAAAAGACAAGGCTGTCTACTCTCTCCATATCTCTTCAATATTGTACTTGAAGTTCTAGCTAGAGCAATAAGACAAGAAAATGATATCAAAGGGATACAAATTGGAAAGGAAGAAGTCAAACTTTCATTATATGCAGATGATATGATAGTCTACATAAGTGACCCGAAAAACTCTACCAGAGAACACCTACAGCCGAAAAACACCTTCAGCAAAGTAGAAGGATACAAAATTTATTAAAAAAATCAGTAGGCCTTCTATATACAGATGATAAATGCAATGAGAATGAAATCAGAGAAACATCACCCTTCACAATATCCACAAGCAACATAAAATATCTTGGGGTTAATACTAAACCCAAAATTAGAAGACCTACATCTTAAGAATTTTGAGTCTTTAAAGAAAGAAATTTAAAGAAGATACCAGAAAATGTAAAGATCTCCCATGTTCTTGGTTAGGTAGAGTCGACATAGTAAAAATGGCAGTCTTACCAAAAGTAATCTACAGATTCAACACAATCCCCATCAAAATTCCAACACAATTATTCACAGACCTTGAAAGAACAATACTCATCTTTATACGGAAAAGCAAACAAACAAAAAAACCAGAATAGCCAAAACAACTCTGTACAATAAAGGATCTTCTGGAGGCAGCACCATTCTTGACTTCAAGCTCTATTATAGAGCCATAGTTCTGAAAACAGCTTGGTATTGGCACAAAAATAGACAGATAGACCAATGGAATCCAATTGAAAACCCTGATATTAACCCACAAATCTAAGAACACCTTATTTTTGACAAAGGTGCTAAATCTATACAATGGAAAAAAGATAGCATCTTCAACAAATGGTGCTGGCACAACTGGATTCGGACAGGCAGAGTACTGCAGATACATCCATACCTGTCACCATGCACAAAACTTAAGTGCAAATGTATCAAAGATCTCACCATAAATCCAACCATACTGAACCTTCTAAAAGAGAAAGTGGGAGATACCCTTGAGTGATTTGGCACAGGAGAATGCTTCCTGAACATTACAACAATAGCACAGGCATTGAGATCTGCAATTAATAAATGGGACCTCCTGAAACTGAGAATCTTCTCTTAAGGCAAAGGACACAGTCAGTAAGACAAAGCGACAGCCCACAGATGGGAAAAGATCTTCACTAACCCCACATCTGACAGAGGGCTGATATCCAAAATATATAATGAACTCAAGAAGCTAGGCCCCAAAACACAAAACAATGAAATTAAATAGTGGGGTGCAGAACTAGATAGAGAATTCTCAACAGAGGAATCTGAAATGTCTGAAAGACACTTATGAAAGTGCTCAAAATCAGAGAAATGCAACTCAAAACAACTCTTAGATACCACTGTCCAGAATGGCTAAAATCAAAAACACCAATGACAATCTATGCTTGAGAGGATGTTGAGAAACAGGAACACTCCTCCATTGCTATTGGGAGTGCAAACTTGTAAGACCACTTTGGAAATCATTATGGCAGTTGCTCAGAAAAATGAGAATCAGTCTACCTCAAGATCCAGCAGTTCCTGTCTTGGGCATATACCCAAATAATGCACATTCATGCAAGGACATGTGTTCAATGATGTTCATAGCAACATTATTTGTAATAGTCAGAACCTGGAAGCAACCTAGATACCCCTCAACTGAAGAATGGGTAGAGAAAATGTGGTACATTTATACAATGGATAAATTTCTACTCAGCAGAAAAAAAGCAATGGATTCTTGAAATTCGCAGGCAAATGGATGAATCTACAAGAAACCATCCTGAGTGAGGTAACCCAGTCACAAAAAGACAAACATGGTATGTACGCTCTCATATTTGAATTTTAGACATAGAGCAAAGGATTACCAGCCTACAATCCTCTTTACCATAGAAAGTAGGAAACAAAAAGGACTCTAAGGGAAAAATTCATGGACCCCAGAGAATGGGAAGGGACAGGATATCATGAGCTAATTGGAAGCATACAGCTAAGGGAGAGGGAGCTGCCAGAATGAGAGGAAGAGAAGAGGAGAGGGAGGAGGAAATGGAAGAGCAGAAATGTTGAGTTGGGGAAGAATAGAAGAGAGCAGGATGAGAGATACCATAACAGAGGGAACCATTCTAAGTCCACGGAGAAATCTGGCACTAGGGAGATTTCCAGAGATCTACAAAGATGACACCAACTGACAATCTAGGCAATGGTGGAGAGGATAACCTAAATGCCCTTCCCCTATATTAAGACTGATGACTACTTTTATGCCATCCTAGAGCCCTCATCCAGTGGCTGATGGAAGCAGAGTCAGACATCCACAGGTATACACTGAACTGAACTCTTGAATCTAGGTGCAGAGAGGGAGGAACGAGGATCAAAGGGTCGGTATCAGGCTGGTGAAACCCACAGAAACATCTGGCCTGAACACTGGGTAGCACATGTACCCCAGACTGCTGTCTGGGAGGCCAGCAGAGGAGTGATCTAGACCCCTGAACATGGATGTCAATCAGGAAGCCTCCACACTCTAGGGAGCACCTGGTAGTGGATTAGTAATTTTCCCTGGTGTAAGAAGAGACTTTGAGAGCCCATCCTAAGTGAAGGGATGTACTCTCAGCATGTATAAATGGGGGAGGGCTTAGACCCGGCCCATGACGATGTGGTGGACTTTGGGGAGCCCCTGTGGAAGGCCCTACACTGCCTGGGAAGTGTAGGCTGGATGGGGTGGGGGGTTGGGAGGAAGGTTTCAAGAGAGTGTTGGGGGGAGGAGAGGGAGAGGAGAAGGGATTGACATGTGAAGCAAGCTTGTTCCTAATTTGAACTAATAAAAATAATTAAAAAATAAGTAAAGAATATTGTCTTTAAATATCATTCTCTGAGGTCTTAAGTATTGCGATTTTTTTCTTAAAAGGGTAGATCCATTGTAATATTAAAAATGACTTAGATAAATTTAATTTGGTAAACCTTACCTAAATTCCTGAGGTAAATAATAAAAATGCTGTAAGTCTAAAAGAACAATATCAGGAAAATCTGTTGTCCTGCCATCAGAGTTCTGTTTTCCTTCTGTGACTTACAGGAAAAAGAAGTAAAAGACTTGAAAATTTCTTCCACTTCTGCCATATAATGATTTCATAGAACATTGAATATCTGAAAGGTCTCAGGCAGTGAAAGCTGTTATCAAATCATATTAACTTATATTTGGAAATCTTACTTTCTTCAACTTTGTAAAACTTATTGTAATTCACGGGAATAAAACATTGGCTGAAGAATCTCTCTCTCTCTTCTCTCTGTGTGTGTGTGTGTGTGTGTGTGTGTGTGTGTGAGAGAGAGAGAGAGAGAGAGAGAGAGAGAGAGAGAGAGAGTGAAAGAGAGACAGACAGTCAGACAGACAGACAGGTTTGCATACTTGTCTAAATTGAATCACAGTTCTACACATTAACTAGAAAGATTAATAAAACATATTCATCTCTACAGCCATTACTGCAGGTTATTAAGTGTCTTTGCCTTTTGCAGAAACATGCTTCCTGCTAACCATAGTCAGATTTACTACTGTTAACTGTCTGGTTTGTGATAGGTTCTTTCCTGAGAATCGGGAATATTAATACACATTCAACATTCTCCATATGCCTCATATGCCATTTTTTTAGGTTGGGTTTTGTCAACTTGACAAACAAAAATAACAAAAACATAAAAAGAGAAACAGGCATATCTGCAAAGAGGAATCTTAATTGAGAAAATCTCTCTATGAGATTTGTTTTCTAGGAAAGTCTGTAGTGTTTTTTTTTTCTTTTGAATGATGGTTGATGTGAAAGTGTGTGTCTGTCTCAAGTGAGCTAGGGTTATCCCTTGGCAGGTGCTTGGATATAGGAGAAAGCAAGTTGAAGAAGTCATGTGGATACAGCCAGTAAGCATAACTTGTGCTTCAGTTCTGCCTTCAGGTTCCTACGTTGAGTTCCTTCTCTGACTTCCCTTCATGACAACCTCTTATCGGGACATGTAAGCTGAAATAAACCCCGTTCTTGTCAAGTTGCATTTGGTCATGGTATCTTATCAAAGTAGGAGAAACCCTAAAATACCAACATTAAGGAATTACATTGGAAAAAATACTTTGTTTCTTTCAGTTTCTTGAATTTACAAATTAATTGTAATATTGTCTATAATTTCTACTTTGAAGGTGAAAGATAATCAAGTGTGAACCTTACTCATGGTTCACAAAATGTATTCATCATACAAGTCAATGAATGCACACAGAAATAAGCAGAACTCAAATTAGTTTTTTCCTAATTAATTATTGAACAAGAAAATATAATCACAGGGTTAAATTATGCACTAAAATGTACAACTTTTTCCTTGAAGAGTAAAAATAAAGATCTATATTGCTATCTAGAAGAAAAAACTGATAGCTGTATCTAGCATTTGTTACACAAAATGTGTTTTAACATCTAAATGACATAAGTAGGAAACTTGCAGTGTTGTATGACAATTTCATTTTCAACATATCTCTAGACATGACTCCTGGGTATCTGCTCCCACTCTTAAGAAGTTTGTTTATTTTTTTGGTTTCACCCAAAGCAGATGTGTCAAATGATTGAGGCCTGATGGGAAGTTCACTAGTCTCTGTTCTCAAGTATGAATAGCCACAGCTATACTGCATCCTATATACATGTTGAATATCCCATTCTAAATATATGGCAACAGATCCTTGAGAAATGGTTCAGTGAAGAGATTACTTGATCTTTATACATGAGGACCACAGCTCAGATTAAATTTGTAACCAGAGTAAATTTAGGTGGTCATAATGATCTACCTGTTATCCCAGCACTCAAGAGGTAGAGAGAATTCTACCAGGGACAAGCCTGTCAAATATCTCAAGGTATAATGACAGCCAGCCAGTCCCTTAGTTAAAAAGTAGAGAGTGACTGAGGAAGACACATGGTGTCAATTTCTGGCTTCTAGATGCACATATGTGCATATATGTCAACATAAAAGGATACCCACATACATGGGAGAATACACACATATGCATAGTCCCATTCTATTGTCACACAAACAGAACATGTAGATGCAAAGATTGTTAAACTGAATGACTAGAAACAAGCATCTAATATTTTTGCCCACAAACAACAATCGTCTGTTAGGATTCTGATAGAGAAAATAGATTTTAGAATTGTATCCCCAGGGATTTAAATTCCATATCTGCTGCTAGGTGTGTAGTCTTGGGTAAATTTTTCATGTTCTCTGTGCTTTGGCTTTCCTATTTTCACAGTTGTGGTAAACAGCAACACGGAATTGTCATGAAAATAGAAAAGGAACCTCAAATGGCAATTGACAGGCAGTAGAAATGCTGTAAGTTTAATGTGTGTCTGTGTGGCTTTATTTTAATATTTTAATATTTTGTAATTTGCAAGGAATAAGAAAATCAGGCAAACTTTTTCAAAAATGCATTAAACCTTATTTAAGCCATAGCCACAATAATAAAATGGCTTAAGTACTTAAATCATCATTATTGAACAAATGTAACTATTTTTTTCTTTTACTTTTCTATTTCTTTTTAAGATTTGTGTTTCTTACATTCTAAGCAGGGTGTAGAAAGCACCCAGTCCACCACTGCAGAAGTGTGGCAAGTTCAGTAGCACATGAACACCAGTGAATGAGAAATACATGATAAACTAAGTGGATTCTTTCAATAAAAACACATTCTACCTGAAGAGAGAAAATTGTGAGTGGAGATGAGTACACTCATCTTCTGGATTTTGTTATAATCAAAGGATTGGGTCCTGGGAATCATTGCTTTGTCAAGATTTGAATTCCAGCCATGAAATTATTATTATTATTATTATTATTATTATTATTATTATTTAAAATAAGTATTCAGACATCGAGAAGAGGGATATGGAAATTTCAGATTTTCTTTTGAACTTGCAAAAGTATAGATTTTTCCATTGTTAAGTGTTGTGATGTGTCATTATAGTTCATAGAGATTACATGTTAATTTAAAAATATTTTACCATTTTGTCTTAATAAGTCACATCTTATGTTTAGACACGAGATATTAACTGTTATGTTTTTACTGCAACCCTATGTTTATATAATTCTCTTCGTATAGGTTACTTACATAAATAAACTGTAGAATATATAACATTAATTTCAAGATCAAATATCTGTTACAAAATATTATTTTTGAAACATATTTGGTACATAGTTTTGAGACTTTCTTAATTAATGTGTGTTTTTTTTCTGAAACTTATAAAAGTGAGCAAAGGGTAACATGTAATATAATTCACCAAAAAAATTCACCCTTAGTTTGTATACATATTTATGCTTAACTCTGGTCGGATGGATTTTGGGGAAATTCTCTGCATTGAATCATTCAGTGGGAGGACTTTGATTGAACAATCTATCTTAGAAACTGAAAATAGGAAAAAAATAGAAAAATCACTGTGTGCCAGATGGCTTTCATAAACCCAGCTGGTGATCCATGAGTTTGGAGGCCTTCGGCTGGATTAACTGCCTTAAATTTTTTAATTAATTGCTTTAAGGAATTGATTTATAACCACTGAGGACTGCTGTGTTGCAACCAAGGCATTTCAAAAATAACTACAGAAAATACACACTTGGAATCAACATCTTGAAAGACACAACACTGATATTCTATCCATTTTGGAAAGGGCAGAGCAGAACTAAACGACCTTCATTGAGAAATCAATCTATATAATGGTGCTCACAAAGAAGCATTAAAAACATCTACTTTCCATCTAATTCTATGTGTATGTTTAGTTTTGGGTAAGTTGTAATCCAAGATGGAAGGTATTTTTGCAAGTTGCTATGGAAGACTTACTGGAAGTTGACTGAAATGAAGCTTGCTGTACAATCTACTCTTAGGCTATTGTATCACTGTGGATAGATGACATAGTGTTCTTTGATGTCAGTTTTCAAGGACTCCACTCCTCATATGTCTGTTGCTGGTTTTTCTTTCCTGCCAGGTCCTGCCACCCTCAGCCACAAAGATTTACACAGATGCTATATTAGTTTTAAAAGTGTTGGACAATGGCTAGGGCTTCTTATTGGCTAGTTCTCTCTTAATTATTAACCCATAAATACTAATCTCTGAATTTCTACCTGGCCTTGTCTTAACAGATAATGCCTGGCACGTCCTACCCTACTGGTTCCTCCATGGCAGCTCCTTGTGGTCTCTCCCTGCCTACCTTTCCCAGAATCTTCCTCTCTCTCCTAATCTGCCTATCTTTCTGCCTCTATTGGCTATTGGCCAAACAGTATTTTATTTATCAACCAAAAAAAGAAACATATATACAGAAGGAAATCCCCCATCATGTGTCTGCCTTTTCTCAGGAAGGGAAAACCATGAATGGATCTGATTGGCCTTAATAGTATATTTCACCCAGTGGTGAAAACAGGGGTGGAGTCTCAGGAGATTAGTCATTTGTCATTAAAGATCTAGTTTCTCTCTTCATGTCTTTGACATACATATTATATTTGTCATGTATATTATATGTGCATATTATATGTATAGTATATAATATGGCACATATATATGTATATTATATGATATATATTATCTGCATAAGTACATAATTTTTCTCTTAAAGCATCCTATCCATACTGCTAATGCTGAAAAATCATAAAGACTGAGGTCACTAGACAAAGATATGAATGATCCACAGAGAAATATAAAAGACCTGGAAAGGGTTTAAATGCATAAATTAAACTCAAAAGACATTCAATATATGTTATTGTCCTTCTCTTCCTCCTTTTTTTCCTTCTTATTATTTGTATTTGTTTCTTCTTTTAGGCCTAATGATTGCAGCCAATCAGTTTGTTTATTATTCCCTGGTGTGTTTACCCATCGTCAAACAGCTATTATCTATCTATATCATTTGAAAACTCATGGGGAAAATGGAGTGTAGCATTTGTGTTTAAAATAGCATCTTTTATCAGTCCCCAGTGACTCATAATTAAGATTAGCACCAAATGAGTATGGAGTCTGTAAACATACACTGGAAGAAATTAAAAGGAAAGGGGAAAAAAGATAGAAGCTCATGAACATCAAACAATTCTAGGTTTAATTTTATAAATTTGGCCAGAGTTTCTTTCATATTTTTGAAATATAAATGGGCCTGCATTGTGAAATGGAAAGATGAAAAGTAGGCAGATATTTTCATTATTATTACTTCCAGTAAAAATAACATATTACTTCCAGTATTTTGTTACCAGTTTTCCTGAGGTAATTGTTTAGAAACAATCCCCATCAAAATCCCAACACAATTCTTCACAGATCTTGAAAGAAAACTTCCCAACATTATATGGATAAACAAAAGACCCAGGATAGTCAAAACAACCCTGTACAATAAAGGAACTTCTGGAGGCATCACCATCCCTGACTTCAAGCTCTATTATAGAGATATAGTCCTGAAAACAGTTTGGAATTGGCACAAAAATAGACAGGTAGACTAATGGAATAGAGTTGAAAACCCTGATATTAACCCACACACCTACCAACACCTGATTTTTGACAAAAAAAATCCAAATTTATATGATGGAACAAAGAGAACGTCTTCAACAAATGGTACTGGCATAACTAGATGCAGACATGTAGAAGACTGCAGATAGACCAAAGCCTATCACCATGCACAAAACAAGTCAAAATGGATCAAAGACCCCAACATAGACCCAGCCACACTGAACCTATTAGAAGACAAAGTGGAAATACCCTTGAATTAATTTGTACAGGAGACCACTTCCTGAATATTACACCAGTAACACAGATACTGAGATCAACAATTAATAAATGGGACCTCCTGAAACTGAGAAGCTTCTGTAAGGCAAAGAACACAATCAACAAGACAAAACAGCAAGATATAGATTGGGAAAAGATATTCACCAACCCCACATCTGACAGAGGACCAATCTCCAAAACATACAAAGAACTCAAGAAGCTAGTCTCCAAAACACCACACAATCCAATTAAAAAGTGGGGTAAACAGACAATTCTCAATAGAGGAATCTAAAATGGCTGAAAGACACATAAGAAAGTGTTCAACATCCTTAGCCATCAGGGAAATGCAAATCAAAACAACTCTGAGATACCATCTTACTCCTGTCAGAATGGCCAAAATCAAAAACACCAATGACAGTTTATGCTGGAGAGGATGTAGATAAAGGGGAACACTTCTCCACTGCTGGTGGAAGCGCCAACTCATAGAGCCATTTTGGAAATCAGTAGAGTGAATCCTCAAGAAAATGGGAATCAGTCTACCACAAGATCCAGCAATTCCACTCTTGGGCATATACCCAAAAGAAGCACATTCATTCAACAAGGACATCTGTTCAACGATGTTCATAGCAGCACTATTTATAATAGCCAGAAACTGGAAGCAGCCTAGATGCCCCTCAACCAAAGAATGGATAGAGAAAATGTGGTACATTTACAAAATGGAGTACTACTCAGCAGAAAAAAAATGCAATCTTGAACTTTGCAGGAAAATAGATGGAACTAGAAGAAACCATTCTGAGAGAGGTAACCCAATCACAAAAAGACAAACATGGTAAGCACTCTCTCATATGTGGATTTTAGATCTAGAGTAAAGGATCACCAGCCTACAATCCACACTGCCAGAGAAGCTAGTAAACAAGGAGAACCCTAAGAGGGACATAGATGGTCCCTTGAAGAAGGGGAAATGGGTCAAGATATCCTGAGCAAATTGGGAGCATGAGAATGGGGGGGGGGAAGTTAGGAGAATGAGAAGGGGAGGAGAGGAGGGATGCAGAGGACATGAGGGAGCAGAAAGGTTGAATCAGGCAAAGAATAGAACATAGCAAGAATGGAAATACCATAATATAGGGAGACATTTTAGGTTTACAGAGAAATCAGGCACTAGGGACAGGTCCGGAGATCTACAAAGATGATACCAGCTATCAATCTAAGCAACAGAGGAGAGGCTACCTTAAATGCCCTACCCCAATAATGAGATTGATGACTGACTTATATGCCACCCGATAGGCCTAATCCAGCAGTTGGTGGAAATAGAAGCAGACATCCACAACTAATCACCGAATTGAACTGGAATCCAGATGCAGAGAAGGATGAGTAAAGAGCAAAGGGCTCCAGACCAGGCTGGTGAAACCCAGAGAAACAGCTGACCTGAACATTGGGGAACTCTTGCTCCTCAGATTATAGCTGGGATACCAGCATGGGACTGTTCCAGACCCCAGGAATGTGGGTTTCAGTGAGGAAACCTGGAAAATCTATGGGACCTCCTGTAGAAGTTCAGTACTTATCCCTAGCATCGGTGTGGAATTTGGGAGCCCATTCCACATAAAGGAATACTCCCTGAGCCAAGGTACATGGGGGTGGGCCTAGGTCCTATACCAAAGGATATGATAGACTCTGATGAGGCTTCCTATTGAAGGCCTCACCATTCAGGGGGAGCAAAAAGGATATGTGTTAGGTAGGGTTTTAGTTGGAGGTGCAGTAGGGGAGGATGGATGGGAGGGAGAAGGGAACTGGAATTGTCATGTAAAACAATCTTGTTTCTAATTCAAACAAAAAATATATGAAGAAAAAACCTATGTGAGAACAGATAAAAATCTTATGGATCTATTGTGAGCTATTTATTTTTGAGGGCCTGCTTGGACACTGTAAACCAGGTCAGCATTTCTACATTGTAGTGTGAGTGCTTTTAGTGTGAGACCTAGTCCACAAATTGTCTACCATAAAGAGGATGAAAGTTTCCCTAATCACTAGGACCTGCCCTGGCATTGTAAACCAGGACTTGGTGCTGTAGGCACCTGTTCTTTCTTTCACAATAAGACTTTCATATTCTATTGGATACTAGTTATTTGCTTGAATACTGACAGTAGACAAGTAGACAAGGCTACTCTGTGATGGTGATAGATTGAGTTAGAAATCAGGCAAATCTATTATGCTGAAACATTTTTTTTTGTTCTCTAGGCATGATATGACCCCTGCTATCTTGAAACCAGGGCAATTGTGAGCAGTTTCGACTGTCCTCAAAAGTTCACGTGTATCAACTTTTCCTTCTATATGGAAAGGGCCTTAAGGATGAAGTCATCAGAGAAACTAGGGAGTAGTTTTCCCAGATCACTCACTTAACTACATAACTTCTACCATAGCTACATCTGATCTTGGGTCTGATAGAATATATATGAGCTTCCAGGTTGAGTTGAGAAGAATCTCGGGGATGTTGAGTTTGTGAGTTATTGATCATCAATTCTGCCATGGATGTTTTGTAATGGATCTTTTGAGTCAACCGTGCTGTTGTCATGCCTCACCTAGTCTCTTGCAAGTAACCCCAGTAAGCTCATGGCTCACTAAGTGTGAACTGAATGGATTGATCTCTTTGTCCTATTAGTAGTACTTCTGAGGTCAACTGATACATTTTTTGTCTGTTCTTGAAAAGTAAAACAATATCCATATTCAGAATAATAAAAACAGAAACACATGATATGATCCTTTTTAGGATTATACAATTGGTGTTTTTGCCAATTGCAGATTTAGATTGATTTAATTTTTCCTCCTTTTTAAAAGTTTAATTATGTAATTTAGAAGAGAATTACATTTGCTTTATATAAAGCAGGATTTCTACCTCTTTGGATCCCCCCTTTAATCGTCTAAGCTTGATTTTAGTGATCAGAAATCATGTCTTATAGGTCTTGTGGTAATTATCAGAAGCACCCTACAACAGATATAAATCTCCTCACTCTTCAATTATGTTTTAGGAGATATTAAAAGTCAAGAATAGAGGAGGAAACACTATATTGGGAAAAATAACAGAAGACTTCAGGCATACTCTGAATGGTGACCGTGTACAAGGGTCCAGACATGTTATCTGCATTGTGATTGGTTAGGGGTTTCCTCTTGTCTGAAGGAGTCTCCTAAATGTCATAGGTAAAACCTTCTTTCCCAAGCACAACAAAATTGAGACTTGGGACCAAGTGGGAGGAGGTTTCAGTACAGATGATATTGATGCATAACATAACATATTGCTATTATTGGTCTATATATATATATATATATATATATATATATATATATATATATATAAGCTGCACTGTCAATTTTGGAAAAAAGTATCCCAGTTTACTGTGTTGAGTTGGCATAGTAAAGAAATTAACAGCCATATTGGTCTAGAAATGTTGAACTTAATTTTTTTCCATTTGTACAGGGGTAACACACTGTATTAAATATGTAAGGTCTTATCTATGTGGGTTTGATTACAAAAGCTAATAAAGTATTCTCTAAATAAAAAAAAATCTTACATGGATTCATTTCTTTCCTGTGAGTGGATTTTCATTCTTCCAGGGCTTGGTGCTTCCAGGAAATCAATCAAACAAACAAAAAGGCACATGGAGCAGGAAGATTGAATCAGAGGAAGAATAGAGGAGAGCAAGAAAAGAGATACCTTAATAGATTGAGCCATTATATGGTTAAAGAGAAATCTGGCACTAGGGATATCTACGAGGTTGACCCCAACTAACAATCTAAGCAATAGTGGAGAGGCTACCTTAAATGCCCATCCCCTAAAATGAGATTGATGCCTATCTGATATATCATCGTAAAGTGTTCATCCAGTAGCTGACGGAAGCAGAAACAGACACCCACAGCTAAGCACTTAGCTGAACTCCTGAAATCTAATTGCAGAGAGGGAGGAGTGATGAGCAAAGGGGTCAAAACCAGGCTGGAGAAACCCACAGAAACAGCTGAACTGAACAAGGGAGAGCTCATGGACTCCAGACTGATAGCTGGAAAACCAGCATAGGACCAACTCCGACCTTCTGAATGTGCCTATCAGGTGGCCTGGGTAATCTACAGGGCAATCTGGTAGTGGATCAGGATTTATTCCTAGGGTATGAATGGACTTTGGGAGCCCATTCCACATTGAGGTATAATCTCTCAGACTAGACACAAAGGGGAGGGCCTAGGCCCTTATCCTAATGATATCACAGACTTTGAACATCCCCCCTGGAAGGCCTCAACCTCCCTGGGAAGCAGAAAGGGTATTGATAGGGAATTGATGGGGGGCAGAGGAGGATGGGAGAGATAGGGAACTGGGATTTACATGTAAAACAAGATTGCTTCTAATTTAAATAAAATAAAATCTCTTCTAAAAAAAAAAAGAGTCTCCTCATGGCAGGCATTCTTTCTTTTAGGTAACCAACCCAACCAGCTCCCAAAAATATGACACAGGGAGTTATTAGTTAAGAATGCTTGGCCATATCTTTAGCTTGTTCCAGTAGGCTTTGAAACTTAAATTAACTTGTTTCTCTTCATTTCCATTTTGCCTTGAAGCTTTTTAACTTTCTTTCATTCTGTATATCTTACTCCAGGTCTTGCTGACTGGTGGTTGTCTGGTTGGCTGGCCCCAGGTGCTATCCTCTCTTTCTTCCTTGTTCTTTTCTCCCTGGATCATGGAGTCCTCCTCCTATCTATTCTCTCTGCCTGCCAGCCCTGCCTAATGCTCTACTGCCTAACTATTGACCATTCAGTTTTTTATTAGACCTATCAGGTGCCTTAGGCAGGCAGGATAATACAGATGTTACATCTTTACACATAATTAAACAAATGCAGAATAAACAACTGCAACACAACCTTCACTTAGGTAAAGTGATATTCCACAACATAAATATAACACATCTTTAGATATTTAAAGTAATAGTCTACAACAGGTCTTTGCAGTTTTCTTTTATATAAAGCCCTTTACCCTTTCACTTCCCACCGTGTGTTGAGTCAACACTTTTGATTCCAATCATGAACTTTCAAGCCCATAGAGCTGTGAGACCGAATTAACCTTTTTCTCTTTTAGAACTACAATCTTAGATGTCCTCTTATTCCTAGTAAGCAGATGTGCTCCCTCTGCTTAGTCCAAATTTGGAAGAAGTATTAACATAAAATGGGGGAGTTCATTTCCAAGATAGTTATTAATGAGTTCTCATTTGGGTCTGATTGCTACAGATGTTATTTTTGGTTCTCTGAATCACTGATGAAAGGGTTCTGACTTCTCCAAATCCAGCACTGTAGTTCTCGCTGGTTTCCTAGGCTTCCATAAGAGAAAAAGTTTTGGTTACCCATTGCTGCTGATTGTGGATCAGGTTTTTGTTTCAGTCTCTTATTCATGTATAATAATATTTCAGTGTAGTGCTTTTAGCTCCTCAAGTAATAAAAAATTATTTAAGCTTTTAATTATGAAGACAGACACCCACAGCTAAACCTTGATCTGAACTGAAATCCAGTTGCAGAGGAGGATAGATGAGCTTAGGGGTCCATACCAGGCTGATGAAAACCACAGAAACAGATGACCTGAACAAGGGAGAGCTCTTGGTCGCCAGAATGATAGATGGGAAACGAGCATCGGACTGATCCATACCCCCAGAATGAGGGTGTCAGTGAGGAAACCTTGGAAATCTATGGAGCCCCTTGTAATGGATCAGTACCTAGCCCTCTTATAGGAATGGATTCGGGGAGCCCATGCCACATGGAGGGATACTGAGCCTAGACAAAGGGGGTTGGCCTAGGCACTATCCCAAAGGATATGAAAGACTTTGAAGACCCTCTATAGAAGGCCTCATCCTCCTTGGGGAACAGATAGGGTATGGGATAGGTAGGGTATTATTTGGGGGGGAGGGGAGGGAGAGGGACTTGGGATTAATAAGTAAAATAATCTTCTTTCTAATTAAAATTTAAAAAAATGATTGCAATGCTCCTTGAAGTTTGACCAAGTATTCATAGACACTGAGAACATAGCCACTTGGGGCAAAAAGCAAATGCCACTAAAAAATCTTATGGATGCCAATGCTGGCTCATACTCATCATGTTTTATAACTTATTTAAAATTCTCTACTTAGATGCTGTATTTATAAAGGGGGTTTTCATATCTAGATAGTTGAAATGTGAAATTTTCATCATTTTTATACTGCATATCTATTTTTTCTTTACCTAAAAACAAATAAATAAAAGTAATAACAAAGGAAAAAATACTCCTGTGGTCCTCATGAATTATTTGTAAAATTTTAACTCTAAAAAGACAGAATGTTAGAGAAAGGTAGGGAATAGAACCACAATTCTATATTTTGTACATTCTTTCAGTCTGCAATCAGTTGACACATTCAGATTTCCTTGATTACAGATATATTTCCAATGAACTTTGCTATTGGCAAAAGTGAAAGTTCACTGATTTTCAGTCTATTTTTGTAAGTAACAGTGAGTCCCACATCTCTTCCTGCCTAAGGCGCATGTCTATGATGGTATATGAAAGATAATTTTCATTTGATTTATATCATTATATGTCAGGTGCTTTTAGTTTGTGGTTGATTTTATTTGATTTTATATGTGACAAGTGACATTTGACTGAGTCCTTGATATGGAGCATGGCATATTCTGAAGTGTTGTGGTATCTTCTCCAGTAAAAATGAACTCCTTGAAAGGTAAAAACCTGACTGGGGGTCAGGCAAACTCTGAACAGAACTTGTTCACTTGAGGAATCACCAGAGAGGCTGTCTGGAAACAAAGTCTGCCTGCATTCCTATTGTTTATGGAATGTGCTCTGGTGTGAATGTGTCTCCTTAAAATGTAAAAGCAAGAAATTATTGAAATGTATTTAGTGGGAAATGTTTGGATCATTGAGGTGAAGACTTCATACATGGATTAATTCCCCTCCCATGAAATAATTTCCTTTCTTGAAATGCTAGTTTTATTATTATTAGTTCAGATGTTTGTCAACCAAAGTTGCATGCATATGCATTGACTTTTGTAAGTCAAATAATTATACCCTCAGTTTATTGACAGGAAATAATTACTGCACTGTGATGACAAATGCACACTTGTTTGCAGCTGGCCTTCACCAACTTACATTCTCTATTTCTTAGCCTTTGTTTTTTATTCCCATTAACTTGAAAAGACATGCTAACAAAAGAAAAGTTATTTTGTCATCATATAAAAGTTTCTAGTTATATAATAATCAGATGAAGTTTCATAATGTCTATATAGAAGAAAGAAAACATTTTAAGGAATGAATGTCTCATGTAGAAGGGGTTGTATTTACATAATATTCTTAGTTGCTATAGTGACAAAGTATAGAAGAAAATCCATGGTAACAGGATTTGTTTTAAAAGGAGTATTGCCTGGCTTTGGTGGTGCATGCCTTTAATCCCAGCACTCTGGAGGCAGAGGTAGAGGCAGGCAGATCTCTGTGAGTTCAAGGCAAGCCTGGTCTCCAGAGCGAGTGCCAGGATAGGCTCCAAAGCTACACAAAGAAACCCTGTCTTGAAAAACAACAAAAAAGGAGTATAAAGCAGTAACAATTTTTGCCATAAATTAGGTCCTTTGAAATTTAGTTTACCATGTAAAATAATACTATCACAATATTTTGAGATTTTTTTCAAGATCAGTGTTAAATTCTTTCAATGCTTCAAATAATAAAACAGAATGTTTTAGCTAAAACTATGACTTTCACATATTTAATTTTAGGATTCTAGACAAAAGATTTAATCATTAAGTATTTTTGTATGAATGGATGGATTCAAAAAATTGATGTTTTGACAGTAGACACTAAAAATAGCCTTTGCTAATCCTTTTTCCCATAATGAAACATGAAAGTTATTTTGCATATTGTGTTTATATACCTATACATATAAAATCATATGCATAGTTTTAAATTTAACTGAAAAGTGTAACATATTCATAAGATACTAGTATAATTTAGTTCTGAAAGTTGGAAATTTGGGAATATATTTCTTACTTTTATTATGTCTAAGTATGTCCCTTGTATCCCTAATTTTTCCATGACTTCAATCATGAAGGGATATTGGATTTTTTCAAAAGTTTTTTCAGTATCTAATGAAATGATCTTGTGTTTTTTTTTTTTCAGTTTGTTATACGGTGAATTATATCCACAAATTTTCATACGTTCAACCGCCCCTGCATCTCCAGTAGTACAATTAAATTAAAGACTTTAAATACATTGATAAACTCTGAATAGTATTCTTTGTGTACATTAAAAAATGTAACACACCTTTGAAATCATAATTTCAAACTGGTGGGTCGATAGACTTAAAGTATAATACTCTACATAAAAATATGCTGTTTTTTCAACTTTATTAGTTCCTTGACAATTTTGTATGACATATTTTCATCATACTTGTCCCAGGAATCCTCTGAGATACCACTAGAGTTGCCTCCACACCTAGCATGGTGCTGTCTTTAAAAGGAATTTCAACCATCTTGTAGAAACTATTAGGCACCAATGCTCCTCATCTAGGGGTACGACTTGTTGTATTGGGGTTGTCATGTTGTCTCAAAAGCTGTGAATTCATAAATGTACTTGCTGCTCTTGCAGAAAACCCAGGTTCAGGTTCGAGTACATTTTTGGTGAATCAACAACCACCTGCTACTATAGTTGCCATTTGTGATGTCCTTAGGCAATGTATACATGTGGTGCACATATATACACATGGGCTAAGCATTTATACACATAAAATAAGTAGGGAAGGGGAAATAGAATATATTCCATGGGTAGACTGGGGTGGGATGGGGTGGGAGCAGGGGGGAGAAAGTGCAGGGAGAGGGGCCTGGAATTGGGGCATTCTAGAGGTAGTGTGAAAACCTAGTGTGGTGGAAATTTCCTGGAATCTATGATGATGACTCTAGTGAGGACTCCTAGTAATGAAGGATACAGAGTCTGAACTGGCCATCTGTTTTTGCCAGGCAGACTTCTAGTATAGTACTGGAACTGGGTTACATTTGGATGAGTTGTTCCCTGAGGAGTTCCCATGGAGATCCCTAAAAAGCCTATATTTTTCTATCACTAGGACAGAAAAACAGATCCTTTGAATGGATGTATTAGAAAATGTTGCATTTCAAAGCAATTAACCAATTGTAACGATAGCAATTTAGGTATCTTAATGTCCTAAACAATATTTTCATAACAAATCGTTTTACATTCAATGGATTTTAAACTGCAGCTACAAGTGCATATTTCTTTTTAAAATCAGTGCCAAGGAAGTAACATTTTGTCATAATATTATTCATTTTAGCACCGACATTTTGCTCTGTTTTATTTTTTAAATCATTACTCTTCTACTTTGTCAACATATTTTGAAGAAATATCCTCATGTGGCTTATTCCGATTTCTCTTCAATTCAGTACACACTTTCACTTGCTTGTGTTTAATTCTTCTGTCTTATATCTCACACATAATATAGTCCATATCTTGGCCTTATATGTATAATTGTATGCATATACATATAATATACATATGCATATACACCCACAGACATGAGATTTCCCTAGAATGGGGGAGAAGGGCAAGCTACAATTCCTTGCCAGTTATAATAGAACATTAAATAAAATAAACAGTGCTATGAATGAGTTACTTACTTCCAAATTGTTGGTCTTAAAGGTCACAGACACCTCTGCAAAACATCATATGGTGTTGTCATTGTTCTTGGTCACTTTCCATAAGTACATGGTAAGACTCTATTGGTAAAGACAACACATGCTTGGGTCATAGGACATTAAGACTTCAATCAGGGGAAATCGTGACTGTTTCCTCCTGATTGGTATATTGTATAAGCTATAAACTTCTATGCACACTATTGTGGAAGAAAAGTCATTGACACTTACTCAGCTATGAACCCTACAAGTTAGGTCCACTGGTGAAAAGTAAGATGAATATATTTTGAGTAATCAGCCACACTCTTAGACTCTAAAACTTGCTTCACAAGAAATAACTCATTTGTACACAATACTCTTAACTGGGCAGAAAACATCTGGCTTCTTTTGGTCGAAGGATCTAGGGGAGAATCTAGTACATTTATTCTGCTAATTGGTCATAGTAGTATACTGTCCACTGAGTTTGTATCTTTACCCATAGATGGGCATATCATCTCTTAGTCATCATCAGAGAAGCTTCTTTGTGCAAGAGATGGCGATTAGTAATGAGACACACAACTGGTCAATGAACTGAGAACAAGAAACTGGAATGCTCATCTATAAATAGAACATAGTCAATGACAGAAAACCACAACTATGTAAGACAAAAAATAAAAACCCAGAGTCAGATGTTGGTGTTTGAGCTTCAAGCTGAAGATGAGAGGAACAAAGCAGCCAAGCCATTAGATCATAACTCTACCAAGCTGAAATGGCAATCCTGTCTCCCTGAATTCTCAGAGGCAAACAAGCTCTAAATTCCAGTCTCTTCCTCCTAACATCCCTTACTTTGACCAGCCATATCCTTCTGTCTCCAACTCTCTAGTGCTAGGATTAAAGGCATGTGATTCCCAAGTGCTGGGATAAAAGGTATGAGCTCAGTTACACTCTTGTGTAGACCAGGGTGTGCTTGAACTCAATCCTGTCTCCTGAGTCCTGAGATTAAAAATGTGTGCTATCACTGCCTTGGTTCTACAGCTAACTTGTGTGGCTGGCTTTGCTTTCTGATACTTCAGGCAATGTTTACTAAGTACTAAATAATATATCATCACACAACTAAAATGGAAAACAAAATTCCTCATGGCATGCACACCACAATGGATGAAAATACAATAAACTTGGTTTACCTAAAGCTCAGGGAAATTTGTAGAAGAGCAACTAGTAAGATTGTAAGCACAAGAAAGCTAGAACTTTTGCTGTGAAATCATCTTTTGAAAATGCTAGGGAAGCTTCATGTATGATGTCTCTATAGTTTAGCTACCAAAAAAATTACAACAACCAGCATTTTAACATAGAGAGAGAAGATTTCATGGGTCCCCTCATCTAGATAAAGAACCACAGGAAAGTAAGGGATAGTAAGAGCAGAAAACCTGATATTCTTTGAGGGAAGAGCCCCTAAATTGGTTATCCAGTACCAAGTGGGGCCCAGAAATCATGAACATTCAGGCAATCCTGAAGAGAATCTCTCTCTCTCTCTCTCTCTCTCTCTCTCTCTCTCTCTCTCTCTCTCTCTGTGTGTGTGTGTGTGTGTGTGTGTGTGTGATTGAGAGGAGTGAATGGAGTGAGAGGAGACAATGGAGGAATAAAAGGAAGGAAAAGAAATAGAGGGAAATTATTGTTGTGGTTTGAATGAAAATCGTCCTCAAAGGGAGTGGCACTATTAGGAGCTATGACCTTGTTGAGTAGGGGTGACCTTGTCGGAAGAAGTCTGTCACTGTGGGATGGGCTTTGAAGTATCCTAAGCTCAAACTACACACAGTGAGATTGACCACTTCCTGTTGCCTTTGAGTAAAGATATAGGAGTGTCAACCTGTTTTACTGTGCCATGTCAGCCTGTATGCTAACACGTTGCATCATGATGACAATGGACTAAACCTCTGAAAATGCAAGCCAACCAATTAAATCTTTTTCCTTTGTAAGAAGTGCTATGTATGGTCATGGTGTCTCATCATAGAAATAGAAAACCTAACTAAGACAATGCTGTAACTACATTTTAATTATAAAAGAAATGAGCAAAACAAATAGGTACAGATAAAAAAATTGGGTTTTACATTATGGTATTTCTGTTTATGAACACAAAAAGTCTTGTTGGACATGATTTCACCTATAGTGATATATACTTAATTTTGACCAGTTTTATTGTTTTACAGGCTCAAATTTTTATTTTTTACAGCTATTTTGTGAAAGTTCTGCTTTTGTATATATGTTTATGCTTTCAAAATATGTATAATAGTATAGCCTATTTTTCTATGTGTTTGAATATATGGATGAACATTTGGGGGCACAAGTTGTGTGAGTTTGCATGTGTATTTGTGTGTGTGTAAGTCATTCTTCACATCCCTACCATATTTCTTTTCAGACAGAGTGTCACATTACCTCGACCTTTGTCATAGCTAGTCAGTGAGTGTCCAGATAGCCATTTATTCCTACCTCCTATATCCATATCTCTGAATTTCACATGTGTACTATCACACCTGTGTTTGTGTGTGCTCATGTGTGTTCTGCAAATTAGACTCAGGGCTTCATTCTTATGAATCATTGCTCCATTGTTCGATTCATTTCACCACTGAATTTTTTATAAAAGATTTCTCTGAATTGTTCTGTTAAGGTTATGTGTTTGCCAAATTAACCTTTTTGAAGTGTAAGCTGATTCTTTTCAGATAATTTTAAAATTCCTTTTTTAATTTATTTCCAGGTTTTGGGTATTTTAGAATTTGAGACAGTAATTCTGAAATATTGGAATTTAAACATTCAGGATTATATTATTTGCATTTAGTTTTCAAGATTATGACTGAAATAATTAAACTGTACAGATATTTTATAGTCTAATAATATTATAATAATTAATTATTCTGGAGTAATATATTTCTGTTACATGAAACAACGGTTTATGCGTTTGTGTGCATACACAGGTGTGTCTATATGAGCATCTTTAGCAAGCCAAACTAAACAAAATGATTCCCAAATGTTCCTACATCCCAGGTGCTTCTCTCATCTAGGTCTGAGAAAAACACATGAAAGTAGAATGATTATCCTACTGTGTGATGTGGAGAATGACTATTGATTTATGTTATTATCTCCACAGTGTCTATGCATTCTGTATATGGATATATGTCTAAGAGGTGTATGGGATATTGAATTTTGTTACATGCAAAGAGTTATTGTCTATAAAAGACTCTCTTGAAAAACCTAGGCAGTAACCCTAAGCTTTGACACTCAAATAATACACTCCTTATTATGCAGCTGCAGTGCTCCAACTATAAGGGTGGAACATCTCTGGGAATAATTTATGAGCAAACATTCTTTCATGACTGACTCAGATATCACATCCTCTGATTGTAGGAAAAAGACATAAACTAATAATTTATTTTGTCCCATGCTAGAGCACAGAAATATCTTAAAGTTACCAACCCTGGTGCTGCAAGAAACTGGTAAAGGTCAGCTCATCATTTGATGTAGTTTTTTAAGTGGACATAGAGACATTTATCAAAGCTCTCATTCTCTTGGAAAAACATTGGGTGTTTGGGGGAATATGGAATGACATAGAGGTAGGGTTTCAAGGGTAAATCTAGGGCCCACATCTCTTTAACCCTGACATACATTCTATAATACATAAACGTGACACTATTACTATTAACGTAGAAAATATATCAAAAAAGATGAATATTTTTCATTTGGAATAATTTTAGATACACATGGGGAAAATGTTCTCCATAATATATACTAAATAATAAAGAGCTTTTTAATTTTTTTATTTAAATTAGAAACAAGATTGTTTTACATGTCAATCCCTGTTCCCTCTCCCTCCCCTCCTCCCCTGCCCCCACTAACACTCTACCTATTCAATACCATTTCTGCTCTCCAGGGAGAGTGAGCCCTTCAATGGGGGGTCTTCAGAGTGTGTCATATCCTTTGGCATAGGGCTTAGGCCCTTCCCCATGTGTCTAGGCTGAGTTAGTATCCCTCTATGTGAAATGGGCTCCCAAAGTCCATTCCTATGCTAGGGATAAGTACTGATCTACTACAAGAGGCCCCATATATTTCTGTGGCCTCCTCACTAACACCCACATTTATGGGGTCTGGATCAGTTCCATGCTGGTTTCCCAGTGATCAGTCTGGGGGCCAAGAGCTCACTCTTGTTCAGGTCAGCTGATTCTGTGGGTTTTCCCAGCATGGTCTTGATCCCTTTGCTCATCACTCCTCTGCCACTGGATTCCAGTTCAGTTCAGTGTTTAGCTGTGAGTGTCTGCTTCTACTTCCATCAGCTGCTGGATGAAGGCTCTAGGATACATTCTTGTACTTAAATGAGTTCTGGGAAGGAAATTCTTAATCCACACATTATTAGTTAATTACAATACCATTAGATTTTAGAGCTTGGATAGCAGGACTTGAAACATGTCTGTATTCAATTCATGCCCCTTTCTCTTTCCCACTTCAGAATCCTAAATATACTTATATTTTTATTAATTTTAACTTAAATTAAAACCAATTTTATTTTACATACTAATCCCAGTTCTTTCTCCCACCTGTCTTCCCATTCTCCGACCAATTCACTAATCCCATCCCCCATATACTCCTAAGTGAGTGTGAGGCCTCTCATAGGGGATCATCAAAGTTAGTCACATCATTTAGATCATGACTGAGGCCCTCCCCCTGTATCTAAGCTGAGAAAGTATCCCTCCATACAGAATGTGCTCCAAAAGCCTGTTCATACACTAAAGATAAATACTGGTTCTGCTGCCAGTTGCCCCATATACCACCCAAGATCCCCAACTGATGCCCATGTTCAGGAGGCCTGCTTTCGTCTGAAGCAGGTTCCCCAGCTTTCAGTCTGGAATCCATGAGCTCCCACTTGCTCAGGTCAGCTATTTCTGTGGGTTTCCACAGCATGGTCATGGCCCCTTTGCTTATCACTCATTGCTCTCTACAACTAGATTCTAGATGTTTGGCTCAGTGCTTAGCTGTGAATTTCTGCTTCTGCTTCCAACAGCTACTGGATGAAGGCTCTAGGATGATATATAAAGTAGTCATCAATATCATTGTAGGGGAAGGGCATTTAAGATAGCCTCTCCACTGTTGCTTCTTGGTTGGGGTCATTCTTATGGATTCTTGAAAATGTCGCTAGTGCCAGGTTTCTCTTTAAGCCCATAATGTCTTCCTCTATCAAGGTATAACTTTCCTTGTTCTCCTTTTCTGTTTTCCCACAACTGTACTTTCCTGATCCCTCTTGTTCTCTCCCTTTCCACTTCTCTTCTCCTCTTTTCTCACCACCTTCCCGACTCCTGCCAGGCTTCCAATTTACTCATGAGATCTTGTCCCTTTCCTCTTTTCAGGGGGTCCATGTATGTATGTCTCTTTTAGGATCCTCCTTGTTTGCTAGCATCTCTGGGGGTGAGGATTGTAGGCTTATTATCCTTTGCTCTATGTTTGTTATCCATTTAGGAGTGAGTACATACTATGTTTGTTTTTCTGTGTCTAGGCTACCTCATTCAGGAAAGTTTCTTCTAGTTCCACCCATTTGCCTTTGAATTTCAAGATATCATTGTTTTTTGTTGTTGTTTCTGTTTTTTTCCCACCAAGTAGTACTCCATTGTGTAAATGTACCACATTTTCTTTCTCTATTCTTTTTTTATTAAGATTTGGTATTTTTTTATTAGAAAGGAAATTATTTTACATGTCAATCCAAGGTCCCTCTCCCTCCCCTCCTCCCCTTCCCCCCCAACTAACACCCTACCCATCCTGTACCCTTTCTGTTCCCCAGGGAGGGTGAGGCCTTCCATAGGAGGTCTTCAAAATCTGTCATATTCTTTGGGATAGGGCCTAGGCCAACCCATTATTCAGTTGAGGCATACCTAGATTTCTTCAAGGTTCTGGCTATTACAAATAACGGTGCTATAGGAGTATAGTTGATCAGATGTCCTTGTGGTATGAGTGTGCATCCTGTGGGTATATGCCTAAGAGTGGAATTGCTGGGTCATGACGTAGACAGATTGCAGTTTTCCTGAGAAACTGATATACTGATTTCCAAAGTGGCATTTCCAAAGTACAACTTTGCATTCCCACCATCAATGGAGGAGCGTTTCCCCTATTTCAACATCCTCTCCAGCATAACCTGTCATTGTGTTTTTGATTTTAGCCATTGTGAAGGATGTAAGATGGCATCTCAGAGTTGTTTTGATTTGCATTTCCCTGATGGCTAAGGATGTTGAGGAATTCCTATAATAGCTTCAGCCATTTGAGATCAGGTGTTGAAGATACACTAGAGGAAATATATTCATCTACCAAAGAAAATGTTAAGTCCAACAAATCCTTAACACAAAAATTCAGGAAATATGAGGCAGGATAAAAAGACCAAATACATTTTTAGAATTCTAACTGTGTTTTAGATTTCAGAGACTTTATTATTTTTTTAAATTAAATGCTTTGCATCTTTCTTCAAATTTCAAAGTGTCTCTAAGACTCTATATACATCACCATATTCACACCCTTATCTGTCAGAAAATGACATCAGTTCAGCTGGTACAGGAGTTACAGACAGCTGTGAGTCACCATACAGGTGCTGGGAATCAAATCCAGTGCTCCAGAAGAATAGTTACTGCTCATAACTACAGAACCATCTCTCCAGACTTTCACCTGGAGTGCTTTATATTAAGCTGTTCCCTAGAACACAATACATCATTTGATGTATAAAGAGAATTTGATGAATATCTTGAAATATGAAGGAATCATTCCAATATTGTGGATGTAGTCAAATCTATAGACATTATAGTTTTCATATCACTCCTACTTGTAAGGATTTCAGCCAATCTCCTTAATCTCATGAAGCTTGCAAAATTTCAGTTCCAATTAACACCCAAGTGAGCCCAAATGTGTTTTTATTCACATCCCTGCTCTGGTATAAGAAATTAAAATGTAGACACTTGATTTCATTCATTGTCGGTAGGGAGGCATACAATAATGCATCAAGGGTAAATAATACTTGATCTATTCCATTCACTGAAACATGAATTAATAATGCAGATTCATGCATAATGTTTCCCATAATCTTTTACTTCAACACATTTATGTGAATGTGTTCAGTTTTACATATAATTACCCCAAGATTAATATTATATTACGTATATACTATGTTCATTTTGTCAACATCAGCTTAAGTGGATGTCTACACAATGGGTATTAGCTATATATTAATGAAGGATCCCTTAGGTTATCAAACACACTGAAATATCTTAAAAATTATAAGATGTGTAACAAAAATAAAATATGACAGTAAAGACACATGCTTGTCATATGCCATCTTTTTTGGTTTTTTGAGACAGGGTTTCTCTGGGTAGCTTTGGAGCCTATCCTGGCACTCACTCTGGAGACCATGCTGGCCTCAAACTCACAGAGATCCACCTGCCTCTGCTTCCCAAGTGCTGGGATTAAAGGCGTGCACCACCAACGCCCAGTGTATGCCATCATTTTTAATTAAATTTCAGAAATGTAAATGAAGACTGAAGAAAACAGATTGCCTAGTGTTGAGGCTGCATAGACACAACCCATAGATTCTGAAAGATGATTTTAATCAACATATTCAGATCATCACTGATTGGTGATTTGACTGAAGCATGAATTTGTTAAATTTTATCATACTCTATACAGTTAATTTACACATTTAGATTTATGAAAAATGACGTAAAATTATTCTTTGTTAAGTTCATTTGCTTCTCTTTTCTGATATCTATGAAGTAGCTTTAGAATTTTGTTTGGGGGGGGAAGAATATTTTAAATCTTCATTGGCTCTGATGATTAAGATATATACTTAGCAATTCTAAGATTTTTTGAGGTGCTCAAAGTCTTCTAATACACATCTTTGTGTGTGTGATAAATTTCAGTTCTTTTATTCAAATAATTCATGGAAGATTTGTGTAAATTGATGGATTGCCTAAAAGTTAGTTAATAAGCCTTCATATTTAATTTTCATTTTTCTATGGCTAGTTCATTCAAAAGTTTTAATTTATTGTTGTATTTCAATTATTTTTATCTAGTAAGAGAAGCTTAAGACACACTGTGATGTTATTCCTATTGCTCTTTCAAATAAATTGGCTTTGTAACATTTCAATAAAAGTACAGAAAAGAAGAAAAGTATAGGAGTTCTTTTTCTTTGCTTTTAATAAAGCGTCTAAAACTTCATCAAATTGAAACACATTTGAAACTTATTTTCGAATCAATTTACAACAATCTCCTTGTAGATAAGATGGAGACAGACTACTTTGACATCCAAGGTTAAGACAGTCATCAGAACAATTTTCAACTTTATTTTCCAACAATTTTTGGCCTTGAATGTAGTTTCAATCAATAACCTTGCAGTTCCAGATTATCTATCAAACTGAGTAAATCTGTCTTCAGCTGTGAGATTCACTAATCATATATTGACAGGTGAAATCTTCTTGCTCATAATAGCAAAGTTAAAACCTAGAGACAGCGTTTGAAGAATCCTGGAATTCTATTCAAATCAAGATGAAATGTTGTTTGTACATTACATAATTATACCTCAAGTTGCTTCTCTTTCTAAAAAAGAAATAAGATATTAATACTGGTTTCTTTTTATATTTGAGAGCTAATATCAAAAACTTTATATGATTGCATAACTAATGTTTTCAATCTACACTTCCCACCTGACCCATGTACAATGCTCCTAAGCAGAAACTTTTCAATCACAGATGTGATTTTGAATTAGAGTTTTCATATGGAATAGTCATTAGCTCATTATTTAAGAATCTGATGACTTTGCTTATGTTCTGGGTCTACGAATAAGAATTAAAAACAAATGATTTTTCATATTTGAGGTTATAAATCTATACAGGATTTCAATGCAGTCATTTTTTCTATAATATAGTCTAAGCATGCTGAATCACACGTAGGCATCATTTAATGGTGAAAATGAATACATTATTTAGTGAGTAATGTAAAGCATGAAAGGAGGTCATGCTATTAAGTGTCAGTCTATGATTCACACCTGGCAATAAGTCTGGATATTTAAAATACAAAAACTTGGAGTCAGGCCTGGTTTTAAGTCAAAATTCTCTAATATATGAGACCCAAAGCACATCATGACCTTCCAGTTAAATGCTGCAATTTTAAGACAATATCAGCATCACTGACGGCCATCAAACTCTAAGCACTTAAGGAATTCAGACGTTCTTTCTTAATGTTCTCATGAACTAGTCTTTCAAAAATGAGAGAAGTCTCAGAGATGTTTTTTTCTGAGAATAAAACAGATCAATAATCTAAGCAGCCTCCCATACTATTCTTCCCCGCAGAATAAATTCTTTATTCATTTTAACTTTCTTTTTATTTATTCTTTGTGTGTTACACATCAGACCTTTCCATACCATTCATTTCCCCTTTTCTTCATATCTGACCACTGACCTTGCAACCTACCCACACCAAAATAAAATAAAATAGAATTTAGAAGTAAAAGAAGAAAAATGAAAACAAAGAGAAGGAAAAACCAATCTTGTCATGGAAGTTTTAGTGGGACATAGTGAGTCACACAGTAAACTGTTTAGTCTGTATGTGTTTACTTGCAAGTCTTCATTGCAGAGAGTCATTATTGGTCTGCTTTGAAGCCAATTGCTTGTGCTACACTGTCGATGCAGAGTATTCACTGGAACTCCTATTGGTGAACCTGCTTTTCCCCAGGGTTGATTTTTAGGGATCCTGCAGTTTTGGGTCTAGAGTACCAGTCCTTTCACCTGCTCCAGCAGATCACAGATAGGGTATATACTGGGATGGACCGACTCATTACATTGGTTCTCAGTAGTTACAGAGTTTGTCAGCCCAACAGTTCTCCCCTGTCCTCACCACCAGGTGAGCTCTTATGCTAATTCACTCCATGCAGTGATGAGATGAGCAATGGGCAGGCACTGTTCTCCTGCATTCATGTCCTCAATGTCAGTTCTACCACATCTGTGCTTTCCGTACCAGCTATATGTTGCCCAGGCATGGTGTTGGGGGCACTCTTGAGTGCTGCACCTGATGAGATACCTGCTCATCAATTAATAATGGAAAGATACCATATCTGGGCTTGATGCCATTGTCCTTCATTTATTTTCTCTATCCTTTAAACAATTATGTTTCTAAACATCAAGGCACTCAATGCCTTTCCAATCTGAACTATACACAATGCATAAAGTTAATTTTGAAGAGGTCATCACACAGTGACATCACACATTCACATGGCCTGGAATCATAAATTATTCCTTGGCAAGGTAGTGAAAAATAGACTAATAGATACTTTCTTCTCAGAATGACTTGCTGAAAACACCTACAAATGCATAATAGAGGTACAGCCCCCTAAATGACTTACATAGAATTCCCCAGAAAACAAATAACTCAATGTCTAGAATTTAATACATGATTTCATTTTTGAAGAAATTCTATATTCAGAAAAGCAATGCAAACTTTATGGAATAGGTTGATTGACACAAGAAAAAGGGCATCTTTGGCTTGAAGAAAAGCAGGAAAAGTAAAGAAAGCCAAATCTAAAGTATAATTAGTTTTCAGTAAGCCACATATAACATATAAGTGTGCAGAGTCATATGTTTTAAAAGAAGGGGTGTATTAAAACTAATGGCAGCCATCTTTCTCTAAATAATGAACAAAGACATTGCCAGATAAAACTTTTTTCACACAAGAAAAATCATCTACTGTCTACTTAATTGACAGTTAAGAATGACACAAAAATTGAAATGTCTCTCAAATAAGAGTACTAAATTTTATAGATTTAGAGCAATGGTATTCTAATATGTTGTATTTTTAAATAGTCTGGCATTTTTACTTATAATGCAGTAAATTCTTACCTAAAAATTGTATTCACTTTGTCAAGAACCGAATCACATAGAATATTGGTAACTGTAATATTTAGAATATGGAAAATTTAGTGAGATAGTTTTGTAATGGAAATGAATACCATTAAATGATTTATATTTGCTATTGGAACTAAATAAGATATTTGAATGCATACATTCTATTTTAATCCTGAGAGTAAACCTATGAGAATAATATTGTTAGTAGTTTCAAGTAGGAATGTAAATCTTACATGAATACAGTGGTAAGGTTGAAGTGATAGGTTTAGATTATCATGTTACTTACTTTTATACTATTATTATTGCCCAACTACTTTTCTGAGTGTTTATGAATTATTGACACTCTGAACTTGGATGAATTTTTAAAGCCTTCCTTTGCACTGCATGTTTACTTTTCCCAGAAGACATAGTTACACATTTGTTCATAAAATTACTACTTTTTCTACAAAATAAAGATGAATGAATGAATTGTTAAATACTTTGGGGATGCCCATTGAGAAAAAAACCCCGGTAACCTGAGAAAAATTTGACAATTAGAGATGTGGTGATTTCTAAATTAGGAATGACAATGCCCCCATCTTCATCCCCCTTATTCAATCTGATCTATGAAGCTCTGTGGGAAATGTAAGAAATAATGAAAAATTCAAGACAACTTATTTATTTGTGGAGCAAAATGAGAAAATCATGGGTATGCTGGCTCTGATAGTATGTGAGAGCACTAAAATTTACAAATTTGTGTGTGTGTGAATAGGTGTGTTTGTGTGTGTGTGTGTGTGTTTGTTACCTATCAAGTGTAATGCATGTCTTCCTTACTCTTTGCACTGGGCAATAGAACTTACCTAATATTCTCATTTCACTGAAAACTAGAAATCACTGTGTTTATTTTATTCAAGAAATATTTACACAGCTCAAAAATATTTTGAGATAGAAGAGAACCTATCAAATTCAAATTAGATTTAGAGACTTAGTAAATATGAAGTAGTGGTAAATCTGCTTAAGTAAATTCCAAGAGTTTCATAAATTTAAAAAATAAATATTGGGAAAATTAGAATAAATAAAAGTGATTCTGCATTCTTGACAGGATCTTATAAAAAAAGACTATTTTAAATACCCCTTAGAGAAAATTGCATATCTTAAAAGTACTGGAGACATTGTACAAATTACTTTGTTGAAAATAGGTTATTTTTTTAGCAACTAATCATGCAAAACTTAGAGTAGGCTATGTCGTTTCTACGTAAGAAATACAATGAAAATACAAAAGAAAATAAACAAACCACTGGAACAATAAGGACAGTTAAAATAAAAGTTAAATTTATTATTGTGTGTCCTGTAATTCTTAGACATTATATTGCATTATGAATCATAAAATATTTTTGACCTTGAATAGGTGATTATGTATTCCCATTGATATCTAAAATTAGTTTTAAAACACTGCATTATACTTATTGTTCCCCCTGAGAACACTTTGTTTAATTAAAATATCTACTATTTATCTCCCTGAAATCAAATCATGTTTTAAAGGACAATGGAAAACAAACGTTAGGATTCTAAACTAAATCGAATACGAGATAAGATGTTGGTTATCTGCAAGTGTCAAAGAGCCTGTCAGGCATGTCATATGAAGAAAGCAAATTCTATTTCTATATCAAAATCTCAACTATATCAACATTCATTCATTTGGTCTGAAAACATTATTCATAAACCATGGGTTTATATTTTTTGCTTTTTTATAAGGCTTTATAGAGCAAACTTGAAGAAATGTCTGAAAGATATAGCAGCTCTAATATGCAATCTGTGAAAAATCCCCTATTGTAAATTATCTGGGAATATTACTAGATACTGGGATCATTAAGCAATATATAAGCCCTCTTCCACTAATACATATAATTTGCATTAATGATGCTTTTCTTTTCTTAATATTTCTGTCTCTTCCTGTCCTTTAAAATTATCTGGACTCAGTTCAGCAAATTATCTTACAACACTAGCAAGGAACTTTCATTTACCACTAACACTTCAGGTATGTATTCATTTTTGAAGAGTACTTATTTGAAACTATTAGTTAAAAATAATTGCTCCACACATTATGTCAGCACATGGTAGTCATAAACGCCTTATTAATTTGGTTTCTCTGTCTCTGTCTCTGTCTCTGTCTCTGTCTCTCTCTCTCTCTCTCTCTCTCTCTCTCTCTCTGTCTCTCTCTGTCTCTCTCTCTCTGTTATTACTGATAGATTGTATATATCTGATCCAGAGAATTACTATGTCCATAATAGCTCAGAAACATACTGTTCAATTCTTTTTTCATCGCCAGTCTTCTGGGATCATTACTATTCTGAAAACTCCCAAATGATTTAAAGCAATTATGCTATTTTCAAGATAATTAGTGCTTACATTTTCTTGGATAATTTCAGATACTCAATCCAAGGAAACTGTAATAGCTTTATGTGTGTACTTAATAAACTACTGATGTCATAATGCCTTTTATTGTTTATCTTTAAAAATCAAGTTATAATACTTTTAACATTATTTGTGCTAACATTTAAAAATGTCTTTAAGCCATGCATAATATTTCCAAAGGTAGAGTTATCACAAAGAGTAATTTTAAAAGATAAATTTATTTCTAATAATATCAGAAATAAAAAGTGCTAGAAAGTCAACTTGATGGTTAAGAGAAATGGCTGCTCTTTTGGTTCAATTTCCATTGCCCACACAATAGTCTGCAACATCTATATCTCTATTTCCAGGGATGTGATGCCTTCTTGTAGCTTCAGTGGACATCAGTCATGCACATGCACAATAACCCATATATGTAAAATAAAATAAGAAAAACATCAAAAAGAATAATAGAATGATTATTTGACCAAAAATTAAAAATATAAAATACTACATGTCTACAAAATACATGCCACACTGTGCAAGGGTGGAACTAGTGTCTCTGTACTAAAGCTCAATGGAGAATGTGACTTGTGTAATCAAAAGGTCAGGAAGATGCTGATTCTCAGGTTGTTCTATTTGATAAGGAAAATTTAAATTCTGATTTTATATGATCTCACAATCAGGGTGAAAGAGATTGCAAGAAGGAATATGGTGATATTTTGTTCATGATCTAACAAATAAAGCTTGCCTGAAGATCAGAGTGCAAAGCTAATCACACTAGTCAACCATAGAGGCCAGGCAGTGGTATCACTCACCTTTAAACCCAGCAGCCACACTAGTTAGCCACAGAGGTTTTGTGGCGGTGGTGCAAACCTTTAATCCCAGCACTAGAGAGGAATATAAAATGGGAGGAGACAGGAGACAGTGAGTCTGCAGTCAGAGAGTGGACAGGATTGCCCTTTTTGGTCTGAGCCTTGGTAGAGGTAAGACCTCTCTAGTGGTTGGCTGCTTTGCTTTTCTGATCTTTAACTTGAACACCAATATATGTCTCTTTGTTTTTATTATTAAGAACAATTAAAATTCATGCTACAGAGAAGTCTTTTCTATAGCAGTTCATGTACAGATGACAGCAAGATGACATATTTCACACCCCTGGGAACATAGAGGATCTGTAGTGGGAAGAAGGCTGAACCTAATTTCTTCACAGAGTTGCTTCTGGAACTTGAAGTTTTAATACAGTATGACAAAGCTCATGAATACAACTGTGTTTGTGAATCTTTTCTTAGCAACCCTGCTTAGTGTAGCATATTATAATTTCCTTACTATTTTAACAAATTCTTTTAGTAAATTGGTATGATAAAAAACTGATCAAATTCACAGAAATATTAACAGAATAACACTCTATGGTTTTCAAATAGTTAGTAACAAAAAATAAGTAAAACATATACTGTGTTAAATATAAAAGAGAAACTAGAGATACATTACATAGAAAATAAGTAAACATAGGACTTGATTTTCCATGAGGCAAAATTTTAATAAACAATATTGAAAATTTAGCAAAGAGGCTTAAAAGTAGATACATCACAATTGATGAAACTTGGGAGTCAAAACATATATTAACATAAATTTCAGAATCTTTAAAGAAAAATTATAATACTTTAAACAAATAACCATTGTGAGAATATATCACTGTACTAAAAAGAATATTAACCAGTAATATCAGACCAAGAATCATGCAAATATGGGAATTATCAGAAAGAATGACATACTAGCAAAAAAATAATAACACCACACAACATACAAGTTATGTTAGGAAATAGAAATTGATGATTTAAAAAAAGGGGGAAATGAGAGTTATGATGAAATGGCATTTTAGCTTTAAAATACATGTCAGATCAAATTACAAACCATTTTTTCTCGATTATATGAACATTCAGGGGTCAGTGAGATATCTCAGTGGACAAAGGTACTTGCTGATAACCTCAGTTCAATATAGGGTCCCATGTGGTTGTACTTAGACCTTTGCATACACACCCTCCACATGCAAACACAAACTAAATAAATAATGTAAGACATGTGTTTAATGACTTTTAAAGGTGTCGTAGGTGTCTGTGATTTTAAAAATAAACATTTATATTTTGTTCATAAAAAGTAAATGAATGTTACATAATAACTTCCCCAGGAGTTGTATCCCTCTTCTGAATATCAATAAAATGATTTGTGTTAGCCCCCAAAGTGTATATCAACTACAGATTATATAGTACACATTAAATTCTATATCAAAACACATAAAACCTACTAATTTAAATGATTAAAAATAAAATAAAGACTGAAATAGGAACATGTTACACAGTATAAGCTAGTGTTACAAATCTACAAAAGACACTTCCCAAGAAAAGCTGGGCTCTGGAGAGAAAAAGTTTAATGATAGAAAATCTTTCATATAAAATGAAAACTATAAACACAAAGAACAAAGGCACTCAAGAAAATGCAAGGCAAACACTTATAAGAAAAATTATACCAAGCCCATAAAATTCAAAATGCCCAAGTCAGCAAGAAAGAGGAAAATCTGAAAAGTAGTGAGAAAATTAAAAACATTAGAGACAAGAGAAATAAAGAGAAGAATTACAAGCCTTTTCCAGCAAACTTGCACTCCGTAAGGTGATGGAACCGACACTTAAGAGGGTTTTTGATGAATGGGGAGTGTGGCATTTTCTTACACTGGTGCAGATATTTACCATTTGACTAGCAGTCCATTTGGGGAACTTACCAAAGGAAAACATAATTCATAAAATCTCAATCTGTACAAATTATAATGATCAATTTTGTTTTTCTTTCAAGAATCAAATGATAGATCTTTGCTTAGGAATAAAATAATTAAAATGTTCAGCATTGTCTTTTACATTATAAAGATGAAAATTAAATAAATTCTGGGGTTGCAGGCAAGAGTCAGACTGAAAAAGATACTTTAAAAATGTAAAATAATCTCACACTTTCTACTATAAGCAAATTGCTAGTGAGTAGGACTAAAAAGTTGATGTGCTGGGGAGCCTCTGTAAGGAAATAAAATTGTAATTATTAAAATTAACTTGATCATACATCAGAGAGCAAAACACAACAAGATTTCATTGTGTAGAAAAAAATAAAAATAGACAAAGAAAATTAGAAAAAAACACCATTATTTTAAAATAACAGATATAGGGGCATCCAGAGAAGTCTCAGTGGTTAAAAGCACTGGATGTTCTTCCAGAAGACCCAGGTGTGACTACCAGGACTTGCATGTGGCTCACAACAATTTGTAATGAGTTTAAGGTATCCCTTCCTGTGGCATCTGCAGGCATCAAACACACTTGCTGTACAGACATATATCAAGGAAACACTCACATATACATAAAATATGTAATTATATGCAGTTATAAAGATACTAATATGAAAACTAGAAATGTTTAATACAAAAGCTGAAAGAAAGAAGCATGAAGGTTTCTAAGCAAAACAAGGTTCAATGAGACCTGGTAATGTTTATAGACCTGGATATTTACTCTTCAGTCTGTATATTCATTTAATAGAATTTTTATTTTACTTGTGTTTTGTATCAAAACATTGCTAAAATAGATTCATAATGAAATTAGAAATTAAGGCAAAATCCAAATATGCTTTCAGTGTTGATTTAAAGTACTCTTAGTCTTAAGAATGCTAAATGCAGAAAAGAGAGCATTTAATTGACTTGATTATAAAATACTGACAGAACATGAGATCAGGCATTGTATTAGAGGAGTTTAAGAGGCCAAAAAATGTTCAAATTTTAGATGTATATAGTTGTAAATATACAAATGCCATGATTATTTTAGAAATTCGAGAAAATGCAACCCACCTCTATAGTTAACACAGTCTTATTTATTAATCAGAATTGCAAAAATGTTTGGAAATATATATATATATATATATATATATATATATATTATTAACTGTGTATTTTAAATAGAAGCTAAATCAAAATAATACATTTTCAACAGTAAATTACAAAGGAGCATTGAAGCTCCATTGTTTTCTTCCAAGGTCAGAATCCATATTCTTCAAGTTCTATGTTTTCATAAAGCGATACTGTATTTTAATATATCTCTGTTCAGAACATGCTGTTATGACATGATGAACAAAGAATTTTTCCAGGATATGAAGGAGATGCTGAAAGTAAATGTCAATCCTTCTTTAAAAGTGCAAAACTCCAAATTTACTATAAACCAATATTTAATTATTCTACAACTAACAGTTTACATATAATCCTTTTCACTAAATTTATAGTTGAATTAATATATCCTTATATATATATATATATATATATGTTTTAAATATATGTATATATACACATACATAATATATAATGGTTATTTGAAGATGCCATGGCTTCTTTTCAAAGTCAAGTATTCTACAGTAAACATTTTTCAGAATTAGTTTAATATCATGGCTTTAAATAGAATCTATTTTGTTCATTTCTTAGTTCACCTATATTGGATATATAAGTTGACAGGTCAGCCACACATAAATTATACTTTAACTAAAACCCAAGTTTTTTCTAAGTTAACGAATCTTGATTCTCTCACTATGTATTTCAGGTTGGCCTAGAATAGTATAGTCCAGGATACCTTGGAACTTGTGATACTCCTGCCTCTCAAGAGATGGAATTACCAGGGTACACACTTGGTGCAATCAGTTTTAATAGATTGCTTGATTTTAATGACAAATCTTGGATGAAATACTTCCAAAATTACATTCATTCTTAGTATACTTGTTGCAAATTCAATCCAAAGAATAAGTTTATGTCTAGAATATATTTTGGTTTACTAGAAACAGAAACACACACTTAATTTTATTTTCATGTAATTTATGTATCAAATGAAATATTGGTGAACAATATTGTTTTAAGCAAATTAAGTTTAAAATGTATGCAAATATGAATTATATGCATTTTGATGTGGCCCAGCTTGTCTCAGTCCTAAAGCACAGAAGCCACGAGGTTCGGCCTGGGTGCGGGAGTGTGGACTTGGAAATTCCTAGAAACCCAATGGTGATAAAGACTAGACATAGGCATCTTGTCATCTTTGGAGAGTTCTCAGTTCCATGATGCAAACTGGAGTCTCCCATTTATTACGGCATTTTCCTCAACTGCTTTCCTGGTGATAGCAGAGAGCATTTCTCCTTAACCTCTTTCTAGACCCTATCAGCCCAACCCTCAAAACTCTATCCTCATACAGACCTAGCCCTCCGCCCTGGTGCAAGCCTATTTAAATGCTTAGGTCTATAGAGATGCAAAACTAGGGGACATTCTCCACTGAGGTTGTGCCATTCAACAGCAAATCAGCTAGCATCTGCAATGCAATGGAGACTATAGCTCCCTGATACTGGAACTGGAGGTCTAGACCCAGAGACATTCTCTAATAGCATAATTTTCGGCTCCCAACAATGCATATACAGTTTCAGAAAACATTAAGACTGACATTTCTCCTAGTAATCAGATTAATCAACAATTTTCTAAGTGGGTCCTATATACTTCATGAGGAGTTTGCTAGATAATAGAAGATGACAATTTGTTTTCCTTCAAAATTAAATTACTGAGGGTATTTTGTGTTGTATTTTGTGACTCTCCAAAATGTTTTTCTTTCATGTAGTTGAGGACATTAATTTTTTTCTCAAATGTGGTAATAGCTGTGTTTTCCCACACAATAATAATTAATAATAATAAAGACATTTAGTTGATGAAGATGTACACACTCGAACTTCCTCCAAGAAACTTAAGACTCTTTTTTTTCTTTCTTCTTTATGAGTTTTCTAAATATCTTACTTCTTTCCTTCTCTTCTCAAATATGTGATTGCATATTATGTGTGTGTTTTACTGGGGATTGTAACTAAGATCAGGTTTTAAATTATATTATTATCTTTGCATATTTATTTTGAATTTTTTATCTGGGTATACTTTCATTTCCATGGAGACCAGAGGAGGGTGTCAGATCCCCAATTGCTGAAATCAAAGGTGATTTAAAACTGTTAGACCCCCGGGAAACTCAGGCCTCTGGGGTTCCATCCCAGGACCGCAGTCATCCCAATCACCAGGCAGATTCGAAAACTTGATGCAAACTGCATGAGGCTTTATTGTTGTTTAACGAGCTAACCCCATGTTAGCTCAGGTCTTTCACCCTCCCACCATGGCGGATGGCTAACAAAGACAGCTCAAACCAGCTGCCGAGAGATTTTGTAGGGCAGCATAAGGGGAGTGTCTAGGGGTACCCACAGGCTCAGGATTGGTGTGCCTCCAGGCTTGGAGAGCTCGCCCTGTGTTGATTGGCCAATTGGTTGTTATGGCCCATAGGCCCTCCAAGGGTGGTTGCTATCCTCTGCGAGTCATTGCTGTGCACTTATCCATAAAGCACACCCTGGGCCGTAAAGCATAGCGCCACCAGCTAACTTCTGATTGGTTCCTTGCCACGAGGCAAGCATCTAACTTCTAGTGACTAGGACAAGGTCATGGCGAGCACATGTTACTGTCATGGCTGCCGAAAAGGGGAGCGGGTCCCTTCAAAACCATCTGTTGTGGGTGCTAGTAATTGCACTCAGATCCTCTGGAAGATCCTAATGTGCTCTTAACCACTGAGCCCTCTCCCAGCCCTCTAAAACTAAGATCTTTTGAATGCTAGAGGAGCACTACCACTGAACTATTCCAGCAGCCCCAGACACCATTTGTTTATTCAAAATCTCAGAGAAAGTCTTTTGAAATTCAAGTTATTTTTTTTATTTTGTAAAACAAAATCACTTCCCAATTTTCATTTTACTACATAAATTTCTGAATTAGAAGAGGGAAAGGAAGCCCAGAAACAAAAGTCATTAAGTCCATTTTTGAAACTCTAAAAGGATTCTCAGAGATCATAAGCTAAGTTGGCTGAAAACTTTTCTTAAAAAAAATTGGTTGAAAATCCTTCCTTATTTTTTATTGTGAAAAACTGGAATGAAATACTGGGAAGGTCAAATCAATTAGATTCATGAAATGATCAGGTTAATGTTCATACCTATCTACCTAATGCCATGAACTTGTATGAGCAGGTTTTATATTATGTAACACACCGGCCTTTCCTAATGGATGCCAGAGAGTCTGTGTTATAGTTGAGAAACAAAAAAAATTTACTTTAATTCAAGAACAAAGCAATTCCATTAAAATTCTGCACTTGCCAAGAGATTTTGATTAACATTTGACATCAATTTTGGGTTCGGCAGCATTTTAGTGGAGGTTACTCAGGATTTAATATCTTGGAACACACACTTAAGTATATTACCTCAGAAGTCCTGCAGACCCCAAAGTAGGAAGAGTCATATTCTGAAATATTAACTTGATTTAGTGCCTTGGAAACAATGTTAGAAAGGGTTGCTAAAAAGCAGACATGGGAGTAGCAGATAGGATCCATTTGCTCTCCTCTAAGATTATTTAATTACTATCATTTCATTCCCCAATTCACTGGATAACAATCAAATTCACCCATTTAATTGTAGGTATTTTCTGTGATTTATAGTGTGGCAATAGAATTCAAAATTAGGTAGTATATTCTCATCTGTCTCCATCTCCACTAAAAGGTACCATCTATTAAAGATTCGTGGTGCAATTTCTGCTTTCAGTCATATTTATAAATACTGTGAAGCATTTTAAATAACAATTCACTGGGTGACTATATGGTCTTATTGGTAAAAGTTATTGAATGACCTATGAAGTAATTTGGGTAAAAAATAACTGTGTGTTTAAAAAAAACCCATCGGAATTGCTTCAGGTAATGAAATATGTGAGTCCTACTCATTCCATGAATATCAAAATTAATGCAATTTTTCCCTTGCTGTCAAAGTTTTAAATTCTCTGAAGCATCAGTCACATTGGAATTGAGGTTGAGACAAGAAAACTGTCCTAGAGAAAAAATTACGTGATAGAAAAGGAAACATTTTTATGTTTAATTTATCACATTCAAAAAGTTTTTGGTAAAATATTAAACTCTTATCTAATTTAAATTCATCTGAATTTCTCTGTCTACCTGAAAAGTTATAAAAATCTTTAGTGAGTAATTTAGTACTAATAAAAATCTTTAATGAGTAATTTTGTATTAATGTTTCTAGGTATATTATATTTATTCAAAATAAAATATGTGTATTTGTAAATATGAATGACTATCACAATCTGTCATTTTCATGAATTTTACATACTTAAAGTTTTGAAATAGAAGAGCACAATATTTATTTTTAAACAAATTTTACTTGGGAGGCTAAGCTTCTGAACACAAATGAATGAAATTCTATATTTATATTACATCATGTATAATGATTGAGAAAAAAATGGTTGAAATACCTAAACATTAAAGCCTAGAATTATAGAAGTATTATAAGAAAAAGAGGGCTATGTCTTCTTTAGTTTGGATTTGGCAATGAGTTAACTTTAAAATAAAAAATATAGGATTGGCATAAAAGGAGTAATTTTTGTTTGTTTATTTTGTTTGTTTGTTTTTTGAGACAGGGTTTCTCTGTGTAGCTTTGGAGCCTGTCCTGGCACTCTGGAGACCAGGCTGGCCTCCAACTCACAGCGATCCGCCTGTCTCTGCCTCCAACAGAGGATGGAATTAAAGGCATGCACCTCCAACACCTAGCAAAAGGAGTAAATATTCACAGATAGAATTTCCTGATGCATGTGCTTTTGTATGTTTCAAGTTTCAGTTCTAGCATGGAAGAGCATCCTAATAGCTATAAAGGGATAAACAAACTGACAAAGACATCTGTTTAAATATATCATCATAACACAGTCACACTTTCCCCAACCTAGTAAAGACAATGCTTTGACCTGTCAGAGAAATGAGTTTTATGTCACCTCAGAGAGTAAAAGAGACAGGCAAATACATAGAAACCTGTTTTGCTGAAGTAGAAAAACCAGAAAGCCAAGGTTGCCTAGTGAAATAATGATTATAAGTAAAATTCCTGCAAGATCAGGGTAGTCAACCAGGTGAAGAAATGAAGGTGGTAATGTTAGTATGAGGGACATGCCCTTGAGTTTTACTCTCAGATTCTCTGACAGGTTTTTAGCAATAATTATTGGAGGAAAATAATATTTTTTGTCTGCTAGTAAAAGGAGAAAAACACTGATTCTTATACATTTCAGAGTATTCTATTTCTTTAAACGTGTCTGCCTTGGGAGAGATATTATTTATTCAGAGATTAAATTTTAGTGACAAAAGTTGTTGGGTATTCCTTAGAACATAACTTACTTTAAGGAATGGAAACTCCAAACAATTCAGTTCAGTGTAATTTGTTCAGAACAGGCATTGATTTTTGAAGAACACAGATAAATGGAGGCAACAAAAGATCATTATTAAAATAAAGTGGCCAATCTGAGGTTATGATGCATTGTCTAATTCCAAGTGTATGGCATTCTGGGAAAAACAATATGATAGAGGCTAGAAAATGACCAGAAATTTAGAATGGGGAGAATTTGGGGTAAGTAAAATAGAAGGAATTTTAGGGCACTGAAACTTCTTCAGGATAACAAAATGGTGAGCCATTTGTATCCAAAAGGGTATCCATCAGTCAGAGCCAACAGAACATATAATAAAAAAGGAAAGCCTAATGTAACCGTGAACTTTAGTGGATCACAACAGATACTGTGGACTTAATGTTTGTAACAAGGCTTCACTGTGGTATAGAATGTTAATAATGGTAGTATTTGGAGGGAAAGAAGAGAGGAAGTTGTGTGGGGAGGGGCTGGGATAGGTGTATGTAGGATAAGCTGCAGTCAGGATGTATTATAAGAGGGAAGAATAAATAATCACTTTTTAATAGGAAGTAGAGAATGTTAAAAGAAAAAGAATGTCAATAGGAAGACTATTGAAAAGTAAATTCCCCACATAATTTGGCTGGGAACTTGAAAAACTGCTATGAAAAACAAAGGCACATTAAAGAAATACATCTTTGGTTCATCAAAAGATGCAAATCCCAGAGTATAAAAACAAGCAGCTCATAAACAGAATGTTTGCTAGTTATATACATGGTAAGGTGTTAACATTTGTATATTTAAAGAAACCCTTCAATTTTCAAGCCAAGACTGATAATATTAGATCAGATTAAATGACAGAACAAGGATGTAATAGACCTATTTTAAAGATATAAAATTAGCCAATGTGGATACATGCTCAAATCATTAAATCTGAAGAAATGTAAATAAAATCCACAAATACATATGAACTTAAATCTCTTATCACATGAGCAAAACTAAATGAATCAGAGGAATAATTGGTGAAAATAAAACCAATAGAAACTTTTGTACACTATTGGTTTGAAATCTATCAGCAAACCCATTGTGCATAGAATCCGCTCAGCAATTGAAAATAATTACAACATGATTGAGATGTTCTACTTCTGAGTATTTATAAAGTGGTTGACAGCAGGGTTTGATAAAGGTATTGTATGACCAGCCATTGCAGCTTTATTACCAGTGGCCAAGAAGTAGAAGGAACAGAAATATCTGTTGGTTTGTAAGAGAACCAAGAGTTTGCTACTCCTTCCCTATAGAATTTGACTCAGGGTTGAAGTTAAAGTATAGTCTGTTACATTCTACAAACTTAGCAGCATTATGCATAGTATAGGCAAAAATAAATCTCCAATAAATCCACTTGCTTGCATGTGGCACCTATCATCAAATTAATTGAAACACTAAGAATGATTCCTTTTTTGCTCCCAGAATCTAAGTAGAGAAAAAAAAAAAGCAAAATTTCTTTAAAAGGTATGAAGTTTCCTTCTTTTTGAGTTTAATAGCTGGAAAGATCTATTTCACAACAATGAAATGCATTTAAACAAGTACTTTAAAGGAAGTGTTGATGGTTAAAAATAAAAATTTAAATGTTCCTTATAATGTGCTTATTGAATCTGTTATTGGTGAGGCAATGTTTCATATACTGTATATAAAAATATTGCCACTAAAGATGGCTTTACTTTGTTTTTATAGCTATAGCTGAATATCTTGGACTGAATAATTTATAGCTAATAAAATCTCATTGAGAACATAGTTCAGGAAGTTGTAGAATCCTGAAGCTAAAAGACAGCCCCTGTTTATATATGACCAAAGTACATGTTTTTATATCATATTGCAAAAAGATAATCCCACAGAAAGACAGTGAGCTTCAGTCTGTGACATATCTACTCTACTCTTTATAAGTATTCTGACCCTACAAGAGTGACATTAATATATTCATGAGGACAGGGCCCTCATTAATCTATTAATTCATTCACAAAAGCAGTTCCCACATTAATCTATTCATGAGGTTGGAAGGATTATGTTTCTTTTCTATCACATGAATGATATGATGTACATGTTCTGCATTGTTCTTGCATGTAAAGGTCAGGAAGGAAGGAAAAATCTGCCAAGATTGACTAAGTAGATGGGGCCCTGAATTAAGAGACAAGGGAGGAGCAGTTTCCTTTAAAGAAAGGAAGTGGAGTTCGGGAAGGAAACTGTTTAGCATCCAAGTTTTGTTGTTGATTGTGTATCACAGGAAAGATTGGAAATGATCATTGTTTGGTCAATTGGAGATCATTAGGTTTTTTTCCATATAATTTCCTTTATTCTTAAGAAAACATGATACCTAAAATTTACAGTCAAAAGCTCTCTAGGAAGGGTGGGGCTCCTCTTCAATATATGCTGAGATATTTAAGGCTTACTTAGGAGCAGACATCCATTAGCATTTTGTACACAAATGCAACCTCAAGTGTCTTCTGGAAGGCAACATTTCCTCACATCTATTGCGGCATTCCCATGCCTCCTATGTTCACTCCTTCTCATTCCCTGTGCCTTTCTCCAGATTTTGTAGGGTACAGATATTAGGTATTAGGGCTGAGCACTTAGCACTTGCTTATCAAACTTTTGCTAGACATGAGTCTCTGTTTTATGCTTTACCCTCTGAAAAATTCGAACTGTGAAACCAGCAGAAACATTCAACCTGAGAAAGTGGGAGTTCACAGACTCCAGACTAACAGCTGGGGAACATGCATAAGACTGAACTAGGCCACCTGAAAGTGGGTGTTGGTTGGGGAGCTTGAGCAGTCTATGAGGCCAATAACAGTGGAGCCAATATTTATCCCTAGTGCATGAACTGGCTTTCTTGGAGCCCATTCCCTGTGGAGGGATACTCTCTTGGCCTAGATATGGTGGGGAGGGCCTCAGTCCTGCCCCAAATGATGTGACAGACTGTGATGATCTCCCATGTGAGGCTTCACCCTCTCTGAGGAGTGGATTGGAGGAGGGATGGGGACATGGTGGGTGAAGTGAGGGAGAGGGAACTAGGCTTGGTATGTAAAAAATATTGTTTTTAATTCAAATAAAAATTAATATAAAAATGACATTTCACAAAGATGAACAGTAAGAAACCTTACTAAGGGGATTGTTACTGTTGATGAAATCTTTAGATGCTCAAGACAAATGAAAGCATTTATTATGTAGAACAAATGAAGAAGTATCTAGATGAATATTTGAGGCCTTGTCGCCAACACATGAAGTCCTGAGCAAGTTAATTCATGAGTGAGCATGTATATAGTTTGACAGGGGAACAGCTATATCAAGTATCAATGTCTCAGATCCATGTGAATTTTCAAAGCCTTTCTTGAGTTAATAACAATAGCTTACTCTGGTCTGAATATGATTGTTTATGAAAGAATGACTAGTATGTGTAAAATCTATCAACTGCAGCTTCTCCTGCCATCTCCCCCAGGATGATTATGGCCTGAGACTGCTACAAAGACTGTGTACCTAGATAACTACAACCCCTTATACTGTGTTCTGTATAACAAACATGAAAGATTCTAGGTTGTTGTATAGTTGGTATCACTTGCTTAGAGTATACATAGCCCACCTGAATCCAGCTAGTCTTTACAAATGTCTGTACTTTATTAATTCCCCTGCTGTCCTTAGTCAAGTTCCTAGGACCTCTCCATAAAGGACACAAAAGTCATGAAATTCCACTTGCCTGGATTTACCTTATTTTGCTTTTATTCCTTTGTGAAATAACTCCACATGCAATCTTTAATGCTTGAACAACTACAAGTGCACACAATTACATTTGCCTTGGTTAAGTATCTTATTGAACTACAGTTTTATAGAACACAGTAATAGCTAGCATATGGACACTGACCTAGACAAATTCCAGAACATGCCCACTTCAACAGCACTTTCTCATCTTGATCTAATTCTGCATCCCACCTCCTTTTAGTCCTTTACTTGATCTCTAGTGATAAATAATTTGTTCTCTACTTCTATCATGTTATTTTAGAATTTTAAAGAAAATAAGTTTCACTCTCTTTGTCTTTTTCTTAACTTTCAAGAGTGAAATATGCTGTATACAATAATAACATGATTAACTTTATAAAAACTATAGAAACTAGTTTCCAGAGTGGCTGCCTCAGTATTACTTTCCACCCTTCTTCCTAGATGTTCCCTGAGATTTAGGATTGTGTATCAGATGTATCACTTGCATCTGGGACAACAATCAGAGTTGTTCTTTGCATTATGACTAGTTGTGGATCTCTGTAACAGCCACTGTACATTGTACAAAGAAGCATCATTGATGAGGCACAAAAGATACACTTAACTGTGTATAAGATGATAAGTATTTAGAATATAGTTAGGGATATCCAGTCTTTCCATATATCTTCAATATTGTACTTGAAGTTCTAGCTAGAGCAATAAGACAACAAAAAGAGATCAAAGGGATACAAATTGGAATGGAAGAAGTAAAGTTTCATTATTTGCACATGATATGATAGTCTACGTAAGAGACTCAAAAAACTCCACCAGGGAACACCTTCAGCTGACAAACACCTTCAGCAAAGTAGCAAGATACAAAAATAACTAAAAAAAAAAATCAGTAGCCCTACTATATACAGATGATAAATACAATGAAAAAGAAATCAGAGAAACATCACCCTTCACAATATCCACAAGCAACATAAAATATCTTGGGGTAACACTAACCAAAAAAGTGAAAGACCTGTACAGTAAGAACTTTGAGTCCTTAAAGAAAGAAATTAAAGAAGATACCAGAAAATGGAAAGATCTCCCATGCTCTTGGATAGGTAGAATCAACATAATAAAATGCCAATCTTGCCAAACGTAATCTATACATTCAATGCAATCCCTATCAAAATCCCAACTTCACTGACCTTGAAAGAAGAATTCTCATCTTTATATGGAAAAACAAAAGACCCTGTTTCAGAACAATAGTTCTGAAAACAGCTTGGTACTGGCACAAAAATAGAAAGATAGACCAATGGAATCAAATTGAAAACCCTGAAATTTACCCACACATGTATGAACACATGATTTTTGCCAAAGAAGCTAAATATATACAATGGAAAAAAAGAAAGCATCTTCAACAAATGGTGCTGGTACAACTGGATTTGGACATGCAGAAGGTGTCAGATAGATCCATTTCTGTCACCATGCACAAAACTTAGTGTAAATGGGTCAAAGATTTCAACATAAATCCAACCACACTGAATCTTCTAGGAGAGAAAGTGGGAGATACCCTTGAATGAATTGGTACAGCAAACCAATTCCTGAACATTACACCAGTAGCACAGACATTGAGATCTACAATTAATAAATGGGACCTCCTGAAATGAAGAAGCTTCTGTAAGGCAAAGGACACAGTCAGTAAGACAAAATGACAGCCCACAGAATGGGAAAAGATCTTCACCAACCCCACATCTGACAGAGGGCTGATTTCTAAAATATACAAGGAACTCAAGAAGCTAGCCACCAAAACAACAAACAATGAAATTAAAAAGTGGGGTGCAGAATTAAATAGAGAATTCTCAACAGAGGAATCTGAAATGGCTGAAAGACACTTAAGAAAGTGTTCAAAATCCTTGGCCATCAGAGAAATGCAACTCAAAACAACTCTGAGATACCATCTTATACCTGCAAGAATGGCTAAAATCTAAAACACCAATGACAATCTATGCTGGAGAGGATGTGGAGAAAAAGGAACACTTCTCCATTGCTAGTGGGAATGCAGACTTGTAAGACCACTTTGGAAATAAGTATGGTGTTTTCTCAGAAAAATGTGAATCAGTCTACCTCAAGATCCAGCAATTCCACTCTTGGAAATATACCCAAATAATGCACGTTCATACAAGGACATATGTTCAACCATGTTTCTAGCAACATTGCTTGTAATAGCCAGAACCTGGAAGCAACCTAGATGCCCCTCAACTGAAGAATGGATAGAGAAAATGTAGTTCATTTTCACAATGAAATACTACTTAGTAGAAAAAAAGCAATGGAATCTTGAAATTTGCAGGCAAATGGATGGAACTAGAAGAAACCATCCTGAGTGAGGTAACCCAATCACAAAAAGACAAACATGGTATATACTCACTACAATCTTCTTCACCAAAGGAACTAGGAAATAAGAAGGACTCTAAGAGAAAAATGCATGGACCCTGGAGAATGGGAAGGGGCAGGATCTCCTGTGCTAATTGAGAGCATGAGGGTAGGGGAGAGGGAGCTGGAAGAATGAGAGGAGGAGAATTGGAGAGAAGAGGAAATGGAGGAGCAGAAATGTTGAGTTGGGGGAAGAATTGAGGAGAACAGGATGAGAGATACCATATCAGAGGGAGCCATTATAGGTCCTAAGATAGATCTGGCACTAGGGAAATTTCCAGAGATCTAAGGATGACATGAACTGACAATCTAGGCAATGGTGGAGAGGATACACTAAATGTCCTTCCCTTATAGTGAAATGGATGACTACTTTATATGATATCCTAGAGCCCTCATCCATTGGCTGATGGAAGCAGAGGCAGACACCCAAAGGTATACACTGACCTGAACTCTGGAACCCAGTTGCAGAGAGGGAGGAAAGAAGATCAAATGGGTCAGTACCAGGCTGGTGAAACCCACAGAAACACCTGATCTGAACAAGGGGGAGCACATGGACCCCAGACTGATGTCTGGGAGGCCAGCACGGGATTGATCTAGACCCCTGAACATGGATGTCAATGAGGAGGCCTCTGTACTCTAGGGGACCCCTAGCATTGGATCAGTATTTTCCCCTGGTGTAAGAAAGGACTTTGAAAGCCCATCTCACATGAAAGGATGCTCTCTCTCAGCCTGGACACATGGGGGAGGGTCTAGGCCTGGCCCAGGATGGTGTGGTGGGCTTTGGGGACCCCCATCAAGGTCCATACCCTGCCTGGGGAGTGGAGGTAGATGAGATGGGGGCAGGTGGGGGGTTGGGAGAAGGTTTAGGGGGAAGGGAAAGAGACCGAGAAGGGATTGACATATGAAGCAAGCTTGTTCCTAATTTGAACTAATAAAATTATATAAAAAATACAGTTAGGGATTATATTTGCTTAATGTGTCCCTAATTTTACCACCTTCCTTATCTACACCAACAACATAATTATCTGCATTTTTCTCCTTTTGTTTCAATTTTTTTGCTATGGTAGAATGCATTGCTTATATTTCAAATATTGAATCAGTATGAAGCAAAATTCACTGGGTTTTTAATTCTTTTTATCTATTTTTGAATTTTATTTCCTAATAAGGTAGAAGAGACTGTGCATCCCTATACATGAAGGGCATTGATCCAAAATACTGTGTATTAGTGTATTACATTGCTCTGGTTTTCAAATGAAATGCCACTAAAACAACTGAGTGTACTTTCTGTTAGTAATACTTGGGAAATACTATACATAATTTAAAATGTGTTTTCCTACTTTTATTTCATTTTTAGGTATTTATGTATTCTCATTTTGTGAGTATGTGCATGTTTTGTCTACCTGTATGTGTGTTGGCTGTGTGCCTGGTACTTTTGGGACTCAGAATATCCCCTGTAACTGTAGGTATACACACTTGTGAGCTACCATACAGGCACTCTTAACTAAACTTGAGCCAGTTTTAAAAACAACAATTACTCCTAACAACTGAGCCATTTCTCTACCACCTCTATTCTATTTTTTATTTTCAAGATTTATATATTCATTTTCTATGGTATTCCTTGCTATATTCACACAAATTAAGTGTATATATTCCTATTTCAATCATGAATTGTATTGTTTATCATTTACTTTGGCTAGAATTTGTCAATTATACTGACTTATCTATTGACGTGAAGAGACACCATGACCAAGGCATCTTAGAAAAGAAAACACTTAATTAGGGCTTAAATACAGTTTCAAAAGGTCAGTTCATGACAGTGATAGCCAAGAGCACAACAGTAAACAGGCATAGAACTAGATCAGTGATTGAGAACCAAAGTCCAGAAATGAATGTATGAGGCAATGAAAGATGTAAGGCTTCACTTGGGCTTTTGAAACCTCAAAGGCCACACCTGGTGGCATACTTTCTTGAGCCAGCCACAACTTTTAATCCTCCCCCAAAACAGATCCCTCAGCTAGGGACAGAACATTCAAATACAAGCCTATGGGAGCCTTTTCATTCAAACCATCAGAGCCCAGCTATCCTATGACAAGAAGGCAGCTGAAACATAAGAAAATGACCTTAGTAATAACATTTTAAACATGATAAAGGAAATAAAATAGGAAATGAAATGAAAAACCACCCTTACAGAAATTGAGGAAAAGGCAAACAAACAAACAAACAAACAAACAAAAAACCTGGAGGAAATCAATAAATTCCTTAAAGAATGCCAAGGAAAAACGTGAAATCATATGAAGGAAAATATTCAAGACCCAAAAATTGAAATAAAAGTAATAGCAAAAACACAAGTTGAGGAAAAATTGGAAAGGGAAAATCTAGGTAAGCAAATGGGAATCACAGACTCAAGTACCACCATCAGAATACAAGAAGTGGAAGAGAAGAATCTCATGCACTGGTGATATGATTGAAGAAATAAATACATCATCCAAAAATGTTAAATCTAAAAATCTTCTACAAAAAAATCCTAAAATTCTGCAACACTATGGAAAGACCAAACATAAGACTATTAGGAATAGAATAAGGAGAAGAATTCCATTTCAAAAACCTAGAGAACATATTTTTAAAAAATTGTAAAAGGAAATTTTCCTAACCTTAAAAAACGACATGACTATAAAGGTACAAGAAGCTTACAGAACACCAAATAGATTGGATCAGAAAACAATATCCCCACCTCACATAATAAACAAAATCTTAAACATACAGAACAAATAAAGAATATTAACATTCAAGAGAAAAATAACAAGTAATAAATACAGGTAGACCCAATAGAATCACACCTGACTTCTAGAGTAAGACCATAAAAGCCAGAAAGGAATAGCTTTTCAGCCCTGCAGCTAGTACTAGAATGAAATCTCCAACCCAAGGAATGTACCTAAACCCACAAATACACAGGTAGTAGATTATGTCAAACCATGAAAAGCAAAGAATGGAAACATACTCAACCTGATAGAAGAGAAAGTGTGAAATATTCTAAATGCTTTGACATAGGAGAAAATTTACTGAAGAAAGCACCAGTAGCACAAACACTGAGATTGATAATTAATAAATGTGACTTCATGAAACTAAATATTTCTGTAAGGCAAAGGTCATTGTCAGGAGGACAAAAAGACCATCTACAGAATGAGAAAATATCTTTACCAGAGACTGTATGGCATAGATACCTAGGATTGAACCAAAAGTAAATGGAGAAAAAAATGTCAAGGTAATGATGCGCAATTACATTCTACTATATTTATAGTTGGGGGGCTAGCCCAATTGTCAACTGAGAGGCTTCATGTAGCAACTGATGAAAACAGACGAAGATACTCTTAGACAAACAAGCCTAACTCAGGGAATTCTGCTGAGAAAAGGGAGGAAGAATTGTAGGAGCCAGAGGTGTCGACAACATGATAAGAAAACCCACAGAATCAACCAACCTGTGCTCATAGGAGTAGGGTTGAAGCAGAAAGCATACACGGGACTGACCTAGGCTCCTTGCACACATGGGCTAGTTGTATGGCTAGGTCTTCTAATGGGACTCCTAACAGTGGGAGCAGGTGCTGTCTCTTACTCTTTTGCTTGCTTTTGGTACTCTATTCATCATATTGGAATGCCTTGTCCAGCCTTAATATAAAGAACAGTTCTTAGTCTTACTACAACTTAATATGCCATGCTGTTGATATGCATGGGAGACATGCCCTATTCTGAGCATAACTAGGAGTGGATATCTGAAAGAGGGGCAGAGAGGATATGCAGTGAAGGGACTGGGAGGAGAGAAAGGGGAGGAAACTGTAGTTGGGATCTAAATAAATAAATGTATTTAAAATAAAAAAGAGAAACAAGCAAAAGTGAAACAAAAAAGAGTAAAAAAAATCTTAAGTACACATGTTCATGTACAGCTATACACATAAATAATTGGAAGTCCAACAATGAATTAGAGTGTTCTCAATTTGAATTAAGAATGCAAATAAGAACTCTTGTGTTCCTTTTCCTAGTTAAGGTATAATGGACAAAGAGGCTGCTATTTAAGTTCAAGAGTCATGGCTATAAATGAAAACAATGTGATACCTCCCATCGGAACATTGAGATAGCCAGGATGTGGTGGTGCAGGTCTTTAATCCCAGCATCTGGGAGAAAGAGGCAGGCAGATCTCTGAGTTCAAGGCCAGCCTGGTCTACAGAGTAAGTTCCAGGAAAGGCAGTGCTATACTGAGAAATCCTGTCTGGAAAAAAAATAACATAAAAACAAAAACAAAAAGGCAAACACCAGGAATGCTGTGAAAACATCTCGTTAGTGTTATGATAAATCTTTCCTTCAGCCGCCTGAGCCCTACTGCCATGTGGGCACCCAGAATAAAACACAGAGTCTTATATTAGTTTACAATGCTGCTGGCCAATTGACTAGGATTTCTTATATGCTTGCTCAGTCTTAATTATCATAAATCTATATTTTTATAAGGTTTATTGAGGATGCCTTCCCATGGCATCCTCTGTAGATAAGAGAGCAGGAGGAAGAGGAAGAACAAGTGAGTGATTCCCTGCTTATATTCTGAGTCTGTCTGCTATGTTACCTCCTGCCTGGATCACAGGACTTCTTACTACATTTCCCAGAATCCCCCTTGACTCCTAGTCCCACCTAACTTGCTTCTTCATTGGCCAACAGTACTTTATTCAACAACCAATAAGACAAACATTTACACAGAAGGACATTCCCCTTCATGTTAGTACATCCCACTAGCCAATGTAGTTAAGAGAGCCAATTCCTAAGCTAGTGGGAAAAGGAATATTATGCTTATATTTATTACAAAAACCATACAAATGATTTAGCACCTAAACTCTTAGGCTACTATGAAATAAAATGAAAACAAACCTATCAGTGTATGTCTAAGAGATTTAAAAGTACAAGAGCTAGTTCCAGGACAGTCTCCAAAACCACAGAGAAACACTATCTCAGAAAACCAAAAAAAGAAAAAAAAAAGAAAAAGAAAATGTTTCTCAGTAAATTAGAAAATGAAAAATTCAACAAGTAAAAGAAGTAAAAGAGCTAGCCTAGTAATATCTGAGATGTTTAATTCTATTATACCAGAAGTAAGTAGTTTAAGATATTGCTGTAGTAAGGGACAATTTTATTGGCACGTGCATATGGCACCAAACTTTTCATGATATGTCAATACTTGCAGACCCTGACAAACATAATTCTGACACCTTCTATAGGCATCTTTCTGACTGATTATTACTGTGAAATAAGTTGTTGTAGAAGATTTATGTAAACTAACAAATGAAGTAGCAAGGAATAAATTAGAATTTAGCTCAGGAAATGCCAAGCTTAGCAAAGTAATTTTGATCATATAACCAAGCTGCTATTCTTCCCTGAACCATAATCCCTATATTTAATTCATTCTCTCATTATATGACATTTGGGAGGAAGGGATTAAGCTAATTATTTTAATCCTTATTAGAATGTTTACTGGGCTAAAGGAGGATACTACAGCAAGTTTCTGTGTATCAATCGTTGACATAAGAAATGTCTCTTCTTATTTCCTGGAGACTTTTTTGCTGTTGTTAACTGTGGTTTGTGTCTCAGCTTTTATTCACAGAAATGTCCAGTAACCTTGTTTTAAAAAACTTTCTAACACTGAGCACTGGGAAAAAAACATGAATGGAACTCACTAAAGTGAAGAATCTTTGTATAAATTCACTTTTCACTGAAAACAGAAACCTAATTTCTTTTCACTTTTCAAGTTATTTTTCTATATTTTTCATCGAATATTTTTTATACTTTATATGCTGATTATGATTTCTCTTGCTTCAACTCCTTCAAATCTTCCCCATGTCCTCTTCCATCCATATCCATACTCTGTCTCCCCTCAGAAAACAAATGAATATCAATATAATAATAAGATAAGATAAACAAAAAAGAAAGCAAAACAAAACTGGAATAAGACCAAATGGTTAAACAGAAGGAAAGGAGCCGGAGAAAAAAGCATTGTGGACACATACAAAGTATTTTTTATTTAAATTTCAATTTTGTATTAAGGTAACATCTTCAGAAGATTGAAAACTTCCTTTAAATGGCTACTGGTTTTCATATTTCATGGTCAGTTACTTTTATTTGGAGAATACTGTGTCTACATATTTCCATGTTTCTCTAGATTTATGTGTGTAGATATATTGTCTCAGGAATTAAAATTGTTAATGACTTTTATAAGATGGATAAAGCTGAGTAACATTAATAATGTTACACAATAAAGTAATTTTTATTCACCAATTTTATTATACATATTGAAATGATATTGTTCTGAATGTGACAATTGTTGAGATAATGTAAAAAATAATTTTAAATAGTGAAGTTTTGTAACCTTCTGCTTCCTCCCCCCAGAAATAGTGTTATTGTATAGTTCATTTAATAACATTAGACTGTTTACAGCACGAAGAATGTAGTTAATATATTTAACTTCAATGTAATGTCCTTTGATATTTTTCTATGAACATTATATAGCTATAATGAAGAAAACACTTCTGTTAATGAAATTGAACTGTCGATCTATCTATCCTTTTCCTTTTCTGTAGCTAAAGTGATGTTTATAAAAGAACAATTCATATTCCATTATTGACATGGCTTTCCCTGTTGGAAAAACACCAGCTGAGTATCCTCAGTTTATTCCCTTTGGCTGGAGTCCCAAGTAAAAATGAAAAGAGTAAAGATTTTGAGGCGATCACATTGTAACTGTAGACTACAAATGCCATGATCATGTGGTTCACACAGCATTATTGTAGTGATCTGATGGATCTGATCTAGGAAAGTCATTTCAAAGCTCACCACAGAATCAATACTGACTTATTTATAAAAGTTTTTATTTATTTCTCAAAGTTTTATTTTATTTCTCAAAGTCAAGGTAGAATTAATCCAGGATATTCGAGTTTTTTGTCTTTCTTCATATACCACTATTTTCAGCAGTTTGATAATGAGCTGCAAAGTTTATCATTATTTCTAATTAATCATCTGCCTTGTTCTATGAAAATCCATGGTATATTTATTTTTTAATTAAATCCCCTTACTGAGATATGTGAAACTGTATTTCATCCACACACTTCAATAATTTCTATCTCAGTTTAGAATAAGTGGAGTATCTTAAATCTATATGCATTGGGATAGAGAGTGTAATTGCTTTTTTTGGACAGATTTTGTAGAATGCATTAGAATTTTAGAATTTAATGAAAATTAGACATTCTTCACTAAAATAAATGGCCTACCAATGATCTAAGCAATAGACTGAATGAGAAAAACAAAATAGTTCATATCACACACTGGGAATTACTGACCTATCATTATACTTTGGAACATATTGGGGAAAATATATTTTGAATCATAAAATGAAGGAAATTTATGTTTTCCTTTTGATCTAAGATTGATGTCAGTATAGCTAGTTATATGGAACAAAATGTTTTAACCTAAAAATATCAAGATATTTCAGTGTCACTCACTTCACAATATTGTTATACCATATGTCACACAATTCCTGCTATTAAGAATAAAGAGGGCTAATATGACCCTTAAAATTAAGCAATCATTTCTTGTGGAAAATACAGAAATTAAAAATTCACTCTTTGAAGCCACTCTTGGTGGCACAATCCTTTAACCACAACACTGGGGAGGCAGAGTCAGTAGCAGGCAGATCTCTGTGAGTTCATGGCCAGCCTGGTGTACAGAGTATGTTCTAGGATAGCCAAGGTTATATAAAGAGACAGCTCTCCAAAACAAAACAAAGAAACAAAACATCCCCTTTTGAAATATGCATTATTATTATCTGTGATCACCTAATTTGAAATAGGTAACAGCTTTTAATTGGAAAATCATTTTCAAATGAGCAATTTGTAGTTTTCTTTTTAAACTGAAAAATATATTATCATTACTATGAAAAAAGTACAGATTATCAGAAAAGGAAACAGTGAAGTTTAAAGTATAATTTAGGAAAAACATAAAATAAGATTGTTTCTAATTTAAATAATAAAGAAAATACTTCAATATAGTTCAATTATACAAGCACATTAAATGATTAGATACAAAACTAATTGAGTCTGACTGAAAATCCAGTTCATTTCTTAAATTACTTTTGATTCTATATTCAAATATGTTATCTTCCTGGCTCTTTCAGGCAACTACAGGGGTCCTTAGATTTGAGATGTGCCTGTCCTATGCATTTTGTCTGGAAGGTGCATGTCTCAGAATCTGGTACAGCTATGTACCAGGAAGGATACACTCTTCTTCCCTGGTCAATGTGAAAATAATCCACATGAGAGCACCAGTCATCAAAAATAATTTCACATGCTGACATACACAGACATGCCTGTATCTTCACATTTCCACTGTGCTTACTTAATCAAACCACAGGTGGAAATGATCATTGTGTTGAAGTTCAGATACCACTCAGATTAGCCTCCTTTATTCTCCAATAGTTTTCACAAGACATCATTATTACTTCTTGTAGTAGAATATTATTTTATGTTGTGTGACATGAATTTATCCTGTTGAACATTTGTTTAATGATGCAAAGACATGTTGCATTTCCTTATGATTCATTTGTTCAATTCTGTGAATCTGTGTTACTCTACCTGTCTAAAACACCTGGTTGGTTTCATAAAGAGCTTAACAGCCAGTAGGTAGACAGGAGTAAGGATAAGATGGGCTGCCATATAAGGAGAATAAATAGAAGGAGAAATATGGGAGCAAGAGATCAGGGAACAGAAGAAGGAGCCATCCATACAGTCAGTCAGACATGAAATATGAATAAAAGAAAATATATCCAGAAATAGAGAAAGGTAAAAGCCCAGAAGGAAAATGTAGATGAGATAAGTTAAGAGAAATTGGCTAGAAACAAGCAATGCTAAGGACATTTGTAAGTAATTATAAGACTTAGTGTGGTTATATTGGGAGCTGGGTGGTGGTCCTCTCAAAAATTCAAGCAGCCAAGAGCCAAAAGAATTAAAAAAATAAACAAAACTACATTTTTTATTTTCAAAGTTCCAGTGAAATACAGTAAAAATTTAAGATAAATAGCATCATTAGAAAAATTGTATTATTTTAATTAGTATGAAGATAAAACAATCAATAAAAATCTGTGCAGGTTTACCTTATGTCAGATACAAATGCAGCTTCTCAACCCACATTATACTGAAATCTTGAGATATCACTTCATAATTGAACTGGAAATTATTAATAAAGACATCAGAGCAGTAATGCAAAAATCAAGAAATTTACTTTTCAGAAGTTTTCTTTTGTTGTGTGTGTGTATTTGTGTGTGTGTGCATGTGTGCTCACACATCCATCTGTGCACATAGCTTAGCATATATGTAGAGGTGAGAGAGCACAATGCTCACTAGCTAATTCACTCTTTCCACAGTGTGGGATGCAGATATGAACCTCATATCTTAGTATATGACTGGAGAGTGCCTTTGTCTGATGAGACATCTCTCCAGCCTCAAAATTTGTATTAATAGATTATAATTTCTGATAGTGCATGGAGCTTTTGGTTAATTGTAAAGAGCTCTTACATCCACTATAAATATATTATTTAGTGGAAGTACTCATAAATGTCATAAATTATTTATACATTGTCTTATCATTCATAGGGGTAGGCATGATAGTCTACACATATATAAATGATGGCAAATATGCACTGCTGAAGAAAATGTAAGTAATTACTTCTGAATTAACTTACAGATTCAAAATACTCTGATGAAGTATATGTGTGTGTGCGCTTTTAATTTCATATTTTCTTTGACAATGGTAACAGTTTATATTATATAGGGCAAATAATTTCTAGTATAAAATGCATTAGAGCAAAATTGAGACTTCTCTTTCAATTTACTCTGTCAAATAAAAGAATGACACATAACTATAATGATTTTTTTTCCCCAAAACGTTATGTATGTCTTGATCCTCTGAAAAGTTTTCAGAGTATTTTCTGTCATTTAAAGTCTGCAATCTTTCTTTTTAGAGACCTAATAGTTTTCAAATCTTCTAAGACACAGTAATCCACCCTGAAATCTGTTCCTTCTTTTAGAAGCCATGTTCAATCTTTCAGACCATGTTGAGGACCACTTAAGGCTGTGGATCAATCCTGTTTCTCACTGAAGTAAGAGCTCATGTGAAAACTTACACTACCATCAGTAAGGTGTCATGCAATTTCCCCTGGTTGATAACTTTATACTCAATTGTATTTGTTTCAGGACAAATAACTGTACAATGATTTATTTCCTGGCACCTGAGTGTGTAATTATAGTGATTTGCTATCAGTGTGGAATGTTTAGTGCTATTCGTTTCCAGATATTACAGCATGATTTAGGATATTAAAATGACTTCCATGAAAAGGGCGTGGTCGATTGCTAGCTTCCTTTAATTCTTCAAGGATCGAAAAACTTAAGTTCTGTTCTGTGGATTCCAGAAGCCAAATAGAAATTCTGTAGAAGGAAATGGATTACTATCACCTTTGAGTTGGCCTATCATCTCAGTTTAGGAGAACAGTTTGGTGCAGTCATTTCTCTCCTTCCATCACAGAGTACCAGGACAGAACTTGAGTCTTCAGATTTGGCAACAAGCACTCTTACCTCCTGAGTCATTTTGCTGACTCTAACATTGAAATGAAATTAGTTGGGTTTTATCATTTGGAATGTAATTGACTCATTGTTAAAAGTTCATTTTCATGGGTTTTAAGTTGACCACTCATACTCATAGGATGATATCTATTCTCTCACAATCATACGGACCATCATAAAAGTACACTTTTATCTAGTTAATTTAAAATAAATTAAATATAAATACTGTCTCTGTCTGACCATGTAAGTACTGTCAATGTCATTATCAAAATTCTTAATCATTCTTTGTTTTATACTTACTTTAACTAATGTCAATGTACTAACAAGGAATATCTAGTTTGTTTTATCTAATATTCACAAAGATTGAGATAAGTGCTGATATGTAAAATTGTGTATATCAGATTTACTCTTTAAAATAGTAAAATACATTAAGATCTTTAAACAGTCATGAGTTTCTTTCCCAATGGTAAATGCAGAATGTTGTGTAATGTGATACTGCATGAAGTACTAAGATTAAAATTTATAATTTAATTGATTTTATGTAATCATATTACTTTTTTTTCAAACATTTTCACATGCCATCTTAACAGTAAAAATTACAGAAACATATTAATTAAATTAAACTAGTAATTTGATCAGTTGTAACTTTATTTAATACAAGTATTAGGTGAGTACTTGGAGCCATCATGAAATTAACTGTCTCTCAGTGGAATTCAAAGAACACAGACAGTAACTTAAATTGCATTTTGACACCTGTTTTACACAACAAGCAAATTAGCCAGAAGAATTATCTTAGTTTTGGATTTTCTTTTGAGAATATATTCAACATGTTGATGAAAGATGTTTGAATCTTAAGTCTAATGTTTCTAAGAAAAACAATATATATTGTGTATATATACATACATACATATATATATATAAGAAATATATGGAATCTATCTATCTATCTATCTATCTATATATATAGATAACTAATCTGTAGCTAATATATAGTTTACATAAGTAAACTTTACATATTCTAAATAATAAAAGTATAAATATTTAGACTATATATATATATATATAATATATATTATTATATATATATATGTAATCTGATTAACAAAATTTCTAATGGTTTCAGTACCTACTCAGTAGTAAAAGTTGTACTGACAGAAATGTGGGACCACAATGGGGTGTGTGTGTGTGTGTGTGTGTGTGTGTGTGTGTGTGTGTGTATGTGTGTGTGTGTGTGTGATCATCAGATAACTTTTTTCACAATTTTAGAAATTTCTTGCTTATAATAAGCGTTTACAACTGTTTAATTTTAAATTAATTTATATACTTACTAAAATAATCAAATATCTTGGAAAATATAATTCACAAACAGAAATACAATATTTTGCAATGGAGGGAATAATGATTTATCTGTAGATTATTATGATTGTCTTTTTGATTGTTAATGTTCCTTATGGAAACATTACAAAGAGATAATGCTAATAGAATCATATTCAAATGGTGATTATTTTGAGAACAGTTTTAAAATTTGTTTCTAATTATATAAAACAAATAATTTCTGGAAATAATGCCTATGAAAAACTATGGAGCACTAGTTACTGAGGTGTAAATGAATATATCTGAGCATAGTCACATTCTTGTCAGGTACCACTGGCTTCAAAATTACTCAGCAGTCTGCATAATAACATTCTCATTCTATAACAGGAAGATGTGCTTAGGACCTTGCAATAACAATCAGAGGCAATGGGCTGAAAGGAGAGAAACTGAGTTATGTAAATTAAGTTGCAGATATGATGCCTGTAAATCATTTTTATGATTTAGTGCTTAGTAAAAAATAGTTACATTTATTCTGCAGAAATAAAACTCACATTTCACTATTAACAATGTATAAAGATATTCTCTAAAGACATGGCAAAATGAAACAGCAAAAGTTTTAAATTAATTAATCTAAAATTTTGTAGATTATGTATACAGTATTTATATAACAGAAGTAACTTCCTTGTGCTATTAAATTTGCCTGTATCCTTTTTTCAAAAAACATTGACTTTTTACTTTATAACTTATCAGTTGAAGTTTTAAAATGGGTCTTAATGTCTGTGTAAATTTCAGAAGCACACATTTAGATATGGTTCTGGTTATTTCTGACAGCTTATAGCTTTTTCTAAATATAATTGGACTCTGATTGACTAGAAAATTGGAATGGCACAGAACAGAGGATTGAAAATTCCATGTAAAAATTAAATGAAGATTCTTTGTCTTGAACAATCTTCAATTCTGACACAGATAGTTTCCCTTTATTGAAAAATAAATCAGCTTACCTGAATCTATCTGTTTCTTCCATCTTATTACATTAATAGCAATCACTATATGTGAATTCATATATAATTCATATATATATATATATATATATGTGAATTAGAACATATATCCAAAATAAAATCAAATAAACTGCTGAGAAATTATCAACATTTAAATATTTTGAGGTGTGCACAAATGTCCCTTTTTTGCTCCAGTTTTAATGCACAAGTCAACATATTCACCTGTCTATCCATAATATCAAAACACTGCTATAAAATCTTGGAATTCTGATTCACTCTGTGTGTCATCTGTGTATCTCTTCCAGCCATTTTTTTTCTATCACACAGTCTTCTTGCTGTTCTTTTACACAATGTTCACTCTGAAACTTGTATTTCTTAACTTGTTCTTTTTCTTAAAAAATCAGTTTCTGGGCCAGTCAGATGGCTCCCTGGGAAAAGTCACTTGGTGTGCAAGACAGATGATCCAATTTCAACCCATGGGACCCAAGGAAAGGTAGTCATAGAGACCTACACCACAAAGTACTTCAAACATCATGATTCCAGATGCCTATACCTAACCTCAAAAACACAAACATAAACAACCAGGACAATATGCCTCCTCTGAGAGCCACAAATCTGTTCTCTTTTGCTTGATAAGAGCAATTTTGTCTACACAAAAGACAAGACTTCAAAATACCAATTATTGTTTTATTTCAGAGTGAATATGTATAAGCCTAGGAGAATGTTTTAAACTTAGTGGGAAATTTTCATCATATTCATTAGTACAAATTGAATAGAACACTTAAATTTATATAAATTCATAAGGCATTGAGTGAAATTCATCACTTAATTCTAGGATAACTAAAATTGCAATATGATATCTTCACTTTGAAGTAACCATCAGTTACTAGAAATAAGAGTCTTTTAGAAATACCATGAGTATGCTGGCATCTTTGACTGTAATTTGAGGTGATAGTTTAATAACCTTAAGCCTGGCATATTCTTTATGTTAGTGAAGTGAAAATATTTCATGTATGATAGTTTTGTAGACCCTGGCACTGTCAACACTTTCAAATACAGAAGCCTCCTAGGGCCTCAGGCCTAGGATGCAGTAGATATTGCTACAGCAATGGTTAAAACTTGATGAACTACAATTCCATTGTTCTCAGAAGTTACTATAATCCTACTTCCCATTTGTGAAAGAGTCTGCTTTACTTTGTGTTCAACAGCAACAATTGAAACAACAGAACTCCTCATTTCATATTTAAGCTTCTATTTCTTAGGATAGGCCCAAATACCAATTTCTGTTAATGACATGTCAGACAGGAATTATAGTAGTTACTTGAATGAATTAGTTTAAGATGAGGAGTTTCAAATCAAGTATTTAGTTATTAAATAGCTAATACAAGAAGATGATAAATAAAATCTAAATTACTACAGAAAACTTGTTAGACAAGTGTGACATTTACCTCTAGGCTGGGCAGTGGTGGCACACACCTTTAATCCCAGCACTCGGGAGGCAGGTGGATCTCTTTGAGTTAGAGACCAGCCTGATCTACAAGAGCTAGTTCCAGGACAGCCTCCAGAGCCACAGAGAAACCCTGTATCAAACTGCCCCAGCTAAGAAAAGAATATGGAGTACCCAGTTGATGGGATTGTTTAGAAGATTCTGGAGACACGGCCTTGTTGAAAGAAGTGTATTACTATAGGTAACTTTGAGAGTTATGTGACTCTCAGCAACTCAAATTTATTTTCACTTTTTTCCTATATGAGAACACTCAAACCCAAAATAAATTCTCTTTTATGTCAGTTGCCTGTGTCATGGTGTTTTATTGTAAAGTAACTAATACAAATGTTTACAAAATAGAGTTATAAAAAGTGATGATCTAAGTGTATAAAATCTGAGTGTGTCAGGAGAAAAGTGTTTTGTTTTGTCATATATTAATTCTATTGCATACTGTGGTGAATAAAGTTAAATACAAAATATTGTACCTTTTAAACTTCAGTAATAAAGTGTTCTAACTACTGATGCCATTAAGCACAAAGGTAGGGAATATGTCAACTAGCTTTATTTATTATTGTAGATTGTCTTTAATACATCATATCATCACATTCCCCATAAATATAAGTCAATATAAAGGGCTATGAATGAAGTACTAATAATGAAGAATGAATAAACTTATGGACTTTTAAAACTCAGTGTGGACAAAAAAGTATACAAACCATCAATCAAGTAAATATCTTTATTGTCATCCTAAATCTAAAAGCTTGTGTGCCACAACACTGTTCTTTCAGAGCAATGTGACCCATTTCGTGGCAGTTACAGACAATGGCCATGAAAATATGCAAGTTCTAATTATAGTTAGAGTCCCATTTAATTTTTATGTATAAGAAATCCTTGTCTGTAATATCTAATTTTATTAAATGTCAATTTAATATTCAAAAATATGTCTGAAGGTACATTTTTGCATGTCAGCGGTAATATTAAGTTTGTCACTTCAATCACACTATTTAATTACCTCTTTGATTTAGTGAGTTTTCTTTCTATTTCCTATTTCTAAGAAAAATTAATCACTCATACTTTTCATGGTCATATATTAAAATGCAAGAAGCCAACGCTAACTTTTATTATTATTTCTGAGTGGCACATAATTGGCTTAAGTCCTATGATCTTGACGTGATATGGAAGGGTCACATCAAGTGCATTATAACCTTTGAGCAGCCAAAAGTTAACAGCCTCATAAACATGTCACAATGACAAAAGAGCTATGAAATTGTAAATTTTAAATGAATGGTCACCAATCTCAAGTTTCCTTCTTGTAATGGAAAAATTACTCTTTTTATTATTACTGTGATCTATATAATGTTAATAGGAATGCCAACTTGCACTATAATGTATATAGTGATATATTTTACAGACACATATTTAAAATGAAGTGTAATATAGATGTGATTATAGGATACTATAATGTAAAATATATATAAGTGTGTATATAGGCATTTGCATTGATATTTAGAATACTGTGTCTTTATTTTATAATTCAGCTTCTAGAAAGAAACTCTGAGTTTGACTATAGACTCATGAAGTTGTTATGCAATTTAGATAAGAAAGTATTAAATTTTTTGTTAATACAGATAAAGATGTCTACAGTCGGCTTAAATGAAAAAAGCTTCACCTTCAATGTTAGTTTGATTTTGCTTTGCCTATTTATTTATTCTTCAAAACAGAAGGGCAGAGGCAACAGTTTAACAGTACGATCATTGATTTATAGAATAGTGTGTAAAAGTAACATTGACAAGTGCAATGATGCATTAAGATAATAAACAATTGATTTTTAAACTAATTGTTTAAGATCTGACCAAAAAATCAGGAACGTGACGGTAGTGGTAGTATAAGCTTTACTAGAGGTAGAGGCAGGCAGATTTCTTGAGTATGAGACCAGCCTAGTCTACAAAGTCGGTTCTAAAACAGCCAGGGCTAATACACAGAGAAAGCCTGTCTCAAAAAACAAAGAAAACTAGCAAAAACAAAACAAAAAAATCCAAGGAGCAAAGGAACAAACAAAAAATCTGTAACAAAAGATAACAGAAAATAATAAATTAATAAAATACTATTATACAAATTAAAACAATTATATATTTTATATAGACATATGTGTATCAGTAAAGTATAAATTATAATTAAGATAAAAATAAAAATAGATATTTGTACAAAACAATTACACCAGACAATGTACTATTTGGAGTAAGCAGACATAAAAATCAAAAGAGAATAATAATGGGCCAAGAATAAATATATAAAAGCTTATTAGGTGAACACTACAGATAAGAAAAGGTGCAGTTGCGCTGACTTTAAACACATAAAAGTCATGGATCCCATTAAAATGGTGATCACAAAAGCATTCTGTGTAGAGCAGACTTCCCATAATGCAATATGAAAGAACAAATATACAAAGAGGTGAAGATTTCCAATACATTACTCACTAAAATTTAAAAATCAAATAATAAAATGAAATCACTGAAACTATAAAAGTTGATAGCATAATTAAAAATTTTGCTAAAAGGCACATAAAACGACTGTGAGAAAGAGCAGCAAAAATGCCTTGCTCTCAAAAAAACCACAAAACTTTTACAAATGCTGAAGGACTTTGGACTATGAAGCTCAGGCCATCAAACATAAAGAACTGAAACAGACTAGGATAAATTGTGCACAATGATAAACAAAAAATCAAGATGATATCTGATAGACATAAATATCTTCAGACTTATATACATAAATATATATGTAAGTGAATAATTTAAATTAACTATGTATTATGGGGATTATCAATGTGGAGTCAGGTAAAAATATAAAGGAATTTATTAGGGAAAAGCCTTACTGATAGAGCAACCTAGCCAGTCAGCAGGGCAGGAGCAAGTACTACAAGCCAAAGATGAAATGGAAGAAGGGGAGATCACGTGTGCGCCCCTCACTCTTAAACCTTCCCTAAAACACCTGTAGACAGCCCCTAGCAGGCATGGTTAAGGTGTTCCCTACCACTATGTATAATTAATCTCAACATATAAGCTACAAAACAAATAGCTCACTTGAATAATAAATGTTCTCTCAACATTACTTGCTGACAAGGACTAGGAAATTTCCCTAAATCCAAACCATGCCAAAATTCTGAGGCTATGGACAATAGTCACCTAATAATATTCATTTAACCCAGTCACAAAAAGACAAACATGGTATGTACTCACTCATATATGGAATTTAGACATAGAGCAAAGCAGTACCAGCCTACAATCCACACCTCCAAAGAAGCTAGGAAACACGAAGGACCTAAGAGAGACATGCATGGTCCTCCAGAGAAGGAGAAAGGGACAAGATATCCTGAGCAAATTGGGAGCATGGGGGAGGGGAGAGGGAGCTAGGAGAATGAGAAGAGATGAAGAGGAGGGATGAGGAGGACATGAGGGAGAAGAAAGGATGAGTCAGGAAAGAATAGAGGAAAGCAAGAAAAGAGATACCATAATAGAGGGAGCCATTATAGGTGTAAAGACTAATCAGGCACTAGGGAAATATCCAGAGATCTACAAGGATGACACCAATTAACAATCTAAGCAACAGCAGAGAAACTACTTAAATATCCTCCCCTGATAATCTAATTGATGACTAACTTATATGCCATCCTAGAGCCATCATCCAGCAGTTGCTGGATGTAGAAGCAGACTGCCACAGCTAAACACTGAACTGAAGTGGAATCCAGTTGCAGAGAAGGGGCAGTGATGATCAAAGGTGTCAAGACCAGGCTGGTGAAACCCACAGGAACAGCTGACCTGAACAAGGGGGAGCTCATGGTCCCCAGACTGATAGCTGGGAAACCAGCATAGGACTTATGCAGATCCCATGAACTTGAATGTCAGTGAGGAGGCCTTGGAAATCTATGGGGTACTTATCCCTAGTATAGGAATGGACTTTGGGAACTCATTCCACATAGAGGGATATTCCCTCAGCCTAGACACATGGGGGAGGACCTAGCCTCTATCCCAAAGGATATGACAGACTCCAAAGATCCCCCATGGAAGGCCTCACTTCCTTTGGGGAGCAGAAAGGGTATGTGATAGGTAGGGTGTTAGTAGTGGTCAGGGGAGGAGGGGAAGAAGAGGTAACTGGGATAGACATGTAAAACAATCTTGTTTCTAATTTAAATTTTTAAAATAGTAAAAGAAAAAGAAAGAAAGATAATTTGTTCCAGCCAAGTTAAAAAAAATTCATTTCCTATTTTAAGACTTAAATATTTTTGCCAGTTTTCCTCTGAACAACCTGTATGTTCAACCATTTTATGGAAAGTGCCCTCAAGTGCTGGGCTTAATTTGGTCCATGCACCATTAAATAAATGCTATCTACTACATTTCAAGATACAAGAAGAAAACACTCTGCAAACTAGCCTTAATCCTTTCCCTAGCCATATGAAAATAATGGAGAGATGCCTGGGTTGATGTTATAATCCTCAGAATATTTGTGTCACAGTTAAAGAAGGCTAAAAGCAGGAAACATTGATCTTCAAATGGAGATAATTTCACACCTTTATAGCTTTTTGCTTTGCAAAGTGATGTTTTTATTAACATGGACAGCAAAATTAAAATTAATCTATGACCAGTCAAAAGGTACAATTTCAAGTCCCTTCATATTCCTGATATTTTGAAGATAGTTTTTGATCAGATCTATCATATTTTGTGCTAATAAGACACCTACAGTCATGAAGATTTAGTGTGAAAAATCTTTTAAAATCAACAAGGCAGCTAGCTAAGTTTAGATAAACATTGAAAGGCTGTTCAGTGCAGGACACTAGCATCTAATTATGTAAAACATAATTCCACACAAGTAGATGACTGGTTAGGAATCTAAAAAACAAATATAGACATTATACTAGGACATCAATATGTAAAAATAATTTCTCGACAGATACATTCTATTTTTAATACAAACATAAATATTTTACCAACTTTATCTTTGGATGAAATGAAACTAAACATTTTAAAGGAAACATAATAAATTGATTTCAAGATCTATTGAATAAAAATGTTAAATTATTAATCAAGATTTATGTAAAAATGAAACAATTAAAAAGTGTGCTACTAGATATATCAGCAAAAATATTGCAACTGATAGAACAATATTAACTATTTTATTAATATTATAGCCTAAATGACTAGTGTTATAAAATAATTGGAACACAATACTGGTATTATAATTCAACACACAGAGTTATTGCATAAGAGAGCTATGGATTCACAAGTTAACAAACTACGTATATGCAGATTATATTATAAAAATAAGGATTTAAATATGTACAATGGAAACTGAGTTTTCGCATAGCTAGTTTAGAGAAATAAATTCTGTTTGGGGTAAAGTAAATGTTATGAACAGAAATAGCTCAACTTGGTTCCAGTAGCCCACAATTTATTGCAATGAAGACATCAGTTCTTCAATGACTCCTAGCCAGAGTTTGACTGCTCTGGACATAGGACATCTCACAATGCTGTTTCTTCCTGAGCCAGTAGGAACTGCTTCCTAGATATGATGGAGATCACCATGCCCACTTCTTTCATATGTCCTACTTCTCCTTGACTAAATGTATACTACAGGGGAGTAACTTCCTTGAATCTTCTGAACAACCCCACCCCATCCATATCTTCTCTGGCTATCATTCCACCTCTGTATCCAAATTTGGAAACTGGGAAACAATACGGCACAAAAAGAAAGCATGCCAAATGTGAAAAAGGAGAGGAGAATCAGAATGCCTAGAGAAGCATACAAACTGATTTAATATAAAACCTTATGTGCAATATTATGCTCAATGTTCTATAATACCCACTCTTTACAGATGCTCATACTATATAAACAGAGCACAAACCATACACTTTTATCCATAACTCACAAAACACAAGTTCAGAGAACTGTATCATGATTTAATTTCAGTTTAGTTTGTCACATCAAGCTCTGATGAACATAAAAGTTCATTGCCCACAAACTTTCAAAGGAAATATAAGGTTGGCATCAAAGATGGAGTCATAATGGACTCTCAAATTGTATTATGGCAATGTAAATAGACATTATGCAAAACAGCTGCTGCCCTTGTACAACAGCTGCTTTGTATAATCGAGTAAGTCGGCTGCTTCAGTGAACAGAACAAGGGAAGACATAGCAAGCACCCCCCCACAAAAGGTAACATAACCATTAGGATACATATTCATATTTAGTTATGAAAATCTAAATAGAGATAGAGAAATGGCTCAACAGTTAAGAACATGTTCTGCTATTCCAGAGTACCCAAGTTTGTTCTTTCTTAGCACCAATACTGGGTATCTCAGAATCACTGGAAACTCCAGCACCAGGGAGTCCAACACTTTTCTATCCTCTACACATTATGCATTGCTACATAAGTCTCTGCTCTAATACACACATGAAAAAATATAGTTGTATTTAGGAATACAATACATATACATATATATATATATATATATATATATATATATATGCATGCAATAACCATTAGAGAAAAAGGCCATGAATTGAAAGGAAGTCAAGGGAAGGTTGTATGTGGAGGGAGTAAAGGGGAGAGAGAAATGCTATAATTATAGTATCACAAAATCAAATTAAAAAAAATTAACTTGGCAGTCCCCCAATCTCATTGCTCCTAGATATCCATTCCAAGTCTCTGTACAGATATGCAATATGCCTTTCACCAAGGTCAGAAAGGTGAATCCGCCTCATCCTTCCATTCATATCTAGCCTACTTCCCAAATCCAATGCAGCAGCTCAGTCTGCATACATGCATGGCTATAAACTCTAGGTTCTGGACCAGACACCACCCACTCTTCCTCAACCTCAAAGATGCTAGCTAGCATGCCATATTCCAAACTCAGTCAAGTCAGAGACAAAACACACTTTGCCCAGGTCTAACCATTTGGTTTGTCTAATACATCCTCCATACAACCTTCCCAACAACCAGATCTAACCCTGAGCTCCAGTCTTGGACCAAGATACATATCCTGGAGAGCAGCCCAGCCCCCTGTGCCCATCTGACATCATTAAGCAGTATATAATTTTTAAGCACAATGTGGCCTGCATGCACATCATGTAATCAGTTCAAATCTGCTTTGTGCATTTCAGATGCAGAACTAACAAAAGAAATCCATGTGCACAGATCTCAATTTAAAATTACAAATAATATGAAGGATAAAGTCAGTATCCTCCCAGAATGACTTAAAATCATATGGAAATGTTTGCAAATAGGAATTGTCTAGATAAATCCCAGGAAACAAAACTTAATAGAGAAATAAAAATAGCTAGAGATTTCAAAGTGTTTAAATAAAATATAAAGATTAAGCTCATTGAACTTAAAGTGAATGAACATAGAAAACTAATGCCTTAGCTGTGACAAGATAATACAATCATAACTTTGATGGAAATCACAAAGAAAATTTTAGCCTTGAAATGGAATTCAATTAATGTCAAAATAAAGAGCAATAATATTTAAATTAAAAAATAAATAATCATTAATAACTTTCAGCACTATGCAATCATTTTATGTGGAGCATTTTTAGCAACATAACTATTTCAAGCCCAGAATTATGAGAATTTAATTTATTTTGTTCCTCATTTTCTAGTTTTTGAATTTGAGACTTTTAGATAACATAATATTACAATGTAAAAGGCCAGACACACCCAGATGCTGTCTCAAAGGACATATGAAGTTATGTCAAAGGTTAAAAGCATCCAGTGACATACTTCAGAGGCATAAATACTTCAAAATCATCTCACATTTTTCCCTTGATGATACATTACATGAGGAATCCATCTAATCCATTTATGACAGTTCACACTGGCCCAGTCTATAGATAATATAGAAGGGAGAAGAAGACAGGAACAAAAAGAAAAGTATGTTGTCTAAAATGATACCTATAAACTAGTTAAAATTTTGCATCAGCATTCACCTATCTTTCCTGTGACTTGATTTACTTCTTTTTACTTTGTGGACTATGGGGAACAGGGGTCATTTGATACATTGTCATTTGGCACTTGACTTATAAGTCCACATGTTGGCAGGTTCCATTAGACAACATAAAATATCATGTTTGCATCTCATGGCTCTTCTAACCAGAAATGTGTTAGCAAAGAAGCTGTCAAGTGTTCAGAGGCAGAGGAATTTTCCAAATATGATTTTCGTTGAAAGCTCAAATTCTGTCATTACCAGCACATGCTTTCAGTTATTTATCTTGTCATGACAGGTTCACTTCTCTCGTTGTCACAGAGATGTCTGCCACTCTCCCAAATCAGAATTCTGTTTGCCATTCTTTCACAGTAAGTTAAATTGTTGATGAAGATCATAACTAATTTTGTTGAATGTTCAAGGGATTATAGGAGCAGTTTTTCTTAAGGTAAACAGTGAACTTTACCATGCAAAAAATATTGTACTTGTCACTCTTTTTTTCATATGAAACATTAATTCAAGGTCAAATCTAATATGATATCATTTAGATTGTTTTATTAAGGATATTCTTCAGCAGTAAAATGACAGTGATTTTACTATGAGTGAGGGGTGGTGAAATAGTCAGTAACTAACTGGTGACAGTGATTTTATTTTGAAATAGGAATTGTGATTTGTAACTTACATGACCATCAGAAAATGAATAGACTGGGAAAATGTCAGTATGGAGTCATATACCTGGTCAGAATGCAGAGAATACGTGTCCCTGGATAGGATACCCAGTCATAATTGGGACATCCAAACCACTAACCTCCCTAAATCTCAGGTAGCATTAAAAGAAGAGGTGAAAAAATTGTGCAAAAGAGTCCAAGGGCAGAAATAGCTACCAAAAATATTGTCTGTCATATCTTGAAAATGCACTCATTAGATAACATACAGGACATCATAGGTAATATATTACACACTGGAGAGATGTTAACACATGATCTCAAAGATTACTGGAAGCTGAGTCCCACTATCACTGTCCATCATCACAACAGGATACCACATTGTACATCACTAGCCCAAGAGAACATATCTTTCAAGATAGATTTTGCTGAATGCACAGTGTGTTACATATTTGAAATGTTGAATGGATATCAGTAAGCCAGAGACCATCTTACCAGAATCTAAAGATAACATGAAAAGAAATAATAGGGCTTAAAACACATATAAAGTACTTGAATGGAAATAACACACACATGAAAAATACTAAGTATCAATATTATCATTAACTACTAATTAAAACCCCTATAAGACAAAAGTACACAGAAGTTCAAGCGACTCTATTCAAAATGATGAAAAATATAAGATTAGTTTTTACAGGTTCCTAATGAAAAGGGAAATTCTGAACAATTTTAGTTGGAGCATAATTTATTTTTGAGAAAGAAATCTTTAAAGAATTGAAACCTGAATTAGTACACTGTACTAGCTACATTCGTGTTACTATGACCAAAATGTCTATTGAAACCACTTAAAGGATAAAAAATTCATTTAGGATCAGGGTTTGCAGGGTTCACTTCATGGTTACTTGACCCATGGGTTTAAGAAAAACATTGTTTTGGGATCAAAGAGTGACACATGAGCAGAGTGAGATGTAACTCTCAAAATCATGCCCAAGTAATTTGCTTTCTCCAAGGAGGCTTCATGTTTAAAGTTTTCAGAACCTTCATTAATTACATCAAAAACTAGAGAACAAATGCACACACTTAAGCCCATGGGAAAGTATTTATTTTCTTTTCAGACCATATAATTCCAGTACCGGCTCACAAAGGTCATCATTTCACAATGCTAAATGGACTTAGACCATTTCTAACATCTTAAAATCTTATCAGTTTTAGAAGTGCACACACACACACACACACACACACACACACACACACACATACACACACACCAGGAATGAGGGCTGCTACTGTTTGGCCTTAAAAGTTGGTGAAATTCTGATTTTGTGATAATTTAATTATTAATCTGGCATACAACATTGTAATTAAACAAAAACACAGACAAGTAAACATTTTTTTATTGAATCCATCCCTTCAAAGCTCAAGGAACCCTAAAGAAGAGGAGGGAGAATGAATATAGGAGTCCATGGGAATAGAGAACACCAAGTAAACAAGGTCCTATAGGTCAACAAGATCAGCATACATATGTACTCACAGAGACTGGGGCAGCATGCACAGTACCTGCAGCGCTCTGCACCAATTGAGGTTGATAACAGCCCCTATCCCCAACACAGAAGCTATCTCCATTTATAACCACTTGAAAACGAAAATTTAGTTTTCCCTGAAGGAGTCTCACTAAGGAAACAAAGTAAGCCTAAAGGTAGTCTGCATGCCCAACAGTAGATGGTCAACAGAAAATGAATTTAAGGGCATCTTTGAAGATACCTTGTCTCATGATGTTGTGTCATAGTTCTTCATTTTAATTTTTTAAATGTTTTATTTTTTATTTTTTCTCTCCTTTTTATTAAAAAACAAATTATTTTTAATTCTACTGGGGTTCATATGTAAAATCAAAGATAAGATTATGTTTTTAAACTTTTTCTCTTATTATTGATTACATTTCTACACACACACACACACACACACACACACACACACACACACACACACACACACACACACGGACATTGTTTTTCTTTTCTTTTCTTTTCTCTTTTACCCTGCAAGTCTTTACACATATAGCTTGGCTTCCAGTTTAGTGTTTTCATGGGATTTCTGAGTGTGTAGAAGATTGGATTTCTATTTCTTTTGTCTTCTCTTGGCATCTTTTCCTTCCTTCTGTTTGCTTGTTTTTTCGAATTCTGCTGTGTTAATAGTTAGGTTTATCATTTTATTTTATTTTATCCTATAAAAGCCTGTTTGTTTACTAAGAGAGACAGAAAGGTGGTTGATCCTGATGGAATGGGAAATGAAGAGGAGTTGAGAGAAATAGATGGTGGAGGAATTGTAACCAGGATGAATTATGTAAGAAAAAAAGCTATTCTCAATGAAAGAAAAAGTAGAAATACAAAAATTATATTTATAAAGCAAAAAGAATGTCCATACCTACTTTGATCTATGAATTAAGCTCTGTTCTTTGCCAAGATACTGAGGTGATTCATAGGTACATTCAAGTATGAAGAGTTCTATAATAATAAGCTACATTGTGTTACGGAGGAACATCTTTTAAAATTTTTTTCAGATGCATTCATTCACTGATGTGTTCACTCTACAAACAACTATGAAGAATCTATTTGGATTTAGATTCTGTAATTGGCATTAAATGTATTGCAGTGAACAAGGCTGGATTATTGTCCTTAATCAGAGATAGAAGCAAAATTGGACCATTTCAATAAGTAGCATACATGGATTTTTCTTATATTTTTACTTTCCCTTAAGAAGAAACAGAAAATGTTCCACAACAAACCCTACAGCATGAGATTTACAGTATTATTTATAACCCATTCTGATATCAATTTCAGTCATATTCTTAGCAGAGGGAACATTTAATAGTCAAATGAGTGACATTAGAAGATTTTGACCATCAGAAAGTAAAATAAGAATGATCAGCTGACTTCCATAATGTGTTACTTTGGTAGTAAAAACTATCCCATCCATTCTTTCAAATATCCAAGAGGTAGGTAACTTCAAACCACAATTCTGTTTTATAGAGCCTGATTTCTTGGCTATTTGTCCTAAATAGCACCATTCTATTCTATTCTCTATAAACTTAGAAATATTCTTGTTGTAAATAGCATCTATGAACCCAGTTGAAAAGAATAGGGTCAGGCTGGGCGTTGGTGGAGAGGATAGGCTCCAAAGCTACACAGAGAAACCCTGTCTCAAAAAACCAAAAAAATAGAAAAGAATAGGGTCAGACAATAAGTATCAACTCCATGGACATTTCTTCTGCTGATAATAGTTGTCTCATTTAATGGAGTGAGCCTCACAATTTGTTTTGCAGTGGCTGGTATTTCCAAAGATATTGAAGTAACACTACTCAGAGCCACTCTTTTAAATCATGGGAGATTCTGGAAACTTTGACATTTACAACTCAAATAAATCTAACACACCAGGCTAAATAACACTATCATTAACTTCAAATAGCTGTACAGCTAGTATATGACTACCCTCTGGACACTGTTTATAAGGATGGACAGACAGATGATGGATAAATAAATGATAGAGGATAGATGATAGATAGATAGATGACATGATATATGGAGAGTTGGAGTGATATAGGATATATAATAGAGACATAGATGGATGAGAGAGAGAGAGAGAGAGAGAGAGAGAGAGAGAGAGAGAGAGAGAGAGAGAGAGAGAGACTTGTCTAGAAGAGAAGCATCAGTTCTAATGAAGAAAAAATATCTCCTCTTCTTCCACTCCTTTCCCCTCCACTGACAGATTGGTCCTCACATGTTAATCTAAACTAAACATAATCTAATTACACAACCATTCATTGTTGAACTTTTTATGGTAATATTTCTCTTAAGGAATTTCTAGTGTCTTGAATTACCTCAAAGTGCATCTAGCCACTGAGTCAATTTCTCCAGCTCTTGGCTTATTCATTTTAGATGAGAACTTTTACATTTAAGGAAGAGAGATCTGCAAATTATTGGAGAGGACTATAATATTCATATATGGATGAAAGTAGGAAAACCCTTTGATTATCCTTTCATTATCCATATAGAAAACTAGAACATGCTTCTCTGTCAGGATACAGCCCTCCCTCCTTTTTGTACGAGCAGCATTGTAGCCCCATGACCAGCTGTAGACAAACACCTACTTTCTACACAATTAAGAAACAACTGTTCTAGTTTTTTCTTTAGAATTTCCTCCTCTGATATTTTTATTTGCTTTTTACTCTATATCTATATACTATTCATTTATAGGTCTTCCCCTCCCCCTGCTCAAAATACATGTATGTGTCATCATATGCAGGCATTGTCTGCTAACTTCTCTGCCCATAAATTCTTAACCTCATTTTTCAGATTGTTTGTAGTTCATGCCTTACTGTTTTGTTCAAATAAAAATGTATTGGCTCAATTTGTCTGAAATCAATATAGTAGAATGGAAAGATATCTGTGTGATGCTACCCTGAAGTTTCTGTCTTTGAGACAGTAATTCACTGTTTCCTCAGTGATTAAGAGCACTTTCTGCTCTCCAGAGGAGGGTGGTTCCACTCTGAGCACTTGTATGGCAGCCCACAACTCTCTGTAACTCAAGTTCTAAGGGATCTGATACATTATCCTGTGCTCTGTAGGCATCAGACACATACATGATGCCCTAACATACTTTCAGAGAAAATGTCATATATATTTTTAAATAAATAAAATAAATAATTTGATAAGCCAGATGATATTAGAGGAACAAGTTAGTCCTTGTATTCCTCTTTACCTCACAGTCAAGAATATATTACAGGAAGAAGGAAGGATTGGTTTGTCACTTCCTGATTATAAAACCATTGTCACTTTAATAACAATAGTTTTCCTTTTGTGTAACTAGAGTCCATTTATACCATATAGTGTTAAGCAGTAATATAAACTTTGTGCAAGCATTTCCTGCTTGTGTTCATTGATTCTCCATCCTGCAACACAGGTTCTCAAGATTTTTGGACTCAGTGAGAAACCTAGTAAATATAACTATGAATAGATACATTGTCTCAGTTACTGGATTTAGAGTGTGAAAATATTTTGTCATTTGGAGATCATTATGATATCCAGGAATACCATTTTATCAAGCTTCCAAGTTGAGAATGCCAATGGCGATCTAGGCACCTTTTCAAATAAATACAGAAGTGATGATGGTTTATTTAAACCACGTGAAAACTTTACTCCTTTGAAAAGATAATTTTCAGTGTGGTGTCTGGCAAAGACAAGGATGACAATTTTCCTCCTTTTAAATATTTTTTTGATGTTTGAATTTGGGAATGCTAGATGGTTTTAGACAGAAACTCCCCTTGGGGTACTCTGATAGTTTACAAGAAATACTACCTTCATCACCAGTAACCTTAGTAGTCCCATGCTGGGGATGTCTGCGTTTATGTCATGCTATCTACCAGTACTTGTGATGCTTTCTAGAGACAAATGCTTGCCTCATTAATCCTGAATTATCTTATTGGAACTATACATTCCACTTTTGTATTCTAATTATTCAGGAGAACTCCATGTGTTTTTGCTTTAACATATTCAGTGTAATTATCATTTAAGGTTACTTATATTCTGTTTTAATATTTTTGCAATTTTTCTTTCTTAATGCTTATGTTAAATGTTTCAGTTTCTTTTTTCCATGAAGGGACAAGGAAAAGACACTTAACAACCCGAACATGGTTTGCCAAATTCTTGTTTACCACAAATACCAGCTGTGCTGTTTCTAAAGCCAAAGTAAATTGAAAATAGAAAAGGATTGATAGAAAATTATGTTATGCACATTGATCAGCAACACTAACAATGTTTTCACTTAGGAAATGTTCTTAAACATGTTTTAAAAAGATTGCAATTAATGAATAATAATAGCAATTAAATAAGTTCTCAACCTCTCCATTATAACTCAAAAATCAAAACTGGTAGCAAGTACATGCAGAAGTTTGGATAAAGAAATATTTTAGAATGAACTTGCTGGAGGAGGATTTGCAGCCCTAAGTATGAAGGATGTCATGCCTTGAACTAACACTTGCAAAAGGATTTGAAGTGAGCAAGGCTCCCGGGTAGAGCTTCTGATGGTTTTGTGTAAACTATCATCAGGAATTGTCCCCATTGACCAAAAGACCCAGGAAGTGGTAAAACAGAGGCTTATCTGGCTGCCAAAGAAGTAAAGATCACTCCTTTGACAGATGAGTTAACATTCTGTTCAAACATTCCAACAGCAAATACTGGGTAATCTCTAGACAACTCTAGGCAATTAATCAACCATGGAATCCCCTGTGAGAGGCCTCACCCTCTCTTAGGAGTGGATGTGGGGGTGAGATGGGGAGTTGGTAGGGCAATGGTGGGGCAAGATGGAGGACAGGAGAGAGAGAACTGGGATTAGTATGTAAAATAATATTGCTTTTACATTAAATTAAAAATTAATTAAAATAATTTGTCCTCCTTCTGGACTCAGTCTTCCAGTAACAGAACAACTTCCAATGAGGAAGACTAACTTTATAGAGGACAACAAGAGAAGAACGGCTAAAACACTGTGTTCTGACTGAGATGGAACCATGAACAAGCACAAAATAACTAAAGAGTTTGTTCAGGGGTTGAGTATATAACTCAGTCTTATTTGTCTAGAATGCATGGAGTCCTAACTTCAATCCCCAGCCCTCCATAAACCAAGCCTTGGAGGTATGTGGGTACATGCATATAATAGGAGTTCAAAGCTATCAGCCACATATCCAATTTGAGGTCAACCTAGACTAGATGGGCTATCATTAATAATAATAATAATAATAATAATAATAATAATAATAATAAACAAGAATTTTAAATACTTTGAAAGGAAAAAAATACTAAATTTTCATTCCAATCCTGACATGCTTTGCATTCGGGCAACTTCACCATTGTTGTTTGCTGTTGTCTGTTGTGTTCTTGATGTATATGTGTAGATGCACATGCATGTGCTTAGACGTGTATGAAGGCCAGGAGACAACTTCCAGTGTCATTCCTTAGGCACCATCACTTAGCTTTTTTGACACAGGGTTTTTCACTGGCCTGGAACTTACCAAGTAGGTTGGGCTCCTGGCCAGCAAGCTCTAAGGATCAGCTAGTCTCTGCCTTCTCAGCATTGGGATTACAAGTGTGTACCACATGCTTACATTTTTTTTCATGGGTTCTGGCACTGGAGGCAGGTCCCCATGCCTACACCACTAGCATCTGATAGTCTGCCTGTCTTCCTATCTCTGCCAATGGTTTTGAAAGTGAATTGACAAAACTTTGCTCAGCAGAATATTCCTGTCACTCTTGTCTCTGCCATTATCACTGCCTACTTTCAGGGTGGTTTGTCTAGAAATGAGGAAAATAAGAAAAGCATGGTGAGTGTACTTTAGCAGTATCCAGGAAAATAGCCCTTGTCAGGTCAGCCTTTACTCAGTGAGTCAAAGTAGACACTGCTGGCCCTAGAAACCAGTAGGGCCAGCACCCTTCCTACTCCATGCATATGAGTTTGGCAGGGATCTTATGTACATCTCTGGAAGACACAAGATGGAGGAAGAAAATGCATAGGAAACTATTGGCTTTGATTTTTGGGTTGAGTGTTTGCAAGTCCAAGAAGCTTCAAATAAAATACAGTTTTGCATGTTGTTGTTTCTAGAAAAAGAGAAAAGATTCTTCCTGCTTTTTTCAAATTGCTTATATAGAATTCTATTATTACTTAAATCCATTCTGTCTCTATGTAGATTTATTGAAAATATACTATTTAAAAATTGAGTCAAATGGGTCTTCTATATTCAGGTAGAAAACATATCATTTGACAAAATTCAAACAGCACTGGCTGTCATCCTGTAAACTGTCGTTTCTTAGAAGGAAACACACTATTCTGAATTTATTGACTTAAAGATAGTTGATTTTGATTCTTGACCCTGTGATGAAACCACAATGCTGGTTATAAACTATCATGCATATTCCATGTCTGAGAGAACGTGAAAACTTGTTCAAGACAGGCCAAGTATATCAAGCTTGACTGGGCTTTGTTGGGGAATATTATTTTAGGATTTTTGCATTCATTTATACTGCGGAATATTTGATAATGAAAAGATGTGTGTATTTTTTATGTCACATTTGTTTAACTCTGTGAAGCTGAGTTACTTTGCCTGTCTAAACAGCTAATTGACCCAATAAAAAGCTAAATAGCAAATAGCTAGCAGGAGAGGGATAGGTAGGGCTACCAGGTAGACAGCTAAATAGAAGAAATCTAGGCTCAAGAGAAATGAGGTGCAAGAAAAAGGAGTAAAAGAGGGGGCCAGAAACCTTACCAAATAGACAGCTCATGGACTAAGAAGGAAAGAAAGTTGTATAGAATAAAGAAAAGTAAAAATCTCAGAGGCAAAATTTTGTTAAAGTTAGAGAAGCTGTCTAAAAACAAGCCAGGATAAGGGTGGGCAGTCATAAGTAATGATAGGAATCTGTGTATTAATTTGGGAGCTGTGTGACTGGCCATTAAAGATTTTAAAAAATTAACTACAAAACTGCCTTTCCATCTATGACCACTAGTTATTAGTGAAAACACTTCTAATGGCTGACACCTTTCCAATGGACTGCAACTAAAAACTTTTCCTCCTGTTACAATGATTTTTATATAAAGTGTGTTTTAGGATTTCTGGTAGCTCAAAAATATATATACCAGGCTGCAATAAGGCTTGTTTTTAGGCTGTTGCCCCTAATGAAAATTATGTAAGAAAATTTCATTGGGCCCAGATAAACTCCTGCATTATTCACTTGGGCTTTTATCATTCTTCACTTTATTTTCTTACTCTGTTCTGTAACTCATAAATGGTGAAAACATGCATTACTTAGAGTTAGCAGAAATAAACAATTTGTTTGTTCTGATCAGTATCTGATTAACAACTAATTTTATTTTTTTAGGAAACTTCCTTTCAATTATTTTTTCTTAAAAAATAAGTCCATACTTTCTAGGAAAAAAACAGCAAAGTTGCAGTAACAATGAGTCCTTAATAGGCCCTAAGAGAAAGAATTTCAATGGAGAAAGACTATTTCATTCCGAGAGGAATGATAGAATGCACATGTGTGTTTGTGGGTATACAGATGTGTGTGTATGTGTGAGCATGTACAAGTATGCCTATGTGTATTTATGTATGTATATATGTATTATTATTGATGTGTATATGTATACAAACAACCACAAGGTTTGGTTTTTAATAGCAATTTAAATGGGAAGTGTTAGGATAAATCTTTCCACCATAAGCTGCCTGAGCCCCACCGCAACCTGTGAGCTTTACGCCAACCACCCGCCTGAGTTAGGGCCCAAATGAATACACAGAAACTTTTATTAGGTATAATGCTGCTTGGCCAATGACTAGGACTTGTCATCTGTTAGCTCAGTCTTAATTATCATACATCTATATATTTTATAAGACTTACCTTATTTGACGCCTTATCGGCGTCCCTCCTTACTGGTGGCTCACATCCTACCGTTGGAAGAGGCAAACGGAAAAAGGGGTGCTTCCTGTTTCTCCTTCACTTAAATATGAGTCTCCTTGCTATGTTACTTCCTGCCTGGATCATCACTTCTCTACTACATTGTCCAGAACCCTCTTTGACTCCTAGTCCTGTCTACTTGCTGTCTCATTGGCCAAACAGTATTTTATTCAACAACCAATAAGATAAACATACACAGAAGTACTTGCCCCATCAGGGAAGTAAGTCAGAGGATAGTTCATACAAATGTACTATTTAATCTTTATCATCTAGAGTAGTGCAATCCAACTGAGAGCCTCTTGTGCAATTTTATTACTTTAACTATATAAAGATGTGTTAGATTTGTTTGTGATGCATATATTTAATTGTGTAAAGATATGTTACTGCTTTATCTTGCCTGCCTAGGGCACCTGCTTGGTGTAATATAAACCTGAATGGCCAATATCTAGGCAGTAGAGGAATAAATAGGTGGACCTGGTAGTCAAAGAGAATAAGTAGGAAGAGTCTAGGCTCTAGGGGAAAAAAAGGAAAAAACTAGGGAGAAAAAGAAGGAGATGTCCTGAGGCCAGCAAGGCAGGCAGCCACTAGTCAGCCAAATATGTAGTAGGTCATATGGAATGAAAGAAATGTACAAAACACCTGAGGTAAAATGTAGATGAAGAGAAACAGGCTAATTAAAGTTATAAGAGCTAGTGGAACAAGAATAAGATAAGGCCAAGTGTTCATAATTAATAATGATTCCCTGTGTCATCATTTAGAAGCAGCTAGGTGGCCCAAAGGAAAACCTTCTACAAAAACCAATAGCACTCACTCTCCCAGATATTTTAGTCAAATTGCTAGATTTAGTGCAAGGGGAAGAAAAAAGTTTTCACTGGAAATTTAGTTTTATTCTGTCTTATTTATTTCTGTCTATCTTTTTAAATTTTTTTGCAGAAAAATATATAAATTTGCTATAAATATATAAGCCCATATCGGTAATATATTTATATTTTCATATAGTACATTCACTAATTAACACAAACTGGCCTCAAACAAATGGCAGTTTTCTGACTCAGTATTCCAAGCTTTGAGATTACAGGTTTGGAATACTATGTACCCAGATAGATATAGATTTAGATTCTAATGCCTTAAGTTGAGTCTATTTTGAATTCATGAATCAAGAATCAGAATAGACAAAGATCTTGTTTATTCCTCATGAGTTCAGGAGACTTTCTTTAATGTGTTGTTGAAACATACTCTACTGCATTTTAGGTGACATATTGTTCACTACAGAATTATTTCCATACATTTTAAGAAATAATTAAATGGGTTCCTCTTCTTTCTTTGCAAGAAAAGTTATTTTATTTTTGACAAAATAAAATAATATAAAACAAAATCTTATCAAAGTTGGAAAAGGCAAACCAACAGCAGGAAAAGAGTCCCATGAGAAGTCAAAGAAACAGACCCACTGGGTCACACATTCTCTTTCAATAGTCCGTATAGATTTCTAATAATGTTGCTCATGTAGTGCTGTACAACTGATCTCTGGAATGAAGTCAATGCACAGTATACCCAGTACTCTTGGCGAATCCCTCTGGGACAGAGAAAATTCAAATGCATCATTAATATGAATGCGAGCTTTAATATTCCTTACAAATTAATTTACCATTATTCTACTGAACAATAAAAACATCATATCTAATCTAATTAAGATTGATTCTACATGATTACATCCAAAAACATAAGGCATGTAGCCACAAATCACATCAATGTATACCTCCCTGGGTGTATTCATTATAGAGTATGTAATGGATGTGCAATAGAGATTAAGGTGACATTAATTAATTGAGCAGTTGTAAATTACTTTGGGAGATAATAGCAAATGTAATAAAATGCTTATGCTATAGAATCTAGGAGACTATCTGTATTCACAGGTCATAATAGTACAGAAGAAGTTCCTGCAGTTCATTAAATGTCTGTGAGAATGTCAACAACCTGAGAATTCTGAATTAACTTTTATGAAATCAAGAATTTTTTATTAGTTTATGGATTTAGAAAATGTGCCATCACTAATATGAAATTTATTTCCTGTCACATTATATATGCTTTCATGTCATTGTCAGGAATATAAAAAAATCTTATCCACTGAATGTTAAGTATCATCTGATTCATAAATTACTAGGGAAGGTAAATCCAGGCCATTTGTGAATTTCAGTTTTGTGAGAATCACCACTGCTGATGACATAAAGGGAACCTAGCTTTCCCTTTAGTACTTTTAATTTGGATACCAAGTCTATTGGAGGGAAACATACCTAGTGATATTTTCTTATTATCCTCATGACATCTTTTTATTATGCCTATCCCTTAGTCTATATGAGTTTTAATAAAACAAAGTGATAACAGTCACCCAAGTGTATGACAGGGTAGTTCAGTAAGGGCTGACTCGGAAGCAATTTACCAATCATAGTGCCAAGCCATTCCATATCATTAGCTTTCTAATAAAAATACTTTGCTGTTGAGAAGTAGGCCAGGGGAAGACTCATAAATGAACAGAAAGGAAAAGAAAAAAAACACAAGAAGAGTGAATATCCTAAAACTGTTAAATGAAACACATTAAGAGCTATAGCATGGAGCTATATTTCAATCAAGTTGCTTTTTTCATTTTTTATTAAAATTAGAAACAAGATTGTTTTACATGTCAAACCCAGTTCACTCTTCCTCCCCTTCTCCCCTGACCCCACTAACACTCTACCTATCCCATACACTTTCTGCTCCCCAGGAGCTGAGGCCTTCCATGGGGGGGTCTTCAGAGTCAGTAATACACTTTGTGATAGTGCTTAGCCCCCCTCCCCATGTGTCTATGCTGAGGGAGTATCCCTCTATGTGGAATGGGCTCCCAAAGTCCTTTCCTATGCTAGGGATAAGTACTGATCTACTACAAGAGGCCCCATGGATTTCTGAGGTCTCCTTACTGACACCCATGTTCATGGGGTCTAGATCTGTCCAATGCTGGTTTCCCAGCTATCAGTCTGGGGACCAATAGTGCCCTTTGTTCAGGTAAGCTGTTTGTGGGTTTCACAAGTCTGGTCTTGACCCCTTTGTTCATCACTCCTCCTTCTCTGCAACTGGATTCCAGCTCAGTTCAGTGTTTAGCTATGGGTGTCTGCTTCTACTTCCATCAGCTGCTGGATGAAATCTCTAGGATGGCATATAAGTTAGTCATTAATCTCAATATCAGGGGAGGGCATTTAAGGTAGCCTATCCTATGTTGCTTAGATTGTTAGTTGGTGTCATCCTTGTAAATCTCTGGACATTTCCCTAGTGCCAGATTTCTCTTTAAACATATAATACTTCCCTCTATTATGGCATCTCTTGCCTTGCTCCCCTCTATTCTACCTCGAACTCAACCTTCCTGCTCCCTCATATAAAAGGCAGAGAGAGAGAGAGAGAGAGAGAGAGAGAGAGAGAGAGAGAGAGAGGAGAGTATGCCACCTGCCAGAGAAACAATTTATGTGAAAATTTCAGGAACAATTTAGGTTGTTTCCATTCAATATCTGAACTATATGGATCATTATGAGAATAGTCAGGTTTGAAAATACAGTTTTATATCATTACTTTAACTTTAACAGTTATTTTGGAACTTTTGTTTACAGTGAATATGTAATACATTATCAAGCATCATTACAAACATTTTGTGTGATTTATGAAACGAATTACAAATACAATAAAAGCAAAACCTAGCCTTTTTCTTTCAGTTGACTGCTTATTTTCTCCTCTTTATATTCTTTAATAATAATGTGCTGCTTTTACCATAAATATTTATAAACTATTTTCTGAGGCATATGTTTTATTAACTTACTCATATTTGATATGAAACAATAAAACAAATCTATCTGATGAAATGGACAGTTATAGGTTAATGACATAAATTGGATACAATTTTTCTAATGTTTCAGCCTAACGAGGCAATTGTGGTACCAAATATTTGCCACTTTATTTTCTTTCCTTCAGGATCAGTTGAATTTTAAAATTTCCACTATTTTAATACACTGGAAAATATTGAGTTTGTTTAGAAGTAACATTCAAAATTAAACTCCTGATGATTGAATTCACTGACAATGACAGACAGGAAAGATCTACACTTTCAAATGATGTGCAGACTTGAGTATTGAATGTGGTATTTTAGTGGCTGCATTAGGCTGAAATGTCAGACTTAAAATTAATTAGAATGTTGCAGGTGTTGGTATGCCAAAGTACTTCATTACATAAAAGCCTTGCTTGATTATTCAAACAATGTCTTTTTCTCTAAATGGCTCCTTCTCTCTCTGTATATCTATATCTGTATCTGTATCTATATCTATATCTATATAAATATTAGAGAAATTAGAGATCTATAGAGTTCTCCTGGAAGATTATTAGTCAGCTTGTTTTACATCAGCACCAGGATCCATGTATGTTTCAGGCAGCTAGGTATAACTACTAAAAGCTGACCTAGGATAGGGAGGCACATTTTTCAACATCATGTTAATACCAATATGAATAGCCAAGGATACATTCCTAGGAATGTATTTTGTTTGTCAACAAATACTTTCTTTTCCCCAATTTTCTAGAAACATGCTGAACTATGTCTATCTGGGCAAGAGTTGCTACATCTAATTATAGGATCATCATCAAATATAATTACATGACATAGAAGAAAATTCTCACAGAACTCAAATCACTCTACAGCACCATATGTCTATTGGAGCTGGAGGACACTGCCAGTACATACTTCTAGAAATCAAAATGTTTTCTACTTTAGAAGACAAATTGGCCCTGTTATTAGTCATTTAGGATTCTACCTCTACCCTGCTAGTGGGAATTTATGGAAACCTAATGTCATTGTCCATATGAAAGAAATTATCAAAGAAAATGTGATATTATATCTTTTGTAAAGTTTACACAAACCCCATTGAAAATCAATCATTCTGTGTTTTGACTTTGATGAATTCAATACATATTTCTAATCAATATTTTATGACTTTACATGTGACAAATTTCCAGTTTGGTGTTAAAATACAGGTTTGCTTATTTTCAGATGGAAAAATATTTCCACATAATATTTATGACATGTTTTCTTTGGTCTACTGATAAAATTTCAAATTTGTTCATTTATCCTTTTAAATAGTCATTTGTAAATTAAAATTCATGGTTTAGTTAATTGAATGAAAACTGAAAAGTAGTAGTATTTGAGGTAATAAAGGTATATAAAAATATATTTTGGGAGAAGGTCTGGCTCATAGGTTAAGAGCCATTACTGCACTTGTAGAGTATCTGACTTCAGTTTCTAACAGCCACATGGCATGTATATTTGTATTTATAATAGTATATGTTCTGGTAGTATAAGTAGTCTGTAACTCTAGTTCAAGAGACTTCAACACCTTACTCTGATCATTACAGTCTTCTGCATACATGTGTCACACAGACTCAAGTAAGCAAACACACATTGCATACATATAAAATGAATAAACAAATTATATACATTATATATATATATATTATGACACATATAGTGCATATATATGTCATTATATATAATGTTTATATTTATATACATTATGTGTGTATATATACATGTATATTATTAAACCACTAACTTCTTTAGGAATTTTTTTCAAATTATCAAGGAACTATTTAATCAAAGAGCATGTTTACAAAAATCAAGTGATTTTACTATAAACTATCATTTTATATCTGCCACGAATCAGAAACTTATTTTACCATATGCATATAAGTCAACTAAAAATTGACCTCTGTGAATGATTTGTAAAGTGGAGCCAAATGAGTTGAACTTATATTTTAAAAATAGTATGTCCAAAAATTTTAAAACTAAATTTCTGAACATTAAGTTTCATAGTTTCAAGATGGTTTAAAATGTAATGCAGATCACTATAAGTAACATATAAGCAAGTGTTTACAGAAAACGAAATCAGCTCTTTCTATGTATAACTCAAGAAGCTACACACAATATGTATCGTTTGACTAGTACAGCAATACAGAAAAGAGATTATTTTTAGGACATGTCTTTCACTATGAATTAAACCATAGAGAAAAGCCAATGTAAGATCTCCCAAGGAGCCAGGGGAAATGGGTAAGAAGGCAAAACACAATTAATCAAATGTGAATCATGGGTTCAAATAAGACTCCCTAAATCAGATAATAGAAAGCAATTAAGAAAGATACCTGAAGTCATGCTTTAGACTCAATAAACATGGATCTGTATGAGCATTCTCGCGCATATGTACACACAGACACATATCTCACACACACACACACACACACACACACACACACACACACACACAGAGAGAGAGAGAGATAAATTAAAAGAACAGTCAGTTTCTGTGTTTATGTCAGTGGCCAATGATGCCACCAAGGGCCCCATGGATGCCCGGAGTCTAGGCATCAACCTGTGGCCATGTAGGCACCCTAGGGTCATTAAGCTGCCAGGACTACATTGATCTGAGTGACTGGCTCACCAGGGTCAGGGTGTTATCCAGGTCAGCGTTGCTGTCAAAGGTCATGTCTGGGTCCATGGCCCTACTGCATCCTGGATCTGTGTTTATGTCCACAGCCCATATTAGCACCAAAGGACACATGGATTCCTGGATTCTATGTTGTAACCTGTGGCCATGTTAGTGTCTGAGGGCCACGCCACCACCAGGACATGCCAATCTGAGTGACCTGCCCTGCTTCATGGGCCCATGTTGCCACCCAGGCCTAGACTGTTCCCTAGGGCTGTGTATGCACTTGTGGCTCAGAAGCAGCCACGATGTGAGTTGATGTCCATAACTTCTATAACAACTGAGGTTTGTGCAGATTCCCAGAGTGTGGATAGCCACCTGAGATCATGTTGGTGTCTCAGTGGCTTGCTCCCACTAGGGCCATACTAAACAGGGTGGCTTATGTTGCCACTGGGGCCATGGCAATATCCAGTCCAAGGTGCCACTAAGGGCCATTTGCGTCCATGGTCCTGCTGCAGCTGAGGTCTGTGATGATGTCCATGGCCCATATTGCCATAGGTGGGCATAAAAAAGATGCATGTTGAAGTCCAAGGGCCATGCTGAGCCAATCCAACTCTTACTGGCCCTGGGATAACTGTTTCTTCCCCTCACTGGTCACTGCAGCAGGAGAACAGGCACTGCACTAGAAAGGAGATTGTCCCAACTCTCACCATGGACATGGAAGAGCTAGTTACCATGACATGGGCCTAGGTTCTGCCTCTTGCCTGAGGGAGATGGTCCCAGTGGCCTGGATTGTCCAGCTCAGCATCACTCACACCCACATCCTGGGCCTTGCATTGGTCCACTGTCACGTCTACACCATTTGTGATCTGCTTGAGAACATGAAGGTCTAGTCTTGTGAAATCGTAACTGTAGGATTCCCCATGACTTGGAGCAACTGCAGGATATCTGAGAGGAATTTCAATGAGGGTCCAGTGACGATGGTGTACCACGGGGCTTGAACCAGACCAATGACTCGTTGCAATGAACAGTGTGTGGGTTTGCCCTTGTAGGCTGCAGACTAGGTAGGCATAAAGATACTGAAAGCTTCTAGGAATGGTAAGTGAAGTAATTATTGTCTAGCTTATGTGTCTGTGTATAGCAAGTCTTCAAAACTTTGTGTGACAGTGTACTTTGTAGAATATTAAGATTGTCTATCTAAGGTATAACATATAAAAAATGTGTTTAAAAAGATTTTCAGTGACCAACCGAAATTAGTTTTTCATAAGCTAAATGGATAGGAAACAATAACTGGAGTGATCTGGAAGATTCTCCAGGTAGGGATATAAACATTCAGGATTTAAAGATACTTATAGAGAAGAAGGCATTGTGACGTCTATGAAAAATTGGAGTTCCAATGCAAATGATAGTCCCTGTCACTCTTTAATCTTCAATACAATAGTTAAAATTTCTGGACTTCAATGTGTTTATTGTATTTTATGAAAAATAACTCGAATCAAAGATGGTTGTAGATTTTAAATCTATGAATTAGAAAAAATAAGAAAAATGGTAAATTTAAAATTATTTCAAGAATAAGAAATATTCTCCAACCTTCTTGATAACACTAGCATTATTCTTCCAGCAAAACTTAGTTATTTACAAGAAAAGTTAACATAGTCTAGTACTCTTATCTTAGAAATGTATTAGAAAATATAATCAAGAAACATATTAACACTTTTTTAAGAATTCCACATAGTCAACAAAAAATAAAAATAATAGCTTGTTGAAGAATATGTCTTGCTTGGAATCTACCCATAATTGTCCTGAAAAGTGAAAACAATTTTCCTCTCAGAAATAACATCCTCTTACCTGCTAGGAAAAATTGTTTTAGTTTCATTTTTTGGCAATACATAATTCAATTGAGTATTTTATCTTTCTCATAATTAACTTTTCCATGTACCATGTATTATCTCTGTTAGTATTAAAAGCTTGTCTGTAAGGAAAGGAAAAGCAAATTAGAGCAAGGGATTTACTATGTTGAGTTATGTTTCCTCCAGGTGTACTCTTTCTAAAAATACAAATATAAGTAATTTTATACAGACTAAACAGGATGTGTTTGTGTGTACGAGAATAATTAGAGAGAAAAAGAATCAATGGATTTGAAGGACAGTGGGCAGGTGAATATGAGAGGATTTGGGGGGAGGAGTAAAAGGAAGGGAGAAATTTTGGAATTGAATTATAATTCTAAAAATAAAATTAAGTAGAAGAAAGTTGTGCCCTAAACTCACAGTACTTTACTTGTATGTCAGCCTCTGTTGAGAGGGCTTGGAGGGAAGGAATTGAATGTCAATTTTTGTATTGTTTTGTGGGTATTGGAGCTCAAGAAACAGATCAAATAAGATACTGTGGTAATTGCTGTAAGCAATATTTTTTCTTTCTTCTCTGTGTATGGAGTCTTTTTATCATTGATTAGTGAAATAAATGAAAACGTGGCACAATTACTTGTTTGATTGAAAATGACTTAAAACTTTTTATTATCTTTCTTGCCATTTGTTCATTGTTGTTATATTAATAGTCTAGTATCTTCTGCTGGAATTACACCTTTCATATGTATCTGCAGTGTCTACATCTATAGGGCCAAACTACAGATTAAAAATGATGATTACCTTAAATGCCATCCTAGAGCCTTCATCCAGTAGCTGACTGAAGCAGAAGTAGTAATCCAAAGCTAAGCACTGAGCCAAATTCCTGGAATCCAGTTGTAGAGAGGGAGGAGGGTTGAGCAATGGGGTCAAGGCCATGATGGAGAAACCCACAGAAACAGTTGACCTGACCAAATGGGAGCACATGGACCCAATCATAAAGCTAGGGAACTAGCATTGGACTGAACTAAGCCTTCTGAATGTGGGTGTCAGTTACTCCTAGGCAGTCTATGGGACATCTGATAGTGGAAACAGTATTTATCCCTAGTACACAAATGGGATCCCATTCCCTATGGAGGGATACTCTCTCAGCTTAGATACATGGGGGAGGGACTAGGCTTTCCCACAAATGATATGACAGACATTATAATCCCCTATGGAAGGCCTCACCTTCCCTAGGGAATAGATCAGGGATGGGATGGGGGATCAATGAGGGTTATGGGAGGATGGGAAGATGGGAGGGAGAGGGAACTGGGATTGGAAGAAAAATAAGATTGTTTCTAAATTACATAAAAATAAATATAAAGAAGAGAGAGAAAATGAAGGAAAGGATTTTGCCCTTGTCATTTTCTAAACAATCAAATATAGTTGCTATTCATTACCATTTATATTGTGATAGGTATCATAGGTAAAATATTGATATTTTAAAAGCATACTTTAAAGGGACAATACTCATAAGTTATATGCAACACTGCATCATGTTAAAGAATTCAAAATTACATAATAATTGTGGTATGGTTGTAAAGTCATGAAAGCCATCTGCCATGGGTCCCAAGGGACACCTGTATCAACAATATTGTTGATGTTAAAATACAATAAGGGTATACACTCTTAAGCATAACACATGTAAGAGGAAATATATTGATATGTTAATTAGATTGTTCAATATAATTTTGGAAGTACTTTATTAATGGGGAATAAACAATATTATGAATTCTCATCTTTATTGTTGAAAGTTATTTATGGAAATAGTCAAAGATAATGTTTCCGCAGTTCTTTTCCTACTTTAATATCATTAATTATTTTTCCCAGTCAGATCACATTTTCATTCCCTCCTTCCTCTCCTCCCATCCCATTACCCACACCCTCCCAAATCCATTTTTCTTGTTTCTCTTCAGAAAAATGCAGGCCTTCCATGTATATAAGCTAGCCAAGGCACAGAAAGTAGCAGTAAGACTAGGGACCTCATCTCCTATTAAGACTGGTGGAGGCAACCCAGTAGGAGGAAGGGGTCCCAAAATCAGATAACAGTCAGAGATAGCTTCTGCTGCCACTGTTAGGAGTCCTATAAGAGGATCAAGCTACACAATTGTCATACATATGCAGAGGGCTTAGGTCAGTCCCATGAAAACTTTCTGGTTGGCAGTTCAGTCTCTGTGAGCCCCTGTGAGGCCCTGTGGGCCCCTATGAGCCAAAGTTAGTTGATTCTGTGGGTTTTTTGTGGTATCTTTTGCCCATCTGCCTCTCATAATCCTCCCCCATACTTGTTTCACCGGAATCCTAGAGGTCTGTGTCATGTTTGGCTCTGTGTCTCTTCATTTGTTTACATGGGTGAAGCTTCTTTAATGACAATTGCATTGACCAATGATATATGAATATAACAGAATATCATTAGGAAAACTTTATTGACTTAATTCCCTGATTGATTGATTTTTGCCAGTCATAGTTCCTTCTGCCCTATCTCTCTGGGCTGTCCAGCCTCTGAGTTCTGGTCCTCCAGGCAGTGTCAGAGACGGGCTTCCTCTCATAGTATGGGACTTAGACTAGACCAGTTATTGGTTGGACACTTCTATAATTTCTGTGCCACCTTTACCCTGGTATATCTTGTAGGCAGGGAAAATTCAAGGTCCAAAGTTATGTGGTTGGGTTGGTGTCGAAATTCCTCTACTGGAAGTCTTGTCTGGTTATAGTAGAGGGCCAGTTCAGTCTCTGCATCTCCCATTGCTAGAAGTATTAGCTAAGGATCACCCTCATAGATTCCTGAAGTTCTTAATATTTTGGATTTTTGCTTTGTTTTGTTTAGTTTTTGCTCGTTTGTTTTGTAGACTTAAAGTGAAAAATGCTAATGGCAAGATATATTTATGGGTCATATTTTATTTACTTGAACAATTTAAATATGTACACCACTTTTTCTTTTACAATATCTTTCTGAAATGAATTTTATGAATCAGATTTTGGATTTGAGCCATTTCTTTGAAAATTAGCCTTTTCTTGATTTGTTGGTATGCTTGCAGATAAATTTGGAGGAATTGTTATATTATCACTATAGTTCTAAGTTATCCTAAAGATGCACATTCATACAATAAAGACATCTGTTCATTCATGTTCATAGCAGCATTATTTGCAATAGCCAGAATCTGGAAGCAACCTAGATGCCCCTCAACTGAAGAATGGATAGAGAAAATGTGGTAAATTTACACAATGAAGTACTACCAGAAGAAAACAAAAAACAAAAACAAAACAAAACAAAAAAATGGAATCTTGAAATTCGCAGGAAATTGGATGGAACTAGAAGAAATCATATTGAGTGTTGTAACACAGTCACAAAAAGACAAAAATGGTATGTACTCACTCATATATGGATTTTAAGCATAGAGCAAAAGAGTACCAGCCTACAATCCATACCACCAGAGAAGCTAGGAAACAAGGAGTACCCTAAGACAGACACACATAGTCCCCTAGAGAGGGGGAAAGGGACAAGATCTCATGAGCTAATTAGGACCATAGGGGGAGGGAAGAGGGAACAAAAAGAAAGAGAAGGGGAGAAGAGGAGGGGAGAGGAACACATGAGAGAGCAGAAGATCTAGTCAGGGGAAGAATAGAAGAGAGCAAGTAAAGAGATACCATAATAGAGGGAGCCTTATAGGTTTAAAGAGAATTCTGCACTAGAGAAACATCCAGTGATCTACAAGTTTAGCCCCAACTAACAATCTAAGCAAAAGTCTATAGAGGCTACATTAAATTCCCTCTCCAATAAGGAGATTGGTGTCTACCTTATAGACCATCCTAGAGTCTTCATCCAGTAGCTGGTGAAAGCAGAAGCAGACACCCACAGCTAAACACTGAGCTGAACTCTGGAATACAGTTTCAGAGAGGAAGGAGTGCTGAGAAAAAGGGTCAAGACCAGGCTGGAGAAACCCACAGAAGTAGCTGACTTGAACAAGGGGTTGTATAAGGACCCCAAACTGATAGCTGGGAAACCAGCATAGGACTGTTCCAAAACCCCCTGAACAAGGATGTAAGTTTGGAGGTCTGGGCCATGTGTGGGGCCTCTGGTAGTGGATCAGTATTTATTCCCAGTACATGCATGGACTTTTGGAGCCCACTCCACATAGAGGGACACTCTCTCATCCTAGACACATAGGGGAGGATCTGGGTCCTGCTCCAAATGCTGTTATGGACTTTGATGATCCCCCATGGAAGGCCTCCCTGGGGAGCAGAAGAGGGTTGGGATGGGGGGGCAGTAGGGGGAGGGGAAGGGGAGGGAGAGAGGAACCTGGGATTGATATGTAAAAAAGCTTGCTTCTAATTTGAACTAATTACAATTATAAAAATTAAAAAAAGAGTGCTAAATTATAACATTCCTAGAGCAAGCTCTGACTCCACCTCTTGTGGAGAGGTTATATAGTACAGATTGTTGTCTTCCAAGCACCTATTTATTTCAAGATACATATGTTCTATAACATTACCATTGTCCTGGTCACATGTTGTAAGAAAACAGATGTGCAATGGGAGCCTTGATTATTCAGTACATAACATACTAGAGTGTTCTATGTGGATGGTTGTCTTTCTGATAATATAAATAGATTCTGAGGATAGTTAATTCATGGTGTTCCAGGGCACAACATAGTAAGAAATTGTAGCCAGAAGTTAAAAAGTATTCTACTATAAAGTAAACAGCTGAGAATACAAAGGTATGCATGATGGATCCTTGAGATGAGAAGCACAAAAACACCTACCTAAATTTAAGTTGAAAGACAGCTGACTATTTTGTCTACATGTTACTAAATCTAGACCATTATGAAAAATCTGGTTTGCTATGATCTTAGAGGTGAAAACTGAGATAGGATAATATTGCATCCCTGTACACTAACAACTTCCTGAGATGGATATGCCAGCTAAGACAAAAATTGTGTGTTTTCTCTCTGCACTTTTTCTGGTTTCTAGGCATATTCTCAGAGAATGCCCAAGGGCTCTTAAAACCCTAGTTTTCAAAAATTAGAGGGCTCATCGCCTATATGTGTTCATATTAGGGCAGCACTGTATCCATAATTGCTCTATTCTTGATTACAACGCTTATTAAGTCATGAGATCAGCTTAGACTAGTTTGATGATAATTTGAAATAAATTACCCTATCAATATAATGCTTTCATTACCCAAAGTACATTCTTGTCAGTTTCAGACCATGGACCAAATCCAAATTCATACTTTGTTAATGAAGATACTATACAAACTTGATATGTACCTTATGTCTTCTCAATTGAAGCAAATATACTACATAATATCTATTACTTAAATGGCATAGCTACTGTGAAAATTAATTTGAAAAGACAAACATGAGCCTTCATCCAGTAGCTGATCAAAGCAGAAACAGGTACCCACAGCTAAGCACTGAACCATACTCCTGGAATCCAGTTGAGGAGAGGGAAGAGGGATGAGCAAGACCAAGACAGTGCTGGAGAAACCAGCAGAAACAGTTGACCTGACCTAGTGAGAGCACGGAGACCCTAGTCATAAAGCTGGGGAACCAGCATTGGACTGGACCAAGCCCTCTGAATGTGGGTGCCAGCTAGGAGCAAGACAGTCTATGGGACCTCTAACAGTGGAGCCAATATTTATCCCTAGAGCACAAATGGACTTTGGGAGCTCATCCCCTATAGAGGGATAAGATTGCATCCCAGATATAGCAAGGAGAGCCTAGTCCCTTCCCCAAATGATATTACAGACTTTGATGGTCCCTGGGGATGTGGTGGGTGTGGGTTGGGGGGAATTGGGGGAAAATGGGAGGATGGGAAGGTGAGTGAATGGGGGGACGGATATGTAAATATGCGTGCCTCTAAAATAAATAAAATAAAATTTAATTTGCAAACAAATTGATATCGTGGTCAACTGTGATAACCTCATTTGCATTCTATTCACCAACTCTATACACATTCTTTCTTGTTCCATCAAAGAATATTTTGTTTCTTGAATATCTGTGGTTGACTGCACAGAAGAAAGACAAAAAACTAAAAGTAAACAATCTACAGAAAGAAATACTGATGACTGTTACTTTGCCGGTAAAAACAATCTAAGATCAGAAATCCTTAAATTGAATCAAGGGTAACTGGCAGAAATATGGCCCTCTGAATATGTACATGTGCTAATCTCAGGAGCCTGTGACCATATTCTATTAAATCCAAACAGGCAATGATTTAAGACAATTATTTGCAAGTTACTTGAAATTAAGCAGAGACATGCCTTTATTATCTTGGTAGACACTATGCAATATTAAGTTTTGCATAGTATCAAATCTGTTGCCATGATAAGACAGTGTGATCACTAGAATCTTAGAGGAGAAAATGGATTATTTCAGTTTGTAAGTAAGTTATGGCGGGAACTTGAAGCAGAAACCTCAGAGGAATATTGTTCCTTTTGTCCTTCTTAGAGTCATGTTTAGTTTTCTTATAGAGCCCAAGGCCATCTGATCAAGAAATGGTACAGCCCACAGAGGGCTCAACCCTCTTTCATTGACTAGCAATCAAGGCAATCCACAGAGACATACACACATGTCAATCTGAACTAGGTAATTCCTCAATATGCTTATTTGCTTTCTTTGTTTTAGATGATACAAAAAATGTTCTTTCAATGTTTAGCTTTGAATTAAAGCTGTATAAATAAAATAAAAGTTGACTACATGACAGCATTTGTCCAAAAAATTACAAAAAGTGGAAATAGAACTGCACACCTGAGAAAATTCGAAACTGTGATTTTTAAACCAGAGCTTAAAACTTTATTTAGGTCAATCTCAAGATAGTAAATCACACAGTTTACATCAGAAACTCAATTCTCAGCACTGATTCTGTCTTTTCCAAAGATGCTAAAAGCATGGAGATGAAAATAACTTGTAAGTGTAGAAGCCTTTTCTCACTTATTAGAGCAAGACCAATGTTGAAAGATATGTTTTCCAAGGTAAAATCTTCTCACTCAATAAAGATTTTAAATAGCAATATGATAATTTGGGGTACAATGAATATTTACATGAGATTAGATGAACATTTAAAACTTGGACATTTTACATTTTGCTTCACATAAAGATTATTATATGGAAAGAATTATTACAAGTGAATTGAGAGCTAAAATTTATCTAGTATTCTTACTTAAAAGCAATTTAAAATTAGCCAAGGGCCGGGTGTTGGTGGCACACCTTTAATTCCAGCACTCAGGAGGCCAGCCTGGTGTACAGAGTGCCAGGATAGGCTCCAAAGCTACATAGAGAAACCCTGTCTCAACAGCCCCCCCCAAACAAAACCAAAATAAATAAAATTAGCCAAGGTATAGAGTCAGAGTCAGGACATATTATTTATATTATAATTATAAACCCCAGTTGTGAGCATCACAGACTCAAGTGTTCCCTGGCAGTGTTTTCTTATTGGTACTAGGTTTCAACTCAACAACTCACAAATGCTTAGTGTATTTAATGTATTACTAGTGAACTGAAGCCCTAGCTCTTGGTCTTGTTTTCAGATCTCTTTTTGCCACTCTTCAAGTTTGTTTGTTTGTTTGTTTGTTTTTCTTTTTTGTTTTTACACAAATGCCACCAGACAAGTGATGGTGACTTTAACATATTATGGAGGTAATGGCCCTTCAGCAGCCAGGGTTTGTGTTAATATCCATGCCTCCCATAACCACTGAAGGTCTGTGGGATATGATCAGACACCTGAGCTCATATTGGTGTCAAAGGGCAATGCTGCTCCTGAAGCCATGCTGATCATTGATCTGAGTGGCCTGAGCTGCCACCTGGGGCCAAGATGATGTCTAAGTCTGGGCTGCTACTGAGAACCTTGTCTGGGTAAGTGATCCTAACAGTCAGTGTCTGTTTTGATGTTCATGGCCCATAGTGCCACTAAAGCCCATACAGATGCCCAAGGTACAAGATGCATCCTGTGGCCATTTGGTGTCTTGTTTCCAGCAAGATGTAGAAAACAGGGCTATTTCTGTAGCACCTTGCTTGCCTGCATGACACAATGTTCCCTTCATGATGGACTGAACCTCTGTACTCTATGTGAGCCACAACAATTGTTTCCTTTATAAGAGTTGCCATGGTCATGATGTCTTTCCAACAACAATAAAAAGGCAAACTAAGACAGTGTCTCTCAGTTGATATATGTGGTTCCTGTTGCCACCGAGGGCCATAAAGAAGCTTCCAGTCTAGGCTACCACAAGGACCATGCAGGTCTGTGTGGCCCATGCTGCCAACCAGAGCCATGGAGTCTTCTGTCCTAAACTTAGCTGTAGGCTATGTCTGGGTTCAGGTCCCTGCCACAACCAGAGTCTGTGTCAATGTCTGTGGTTCCTGTTACCATAGAAGGCAGAGCTGATGTTGGTGTCTGGGCTGCTGCCTGGGGAAATGTTGACATTTGGAGCCCACGCTGGCAATGGGGCCAAGCCAATCTGGGTGTTCTGCAATGCCCACTAGGTTCAAGGTAACATCTGTGCCTGGGTTATTGCCAAGGGCCATGTTTGCATCCATGATCCTACTGCAGTTTGAGACTTTGCTGATGCCAATGGTCTATGTTGCCACTAAAGAACACACTGAAGCCTAGGATCTGGGCCTCCATCTGTGACTTTCTTGCTGCCCAAAGGCTGTGAGGCTGCTGGGCCCATACAGAGACAAGTGACATGAGCTGCAATCTAGGGCCAGGGTGTTGTAAGGGTTCAGCTGAGGCCAGGGCCGTGTCTGGGTCTGTGGCCCTGACACAAATAGGGTCTACTCTAATGTCCAAGGATTCTTTTGACATTGAAGGACCATGCAGATGCTAAGATCTGGGCCCATGCCTGAGACTGTGTGGGGGTTTTAGGGCTGTGCTGCCAATGGGTTCCATGCTGATCTGAGTGACCTGAACTGCCAATCGGAGCCATGGTGACATCCAGGCCCAGATTTCCACAAAGGATCATGCCTGGGTCAATGGTCCAATCACATTTGGGATTTATACTGATGTCCATGGCCCATAGTGCCACTAAGGGCAGTGCAGGTGTCAGGGGCCAGGGCCACTAACTCAGACCAGTTTAATGTCCAAAGATTGAGTCTGGCTCTGGCTTCAACACTAGGGAAAACTTTACCTGTCCCTCACCAATTGCAGCACTTGGGTGATTGGGCTCTGCACCTCTTCAGGGTAACACATTTAGAGCTCTCCCTCATTGTTCATGAGCTGGCCCTGAAGATGTGAGATTGGGAGAGCTAACTCTATGGTCTGTCACAGGGTAGTATGGGAAAGGTAGAGATAATGAGAAAAAGCTGTTGGGCTGACCAACCCATCCTCTACCCAGGCCCAGCTACAAGGTAGCCCACCCCAACATCCACCTCATCTAATGAACTGCTGGAGCATGTGAAGGGGCCAAATGTATAGAGACAAAGCTATAGGATCTCCATGACATAAGACAAAAATAGGCTATCCAAGGAGAGTTCCAGTAAAAGTCCAGTATCCTTAGTATAGCAGAAGCCAGAGGCCTCACAGCAGACCAATGATGCCTTGCAGTGAACACTTACAAGTAAAGATATATGGACTAAAGGGCATACTGTGTGACTCACTGGGCCATACTACAGCTTCCAAGCTGAGATGTTTGTTTTGATTTTAGTTTGTTGTTATTTTGGTTTTGCTTTTAATTTTTGTTTTAGCAGTATGTAGCAAGGCCAGATGGCAGAAGTGAGGAGACGGGGAAAGGAATGAGATTGGGATTCATGATGAAAAATCCTCATAGATTCAATAAATAATGGTGTACTTTACTGTACAGAAGCTTTTCAGTTTCATGTGGTCCCATTTCTTAATTGTTGATCTTAGAGTCTCCACCCACTATTTGTGTTCTGTTAAGAAATTCTTCCTGTGCCAATGAGTTCAAAACTACACCCCATTATCTCTCCTATCAGATTCAGTGTATCTGATTTATATGGAAATTTTGTTGCATTTTGAATTGAGTTTTATACTTGGTGATGAATATGAATCTATTTTCTTTCTGTTACATGTATCTATCCAGGCTTAACAGCATCATTTCTTGAAGGTTCTGTCTTTCCCCAACTGTATTTCTGGCTTCCACAGCTGTATGGACTTTTATCTTAGGTTTCAATTCTATTACAATCTGTGTCTGTTTTGTGACAATACCATGTTGTTTCTATTATTATGGCTTTATACTACAATTTGAGGTTGGATTAGGTGTTAAGTCCTGCAGTTATTTTATTATATAAGATGGTTTTAGCTATGCTGTATTTTTTGTGTTTCCACATGAAGCTGAAATATTCTTTATAAGTTCTGTGAAGAATTTTGTTGAAAATTTGATGGGAATCACATTAAGTCTGTAGATTACTTCTGGTAGAATGTTGTTATTGTTTCTCTTACCCTGGTTTCAGTCCTGAGTTTATTTCTTGCTATTTACTACTTTTCAGATTTATTTCTTCTGTTTGTCCTGGAAATTTCATATGTGCTGTTAAGATACTAATATAATATATTCACAAAGAAATTTTGTTCTAAAGTATGAACTTAGTGCTATAAATTTGTCTTCTGGAACCACCTTCATTGTGTCCCACAAACTCAGGTATGTTGTGTTTTCATGTTCAATCAGTCATAAAGAGATTTTTTTCTTGTGTCCTGTATTGATCCATTTTTCATTCAGTTGTAAGGTTTTTCAGTTTCTATAACTCTTTAAACCTTCTGTTGTTGTTGATATACAACTGTAATCCATGCTGGTCTGAAGGAATTAAGGTAGTTATTTCAGTTTCTTTGTATCTCTTGGGGCTTTCTTTGTGTCTGAGTGTGTGATCAATTTTGGAGGAAAGTATACCCTTTTGTGTTTGTATGAATTGTTCTTAAGTATCTGTCAGGTCAATTTGGTTTATTAGTTCTAGAATTTTTTGGACGGCTTGTCTATTAACAAAACTGTGGTGTTGAGTTCACCCATTATAACTGCTTAAGTGTCAATATGTGACTTACTCTGTAGTAACATTTCTTTTAAGAACTTTGCTGACCTTATGTCTGGTGCATAGAAATTAAGAATTGAACTATCCTTTATGTGGGTTTTTACTTAGATGAGTATGTACTGTCCTCTGTATCTCTTCTGATTATTTTTGGTTTGAAGTCTATTTTCAGATTTAAAATGGATGCACCAGTTTATTTTTGGGAGCAGAGGCAGAAGTTTGGGTCCTGTTTTTACATCCATTCTTCCACTTTGTCACTTTTTAATAGGGAATTGATACCACTGGTTTCAAGATTTATTAGAATAGTGTTTATTGGTTCCCATTATTTTTTTATTGTGGTCTGGTGTTTTTCGGCTTGTCAGATTTAATTATTTTTGTATTTTTTTTGGGTGTGGTTAATTACTTTAGGTTAATGGTTTCCTTCTAGTACATTCTGTAGGGTTGGATTGGTAGAAAGATGTTTTTTAAATTTACTTTTATCATGGAATGACTTATTTTCTCCATCTATTGTGTTTGAAAGTTTTTCTGGTTAGAGTAGTCTGGGTGGCTTCTCTGGTCTCTTTGAATCTGTAGAATATCTATCCAAGACCTTCAGTTTTAACCGAGTCTCCATTGAAATGTCAGGTGTTGTATTACAATAGGTTTGCATTTATTTGTTAATGCTCTTTTTACCTTGCAGCTTATATTATTTCTTTGCTCTCTATGCTCATTGTTTTGATTATTTGCATAAACAAAAGATTTTCTTTTCTGGTCCAATCTATCTTGTGTGCTGTACGCTTCCTTGTACCTTGATGGGCATCTATTCCTTTGGATTTGGAAAATGTTCATGTATTAATTTGTTAAAAATACTTCGTGTCTTTGACATGGGTTTATGGGTTTATTCTCCTTCCTCTATTTCTGTTCTTTATATGTTGGATTTTCATAGTGTCCAGGATATTCTGGGTGTTTTGTGCCTAGATTTCTTTTTTTTTTTAGATTTAATATCTTCTTTGACTGGCATTTACATTTCTTCTACATTGCCATCACTGTCTTACATTATTTCCTTTATTTCTTTTATTCTGTTGGTAAGAGTTACTTTTAAGTTTCCTTTACAAGTTCCTATATTTTTCATGTTCAGTTTCCTTCAGTATGTCTTTTTCCTATCCATGCTTTTTCCACTTTCAAATCTTAAATATATTTATTCATTTCATTCCATTGTTGTTTATTTTTTCATAGATTTAATTAATGGATTTATTCATTTCCTATTTAAGGATCTCTAAAATATTCGTAAAGGTTATTTTGAAGTTCTTGTCTTGTGTTTCAAGTGGATTGTGTTTCAATCCTAATGTAATGGAACTCTAATGGGTCCACATTGTTCTTGCTCTCATTATTCTGTCTTTTATCCTGGCATCTAGGCAACTGGATTTGAGATGACTCTAATTCTAGGTGCTGATATCTAATCTTGTCTGTTTTGGGTGGGTGTTCTGTTCATTGGTTTCTATTGTCTTCTCATTTATTATTATTATTATTATTATTATTATTATTATTATTATTATTATTTCAAATAAGAACAAGTTTGTTTCACAAGTCGATCCAGTCTCCCTCTCCTTCCCCTCACCCCATCCCTCCTCCCCCACCCCCAACCTACTCCCCACCCCATCCACCCTCTACTCCCCAGGCAGTGTAGGGCCCTCAACCAGGACTCCGCAAAATCCACCACATCATCCTCGGCTGGGCCTGGGCCCTTCCCTATGTGTCCAGGGCAAGAGTACATCCCTTCATGTGGAATAGGCTCTCAAAGTCCCTTCTTACACCAGGGAAAAATACTAATCCACTACCAGGGGCCCCCTGGAGTGCAGAGGCTTCCTCATTGACATCCATGTTCAGGAGTCTGGATCAGTCCTGTACTGGCCTCCCAGACAGCATCTGGGGTCGATGTGCTCCCCCTTGTTCAGGCCAGCTGTTTCTGTGGGTTTCTCCAACCTGGTACAGACCCCTTCGATCTTCATTCCTCCCTCTCTTCAACTAAGTTCCAGAGTTCAGTTCAGAGTATATCTGTGGATGTCTGTCTCTGCTTCCATCAGCCACTGGATGAGGGCTCTAGGATGGCATAAAGAGAAGTCATCAATCTCATTTTAGGAGAAGGGCATTTAGGTTATCCTCTTCACCATTGCCTGGATTGTCAGTTGGTGTCATCCTTGTAGGTCTCTGGAAATCTCCCTAGGGCCAGATCTCTCCTCGGACCTATAATGGCTCCCTCTAATATGGTAACTCTCATCCTGATCTCTCTCTCTCCTCTATTCATCCCCCAACTCAATTTTTCTGCTCCTCCATTTTCTCTCCTCCACTCCTCTTCTCCTGTTCTCAATCTGGCAGCTCCTTCTCCCCTACCCTCATGCTCCCAATTAGCACAGGAGTTCCTGCCTCTTCCAATTCTTGGGGTTCATTTCTTTATCCCTTAGAGTACTTCATGTTTCCTAGTTTCTTTGGTGAAGAGGATTATAGGCTGATAATCCTTTGCTCTATGTCTAAATTCTTAGGGGAGTATCATAGCATTATACGTTGCCTTGTAGGAAATGCTTTTGTGATTCTGCCATGTGTGTTCATTAATGGTATGGGGTAGAATGTGTTTCTAGGTGTATGGAACTTACACCTAGGAATAGCGGTTGGCCAGAAGGCTGGAGTTGGGCTTAAGAGATCCATAGGAATCAAGAATGCACATTTTGCTGCCAAAATCTCTGTAGTCTCCTGAGAATGGGGTCTGAAATAGAGGAGTTGGGCTGCTACAGAGTTGGGATTGATATGAGGGAATGCATTTGGAGGAAAGCAGTGAAAGCACCTATCACCTACATGCCCCTCTATCCTACATGGCTGGTAGATTTCCAAGGAATTTGAGACAAAGGGATGACTGAGAATTAAAACTCAATAAGTTAACCCGGGCGTATGTTTTTCAACCACTCTGCTTTCCATTAGGAATTCCCAAAAGAACCAGTGAGTATGTAAATGTATTGTGTTTGTTTCAGTACAGTGAATATTTAAATTTTCTCACACTCTTAATTCAGGCAGTCTTCCATTGCACATATGAAAGTATGTACTGTCTCATGAGCCTCTATTTAAGGTAGCCAGTTTTCAGTCTAGCTGTCTAAAAGCCCATGAGATAAAATATATGCTTCCTTCATTTTTTGGAATTAGCTAAGGCACATTTAAATGTGGCCTTCAGTATTAATGTAGTCTTAGTTCATATCATTATCATTTTCTAAGTGAATTATTTTGGTCTGTTCCCTGTACTACATACCATTCTGTATGTAGCACCTAATTCAGGTTTAGTCCATGAAAATGACTACGTTGCCTTACCAAACCCAAATGTCACTGTCTAACATCACCTACTAATTAGAGGTGGATATTGGAAGTAGAATTTGTGAGTGTTTTCATGTGCAGAAGGTACTTTATCTTCACTGTAATTGTGAGAAACTGAGAAATACATGGAAACAAGCTATGTTCTCATGGTGATTGCTCAAGGCAAATCACATATCCCACTTATCCCTTTACACTGTAATTAAGTGATAAAGTACATCATTCTAGCCACAAGGAAGAGGATTATTTGTGAGTGAGCCAGGAAATGGTAATGACAACATACTTGTTATTGACTTCTGCTTCAATATCAGACTGAGATATTTTTAGTTTCCTCAGTATAGTTGCCCATGAATCACAGCAGGTATGTTAGAATTTTTTTTTTCTTAACCACAATGATAATCACATTGGTCTCTTCAGAAATCCTGCATAGTCTTGGAGGTAAATCCAAGCACAACAATGTAATGAATTGATCTGATCATGAAGATGGTGTATCTAACCCACTCACCACATCCTCTGTCCTCATTTCTTTATCACTATAATATTTAAAGAACAATGACTTCTGGAGGCAGCCTTATTATCTCTTGTAACCAATCTTTTGTGTGCACAAACATTAATTTCTTTATAAGAATACAATGTGCAGAGAGTTTCTGGCTTTCTTCTAGAGTTTTATAAAGTGTCATATTACATGAAATGCAGTCCCAGGGCCTGTCTTGGAGTAAAATATGAAGCCCTGTGTTTAGAAGGGACATCATTGCTTTAGAAAAGCTTCACTAGGAGGAATATTGACCTTTATGCAAGAGATACACTGATAACAATTTATGCTTTGTGTTTCATTTAGTTTTTGTCATCACCCTTCAACATATAATCAACTAGCACTCACAGATCTTATGCAAATGTAGTCCTGTAAATTTTCCTTTGTGGGTGTCTTGATGTGAAAATGATGTATCCTTAGAGACACATGCATGCAACACTTGGTCTAAGCTGGTGGTGCCATATTGGGAGGCAGTGACAAATATAGTTTATGGGGTCTAGCTGGAGGAAAGTGGTGACTGTGGTAGTGCCTTTGAAAGTTATATGGGCTTCAGTTCCTTATGCTCTTGTGGCCAGTCAGCCAGGAGGACAATAGCTCTTACCAGGGTTATTTTCTTCCATCATCTTCAGCCCAGAATCAACAGAGGTGAGAATAACAGAAGGAAATATCTGAAACTATGAATCAAATCAAATCTTTCACCCTTCCAGCCACTTTTTTCAGACATTTTGCCACAGGAACATAAAGCTCTACACAATGGGCAATGAAAACTTGAGTGCCATACAAGCATTGTGTGTCAAGGATTAATCTAGTTCTCACTCTTTTCGCCACAGGTAACAATAAAGCACCATCCTTCTTGTGGGTTTTTCTGTGAAAGAAATCTGCACATTGTGTTGGGCCTACAGGCTCCAGTTTATCATGCACTGCTCCAAAAGCATAATCAGCTATCATATCTATAGTCTCGAAGAGTGTCAAACTAAATGCTCCTGTTTTTCTTCCAGTGCAGCTTCCCTTTCCACATTATACATCTTCAGCATATATACCGAGTGACTAGTGTGCAGTATTGATCACTAACTGTTTTAGAGCCTGGTGCAAATTTTATTTTTCACAAATAGTGGATCAGTGGTGAAGAGATAGATTTTCATAGAAGAAGGGCTAAAAATCAAAATTTCATGTATGTAAATCTGAAAATGAAACTGAAATATGAGTCATATGTTCCTGTTGCATATTCCTATGAGGCTCTGAATCATCAGGGGACTTCCACAGTGACACTTTTTCCCTAAGTACAAATAGGTGATAATTAGATTATAGTATGAAATTTACCTGGTGTTCCTATTAGATTCCCATAGCTATGACATCAGCAATCCTATTTTCAACTGTATTACATTTTAAGATACTTTTATTCGTATGAAGTCCCTACTACAATGAACTTATTTCTGGTTAATTCTAAAATATTGGAGATACAGTTTATTTTTGTGTCAAAAATATGGGTCAGCATCCCGTGTTAAGTTGGGAATATGTTGGGTGTTACTTGATTAATATTTATAGCAACTTAAAAGTTGGTGGATGTTTAGAGCAACTTAAATTTATTAATTATACATAGATGTCCCTAGTACAAGTAGAAAGCCCAACAAATGCTCAGGACAACACAGACATTGATTCAATACAGTGACCAAAAATATGGAGGGATGCGCTGAGGGTGTAGATCATTAGTAGAACTACTGCCTAATGTGTATAATGCCATGATTTTGATCCTCAGAGCTGAGAAAAGAAGAAAATAAAGCAAATCAAAATGGAAAAATAAGTTTTGAGACTCATTTAAGACCACATGAAGACATTTTAATTGGTTTACTAATCTTTTCATAGACACTAACCCCTCTGGTATCTATCCCCCTAGTATTCAAAGTTTTCAACTCCAATGTGCCAAATTAGTCACTTTGCTGAAAATAACTTGTGGTACTGATGTATGCTCCGGCTACTTTAACACATTGAAGAATCTCTCTTCTCTGCCCCTCTATTCTCTGTCTCTACCCCACTCTCTTTTGATTTCTCATTCCCCCTTACCCAGACCCTCTCTCCTTTTGCCTTCCTATTTCATACACTTTCATCATACTAATTTTCCTGATTATTTCAAATATTTAAGCCTATATAAAGTAGCCCATCTACATAGTAAAGAAGCCTGGTCCTTCTTTTCCTAAGAAAATAATAGTTGTGATTCCCGTTTTCTCACTGGTGAACATGAATTATTGATTATCAGAACATGAAGGGATGGTTTGTATGAATAAGATAATTATAAGTATTCTGTTGTTATGATGTTGGCTTTCTACTTGTACTAGGGTCACCAATGTATAACTACTGCACAATCCTATTCTTCAGTTCCCAAGCTCGATGAAAATTTTTTATGATGCAAAGAGTACTTCAGAGAATTGTACTTATGGCTTTAATCTTCAGAGAGAGATTCTGATGGGTTTATTTCAGAGGAAACTCTACTGACTCGTGGCTAATGACAATGGGCAGCGTCAGATGGAGGGCAGAAGGACAGAAGGAGCAGACTGAGTTGTTCCTGCTACTATCAGCTAAGCGACACAGCATTTGCCTAGAAGATACCCAGTTGTTCTAGGAAATTTTAATTTAAAACAATCCAAAATGTAGATATTTGAGAAATAAGGAAAATAAAAACTTTATAACTTCTATATAGTTTATTTTGTAGATCATTATTTAGATTCCAGTGAGTTGAAACTATATCTTAAACTTCTTATGGACAGGGTATTTATCAGGAAATATATTGGCCAAAATAAGTTATATGGTATCAGATGGAGATTAACAACACACACACACACACACACACACACACACACACACACACACCACACATATATATATATATATATATATATATATATATATATATAATCCATATATGTTTATGTGAATATATATGTAGGTATCTATACATGTGCTTATGTGTATGTATGCATGAGGTATGTTAATATAAGCAGAATATATTTTCATAAGTTCATGAATTCAGATTTATTATTTATTCATCAAAATAGGTAGTTTTATGTCAACTTAACACAAGCTAAAGTCATCTAAGAGAAGAGAATCTCAATTAAGAAAATGCCACCTAAACCCACGAAACAGCCGACCTGAACAAGGGGGAGCTCATGGACCCCAAACTGATAGCTGGGAAACCAGAATAGGACCCACCCAGATCACTTGAATGTGGGTATCAGTTAGGAGGCCTGGGCATTCTATGGGGCCTCTGTCAGTGGATCAGTATTTATCCCTAGTATATAAATGGAATTTGGGAGCCCATTCCACATAGAGGGATACTCTCTCAGCCTAGACACATGGGGGAGGACCTAGGCCCTATCCCAAAGGATATGACAAACACTGAAGGTACCCCATCGAAGGCCTCACCCTCCCTGAGGGGTAGAAAGGGGATGGGATAGGTAGGGTGTTAGGTGAGTGGGAGTAGATGGGGAGGTTAGGGGGAGGGAACTGTGAGTGGTATGGAAAGCAATTTTGTTTCTAATTCAAATTAAAAAATGGAGAAAAATAGAAATAATATATTAGTCCCCAAAATACAAGGAAACACAAATACGGACTGTGCTCACCCATCCCTCTCCATGCTTGGATTTTTGTCTGGATTGAGCTGGACAAGTCTTCTACATGCTATAACAACTGTTATGATTTCATTTATGCAAAACCCTTCTGTGTCCATAAAACATGTCTCCTTGTAGACAAGCCGTGCCTCTGGCTCCACTTACACAATGATCTATCTCTGAATCATTGGAAGCTCATCTACGATTAGAGATGCCCCACTTAGGGCTGAGCATTTCACAATCTCCTATTTTCTGCACCTTAACCAATTGTGGGTTCCTATGTTAATACTCATTTACTGCCAAGAGAAGCTTCTGTGGAGAGAATCATGGGATGCATTAATTTATGGGGATTAAAATTGTTAGGAGTATGTTTCATACTATGTTCATTTAGTATAATAATTGTACTGGTCTCACCACTAGGGCCTACTACATATCTAACTATGGTTTTTGAGCAAATAATGGTACCAGGTATGAATTTAATGATATGGAATGGTACTTAAATCCATCAGAAATTTGTTATTTACTCCTATGGCTCTCATGAAAATATTGAACCATTGGGCACATACTGCCAGGCTATTTTTTAATTTTTTTATTTGAATTAGAATCAAGATTGTTTTAATCTCAATCCTAGTTTCCCCTCACCCCCTCCTCCTCTACCAGCCCCTACCTATCACATATCCTTTCTGCTCCACAGGGAGGGAGAGGCCTTACATATGGGGTCTTCAGAGTCTATCATATCATTTGGGATAGGGACTAGGAACACCACCATGAGTCTTGGCTCAGGGACTATCCCTCTATGTGGAATGGGCTCCCAAAGTCCACACTGATGATACGGATAAGTACTGAACTACTACAGGAGGTCCCATAGATTTCCAAGGTCTCCTCACTGAGATCCACATTCCTGGGGTCTGGATCAGTCCCATGCTGGTATCCTGGTATCCCAGCCATCAGTCTGGGGACCAAGAGCTCCTCTTTGTTTGGGTCAGCTGTTTCTGTGGGTTTCACCAACCTGGTCTGGACCATTTTGCCCATCACTAGCTCTTCTCTGAAACTGGATTGCAGATCAATTCGCTGACTAGTTGTGGGTGTCTGCTTCTACTTCCACCAGCTGCTGGATGAAGGCTATAGGATGGCATATAAGACAGTCATCAATCTCATTATCAGGGAAGGGCATTTAAAGTAGCCTCTCCTCTGTTGCTTAGATTCTTAGTTGGTGTCATCTTTGCAGATCTCCAGACCTATCGCTAGTGCCTGATTTCTCTGTAAACCTAAAATGTCTCCCTCTATTATGGTATCTACTTTCTTGTTTTCTTCTATTCTTCCCCTGACTCAAACATTCTGTTCTGCCATTTCCTCCTCACCTGTCGTCTTTCCCCCTTCTCATTCTCATAGCTTCCTCCCCCCCTCCTCCCTTGCTCCCAATTTACTCATGTGGTCTTGTCCTTTTCCCCTTCTCCAGGGAACCATGTATGTCTCTCTTAGGGCCCCCCTTGTTTACTAGCTTCTCTGGCAATGTGGATTGTAGGCTGGTATTCCTTTATTCTATGTCTAAAATCCACATATGAGTGAGTACATACCATGTTTGTCTTTTTGTGATTGGGTTCCCTCACTCAGAATGGTTTCTTCTAGTTCCCTCCATTTGTCTGCAAATTTCAAGGTTCCATTGTTTTGTTTTGTTTTGTTTTGTTTTCTACTGAGTACTACTGCATTGTGAAAATGTACCACATTTTCTCTATCCATTCTTTAGTTGAGGGGCATCTAGGTTTCTTGCAGGTTCTGGCTATTACAAATCGTGCTGCTATGAACATCATTGAACAGATGTCCTTATTGTATGAATGTGCATCTTTGGGTATATGCCTAAGAGTGAAATTGGATCATGTGGCAGATTGATTCCCATTTTCCTGAGGAGTCCCCATACTGATTTCCAAGGTGGCTGAACAACCTGGCACTCCCACCAGCTTTGGACAAATGCTACCCTTTCTCCAAATCCACTCCAGCATAATCTATCATTGGTGTTTTTGATTTTCGATATTCTAACAGGAGTATGATGGTATCACAGATTTGTTTTGATTTGCATTTACGTGATGGCTAAGGATTTTGAACACTTACTTATGTGCCTTTCAGCCATTTTATATTGCTATATTGAGAATTTTCTATTTAGTTCTGTACCCCAATTTTAATTGGATTGTTTGGTGTTTTGGAGACTGGCTTCTTCAGTTCTTTGTATATTTTTGAAATCAGCCTTCTGTCAGATGTGGGGTTGGTGAATATCTTTTCCTAGTCTGTGGGCTGCTGTTTTGTCTTACTGACTGTGTCCTTTGCCTTACAGAAGACTGTCAGTTTCAAGAGGTCCCATTTGTCAATTGTTGCTCTCAGTGTCTGTGCTACTGGTGTAATGTTCAGGAAGCAGTCTCATGTACCAAGTAATTCAAGGGTATTTCCCACTTTGTCTTCTAATAGGTTCATTGTGGCTTGATTTAGGTTGAGGTCTTTGATCCAGTTGCACATAAGTTTTGTGCAAGGTGATAGACATGAATCTATCTGCAGTCTTCTACATTCCAGTAACCAGTTATCCCAGCACCATTTGTTGCAGATGCTTTCTTTATTCTATTGTAGAAATTTAGCTTCTTTTCAAAAGTCAATTGTTTGTAGGTGTGTGGCTTATTATCAGGGTTTTCAACTCCATTTCATTGGTCTACCTGTCTATTTTTGGGCCAATACCATGATGTTTTCAGGACTGTAACTCTGTAATAGAGCTTGAAGTCAAGGATGCTGATGCCTCCATAGGTTTCTTTATTGTGCAGGGTTGTTTTGGCTATCCTGGGTCTTTTGTTTTTCCATATAGAGTTAAGAATTGTTCTTTCAAGGCCTGTGAAGAATTGTGTTTGGATTTTGATGGGGATTGCATTGAATCTGTAGATTGCTTTTGGCAAGATTGCCATTTTTACTATGTTGATTCTACCTATCCAAGAACATGGGAGATCCTTGCATTTTCTATTATCTTCTTTAATTTCTTTCTTTAGAGACTCAAAATTCTTATGGTACATATCTTTCACATTTTTGGTTAGCATTACCCCAAAGTATTTTATGTTTTTTGTGGCAAATATAAAGGGTGATGATTCTCTGATTTCTTTCTCCATGAATGTATCATCTGTATATAGTAGGACTACTGATTTTTTTGAGTTAATTTTGTATCCTGCCACTTTGCTGAAGGTGTTGATCATCTGTAGGAGTTCCCTGGTAGAGTTTATCAGGTCTCTTATGTAGACTATTATATCATCTGCAAATAGTGAAAGTTTGACTTCTTCATTTCTGATTTGTATCCTCTTGATCTCCTTTTATTGTCTTGTTGCTCTAGCTAGAACTTCAAGGACAATATTGAAGAGGTATGGAGAGAGTGGACAGCCTTGTCTTGTCCCTGATTTTAGAGGAATTGCATTAAGTTTCTCTCCATTTAATTTGCTGTTGGCTGTCAGCTTGCTGTATATTGCCTTTATTATGTTAAGGTGTGTTCCTGATATCCCTGATTTCTCCAAGACCTTTATCATAAAGGGGTGTTGGATTTTTCAAAGGCTTTTTCAGCATCTAGAGAGATGATCAGGTGGATTTTTTCCTCTGTCTGTTTATGTGGTAGATTACATTGATGGATTTTCATATGTTGTAACATCCTTGCATCCCTGGGATGAAGCCTACTTGATCATGGTGGATGATTTCTCTGATACGTTCTTGGATTCGATTTGCCTGTTTTATTGAATATTTTTACATCAAAGTTCATGAGGGATATTGGTCTCTAGTTCTCTTTCTTAGTTTTTGTCTTTGTGAGGCTTGGGTACCAAGGTAATTGTAGCCTCGTAAAAAAAAAAAAAAAAATGTGTGGCAATTACCCTTCTGGTTCCATTGTGTGGAATACATTGAGGAGAATTGGTGTTAGCTGTTCCTTGAATTTCTGGTAGAATTCTGCACTGAAGCCATCTGGTTCTGGGCTTTTTTTGGTTTGGAGACTTTTGCTGACTGCTTCTATTTCATTAGGGTTTATAGGTCTATTTAAGTTGCTTATCTGCTCTTGATTTAATTTGTGTAAGTGAAATCTGTCCAGAAAATTGTCCATTTCCTATAGATTTTCGAACTTTGAGGAATAAAGGTTTTCGAAGTATAACCTGATGATTCTCTGGATTTTCTCTGTGTCAGTTGTTATGTCCCCCTCTTCCTTCTTGATTTTATTAATTTGCATGTTCACTCTCTGCTGTTTGGTAAGTTTGGATAACAGTTTGTCTATCTTGTTGATCTTCTCAAAGAACCAGCTCTTTGTTTCTCTTTTGTTCTCCTGGTTTCCACTTTATTGATTTCAGCCCTCAATTTGATTAGTCTGGGCTGGTATCTGTGGTCTCTTAGTGTAGGTAGAACATCTATCCAGGACCTTCTGGCATTCAGGTTTTCCATTGAAAAGTCAGGTGTAATTATGAAAGTTTGCCTTTATATGTTACTTGACCTTTTTCCTTTGCTGCACTTAATATTTTCTCTGTTCTGTATGTTTGGGATTTTGATTATCATTTGGCAAGGAGACCTTTTTTTGGTCCAGTCTATTTGGTGTTCTGTAGGCTTCTTTTACTTTTTTGGCATGCTTTTCTTTAGGTTGGGAAAGTTTTCTTCTATGTTTTGTTGAATATGTTTTGTATGCCTTTAAATTGAATTTCTTCATCTTCTTTTATACCTATTATTCTTAGGTTTGGTATTTTCATAGTATCCCATATTTCCTGAATATTTTGTGTTAGGGATTTGTTGGGCTTAAGATTTTCTTTGGTTGATTAGTCTATTTCTCCTAGTGTATCTTCAACTCCTGAGATTCTCTCATCCATCTCTTTTATTTTGTTGGTTATGCTTGCATGTGTAGTTCCTGATCATTTATCATTTATCCCGCTTTTCCTTTTCCAGGCTTCCCTCAGTTTGTGCTTTCTTTATTGTCTTGAAGTGTTTCCTTGAAAGATTTGTTGATATCTTGTATTTTTTGGTTTGTTTTTTCTTCCATTTCTTTAAGGGGTTTTCTCATATCCTCTTTGAGGGCAGCTATCATTTTCATGATGATGTTTTTAAGGTCATTTTTTTCTGCTTAATCTGCATTGTGATGTTCAAGTCTTGCTGGTGTATGGTCCCTAGTTCCAGTGGTGTCATATTGATTTTTCTGTTGTTGAATGTGCTTTTATTTTGTCTTCTTCCCATCCTTTCTTCTGGTGGATATAGCAGGGTCTCTTAGTCTCCTGGTGGGTATGGGACCAACGTTCCCTTCTGGTAGATGCAAACATTTCCATTAGTCTGATGTCTGTCCTCTTCTCCTTTATGGAGGTCAATACCAAGTCAATACCAGGTGTGTTTCTCCAGCCTCTAAGGCTCAATTATGTTATGCCTCAGCAATGGGCTTGCATTGTCAAATTATGAGTTATGGAAGGGAATCAACATCATTGACAGCAAAGTCATATAATTAAGGGTCTATGGGACCTCACTGGGCCATACTCCAAATGGAGTAACCCATTCTTGGCTCGGGAAATTTATTTGTCAACATGTGCTTTCTAGTAGAGGCATTGTTTCCATTTAACTGCTTTTGTAGTGTGTGCATGTGTGTTTTTGTACATGGAAGCTTCAACAAGTATAGATTTCATCATAGGTATCAGATGAAAAATTTAAATGATCTTTAGTATTATATATCCCTCCCCATTTCCTCTCTTTCTCATGGATCTACATTCCCCATTCTAATTTAGTCCTGCCTGTTTCACTCTCCCCTTTTACCTAGGGTACAACAGTCTAAATTGTCTAAGACATAACCCCAAACAGAATTCCATAACAAAGCTTTCTCTGATGCTGAGTGTAAAGAAGTAAAATATACTCCTCACATCCAAGATAGACTGGGGCACATAGAGCTTTGTACATCCTTTAAAAACTTTCTAGAGAGCAGGGAAAATAGGCTAGAATAGCACCTATTTCTAGACAACACACAGGTTTTTATTTAACGAAACTTTTAGGCAATTAAAAGGTTATTGAAGGATGTAGTGAGTTGAATGATAAAGCTGAAACAGTAAACTCTGAAAAGTAAATATCAGTCCTCTTGGGCCCCACTCCATATAATCAGAAATGACAATGGGTAGTATGTTTACAGTATTTCTTTAAAATTGTAATGTTTTATGTGTTCAAACTATGGCTCTGTCTAAACTATACAACACCCCAGTGGAACAGATAAGTGTTATGACTGTTGGTTCCTGAGGAAAAAGTTGCTGCACAGATGCTAAGTGACTTGCTACAGTCATTGTGCATGAAAGTTGAAAAGCAGGAATAGGTCAGGAAAGCCCTTGGTGGCCACAAATGTACTCAGTGTCTATTGGCAGTAGAATCAGGAGAGCAACATTGCAAGTGTAATTTTGTCTTTTTTGTTAATACTTAAGGACATGGCTAAAGAATAGTTTCACTGTGTGAATATAACAAAAGTAAAGGAATAAGGAAAGAGTTTGAAAATTTCTTGTAACAAGTTCAGCATTCATGGACCTATTGGAAAGCACACTATAGCTTGATTTAAAATACCGTTTAATAATTCCTCCTCACCATCTCTTCCCAGATAACAAGTCATACAAATACCTACCATATCAAAACTGTGGGATCATTATTCCTTAGAGCTTCTATTTGTTATGAATTTAGTACACATAAAGCTAACCATTTTTGGTACAATCTCATTTGCATTTTCACTGATGACACGTGGAGCTGGACAGAATGATGGCTACAGGTATTTCTCTCTGTCTGTAAGGACAAAGGGTGACTCCAATAGGTCTATTAACATTATTAACTTTTACTATTAGTATGCTAGATTTCTGTTAATCATAGTAGTTCAGAATCCTTTTTTTTTTTTTTTTTTTTTTTTTTTTTTTTTTTTTGGTTTTTCGAGACAGGGTTTCTCTATGTAGCTTTGGAGCCAATTGTGGCAATCGATCTGGAGACCAGGCTGGTCTCAAACTCATAGAGATCTGCCTGCCTCTGCCTCCTGAGTACTGGGATTAAAGGCGTGTGCCACCAACCCCCTGGCTTCAGAATCTTTTCAACTATGCATAGTTTCATGATAATTTTTTCAGTTATGCTCATAGGAGTCAGAAAGTGTTTCCTCTGTTGTAAATGATTCATGTTTACTCAGCTGAATTAAGATGTGTTACAAATAATGAGAAGATAGTAGATGTAGTTTATAGAGATAAACTTAGCCATATTCTTCTAATAAAATTCATTATATCTAGTAGAAAAATCTAGAGTCATTATAAGCTACACAATTGATTGACTGTGTGCTTCATTGATATAACAAATAAAAATTCCCCTGAAAATGGTTGATAAATAACTAGATCTTTCTTCTAAATAATATGTATGATGATGATAAGCTTTTTCAGCTCTTTTAAGAGAATTAGGATACTGGAATTCTCTGTGAATATGACATCATCCTAAAGAGGCCTGTTAGTAGGGGAAGGGTTAGTAGATGGAACCCTTGATAACTGAAGTCTCAACTTAGACTTGAAACAGAAAATAGTTTTAAAATGCAAAAGTGGACAAAGAAGGAAAAAATACATGCCTTTTCCTTATTGAAGTGGTTGTAATTCACATGTGTATTTTACTGAATGTAAGATTCTAAAAATAGTCTCCTATGAACCAGGAAGTTTTTTCTTTTGCTGTTTACAAGGATTATTTCTTCCAATGAGAAATTATAACAGACTAGTACTTCTATTTCACCAAATATTAAATATTATAAATTTATATAATTATGTATTGATATATTTAATAAGCATACCATGAGTAAGAATATTTATTTCACCATCACCACCAGCCATTTCTAGGATCCCTGAGGTGCTGTTGCAAGATGGATTAAGACTGTTTAAACTACATCAAACAGCATGACTTATATTATTGCATGTGACTGGTATGTACATGTTGATGTTTATGAAAACTACTTTTATATTCTGCCATATTTTCGAGGATGATTCTTTACTTTCTAAAAGTAATAATGTTGCAGAAACCACACTAATTTTTCATGTTATCTGAAAATAAGCTCAAGATGCCTTAAGCACACATTTTAATTTTGTTTAAAAAAAGGGAAAGATCTTCCATATTTGTAACTTCTCTCCTAAGTCATAGCTGATCTTTTTTTCAAACACTATGTATATAAACATTTTATGTTTAATGAAGAGTTAGCAATTGTGAATTAAATTATGTCAGGAATAGCATAAATATAGTTTTTTATTATTGATAAAAATGAAAGGTAAAGTTGTGGTTCAGAGAGGCTTCTCAGTGGTTAAGGGCACTTGCTGCTCCTGTAGAGAACCAGAGTTTGGGTTCTAGCTCCTGCTCCCAATTTTAACACATAAATAAAAAAATAAATCCTTTATAAAGAAGATTAAAATGTAGCATATATATGTGTGTATCTGAGTTTTAGTTGTCCAAAATTTGCAAAAGGCCAACTCTCTGCAGGAATGATCTGTGATAAATATGATTTATGAAGCATGTCCCTGGATGTTGGTAAAATATGAATGTCCAATGTTTTAGTTACCTGAGCTTTATGGGGGATTTTATATGACTGCTATAATGGCTTAAATAACCTTTTGGTTTTTCAAGTCATAAAAACACATTCTGTCCCTGCAAATATAAATTATACAAATTTAGTGTGATTCTGTAGGACAACAATCTTTTCAGGTCACTCCACTCATAATTAGAACTAATTAAAATGTGCCAAAGAAAGGATAGAAATTTATCACTGCTCATTAAACCTGTAAAGACTGTGTTAATTAGATGTCAGGCTCAGTAACTCACATGAATGTTTGATGCTGGTCTAATTTTAGAGAAAATGGAAATTGAACTTTGGAATATTCAATCTGGGAAACTAAACCTGTTAGAATTAAGAAAATGAGGTTTAGATATGGAACATGTTTGTGAATTTTTTATGGGTATGATTGCCATTAACCATTGACCTAAGCAAAATAACAGAATAAAATGACAGGGTATATATTGAAATTTTAACTGATTTCAAGTTTATAGTAATATTCAAGGCAGAGATATGAACAAGCAAGGCTCATTTTTAAAGCTAGAGAATGTGAAAATTCTATAGGTTAAGTACATTTGTTCCAAAAATTATACAAGATATTTCCAGTCATTTTATTTATGAGACACTAAGATGGGTCCAAATTAATATTTATATCCACATAGGATATATTTATGTGAAATTCTTTATCAAATTATTATATTTAGAATCATTCTTTGTAGGAATAATCAAGAAGTATCTGAGAAAATGAAGAGCTGCTCCATAGGAGGAGCAGACATGTTTGCAGATATTGAGGTTGGCCATACAATAAATTGCAACAGCATTCTTCCTTGAATCAATCTTTTCAGCTGATGTTAGGAATTCATGTTACAGAACTAAGTAATGGTGTCTACCTGGAAACTTGGGATTAAGAAGGATGAGGCAACATCATTGCTAGGAGTTCAAAGTTAGCTAACTTGAGTTGCTTGAGAGATAGGAAGGAAGGGGGAAATGCTTTCATTCACATTTCCACATGAATGAGATAGTACACAAGATGATAGGTCACATAAATACATAATTGCTAAAAGGTCTACACTTACCCCTGACTGTCACAGTGACATCTATGTGGATGATGCATATTATTCATATAGGGCATGGATATGGGTCTAGGTATTGTAGTGGGCAGTCTTCCAACTTTTTGCAAAGTTTTCATCCTGTTATTTTTTTCCAAGGATTTTATGTTTTTAAAATGACTGAGCTTCAAAATGATGCCTTTAATTCAGATGATTTTCTCACATAATAATTAATCTTTATAAAAATATCTTGGATGTACACCGTGATCTAAGATTCAATGCTCTTTTGTTGTAAAACCCTTTTACCTTTGAAATGTTGTTTTGTTAAAGACAAAAGGGTGCTAAATTGGCAACGTTTGATTCTTTTACATTAATAAATTTCAGCAACAGGAAACAATTAATTGCCTAAAACTTTCTTTATTTCAGAATTCAGAAGTATAGAAAAAGGACACCACATAGTGGAATTGAGTCAAGTGTTCAAAGAGATAAACAGATTAAGAAATGGAATAAAGGGAGTGGTAACTTCAGGACAAAATTCCACCCAAAAAGCATCTAACTTGTGAAAATGAACTAAACAAAATTTCAGTCCTGGTGTTTTGGCTCACTCCCTTAATCCCAGTACTCAGAAGTTTAAGTCCAGTCAGATTAACAGACTCTCAGGACAGCTTAGGCTGTGAAGCTAGGAAACTGAAAGCTGGTGAAGATGTAATTGAATGAGAAAGAGAGGTTTCAGCACCAGCAAGCAACATAACTTGACAGCTTTGGCCATATTGTTCTAAGGTTTACAGTGAAGGATAGAAGAAATATATTATTGAACCTTCCTCCATAACTACATAAAGATGCTGAGACCAGGCATGGGGCAGTGGTGTACCTGAGTGGAGGCCTTAGAGAGGACACTGCAAGAAATTGTGAAGTTGTAGCCTGGATTGCCTTGGAGACCCCAAGATGTTGGAGATGACAGAGCTGTTGGGTACTTGCTTTGGAGAGCTTCTAACAGGGAGTGCAAACAGCCCAAGAGAAGAAATGTGCTTGTGGAAATTGTAACTGTGGTGTTTTGAAGAAATGTGTTGCAGTCAACAAAACTGAAAGGAGTTAGAGAACTGAACCACTGTTCAGTTTGACATCAGACATGGAGATGCAAAGTTTGGAGTTTGCCCATCTGGGCTTACATCTTGCTTTGATCCAGTATTTCCTCACTATGCTCCCTTCCCTAGATTTTTTTGGAATGGTAAATTATATCCTCTGCCATTATGTTTGAAGTATGTGATCTGCTTTTTTATTATAATTTTACAGAGGATTACAGTTAAAAGAATGCCACAAGCCTCAGACGAGACTTTGAAATTTGGACTTTGAAATAAGATTGAGATTGTTATAGACTATAGGAACTTTTGAAGTTGGGCTGAATGGTTTTTGCATTGTCATATAGCTAGAAGCCTTTGGGGGCCAGGGAATAGAATGTGAAAGAAAGTGCCTTCAAAAGTGAGTGGGAATGTTAGGAGGTATAGTTTTCTTTAAGTTGGTATGACCTTTTGGAGTGTGTCTCTGTAGGTGTAGGCTTTGAGATTTCCTATGCTGAAGCTGTTCCCAATATCACACTCCACTAAATGTTGCTTGCTCATCCAGTTGTAACCTGAATCACATCTTTCTGTGCACTGCCATGCTCTCCAACATGTTGATAACGCACTGAACCTATGAAAATATCAGCCACGCCAATTACATGTTATTCCTTTATATGAGTTTTGGTCATCATGCTGTTTCTTCACAGCAACAAAAACCCTACATAAGTCTGTGTCCAAAAAAAAAAAAAAAAAATGCTTGTTGCAACTTGAGGTCTATGCCATGAGAGGGAGCCCATATCTTACAGTGTTGGCTGGATGGCCAAGAACAGGAGACTGGATGGATAAACCAGAGACCTAGAGTAGTTCTAAACCCTAAACACCACTGGAGATATATAGCTGTACTCATAGATTGGTGCCTTGTTCAGTTATTATAAGAGAGACTTCCTCGGGCAACAGATGGGAGTTGGTGCAGAGTCCCTAAGCCAGATATGTGGAAAGTCTAAATTGGAGGTCTCCATCTGGTCCCCCCACCCTTGGAAAAGGGATAACCACATGGAAGACGGACAAAGAAAGACTATGGGAGTCAGAGAAGATGGTGAAAGGATACTGGGAGAACATGGCTTACCAAATTAACTAAGCGGGTCTCACATGAGTTCACAAAAACTGAAATAGAAAGCAATTGGATGGCATGACTCTGTACCAGGTCTTCTGTGTATAGCTGTTAGCTTGGTATTTTTGTAGCACTCCTAACAGTGGGAGCAAGTTGTGATCTGTGACTCTTTGGCCTGCTCTTGGAACCCTTTTCCTCTTATTGGATTGTGTTGTCCAGACTCATTATGAGGGCTTTTGCCTTGTGTTACTGTATCTTGTTTGTCATGCTTGGCTGTTCTTTTCTTTTCTGGAAAGGAAAGAGAGTAGGAGCAGATCTGTGTCAGAGGAGAGTTAAGAGTGAGTTGGGAGGAGTGGAGGGAGTGGAAACTGTTGTTAGAATATTGTGTGAGAGAATAATCTATTTTTAACCCAGTTTTTGATAGATTTTTTTTGGAGGAAATTCACATCATGCCCACAATCCAACTCATTTCCCAGATCATCTGTGTCTGCCTTCTACCCCTGTAACCTTCCTTATAAAAGAAAATTTTAAAAATCTGAAAAAAGAAGTCTTGATGACCTCCTTGGGTAACAACTTGTTCCTCTTATCAGTTGCAGCTTTTTCTTATACCAGTCACAGATGTCTTGTCTCTTTCATCTTTTCTGCCTCTCTACCACATATTCATGGGTCATAGAGGCCTTGGGAACTATGGTATGTTACACAGTATACCATTTTGCCCAAACAGCTCTACTTGTCAATGTTCATTGCAATGAGTCATTGGACGAGTTCACGGGCCTTCAGCTTCTTCATCATCAATACTGAAACCTCACCAAGACTCCTCTCAGATATTCTGCTGTTGCCCTGAGTTACGGAGATCCTGTGACTATTGATCTAAAGGTTCAGTCCATTCATGTGCTCCAGCAACTCACATATGGGGTAGATGTTCAAGTGTGCCAAGTCAAGGCCCTGAATCTGGGCCTGAGTGGTATCAGAATTAGACAGTCTGTGCCTCCTGGTCACCATCCCACTGCCTGTGTTGATGTGTGGCAGCTTGTAAGGCACAGGGTAGCTAAACAGGATGCTCAGACATCAAAATGGCTTCAGGAGGAAGCACAGACCATAGATATCACCATGGTCTCAGTTGGCAGGGCAGGCACTCAGATCATCCTCAAAGCCTACATGTTTCAACTTCCACCTATCTCCACAGCACATAAACCACTCTGCTTCTCTTTCTCTCCCATGTCTCCACCATATAATCTGTCTTTCCTATCTCTCCATCACATGTGTCTTCATCAAATAATGGCTGCTGTCCTGGTCCATGTGGCTGGGGCTGGAGCTTTGGAGTACTGGACAGGCAAGAAGAATCTATTTTCAATTTAAAAAACTCTGTAAATGAATGAGTAAAACAAACATTAACTTCAAAATTATCTCAAAAATTACAATATATTCCAAATGAAACATATTTTTCTTCTATCCTCAACCAATTATTGTAACAGCTGCTTATGTATAAGATTCTAAGATATTTTGTATTGCTCTCTGGGTGTCACTCATATCTGACTCTTCAGCATATATTGTAAGTATTTTCCATACTCCTTTCCATACGTATTAATATCTCCCTAATCTGGAGCATAACATGATTGGGATTTTCTTTTGGAGGGTTTACTATAGTTCCTTACTGTCAAAATTTTTCTCATGGATTGAAGTCAAAACAGAACAACATGAAAAGTTACATATTATGAAGATAACAAAGCTGTGGGCACAATAAAAAGATCAGCGGTTGCTCAGAGTTAAGAAGGACAGGATATGCAGAGCACAGAGTCCTCAGTGTACAGTAAAAATTATTGTGTATATAGCAGTAGGAAATTTTAACACCATATATTTGACAAATCTCATAGAAAACACAATAATAATCTCAAAGCTGTTGTAAATTATTGACTGTACACTTGATTGGCAAACATTTTCTCAAGAATTTGGAAGTTTAGACACATTACAATGTTCTATTTTATTTTTCTCACTCAGTATGTATGTATTTTGATTTTCATTAAATATAGAGTTTTGCTATTTTCGCCAATGTCAATGTCAACACACGGAATCATAGAATATATATTCTTTTTAGTCTAGCATTTTATTGGCATGCATGTGACTTTCTTTCATTTTGTATATTGTCCCCGTGATTGGTTCTTTTATATTACTAACAAGGTAAATAGTTTTTGATAAAGACATTAAATATGTATTAGAAAAAATTTAATTTTCAACCATGTGTGGAAAATTATATACCTACATGCAGAAGAATTACAATATACCTTTAGCTCTTACACAGGAACAAGATCACAATGACTTCAAGATCTAACAAGAAAACTTGAAACTATTAAAAATAATTGGAAAAATACTTTAAGATACTTCAGTCTTTTTAAAATTCTTATAACTGTAAATATCCATTTACCCTGCACATATGTTTTTTTCCTTTCTATTTTGATGCCATTGCCCAAGTCAAACTTAGTCCTCACCTCTTTGAAAATCAAGAAGTACAAACTATCTATTTCAATTATAAGCTAAATTTTAAAATAAGCCATATCTTAAGGCATACCTTCATCTCAAAATCTTAATATCTGACTTTCCTCTCAAAATCTTTAAAATCAACTTTTGCCAAGTATTAAATAATAATGCCACACGAAATATAAGGTATTCTATATCAAAGAGAGATTTTTCTGTCATCATATTCATTCTTTTCTTACCTTATTCCATCTCTTTGATTTTTAAAGAACTACATTGTTTGCTCTTGTGTGTGTATCATTCTGTACTGTGAGAAAAATATAATGAAGACATGGTCTAGTCTTATCTTCCTGTATCTTTTCTTATAATGAAGAAAGGAAATTATACAGCAATTTGAAGCAAAGTATGATAAGTGTTGAGGCAGTGAAACTACAGGTATCCAAATACTCTTTTGCCTAATTATATAGAGAATTTTTAAAGGTACATCTGAGAAATGCACTTAGAAATGAGCTGAAAAATAACTGTTCAGTCACATAATAACAAAATAATAATATGAAGAAAATTCTAGTAAAAATATGATTTTTTTCATGATCAATATGCCAAAAGAAAAGTGAGGAGGAGTGTGAGGTATTTTGCCTTTGAGAAACAGTTGTCTGACTAATTGTTGACTGGATACAATAAGCTATAAGGAATAAACCTTAAATGACATGGAGGGACTAGATAACAGATACTTATTTTCTAGGACTTCATGGTTTACTTTTGGTTATACTGTATGCTATAGTTTACTTGAATAACACTTTCACAGGGCTCATGAGTTATCAACATCATGCCCAATGTAATAGACCTTTTAAAGGCAAGGTATCCTGGGAGTGGTTTAGGTTATTGGAAGCATGTCAGTTTCTTCCCCATTTCTTGCTGTCCCCTCATGTAAAGCAGTTTCCTGCTGCTAATTGTTTAGGGTCTAATGGGTTGCCATAACCTAAAGCCCTATGTAGTAGGCTTTACTGTTGTTCATTTACTGAAACCCTCAAGGGTCAACTCAACACAAGCGCTCCAAAGAAATACCAATTGTTCCTCTGCCCTGTTTGGGGAAACCTGAGGCTTGGGGTCTGCTCCTTACAGATCCAAATTTGGCGGGATCCAATGCATCCAAGTCCCAAGTACCAGTCCCACCTCCTTCCACAGGACGAGGTAGGCTTGGGTCTGTTTCTGGGCCTTGTTCCTATGCCCTGCTCCAGGACATGTGATGTCGTGGTGGGAGGGGGCCTGCTCACAGCGGATCCCAAATTGGTGCGATCCAACACACCCAGAGACTGCCAAGGCCCTGGTACCAGCCCTGCCTCCATCCTCGGGAAGAGGAGAAACATTAGAGTATTGGATCGGTTTGCACTGTTCTTTTTTTTTTTTTTTTTTTTTTTTTCTTGTTTTTCACGACAGGGTTTCTCTGTGTAGCTTTGGAGCCTATCCTGGCACTAGCTCTGGAGACCAGGCTGGCCTTGAACTTTCAAAAATCCGCCTGGCTCTGCCTCCCGAGTGCTGGGATTAAAGGTGTGCGCTACCAATTCTCAGCGTAAAAGGCACCTTTTAACTAAAGTACGATAAAAAGAAGTAGCTTTTTGCTGTAGAAAGTTTGAATAAAAGCAATACTGGAGATACACAGAAAGCATCTTCCCAACAAGAGCATTCCCATGGGACTAAGGAGAGTCAACTGGTGAAAACTGCCATTTGACTAACACACACACATATACACACACACCACACACTCACAGGCAAACACAATTAATTAATGAATTAATTCAACTAATTAAAAAATCTATACTACAAAGAAGTCTAACAGATGTTGAGATATACCTAGGAAATGTTTCTTAACCTTAACAAATGGAACAATTTAAAGAATTCTATTAGTTTTAATCTTCAAAGATTCAATTTATGTGGCTACGGTATGGCTGAATGAATGCAGAATTAATTAGTCCTTTTAAAATGAAGTGAAATTTTACCCATTAATCAGAATTCCAACACATTTTAAAAACCTGTCTATTATGTTCAAATGGTAGGTTTTTTCAGTAGTGAGTTCTTTGTTTCCTTATACATATCTATCACCAAGTCCTCTAAAATAAGTGTGAACTGCCCTTAATAATAAAGAAATATATCACTTAAGATGTGGCCATGGGTCCTGTAGTGGGTGCCTGAGACTCAGGTGAGTCTGGGTGCTTCTATGCCCCACCCAAACTTCCTTATCAACCCCTGCTGGATTCTGCTTGAGCCCACTCGGACAAGAGTGGACCTGCCCAGACCAGAAGGTACACCCAAAGCTTGTCTAGCCACCACCCTCTGACATCCAACTGATACAAGAGGCTGAGCCCTCCACCTGCCACCAGAGAGAGGGAGAGACCCCACCTGCACTCACTGGAAGAAGGGATGGGAAGAAGACAGAATAAAAACCTACTCAACAACAGAAAAACCAAAATGACACTAACAGAATCTAGGGACTCCACACCAGCAAGATCTGAAAAGCCCAACACTGAAGATGAAGAAGAGATGGACCTCAAAAATTATCTTAGGAAGATGATAGAGACCTTTAAAGAGGAAACAAAAAAATCCCTTAAATAAATAGAAGAAAAAAAACAAGCAAAAATTACAAGAAATGAAAGAAAAGACAAACCAAAAAATTCAAGAAGTAAACAAATCTCCTAAAGAATCTAAAGAAAGCCAAGGAAAAACAACCAAACAAGTGAAAGGACCACTCGAAACAGTTCAAGGCATGAAAGCTGAAATAGACAAAATAAAGAAAACACAGAATGAGGGGATGCTAGAAATAGAAAGGCTGGATAAATGATCAGGAACCAAAGATGCGAATATAACCAATAGAATTCAAGAGATGGAAGAGAGAATCTCAGTTGTTGAAGACTCACTAGAGGATATGCAGTCATTGATCAAAGAAAATCTCAAGTCCAACAAATCCCTAACACAAAATATCCAGGAAATATGGGACACCATAAAAAGGCTGAAGCTAAGAATAATAGGTATAGAAGAAGGTGAAGAAATACAGCTCAAAGGGACAGAAAACATATTCAAAAAATCATAGAAGAAAACTTCCCCAACCTACAGAAGGATATGCCTATGAAAGTGCAAGAAGCTTACAGAACACCAAACAGACTGGACCACAAAAAGAAGTCCCCTCGACACATAATAATCAAAACACCAAACCTAAAAAATAAATAAATAAAGAGAAAATATTAAGAGCAGCAAAGGAAAAAGGCAAAGTAATATATAAAGGCAGACCTATCAGAATCACACCGGACTTCTCAATGGAAACTTTGAAAGGCAGAAGGTACTGGATAGATATCCTACAAACACTAAGCGAGCATGGATGCCAAACCAGACTACTGAACCCAACAAAACTTTCAATCACTATAGATGGAGAAAACAAGATATTCCACGACAAGCAAGACTTAAAAAAATACATATCCACAAATCCAGCACTAAAGAAACTTCTGGAAGGTAAATTCCAAATCAAACAACAACCAACAAACAATAGACATTAATATCCTTCAATGTCAATGTTCTTAACCTGCCCATAAAAAGATACAGGCTAACAGAATGGATACAAAGACAATATCCATCCTTCTGCTGTATACAAGAAATACAACTCAATTTCAAAGACAGGCATTACCTCAGAATAAAAGGTTGGGGAAGATTTTCAAATCAAATGGGCCCAAGAAGCAAGCTGGTGTAGCAATCCTAATATCTAACGAATTACATTTCAAACTAAAATCAATCAGAGGAGATGAAGAAGGGCATTTCATAATCATCACAGGAAAAGTCCATCAAATGAAGTCTCAATCCTGTACATCTATGCCCCAAATACGAAGGCACCCACATTTGTAGAAGAAACATTACTAAAGCTCAAACCACACATAAAACCACACACACTTATAGTAGGAGATTTCAACAGCTCGCTTTCACCACTAGACAGGACCGGCACACAGAAACTTAACAAAGAAACAAAGGATTTAACAGAAGTTATGACCCAACTGGGTTTAACAGATATCTATAGAACATTCCATCCTAACACAAAAGAACATACCTTATTCTCAGCATCATATGGAACCTTCTCTAAAATTGACCACATACTTGGCAGCATAGCAAACCTCTACAGCTACAAAAGAATTGAAATAACCCTCTGTATCTTATCAGATCACCATGCTTTAAAGCTAGAATTCAACAGCAATACAAATTGTAGAAAAACTACAAACTCATGGAAATTGAATAACACCCAATTGCACCATCCCTGGGTTGAGGAAGGAATAAAAAAAATTAAAGATGTACTAGAATCTAATGAAAATGTACAAACAGCATACCCAAACATATGGGACACTCTAAAAGCAGTGCTAAGAGGAAAGTACATAGCACTAAGTGCCCAAATGAAGAAACTGGAGAATAGTCACACTAGAGAATTGACAGAAAAACTGAAAGCTTTAGAGCAAAAAGAAGCAAACTCACCACAGAGGAGTAGACACCAGGAAATAATCAAACTGAGGGCTGAAATCAATAAATTAGAAACTAGGAAAACATTACAAAGAATCAATGAAACGAAGAGTTGGTTCTTTGAGAAGATCAACAAGATAGGCAAATCTCTAGCCAAACTAACCAAAAGGCAGAGAGAAAGCATGCTAATTAACAAAATCAGAAATGAAAAGGGGTATATAGCAATGGACACAGAGGAAATCCAGAGAATCATCAGGTCATTCCTGTACTTCACAAAATCTGACAATCTAAAGGAAATGGACAATTTTCTGGATAGATATCACCAAAATTAAAACAAGAACAAATAAGCAGTTTAAATCGACCTATAACCCCTAATGAAATAGAAGAAGTCATCAAAAGCCTCCCTACCAAATAAAGCAAGGGCCAGATGGCTTCATTGCAGAATTCTACCAGAAATTCAAACAAGAGCTAATACCAGTACTCCTCAAATTGTTCCACACAATAGAAGCAGAAGGGTCATTGCCAAACTCTTTTTATGAAGCAATAATCACTTGGATACCCAAGCCACACAAAGATACGACTAAGAAAGAGAACTAAAGACCAATATCCTTCATGAACATCAATGCAAAAATACTCACCAAAATATTGGGGAATCGAATCCAAGAACACATCAGAAAATCATCCAATATGTTCAAGTAGGCTTCACCCCAGGGATGCAAGTATGGTTCAATATACTGAAATCCATCAATGTATTCCACCATATAAACAAAATGAAAAAGAAAAACCACATGATCATCTCACTAGATGCTGAAAAGCCTTTGACAAAATCCAGCATCACTTCATGATAAAGATCTTGGAGATGTCAGGAGTAACAGGAACATATCTAAACATGATAAAAACCAATATACACCAAACAAACAGCCAACATCACAGTAAATGCAGAGAACCTCAAAGGGATTCCTCTAAAATCAGGAACAAGACAAGGCTGTCCACTCTCTCCATATCTCTTTAATATTGTACTTGAAGTAGCTAGAGCGATAAGACAAAAAAAAAAAATGAGATCAGAGTGATACAAATTGGAAAGGAAGAAGTCAAACTTTCACTATTTGCAGATGATATGATAGTCTACATATGTGACCCCAAAAACTCTACCAGGGAGCTCCTACAGCTGATAAACACCTTCAGCAAAGTAGAAGGATACAAAATTAACTCAAAACCTCATTAGCCCTACTATATACAGATGATAAATCCAATGAGAAAGAAATCAGAGAAACATCACCCTTCACAATAGCCACAAACAGCATAAAATATCTTGGAGTAACACTAACCAAAAAAGTGAAAGACCTGTACAGTAAGAACTTTGAGTCTTTAAAGAAAGAATTTAAAGAAGATACCAGAAAATGGAAAGATCTCCCATGCTCTTGGATAGGTAGAATCAACATAGTAAAAATGTCAATCTTGCCAAAAGTAATCTACACATTCAACGCAATCCCCATCAAAATCCCAACACAGTTCTTCACAGACCTTGAAAAACAATACTCAACTTTATATGGAAAAACAAAAAACCCATGATAGCCAAAACAACTCTGTACACTAAAGGATCTTCTAGAGGCATCACCATCCCTGACTTCAAGATCTATTACAGAGCCATAGTTCTGAAAACAGCTTGGTATTGGCACAAAAATAGACATAGACCAATGGAATCCAATTGAAAACCCTGATCTTATCCCACATACCTACAAACACCTTATTTTTGACAAAGATGCTAAATCTATACAATGGAAGAAAGATAAAATCTTCAACAAATGGTGCTGGCACAACTGGACTCAGACATGCAGATGATTGCAGATAGATCCATATCTGTCACCATGTACAAAACTTAAGTGCAAGTGGATCAAAGATATCAACATAAATCCAACCACATTGAAACTTTTAGAAGAGAAATTGGGAGATACCCTTGAACAAATTGGCACAGTAGACTGCTTCCTGTACATTACACCAGTAACTCAGACATTGAGATCTGCAATTAATAAATGGGACCTCCTGAAACTGAGAAGCTTCTGTAAGGCAAAGGACACAGTCAGCAAGACAAAATGACAGCCCACAGAATGGGAACCCCACAACTGACAGAGGGCTGATTTCCAAAATATACAATGAACTCAAGAAGCTAGCCACCAAAACACCATACAATGAAATAAAAAGTAGGGATCAGAACTAAATAGAGCATTGTCAACAGAGGAATCTGAAATGCCTGAAAGACACTTAAGAAAGTGCTCAAAATCCTTGGCCATCAGAGATATGCAACTCAAAACAACTCTGAGATACCATCTTACACCAGCCAGAAAGGCTAAAATCAAAAACACCAATGACAGCAATGACAGTATGCTGGAGAGAATGTGGAGAAAAAGGAACACTCCTCCATTGCTGGTGGGAATGCAAACTTGTAAGACCACTTTGGAAATCATTATGGCAGTTGCTCTGAAATAAAAAAAAAGAATCCATTTGTCATATTTTAGGTAACAATGCTTTGTAAAAAGTAATTTTTTATCCATGTGTACAGTTTTGCTTGTAAATATGTATTTTCCATTGGCATACATTATTTGCCTAACAGCACTTATTTCTATCAGTAACATTGGGAACGGGAGATTTTTCTGACACTTTTGATTGCTTTTGAGAACCTGACTATAGGTAATAGCAACACATGATATATAAAGCAGATGCTTTACACCTGAGCTATACCATCAGTCTTCAGTGAATTATCTTCAATGTTCCCAGCACATGCAGAGAAAAAGAAAAAGATATAGATGGAGAGCTACAAGTTGGTTTACTTTAAGAATTCACTCAAAGCATTGTGGATGGTAGCAAATCCTAAAGGAGATAGTGCAATAGTTTATGCACTGAGGGTGTATCAATGGTTCTAGTGGCCACATACACCACTTACTTCTCAGTCTCTCTTCTGTCTCTCTGTCTTTCTTTCTCTCTGTCTCTCTCTACACTCACACATACATACACACACACACACACACACACACACACACACACACAAAGAGAGAGAGAGAGAGAGAGAGAGAGAGAGAGAGAGAGAGAGTTTTCTAAAAAGCAGAACAATATGCAGCACATGTGATGGTTATGTTGGCTGTCAACATGATAGGATATAGAATCACCTTGGAGACAAATCTCTGCATGTGTCTGTGATATAATTTTTACATTAGGTTAATTGAGGTGTCCATTAACTGGGGTCTCACAAGAAAAAGAAGAGGAGGAGCAGGAGAGAGGGGGGAGGCAGGGAGGAAAGAGGGAGGAAGGGAGGGAAGAAAAAGGAAAGACTGAGGGAAGGAAGGAAAGAAGGAAGGAAACTAAATGTGACACATTCCTCATTCTTTGTCCTCTGACTGCCATCTCATTGTAGCTGGTCAAATTCTTTATCTCACTGCCATGTCTCCACTGTGAGGACAGACTGTCCCCTTAAACTGTAGTAAGCCAAAACAAATCTTTCTTCCATTAAGTAATGAAAAGCAAATGGAACCAAGGCAGTAAGCAATGAATATTTATTAAAATAAATTGTATTTATTTTAAATGAAAATATAATCCATTTACACATTAATTATATTATATAAAGTGCATGTATGAATATTATAAATTAGTTATTTGAAGCTTGGATATGCATCTGAAGGAAAACTTGTGGCACTTGTTTTTCCATGTCTATAAAACTTAGTATGTTTTTTCCATTCCATCCATCTATCCAGAAATATTTTAATTTTATTTTTTATAAATGAATAAAAAGTACATTGTATAATGTACTGCATGTTCATTATCCAGACATTATTGATGGACATCTAGGCTGATTCCATTCCCTAATCATTGTGATGATTTCGGTAATGAACACAGATGAGCAAGTATTGCTGTAGTAGGTTATAGGTTTCTTTGGTTATGTGGTAGCCATAGAGTCCCTAGGTCAAATGCAGTTTTATTTCTCGCTTTGTGAGGAGTCTCCACACTGATTTCCACAGTAGCTGCACCAGTTTGCACTCCTACCAACAATAAATGGAGGGTTCTCTTTCCCCACATCCTAGCCAGCAATTGTCATCATGTGGATCCTTGGTGATAGTTATTGTGACTGGGGTGAATGGAATTGCAAAAGAGTCTTAATTTTTATTTTCCATGACTAATAATGTTTAACAATTTTAAAAATACTATCAGCCACTCATATTTGTTCTTTTGAAAATTCTCTGTTCATGTCTGTACCCTATTTTCATTGTGCTGCTTTTCTCCTTAGTGTTTCATTCTTTGATTTCTCTATTGCTGAAATTTATATCTGTATTCTAGAGAATACAATTCTCCATTGTATGTACAGTCACAAAGATGTTCTTCCATCCTAAAGGCTGCCCCTTCACTTATTTACTGTTTCCTTTGATGTACAGAAGTTTGTTCTTCTTCATTTCCCGTGGTCTTATTTGTTAATTGCTGGCCTTATTGCTGAGTAACTTAAGTACTATTTATGAAGTCCTAACCTATGCCTCTCTATTGCAGTGAATTCCCTGCACTCTTATCTGGAAGTTTCATAGGTTCAGTTTTTACGGTGAATCTTTGGTGTGTGTGTGTATGTGTGCGTGTGTGTATGTGTGTGTGTGTGTGTGTGTGTGTGTGTGTGTGTGTGTTATATGTGTGCATGTTTTGTGTATTATATGTGTGTGCTCATGTATGTACACACATGTTCAGCAGCACCTGAATTTGTGATATATATATATATATATATATATATATATATATATATATATATATATCTGTATGCAAGTTGTGTGTATTGTATCATGTAAGTGCTCATGTATGTACATATGCATGCAGGAACACGAGCATGTGTGTGTGTGTGTGTGTGTGTGTGTGTGTGTGTTACAGAGGGAGACAGAGAGAGACAGAGAGAGACAGACAGACAGAGAGAGAGAGAGAGAGAGAGAGAGAGAGAGAGAGAGAGAGAATCAGTCACATGATAAACACAGGGCTCACATATTCTTCACAATTTCAGCGAGTCTAGCTGTCCAGTGAGCTCCAGGGATCTTCCTGTCCACATCTCCCCAGTACTTGGTGAACAAAGGCCTCATTCCTCAAGAAGGTCATTACATCCCTTCTGCTTAGAGTCTAGGCTCAGACGTGCCCTGGGAAATCTTCCTTGATATACGTGATGCCCTGCCTTCATATTGGTAACAAAATTGAAATTTTAATAATGTTAGTCATTTTCTGTTTCTGTCATGTCATTATTCTGTGAATACCAGAAAGGAAATAAAGTGTGGTTTTTCTGCTTCTGTCCATGTAGCCTCAAACTCAGAGTAGTTACAAGTATTCCAGTGGATGGGGAAAGATGTGAGGTTGTGGGGAGGGACCAGGAGAAGAGGGAGGAGAAACAGTGATCTTGCTAGGAAATTTTAATTAACTAATTAATTAAAGATAAATAAATAAGCAAGAAAGTATACAGAACAATGGCAATTAATTTTAGTAACTTCCACACAGTGTGTCCATCAAGATCTAAAAATGCTAGAGACTCCCAGTACACAGCTGGGGATTTAACAGCAGATATCTTTCTGATAGTCTTGAAAATCCTTGTTCAAATAATTGCATGGGCTCTAAATTTTTATTAATTCTGTGCTCTTTTTGAAATAGAGGCAATTCATATGGTTCTACTCACCCCAACTGCTTCTGGATTCAGACTAAAATTAGAGATCATCAGAACAATACTAGAAAAGAAATGTTAATTCCAAGCAAACTGTCAGATAGAAGACATTTGCTATAAGTGCATTTCAAAGTGTGTGCTCTAAAGTAGGTGAGAGTAGATGCCAAATATTTGTAAATATAAACATAGATATATAACTTAGGTGGAGACATGAATGTACATTTTCAGAAATTGCTTAGACATTTTAGTTCTGCTGTCTGGTCACTTTAAATGGATTCCTGCACTTTTGTGTCTCTGAGGGCTATGTAGACTCTGGAGACACAGTTGGAACTAAGTGATGATTAAGTTACTTTGTACATCATCATCTATTAGAAAACATTTTTGTTAAAGCGTCTTTAAAAGTAGAATCCTTGGCATTTGCCCTAGAGTGAGTCATGTACAGTGATATTCCTCTCAAGGGACTTCCAGTCTTTCTAGGATAACCCTAAGTGCCAGCATTTATGTAGCTCTAGTTAGCACAATGGCAGGGTATGCTTTCCTATGAGATGCTTTTCCCCACTTTTCCCACATCTATCTTCAAGTTAGCTCTTGAAACTCCTTTCCTACTTCTGACACTTCACACCATCCAAAGAGGAAAATCATTAGTAGTAGGACAGAATGCACAAATTATGTAATGAAACTGATGATAAAATAAAGTGATAAGATAAAATTCATCAGCTTTTTTGGCATTTTTATTCATTAGAATAATCGCTTTCTTTCCTTTTTTCATAGATAACACACTAGGCTGGTAGTGTGATATTTAAGGAGGTGAGAGCTTCTCTGGTCTTCATTTTTGCAGGAAAATGGTGGTGCCCAGTCTCCATTTGCAAAATAAATCTATTTTGTCAATAATCTAAGTAGACAAGAAAGGGCACAATGAGTACCAAATTAGATAATGGATGAATTGACACATGGCATTCCACATGGAGACTGAGTACATTGATAGTTTGTGCCTGGAATTCTGACTCTCAGATATTTTTGTTATACTATAACCTTGAGCTTGTAGAAAGTTTTAGACAACAGTAGAAAGCACTAGAATAAGAAAAAATGTTCTAAACTTTCCAACTGGTGAATGTTAAATTTCAAGGTATTATGCAATCACTCTGAATGCACTATTTAAAAAATAAAAGGGATCATCAAATGGAAAGAGCATATTTAATGTATTTCAACCTTTTCTTTAAAAAGTCTGGTGACTGGATCCAGATATGATGTTTTGCATTGTCTAGTCCATGCCATCCAAAGACAACTGTTATGCAATGGTACTATCAGTGCTGCTGAACAGGTGCTTGCTTACAGTACTGACAGCAAACTACCAATTCTAAATCTAATTTGGGCTTTCACTAAGACATGCAAAATTTTAACATTATTCTGAAAACGGCAGGCTCCATATGCCATGCAAATGGCTAAGCAGCCTCGTTTATCTTAATTAGACATTATCAAAATACTGGCAGACACTACATCTTGAGAGACAGTTTTTAGTTTCATCATCACCATGTCAGTCAGAAACAAAAGCCACCAGGGGTAAATTCTTGAATAAACATCTCAAAGTCAAAAAGAGTCAGCTCTAAAATTTTATGTAATGAACTGTAACTTTCTCGACTGAAGCATGATAGTCACTTAGCAAAAATATATCTTCTGTAGTGTTCTAGCTACTTTTTCTAGTTTCTGAATAAATGATTAAGACAATAAAATGGCGGTTAATACCTTATATACTTATGTTATGTCAACATTTCTCATTAGGGAAAAGAAAAACAATTTAGAAAATATATAAATAAAATCCTGGGTTCCATTTAAATTATTAAGGTTGTCTGGCAATAGGTGAATGGATAATGAGCATGAGGCATCCACACATAATAGAGCTTCATTTAGCTTTAATGAAGAATAAAAATAGAATGTTTGTTCAAAACAGGAAATTAGGTCCTAACTGTTTGCAATTTAGCAATCTACAGACTAGGCATTCTCTTGGGATGAACCTGGTTGTTTAATTTGGATGTGAGTGGGGAATTTTAATTGGTCAAGGGATGGGTCTTGATAGAAGAGCATAGACCCAGAAAGAAGAATCCACCACTGGGAATGGGGGATGAAAGAAGAAACAGTGAGAAGGACACTAAAAGTTCTAGGGATCTAGAGAGCCAGGATTTAATAAGAAGAAAAGCCAATGTTTTTTAGGGAGGAGGAAGAACACAGAAGCTGGGAGATTCCTGAGAGCTTGGTGGGTAAGGCCATTTTGTAGGATTCTGAGGAGTTCATTGTAAATCCTCTTTATTCTCAGAGCTGACAGGCCATTTTCCTAGCACATATAGCTACTTTGTATTACTTAGGTCTCTTTCTGGGAGTACCTGCTCATAAATTGGAGCTGCCTTATTCCTAATTAATATCAGCTAATAATTCCTAGTTCTATTTTTATGTTTTCACGAGGAGGTGTCAATTAAGTTCGATAACTTCCATTCAAATTGAATAGGCATTTCACAACCATAGACAGTGCAAGCTTATTAGTGTCAAACAACAACTGATTAATTGAAATATTTTACTCAGTATTTCTTATAAATTGCTTTTAAAAATTTGTTTAAATATAGTAACACTCATGAAGTGTATTGAAAACTCAGCAAAGACATCCTTATTTTGTTCTTAAATTATAAGAACATTAAAATAATTCTAATGCTCTATAGCACTTTTAAAATGCAGAGTAATTAACTTTAGTTGATTGCAACCACTGAAAACATCATAGCCTTTGAAACCAATTTTATATGTACAAACACACACACTGTGTGTGTGTGTGTGTGTGTGTGTGTGTGTGTGTGTGTGTGTGTGTGTGTGTGTGTGTCCTGTTCTAGGCACATAACTAAAATTTTTATTTGCAGTGATGGAAGTAAGAAGAATGAGTTCTGTTATTTGTGATAATGTCCTTTCAATTAAAGCTTTTTTATCCTATGAGGTCACTTTTGGAGGATAGGAGCTGGTTGCCAGAGGAACCAAAGAGACAATTAAATATTAACCTTCCTCTCTGACTTCTAGGAAGAAAAGAGATCTGGAGCTTGATTCCATTCACCAAAAGCCAGTGATAGAACAAGCCATGCTTAAAATCACCCCTCCTACCCTATGACCTGATACCTCTCCTGAGGCAGTGAAACATATCAGTAGAGAATGAGGTGATCGTAACACATATGTCCCCGTGCTTAGTATCATGTACTTTTGGTTGTTCAATCTCAAAAGAGAGTTCTCTCATATTTTAACTAGTATAAAACAGAATAATAAATTAAATATTTGTGACTCCAGTTTGATTGGACACCACAATTTTATTTTCTCAACCCAGTGAAATTTTTCTCTGTCATTTCTAGTTTAGAATTCATTTCAAAGCTGACTTAGAAAAATATAGTAATCAACTGAGCTTAAAATATCATAGCTTTCTAAATGTACTATAATTTCAGGAGCCACTAAAAACAAATAACTTCCATTTTATTTTACATGTCATCACAATGTAATAGATATATGAAAGATATTAAATATGGAAAAAGTACCACATCAATGAGTCACAAACACATTGACAATATAGGACAAATAAATGAAATGTAGTAATCTTAAACTTAATAAGTTCTAGTTTTTTAATGTGTGTAACATATATATATATATGTATACATATATGTAAATTTATAATTTATTTTATCCTTTATTTATAATTATTCTATAAAGAAGAGCTTTTGTGTATTTGGATCTATATGTTTTAGAAACCAAAACTATAGACAAAAATGCAAGTTTTTGAAATTCTCTGGCATTTTAAAAGCTTAAGATGTGTCTTGTAACAATGACAAATTGATGGAGAATTTTTATTAACTTCTTATGTAATTAGAGTATTCGAATGGCACAGTAGTGTATCCTTAATCAACTTTTATTGAAACAAAATATGAACAGGGAATAAGGATTAGAGTGAAACATAACTGTTAAAATCTTTGGAGGGCAACTTATCACATCACTATTTGGAAACTGAAGGTTGACAACATTATCTTTCAGCTCAGCAATCCCTTAGGTGAGTGAAAGCATTCCAAGATGAAATTCAAGTTTGAAATTGAGAGGGAAGTTTGCAAGATTTTTAAGAGATAAGCTAAACCAACTTTCACAATTCCTTGAAGCCTGGTTAGCTAAGGACCTGTAGCAGACCTCATAAAAACATGGTACTCAAAAACATGACAACAGAAGAATGGTTAAAAACAAGTATAAGTATCTCATGCAAACTTGGCACAATATTGTTTATGATATATTGTTTATGATCTAACAAAGCAACTGAGATCAGGATAAAGTCAGCCTCAGAAGCTGAGCAGTGATGCCAAACACTATTAATCCCAGGACTCATCAGACAGAGGCTTATGGGTCTCTGTGAGTCCAAGACTACCTTGGGCAGTGTGAGAGTGAATCTGTCCAAAAGAGGAACAGAGCTCACACCTTTAATATCATCACTAGAGAGGTATATAGGGAAGAAACCAAGGGTTTCTGGAAGACAAGATTGCCATTTCAACCTTGGTAGAGGTAAGAGGCCTGGGCTGGCTTCTTTGCTTTTCTGATCTTCAGCTTGAACCCCAATATCTGCCTCTGGGTTTTCATTGTTTGACACAAACACACACACACACACACACACACACACACACACACACACACACTTAAATGATAAGTTATTCCTTCAGTCAGGATTATTGTTATATACAACTACACTAATGCAATAAAGGAGGATGATCAGATTCAACTGTGGAACATTTGCAGAAGGAGAGTGGAGGGGCCAGAGGACAAAATGGCTGAAAGTTATACAATCTCAATAAGGGGTATAAACATACTACTGAGGAGTTGAGAAAGATCAGGTACTGGAGTGCATTCCTTCTGTTCTTTCAATTTACATAGCAGGAGTATTGTTGTACCTGAAAAAGTACAAGAATGGGCATAGAACCCAGGGTCAAGGTTGAGTTGAGAAACAGAAACAGACTCAAAACAGTAAATAACATTCTTTCTGTGTCTCTGTCTCTGTTTCTCCTCTCCTGTGCTGTGATGGAGGTATGTTGACTGATGGATACTGAGTCCTAATTCTGCATTTGTTCTGGCTTTGAACTTACAACTTTTATATTAGAAACATGTGTTAGACCTAATGAGACATTTTTATGTAGTAAAACAAAGAAGAATAAGAACTTATATTCACATTACAATTAATGATAGGATCTCAGAATCAAAGCTATTTCCATTCAACCAATATTATTAAACTATTTTTCAAAGACTTCCTCAAATCCTGTTTTCAAACTCTGCTTGGACTATTTTCTGCTCATGCCATCGTTCCAAAGTTTTAATTTATATGTAGTTGAGGAGTTTAACTTTGGATGCAAAAGTTTGGCAGGGGTGGGCAGAAATACAGGAGAGTTTCTGATTTGGGAAAAAAAAGGAAAGATTGCATGTGGGGAGATAGAAATGTACTGCAGGAGTGAGTTTCAGAGAATCTTGGCATTTTAAAGGGGGCTGCTGGTCTTTTATACTATTCTTTGTAAACTTGTGCTGATGGAAAAGTAAGTAGAGGCCACAATGTATTAATGAGCATGATCAGCGATGTGGCTAGTGCAGAGGGTTAATTTATGCTGATTGTAGCCTTTGTGGTGGTTTGAGTAAGAATAGCCCCTACATGATAATACATTTGGATAATTGGTCCCCTTTAGAGGAACAATTTGTTCAGTTCCCCTTTAAGGAAAAGGGAGGAGGTATGTCCTTGGAGACAAGCTTTGAGGTTTCAAAACCTCTCCTCATTACAAGTGTTTCATCTCTGCTTCCCGATGTTGATCAGGATATGAGTTCTCAGCTGTTGGTCCAGCACCATGCCTGCCTGCCTGGTACCATGCTCCAAGCCATGACGATGATGGACTGACTTCTAGCCCTCTGTACTGTATGACCCAAATAAAGCACTCCTCTGTAAGCTTCTCTGATGATAGTGTTTTAGCACAGAAATAGAAAAGAAACAAATGCAGCTTCTGAAAAACAAAAGCCTGTGTTTTGAAATCTCCAACAACTTTCAAGAATCTCAGGAACCAAACATCTGCCCTTGTTCTTCAGTGGCCTCTCTTCCAGAGTACAGGCTCAAATGCCAGTGTCTGGGTGTTCGCTTTGTCCTATGTGCATGTCCCAAGTATTCAATAGTGAATCAGATTTCATCACAATCATAACACAGTAAATTGACAAAGAGAACAGAACTGGTTAATAGGTAAATAGCTGATTGTTTCTTTTCCCCCCTGAGATTGGTTTTCTCTGTGTAACAGCCCATGCTGTCCTGGAAGTCTCTTTGTAGACCAGGCTGGCCTGAGTCTCAGAGATCCACTGGCCCCTGCCTCCTGAATGCTGGGACTAAAGGTTGGGCCACCATTGCCCAGCATAAATTGCTGATTTTTGTTATCCTTTGCCATCTACTGAATTTGGGTTTGATTTGCTCTTGCTTGCCCAACTTCCTGAGCTGCTTTATTAAACCATTTAGTGTTCACATTCTGGTCTTATTTTTGATTGTTGACCTTTTAATTTAATAACAATATTTCTCCCTTCCCTCCAAACCCTCTCATTTTTTAAAAAATACACTTAGAAATATGAATTTCCTTCTAGTGGTTGTTTTTACTGAGTCCAAGAGGGTTTCTTTTGTTGTGTTTTCATTTGGAAGAAGAAGAAGAAGAAGAAGAAGAAGAAGAAGAAGAAGAAGAAGAAGAAGAAGAAGAAGAAGAAGAAGAAGAAGAAGCATTTAGAGATCTTTCTGGCTTTCTTCTTTAACCTACTTGTTATTCAGTAATGATACCTCTTTGAGTTTGTATAAGTACTAGGAATTTACTTGATGTTAAATTTAAGCTTTATTTCATTTCAGTCAGATAATATAAAAGGAGTTATTTCAAATTTCTGAATTTGTTAAGATCTGATTTGTGTTTCTTTGGCTTATTTAAAATATGCTTCATTGAAGTTCTTGTAAAGTATATATTCTTTTGTCTTTATATACAACGTTCTGTTGTATGTGAAGTATTTGTTTGAACTATTTGAAATGTTATATAACTCTGATATGTCTCTGTTTTTGTTTTTGTCAAAAGGCCTATTAGAAAAAGTGGGTACTTAAATCACCTGCTATTATTGAGTTGGATTTATCCTATGTCTTTACTTCCAGTAAACTTTTTTTGTGTGTGTCAAATTGGGTGTGCCATAGTTTGGTGCATATATGTTTAAGATGGTAATTCCTTTCTGATTAATTGTTTTCTCAATTAAATTGAAGTGTTCCTCTTCTCTTCTGACTTTTTTTAATTTGAAGTCTATTTTTTCAGATATTAGGATAGAAATCTCTGATTGCTTCCTCGTCCCATTTGACTGGAGTGTGCTTATCAATCCCTTACTCACTGGAGCCCCAAACATACATGGAGATTTACAGCTATTTACTGGCAAGTGAGAGTGGGGACTCAGATCTTAAGTGGTTATCCAAAACCAAGCTATCAGCTCAAAAATACATAAAATAACAATAACAAATGATATCAATGGCTTCTGTTTTTATATTTATTTACATGTATGTAGGTATGTATGTACAGCAACATTAGAAAAAAAGAAGCCAGAAAAATAGGAAAAAGTAGTAAAACTAGCCTTTTTAATGTTTGGTTTAATTCTACAATCAAGGTCTCCTTTTACTTATTACAGTAACTCTTTATTAAGAAGTGATTTATCCTGCATTACACTCGTGCTTTAGATTTCCTTTGCTATAATATGAAAAATACAATTTGACAAGTTGATGGTGATTTTTTTAAGTTTAATACAAATGAAACATTCATTTATAAAATAACTTATATCTGCTAAGTCTATGAACTCAAAAGAGAAAGTTTATGGTCTTAGCATTCATTATAGGATTTTTTATTATAATCACTTAAATCTTTGCAGAATTAAACCATGAATGATCTGTGGAAAGATAAATTCTGACAGCTTAAGACAATAGTAAAATCCAAGGTTTATTAATACCCTGAATTCTGACTCAGGTTTACTGCTAGGCTCTTTACCAATAAAATTTTTAAGTCAATGAATAGGATCTCTGTATAGAGACAGTTTAGGACAGGGTAAAGCCATTCATAACAAGGTTGAGATTCATTATTCATCATTCTTGCTATTGAGGTAAATGTGAGTGCTTTAAGTGTAGTTTGGGGAAAGGTCAGCATTCACATATTCGTCTACATCATAAAATAAGAATGACACAGCAATTAATTTTATGGTTCATAACTAGTTGTTTGAAAACACAAATGGCAACAAATTGTAAGTTTAAATGTTCCTCCCTAGTGACTATTTAACTTAGCTACGTTAGTGTACATCTGTCCTATATGACTGAATGGTAGTTTCAGTGCTGTTGTAAATACAAGTAAGACCAAATTGCTAACTGTTCTGTTTGAAAACATGAAAGACTCTCTTTTATGAGAGGAATAAATTTAGTATATTCAGAAAGGAAAGGAAAAATTACACAGGTTCACAAATAGAGGATCAAGAAGGAACACTATGAACTTACATCAAACATACTAATTATTTGATATATAAGTCTTACTAAAAGTGGAGGAAGATATCTTAATATGTTTGGAATGATGAATATACTTGAAAACCAATTAAACATGCATATGTGTACATTCAACCTGTTTTTATTTAACATTACTGTTACAGTTGTCTTTAAATAATCAAGAAAGAAGAAAGCACACTATTTTGTGTTTAGGATATGCAACTAAGGAATCACTATCAGCTGTTACTGCAAGTAAAATTCTTATATTTGATCCTAAAATGGGATTCAACAATAGTGAAGAAAGCATATGAAGAATTAGTGGAACCTAATACAAGCAACTGTATCATGTATTTATTATGAAATAATTTAGATGACTTGAGTGTTCCAAGGTTAGAACTCTGTCCTAAATGGGATGCCCATATCAAATCCCTCCCCTTAGGACTCAGGGAAGCCTATGGGGCAGGAGGCTGAAAGAACATAAGAGCTAGAAGAGATGGAGGACTGCAAGAAAATAAGACTTTCTAAATCAATGTAATCAAAGCTCATGGGAACTTACAGAGACTTAGAGAAAGTACTCACTACACTTGTACTGGTCTGTACCAGGTCCTCTACAAACATATCATGGCTTCTCTTTTGATGTTTCTATGGGATTCCTGCATGTACAAATGAGTGGTTCTCTGTGGCCACATCTTCTTTTGTATTCTTCTTCTGTCTTGCCCAGCTTTGACATGTTAGATTTTGCTTTATCTTGCTATGCATTGTATTATACTTTTTTATTGTTCTGTATTCTTTAGAAGCCTGTTTGTTTCCCAGCAAGAGAAAGAGGTGATCAGAATGGGAAGTGAGGTGAGAAGGTCTAGGAGGAGTGGAGGGAGGTGAAACTATGACTAATATACATTACTTGAGAGAAAATTTTGTTTTCAATAGAACAAAAAATGGCAAGAAATGAAACAAAACAAAAATAAAAAAAGTTTAAAGAACAATTTTAAATTCTTTAAGCAGAAGAAAATTGTACAGAGAGTTCTCCATTGCATCATCCCTATAGTAACAAAACAGTGAGAGAGTATAGGGCTCAGCATCAGAAATGGGTATCTTACAAGAGAAAGCGGCCGGTCTCTGGAAATTCATTAAAAGACAGAAATGGGAAAGTTTTTTTATATATATAATGCTATTTTATTCATAGCTAACCCACATTTGCAATAGTTACAATATTCCAAGAAGGGTCAATAAATTACATGACTTTGAAACTTCTGGGATAAGGAAGAGCCAGGAATTTCTAAATAATAATAATAATAATAATAATAAAGACTTGTAAGTACATCAACATTTACAAATTCAGTAACATTTGTGTAGACACATTGAAACCTAGAAAACAAGTTTTGCGTATGTTTGCCAGAAAGTGGGAAGGCCATTATTTCAGTTTAAAACCATGGGGAATATTCAGGATAATGAAAGTAGAAGCTGATACACTGAGACAGCTGTAAAAAACAAAATCATAAAAATATAAATCTTCAAATTAAAATAATGTATCTTATTTTTGGTATAGGAAATGTTTATCTATTTCCATGCAGGGAAATATATTAAAATGAGCATGGGGGAAATCTAAAAATATATTCTTGCAAGCTGAGTGATATAAGTAAACACTTTCACCTAACTCTGATGGTAAATATATTTCTGAGTCATGAAGCTGCTCACTAAAAGTAACAATATCATAACACATATCACTTAGTGCTTAGTAGGGGAAAATTCACTAAGCTTTTGAGAAATAATTTTAAAATGGAAAATCAACATTATAACAATTGAAAAGTGGGATGCAAGTTTGAGAATGTGGAGTTACATAAATAGTATGTATGGGCTCAGAAAATGAAAATACCATTGATAGCACATATCCAACCAATAATTTCAACATGGAGGATTTCTGGATACTACTTTCAAATGGGAAATTCATCACAACGTATAGTTTGATGACTTCCAAAAATTGCCACAGAATAAATCATAGCATCTCTGCCTTCCCCATAATCCTATTCTGTACATGGCCAATCACTTATATACTCTGACAGTGACTCTTCCTGGCAAAAGAACCGTGGAATTAAGTTTTTGTTTTTTCTCACCTCCATGGGAAAAAAAGAAGTCTTGAGAAGCATAGATAGTGCTAAACATGTATGTATCCAGCCTGTCCTTTCATTATCTTCCTAGATTTGCTTCAAAGAGACATTCTGATTTCCAATGTGTTTATATTAATAAAAGAAAGTTTGTAGGTTATAAAAGGCTAACAGGAGAAAATGTAGAAGAAAATTATATAGCCTGTGACAGCAGCTGTCTAAGTAAGAATGCAAATTAGGAAGCATACATGCAATTTGTCTTTTTCCTTTTGTAAAACCACATAAAAATACATTAAATTGAAGCCTGGCCTGAAGACTGCATAAAATGGCATATCTATTGTACCTAGCCAAAGTACATGTTCTTTATCACAGAATTAAAACTCACCTTTCTTGCTATAGTAAAATATATCTAGTGTTTCATTTCACATTTTAAAAAATGTTCTAGTATCAAATATAGTCACAAATCAAAGAGCATTGTGTTATTTATGGAGGGTTGAATTTGGTTATTGTGTGCATTAATCTGTATTGGGTAATATGGTCAATGTTATAGTTATTAGATATATTCGATTTAAAGCCACAATGAGACATCATTATTCATTTGTTAGATTTTTAGCAGTACTTGTATTTAATGAGATTTTAATTATAATGAGATTGTAATTGTATTTCATGTATTGATTTCTACCAATGATGTGTGGCAGTCCTTTGTTGATTGCAATAACTTGTTACCAATGGTTTGCTCATCTTCTGTATCTGTAGGCCATTTGCATGACTTAGTTGTATAGATGGCTACTTTAGCACTTAAATATTGATATTGCATTTTGTCTTTTTGATAAGTATGAGTTATTCATTTAATATTTAAATTTTTGAGATATATTTTACATGTGGTGGTAATAACCAAACATAGGTCCACTGCAAGAGCAGCAAGTGCTTGCCACCTCTGAGCCATCACTCCAGCTAGTAGAGATATAATCTTTATAGTGAATTCTTATCTGGCATGTGACTTACATATGATATATCTCATTTCATTTTATTTTTTCTTTCTTCATAACATTTTAATGCATAACAGTTTTTAATTTTCATAAAACACAATTTTTCTACACTTTTATGGGTATTGATTTTATTGCCAAATAAAGTTCTTAAGAGTAGTCTTTGTATGGTTTTTATATTTTTAGTCCTGATATTTAAGTTAATAAATTTTAGTTAGTTTTTATTCACAGTATGAGATTGGATGAAAATTATCTTCTGGTATTTTTTCGCATAATGATGTTTACTATGCATCCAAATTTGTCCTTGAAATAACCAACTATAAAAAGAAAATGCATTAACTATGTGAATATAACCCAAAAGTTTGGCAAATACATTTAATTTTGTATACTATTACTTGAAAAGAAAGAAACAACATGAACCATACATAATAACTAAACATTAGTTCTGAAGTGGCAATAGTAACCTTCAGTGACCTACCTCACAGAGGAAACAGCTTGAAGCCCAGAGAGACAAAGCCATTTGCAAAGATCCTGTTGAGGACTGAAAGTAGTTCAGGTTTTCACAGGCAGCCTAGAAGACCATCATTTGTTTCTAAGACAAAACCTTGGCATGTTTGGTGGACTCTGCACAAGTTTTCTAGGGTGTTTCCCAATTGTCCTCCTTGCTTTTGACAATGGTGTATTTGTAGTCCCTTTTCTCAATAGCTTTTGCATTATATTTTAATGCCATTACCTTTATATGTTTGTTATCAAATCAAGTCCAGTGCTTGCTTACCCCTGAATTTGTGATCATACATTCCCTTCCTTTTCACTAAAATGTGTCAAAGCAATTTCTCCCATCAACTACATTTCTATCATCTGCAGAAAAATTCCCCAGGCTAAGGTGGGGGGAGATGTGATTTTGTTCCACAAGTCCAGTGGAAACAAGGCCAACCACCTAGAGGTGCAAATACATTCACCCCTTAGCCTATCATATGATCCATGCTCCTTGTTCAGCCATGCTACAGGGCCTATGTGGATGATGTTTTAAGTATCTCTGATATAGGTTATATTTAACTTCATTCTTATTATCAGTGCTTCATACAATGCCATGCAGAATGATCTAAATGTATATTCTTTTATAATTTTAAAAAACAATGAAATAAAGCTGTCTGTCCACTGTTTGCTTCATGAACATGTCCTTATGATGTCCTTGAAGAAGAGCTGCACATCCGTCCACCGGAGAAGTCAGGCTTCAGCTCTAGGTCAGACATTCAGGACACAGGACTTTCAACTCTTTCCCCAGGATGACAGCAACTCTCTTCCTTCAACATTTAGACTCTTTTGGTATTTTGAGGTTTTCATAGGGCCCCTTTGGCCTGTAATTTGATTAGTAGTAACCCATTCCTGCCACTGGAGGTTTCAAGAGTGGTTAGAGGTGTCTTAATTGGAGCTTTGTCTCCCATATAATATGCTCATTCCATTGATATGCATGCATTCATTGATATGATATGCATTCATTCATATATATGAATGAATGTCTACTGTACGAAGTTTCAATACAAACTCTAAAATGGCCTTTGTCCTAAACTTATTGTTTTCTATTTAATTTAATTTCTTTTTCCACTATTTTTTATTAAAATTAGAAACAAGATTTTTATACATGTAAAACCCAGTTCCCTCTCCCTCCTCTCCTCCCCTACCACCCACCAACTAACAACTTACCTATCCCATACATTTTCTGCTCCCCAGGGAGGGTGAGGCCTTCCATGGGGTCTTCAGGATCTTTCATATCCTTTGATATAGGACCTGGGCCCACCCCCATGTGTATAGCCCTCATGTATACTCACGGAGTATCCTTCTATGTGGAATGGTCTCCTAAAGTCCTTTCCTATGCTAGGGATAAGTACTGATCTACTACAAGAGGCCCCATGGATTTCCGAGGCCTCCTCAATGACAGTCACATTCATGGGGTCTGGATCAGTCCCATGCTCGTTTCCCAGCTATCAGTCTGGGAACAAGAGTGCCTCCTTGTTCAAGTCAGCTGTCTCTGTGGGTTTCACCATCCTGATAATGATCCCTTTGCTCATCACTCCTCCTCTGCAACTGGATTCTAGTTCAGTTCAGTTCAGTGGTTGACAGTGGGTGTCTGTTTCTACTTCTACCAGCTGCTGGATCAAGGACATAGGATGGCATATAAAATAGTCATCAATCTCATTATCAGGGGAGGACAGTCAAGGAAGCCTCTCCTCTGTTGGTTAGATTGTGAGTTGGTGACATCTTTGTAGATCTCCAGACATTTCCCTAGTACCTGATTTCTCTTTAAACCTATAATGGCTGCCTCTAATATGGTATCTCTTATTTGCTCTCCTCTATTCTTCCCTGAACTCAAACTTCCTTCTCCCTCATGTCCTCCTCAACCCACCTCTTCTCCCCTTCTCATTCTCCTAGCTCCCTTACCACTCCCAGGATGCTCTCAATTTGCTCAGGAGATCTTGTCCCTTTCCCTTTCTCAGGGGCACCATGTATTTCTCTCTTAGAGTCCTCCTTGTTTCCTAGCTTCTCTGGCAGTGTGGATTGTAGGCTGGTAATCTTTACTCTATGTCTAAAATCCATATATGAGTTAGTACATACCCATACTTGTCTTTTTCGGACTGGGTTACCTTGTTCAGAATGGTTTCTTCTCATTCCATCCATTTGCCTGAAAATTTCAAGATTCCATTGATTTTGTTTTTGTGCTGATTAGTACTCCATGGTGTAAATATACCACATTTTCTCTATCCAATGTTCGGTTGAGGGGCATCTCAGTTGCTTCCAGTTGGTGGCTATTACAAATAATGCTGCTATGAACATGGTTGAACAGATGTCCTGTTGTATGAATGTGCTTCTTTTGGGTATATGCCTAAGAATGGAATTGCTGGATCTTGTGGCAGACTGATTCCCATTTTCCTGATAAATCACCATACTGATTTCCAAAGTGACTGTATGAGCTAGCACTCCCACTAGCAGTGGAGGAGTGTTCCCCTTTCTCTACTCCTCTCCAGCATAAACTGTCATTGGTGTTTTTGATTTTAGCCATTCTGACAGGAGTAAGATGGTATCTCAGAGTTGTTTTGATTTGCATTTCACTGATGGCTAAGGATGTTGAACACTTTCTCAAGTGCCTTTCAGCCATTTTAGATTCCTCTATTGAGAATTGTCTATTTAGTTCTGTACTCTACTTTTCTAGTGGATTATTTGGTGTTTTGGAGACTAACTTCTTGAGTTCTTTATAAATTTTGGAGATTGGTCCTCTGTCAGATATGGTGTTGTTGAATATATTTTCCCATTCTGTGGGCTTCAGTTTTGTCTTGCTGACTGTCTCCTTTGCCTTACAGAAACTTCTGAGTTTCAGGAGGTCCCATTTATTAATTGACAACCTCAGGGTTTGTGCTGCTGAATTTGTTCAAGGGTACTTCCCACTTTCTCTTCTAATAGATTCAATGGTTTGATCCATTTGGGCTTAAGTTTTGTGCATGGATCTATCTGTAGTCTTTTACATGCCAACATACAGTTAAGCCAGTGCTTTTGTTGAAGATGCATTCTTTATTCCATTGTATAGCTTTGGTTTCTGTGTCAAAAATCAGGTGTTCGAAGGAGAGTTGGTTAATAACAGGGTTTTCAACTCTATTCCATTGGTCCACCTGTCTATTTTTGTGCCAATACCAAGCAGTTTTCAGGACTATAGCTCTAAAATAGAGCTTGAAGTCGGGGATGGTGATGTCTCAGGAAGTTCCTTAAGTGTACAGGGTTGTTTTGGCAATCCTAGGTCTTTTGTTTTTGTGTTTTCCATATAAAGTTGAGAATTGTTCTTTCAAAGTCTGGGCAAAATTGTGTTGGGATTTTGATTGGGATCAGATTGAATGTGTAGATTGCTTTTGGCAAGATTTCCATTTTTACTATGTTGATCCTACCTATCCAAGAAGATGGGAGATCCTTCCATGTTTTGATATCTTTTTTTTTCTTTCTTTAAGGACTCAAAATTCTTATGATACCTGTCTCTCACTTTTTTGGTTGGCGTTACTCCAACGTATTTTATATTGTTTGTGGCTATTGTAAAGGGTGATTTTTCTCTAATTTCACTCTCCATGCATTTATCATCTGTATATGGTAAGGCTACTTATTTTTTGAGTTAATCTTGTATCCTACCTCTTTGCTGAAGTTGTTTATCAGTTGTAGGATTTCCCTGGTAGAGTTTTCTAGGTCAATTATGTAGACTATCATCTGCAAATAGTGAAAGTTTGATTTTTTGCTTTCCAATTTGTATACCCTTGATTTCCTTTTGTTGCCTTATTGCTCTAGCTAGAAATTCAAGGAAAGTATTGAAGAGATATGGAGAGAGTGGACAGCTTTGTTTTGTTCCTGATATTACTGGACTCATGTTGAGTTTCTCTCCACATACTTTGATTTTGGCTGTTGTCTTGATGTATATTTCTTTTATTAAGTTTACGTATGTTCCTGTTATCCCTGACCTCTCCAAGACTTTTATCATGAAGGGGTGTTGGAATTTTGTCAGAGGACTGTTTCTTCATCTCATGAGATGATCATGTAGGTTTTCTTTCACAATCTGTTTATATGGTGGATTACATTGATGGATTTTCATGGTGGATGGTGGATGGTGGATGGTTCATGGTGGATGATTTCTCTGATGTATTCTTGGATTCGATTTGCCAGTATTTTATTGAGTATTTTTGCATCAAAGTTCATGAGACATATTGTTCTGTAGTTTTCTTTGAAGTCTCATACTATAAGTGTGTGAGTTTTTATGAGTGATTTGAGTGCTATTAATGTTTCTTTTACAAATGTGGATGCCCTTTTATTTGGGGCATAGATGTTCAGAATTGAGACTTCATCTTGATTGATTTCTCCTTTGATGAATGTGAAATGACCTCCTTCATCTCTTTTGATTGATTTTAGTTTAAAGTCTAATTTGTTAGATATTAGGATTGCTATACCTGCTTGTTTCTTGGGTCCATTTGATTGGGAAATCTTTCCCAACCCTTTACTTTGAGCTACCGATTGTCTTTGAAGTTGATATGTGTTTCTTGTATGCAGCCAAAGGATGGATTCTGTCTTCTTATTCATTCTGTAGCATGTGTCTTTTTATAGTCGAGTTAAGACGATTAATATCAAGGATATTGATGAACATTGAACATTTTTCTTTTGACTGTTGGTAAAGTGGAATTTTCTACTGCCTATGTTTTTCTGGTTGTAGTTAAATTCCTTGGGGTGGAATTTTCCTTCCAGAACTTTCTGTAGGGCTAGATTTGTGGATATGTATTTTTAAATCTGGTTTTGTCATGGAATATCTTGTTTTCTCCATCTATAGTGATTGAAAGCTTTGCTGGATATAGTAATCTGGGCTTGTATCCATGGTCTGTTAGTGTAGGTAGAACATCTATCCAGGACCTTCTGGCTTTCAGAGTTTCCATGGAAAATCAGGCATAATTCTGATAAGTTTGCCTTTATATATTACTTGACCTTTTCCTTTGCTGCTCTTAATATTCTTTCTTTACTCTGTATTTTGGGGTTTTGATTATTATGCGGTGAGGAGATTTTTTTGTTCACGCTATTTGTTGTTATAGCTTTTTGTACATTCATTAGCATGTCTTTCTTTAGGAAAGTATTCTATGATTTTGTTGAATATGTTTTCTTCACCTTTGAGTTGGCTTTCTTCACTTTCTTCTATACCTCTTTTTCTTAGGTTTTGTCTTTCCAGTGTCCCATATTTCCTGGATATTTTGTGTTATGTGTTTGTTAAGATTTTCTTTGGTCTATGAGTCTATTTCTCCTAGTGTATCTTTGACTCCTGACATTCTCTCTTCCATCTTGTGTATTCTGATGGTTATGCTTTGTGGGGAGCCACAGCCCCAAGATGGCACTTGGCTGGATGCCAGGGAGACCGAGCTTAGCTGTAAACAAGCCTTATTTGGAAGCACTTAGTGGATCTGGTGTGCCTCCTCCTTCTGTGACCTATCTGTGATCGCCAGGTGGCATGAGCTAATTGGGTAATGAGCTTGCTCTAAAGGGCTTGCTGGGGGGGGGGCTAGGGGAAGTAGAAGCTGATGTACAAGGTTCCTGAATAAACTGCTTGAAGAAGAGTCGTTGTCGTGTTTCTCTTACTGGTCGAGATAGATGCGACAATGCTTGCATTTGTAGTTCCTGATTGTTGACTGAGCTTTTCTGTTTCCAGCATTCCCTCAGTTTGTGTTTTCTTTATTGTCTCTATTTCAATTTTCTGTCTTGAACTGTCTGAATTGTTTTCTTCAGCTGTTTAATTACATTTTCTTGGCTTTCCTTAAGAGATTTCTTCTAATTTTTGTGGGTTTTTTTTTGTTTGTTTGTTTGTTTGTTTTCTTCCATTTCTTTAAGAGATTTTCTCAAATCCTTTTTAAGTCCCACTATCATTTTCATGAAGATGTTTTTAAGGACATTTTCTTCTGTTTCATTTGTGTTGTGATGTTCAGGTGTTGCTGGTGTAGGGTCACTAGACTCCACTGGTTTTTCTGTTTTTGAATTGTCTTCTTCTCTTCCCTCTTCTGGTGAGTGTAGAGAGAGTTTTTTCTTCTCCTGGTATGTACAGGACCAATGTTCCCTTCACATATGTGCAAACAGATCCAATACTCTGATGCCTCTCCTCTTCCTGTGGATGGAGGCAGGACTATTAGAGGGTCTTGGCAGTCTCTGGGTGGTTTGGATTCCACTGAATTAGGATCTTCCATGGACAGACACCAGGCCTTAGGTGTTCCTGAGCAGGGCAGAGGAAGCTATTTTTATTTCTTTAGATGTCCATTTTTTTTCCTGAGAAGACAGAGTTATTTTCTAAGGAGAAAGGGGAAGGGAAGGATGGTAGGATTTGAGAAGTTGAGGTGGGGAAAATTAGAATTTTAATATAGTTTATGAAAAATATATATTTTCAACAAAACATATCATTGAGCATTCTTTTGGATGTAGGTATTTATGTATTCCTGGCCCATTTGTTGGAAAGACTATTTCTACTTCATTTAATAGTCTTGAAATCCTTGCCAAAATAATTGGCTTTACATGTAAGTTCTTATTTCTAGACAATTTTGTTCCATTTTCTATGCCTATTCTTATATAAATGTCAAACTATTTTGATGACTTTATTTTTGTTTTAACTTTTGAAATGAGGAAACATGAGTTCTTTATGGTTATTTCTTGGAATTACTTTGCTTACAGATGTTGAATTTAATTATAAGTGAATTTGGAATACATGTGTATTCGTCTTGAAAGCAAGCCAGTGGTTTATGGCACAGTGCACACTTAGCATTTTTAAATGTGTGTACTGCAATAGTTGGATTTGTAACGGTATTTGAATTTTGATAAAAATTTCTTATAATTTGTATAGCACTATGGGTAGCAATGACACATAAACAATCATCCTACAGAAGAGTACATAATATCTTTCAGTTTATTTATATCATCTTTAAGTTATGCATTATAATGTAGAGTGCACATTGGTTTTTTCACTATGGTTAAATGTTTTGTACATATATTTTTGATGCAAGTATAAACTGAATTATTTTCTTGACTTTTTAAGTGTTAATTGTTTAGTTAATGAAAACAATTGATTTTTATGAGCAGAGCTTATGTTTTGAAGCTTTGTGGAACTGTTAAAACTAGTCAATTACTGTCAATGGAATTTGTATGACCTGAATATAGGCTTAGGCAAACTAGGGACAAATAATTTCCCATATTCCTTAAATTTAAATGTATTTTAATTTTATTTTGTCCTGGCTACTTTGGAAATATCTCTGTTAAAATTGTTCATAGAAGTGGAGAAATCAACCATCTGTGTTCCTTAGATAGTCCACAGGAAATCTTCCCATCATTGATGAGAGAATGCAATGCTCATTTGGGGGATATTTTGTTGTATTAGTTCATTGGTTCGATTTTCATTTCCCCTGTTTTTATGAAGGTTACCCCTGTTTTTACGAAGGTTTTTATGAAGGTTTTATGAAGGTATTATCATGAAAAACATCTTTTAATCTCTTTTTGTATAATCTATATTTTCCTTTAAATTGCATTTCTGCACAATTCTCCCTCCCACCTCTCCTTCTGCTTTACCTTGCCTCCACCACAACCAAACTATCCCCAGTACACTCCTCCTCATAAGGGTTGTCACGGGATGTCAAAAAAGTCTGGCACAATAGGTTAGGCCAAGCCACTCTCCTATGCATTAAGGCTGAGCATGGCATCCTACCACAAGGGTTTAATTTCTAATGTGTTAATGGCCCCTGTCATTATTTATAGGCAAAAATTTGCCAGTGTTTTACCCTTGAATGCCTTTATGAATTTTAAAATCAAGTGATATGGCATAAGTGAATTTCTCTTTTATCTATTCAGAGTCTTGAGAAGTATTGTATAGATCTTCCCATTTTTGGAGGAATGTATTAAAGTTATATCTATTATTTTTTCCAGTTATCATTTGTATTTAGTTATTTGAGAATTTCACTCATGTTAAGCAAGTGGCATAGAGATGGAAAGTGTTTTTCTCCAAACATTTTCCATCAACAACTGGTTTAACTTGGGATCTTGAATGGATAAAAAGGGTATGACTATAGGTGGTTATTAAATTTAATTATACTATAGTAATGTATGAGCTGCTAAGTTGTAGAATCTGAGGCTGAGGTTCATAAATGTTTGCATCTTTTCTTTTACCTAAAACTATTAAATTTAAGTTAAAAAAAATCAAGAGTAATATTTATCATATTTCATTAGTATTGTTGTTTTTTATTTTTATTTAAATTAGAAACAATCTTATTTTTCATATCAATCCCAGTTCCCTCTCCTTCATAGCTCCCCTGCTCCCCACCAACCCCACATCTCACTCCCCTTTTGCTTCCCAGTCAGGGTGACGTGTTGCAGGAGGAAACATCCAAGTCTGTCACATCATTTGTGGTAAGGCCTAGGCCCTCCCCCATGTGTCTAGGCTGATAGAATATCCCTCTATAGTTAATGGGCTCCCACAGTCAATTTGTGCCCTAGGGATAAATATTGTTCCACTCTCAGAGGCCCCATAGACTTCCCAAGCCTCATCACTCCCACATTCAGGGGGCTTAGTTTAGTCCTATGCTGGTTTCTTAGCTGTTAGTATGGGGTCCATGAGCTGCCCCTTGTTCAGGACAGCTGTTTCTTTGGGTTTCCCCAGCCTGGTTTTGACCGTTTTGCTCATCACTCTTTTTGCTCTCCACAACTGGATTCCAGGATTTCAGCTCAGTGTTTAACTGTGGGTGTCTGGCTTGTTCTTCCATCATCTACTGGATGAAGGCTCTAAGATGTCATATAAGGTAGTCCTCAATCTCATTATAGGAGGAGGGCATTTAAGATAGCCTCTCCATTATTGCTTAGATTCTTAGTTGGGGTCATCCTTGAGGATCACTGGACCTTTCCCTAGTACCAGATTTCCCTTTAAGCCTATAATGGCTCCCTCTATTAAGATATTCTTTTTCTTGCTCTCCTCTATTCTTCTCCTGACTCAATCTTCCTGGTCCCTCATGTACTCCTTTCCCCTTCTCTTCTCTCCTTCTCTTTCTCCAGCTCTGTCTCCCTTCACCTCATTTGCTCAGGAGATCTTGTCCCTTTCTCCTTCTCCAGGGGTACGTATGTATCTCTTAGGGTCCTCTTTTTATCCTAGCTTCTCTGGAGGTATAGTTTGTAAGCTGGTAATCCTTTGCTCTAATATACATATATATTAGAAAACTTAGTCATGTATGTTGGTCTGTTTTGCCTTCGAATTACTTTTTTAAAACTTTATATGATGCTTCAATTTGTTTATTTATGAGGTGAAAAAATTGTTTCAGAAAGTTTCACAATTATATATTTTGCTGTGTTTTATTATGTAATTAGCAAAGTTCATACTGATTAATTTTGCTACTGATAATATGAAATTTTTGTGAATTGAGAAACATTGAAGTTTGTGATGGTTTTCACAAATTATAAAACTTTTCATTTTTACATTCAATTTTATATCTTATGAAAATTTAAATAATAAAACTTATTTCTGACATAGTATTGTTATCTGTATGAATGAGCATACAATGTTGTCAGTAGTTTAAATGAAGTAATGTGAATGAATTATGTGATTAGGTTAGGTTCCACTCATGTGTCACATAATAATCTCTCTTCAAAATAGTCATTGCAGGACTATGTATGGAAGGAATGCTTTACACATCACTTTCATTCTTGAACACAGAACGTTTTTGTCTGTGTTTTCAAGGAATATGAAAAATTAAAATAAAAGTTTATTGTTTTATCAATATGTTGATTTTAGGAGAAATAGAGAGTAAGATGTGATTATACGTACAAGAAACATATTAAGGGAACAAATATGAAAGAAAAAGTAACTGTACACACCAGTCGGGAGGGCTGTCATGACTCAGTGTCAACTCGGAGTGATGAAGATTGAGAGAAAAGACATTAACTGTATACTGTGTTATATCTTTTGCTATTGACAAAGACAAAGTGCTAGTAAGTGCCAGTCTCCTGACACAGAACAGCTCCCTGACCATCATCCTCAAAGACCTTGCTTTAGTGTTGTCCCTGACTTCAGCAGTTGCTCCAGTTTGTTGTCTATTGTTGTGATAAACACCATGACCAAAAGCAACTTGGAGAGTTGTTTATTTCAGCTCATAGTTTATAGTCTATTATAAATTAATGTCAGGCAGGAAGTCAAGGTAGGAAGCTGGAGACAGGAAAGGCAGTGAAGGTCATGGATTGTATCTCATGTTCAGTAGATTGTATCACAAGGTTCACTTAGCTGGTGCCTCCTCCTCCTCCTCCTGTAACTCAGGACCACTTGTCCATGGGTAGCATCACCCACAGTATACTATCTCTCCCATATCAATCATTAATCAAGAAAATGCCCCACAGCCTTTTCTGAAGGCCAACCTGTAGGGGCACTTTTTAATTGGACCATAGCTTCTGACAAATTGACAAAAAGAAAAAAAAAGCTGTAACACCCTAATAAACATAAATTATGTGCCAGAATAACTTTTGAAATTGTATTCTGAGAAGTGATGACAAATGTATCTATAGTTCCTATCAGAGAACTGTGGCACTGGTAAGATAGCCAACATTCAACACAGCCTCGAAGTGACATCCTTACTTTTGCTAATTTACTCACATATTAGCCACTAGCTAAGTCTGCAATATTATTTTCTTCCCTTTTATAATTACACCATCAAATCATATGCTGAAAATATATGTACAATTTTTAAGTAACATGAATTCTGATTTCAAGGGCAGGTATACTTGTCTGTTTGATTTACATGTGCACATATCTATTTGCCTCAGAGGGAATGAAGCCCACCTGTTTAGATGTTGTTGTACCTGTATTCAGTTTCTTGAGCTTGAGTTCAGATTAACACATATAAAAGGAATGTGATATCTTTATTGATTCTCTGCTCTTTCCTGTTTGAGGCAATACTCCAAAGAGTTGGTTTCAGCTAGCAGTGCAATCATAAAATTAATTATGTTTCTGCCTTTAAAACAAAACATCACAGTAAATAGCTGTGCTGATAGATAGTGGACATTACCAGGTGAGACACATTTAAAAAATTTGCCTACAGTGTAATCATTTAGTATTGCTTTATTTTTTTACAACGTAAAATTAAATTGATTCTTTTATTGGTGTATGGTCAATTAAATACAAGGATAGAATTCAGAAAATTTGCTACAATCTTAATGTAAACCAGGAAATTGCCACAAGCTACTTCCAAATTGGTTCTTTTGTGTCTATGCCCTCTGTTCCCACCTTTGACCATGTCTGGCATTCTCTGTTCCACTACAATTTTGATGTTTCTCATAAGAACTTAAATTGTATAACAGTTATACAATTCTTCATTGTTTAAACTGAGTATAATTTATCAACAATTCCATTCCCTAGAAATTTATCCAAGAAGAATTGCAAATATCTGTTTACACAGGACACTTATAGCAGCATTATGAGTACATTCTTCAAACCGGTGACTATCTGAGAGTTAATAAGCAAGCAGTGTGCTCATGTCATGTAACAGAGCACTGTTCAGTGCTAAAATGTATGTGAATTGGCTTTATTAGTTCTTACTGCCTTTCTGTAGTACAGTGGCTCTCACAGTCTGCATTATAAATAATAAGAAAAGGACTTTGTGAGGGCCCCACTTGACAAAATTGTTCTCATAATAACATTAAGATGCCACTGTATGTTGTCATTGTACTCATATTCACATTGAGGATGGAAACCAGTGCTTTGCCACAAATTGAAATGTTGTTTGGAGTAATGATTTCTGTACCCATGAACATTGTCCTCATGGCTATTTAATACTTACAATCAAAGGAAAAATAATTTCAAATTTATTTTCCTTTTGCTTTACTTTCTTTTTCCTAGTTGTTTCTCATTTTTAAAATGTTGCATTCAATATATTTTGATCATATTCCTTCTCTTTCTCCATGTCCTCCCAGATTCTCCCTACCAACTTACTCACCCAATTTCATGTTCTCTTTCTTTCTCAAAAGAAACCAAAGACACCCCCATTCAACAAAACAAAAGCAAAAATTAAAGGACAAAAATTAAATCATAACAAAAGAAAGTACACACACTCAAAATATTTACTACAATTTTTGTTGATAACTACTGTTGAATCTGAAACCTTCCATGGAATGCAGTTGATATACCTAGTGACACTCCATTGGAGAAAACTGATTTTCCTGCTCTCAATGCTATCAATTGCAAATAGCCTATTGGTTATTGGTGGGACTTTGTGCCGTCCCCCTTTTCCATTATAATTTGTCTGTCTTGAAATTGTGTATGCTATCAAAACTTTTGTGAGTACATCAGTACATCACCCTTGTTGTATTGATAAACACTGCTTCCTTGGCATCATTCAAAAAGCCTGGGTCTTATAATTTTAACAACTGCTTCTCTGCAGAGAACAGTGAATATTGAGGGGAGGGTGTCATAAAGACATTACATTTAAGGTCAAGTGCTCCAAAGTTAATGAGAGCACTCTCCACACACTGTCCTTTGTAGATCTTTGTGTTAATTTCCATCTACTACAAAGTTGAGTGATGCACTCATTTATGAATAACAATATACAATTAAGACTAAATTTATTGATGTGTTCATTTAGCATAATATAGTTCGACCATGTCCTTTCTAGTACCAAGTTCTTGACCTCATTAATGATTTTAGGTATGAGTTACATCTCTTGATGTGGGTCTTACCTTATTCAAAAAGTGGTTGGTTACTCCTATAACATTTGTGCCATTTTATCTGTTGTGGTGGGTGCTGGAGTTCAGAATACTACATCTTACAGGCAGCAGGAAGTTGATTAACTGTTACACTGAAGGAAGCTTGAGAGAAAGAGACCCCTAAGCTCACCCACAAAGTGACATACTTCCCCCAACAAGGCCATGCCTTCTAGTAGTGCCACTCCCTTCAGGGATCATTTTTGTTCAACCCACCCTACATAAGAGCTGAATGAAATTCGATAGTGTAAATATACCATTTTTATCTATTTGTTAGTTGATGGACATCTAGGATTAGCAAGTATCCCTGTAGGAAGATGTATATTCTTGAATATATGCCCAATAACAGTATAGTTTTGTCTTATGGTAGACCAAGTTTCAGCTTGTTGAAGATTTCCATAGTGGTTGTACCAGTTGCCACTCCCACCAGCAATGGATAAGCCTTTCCTTTCTCCCACATACACACTAACATCAGCTGTCATTTGTTTTGTTAACATTGGTTCTCTTGTTTGGGGTAAGATATACCATCCTAGAGCCTTCATTCAGCAGCAGATGGAAGTAGAAGCAGATACCCACAGCTAAAACTAAACTGAACTGGAATCCATTTGCAGAGAAGGAGGAGTGATGAAATCTCAAAGTGGTTTTAATTTGCATTTCTCTTAAAGTTGAGGATGTTGAATATTTTTAAAGTGTTTCTCACCCATTTGTGTCTCATCCTTGGAGAACTCTCTGTATAATTCTATAACTCAATTTTAATTGGGTTATTTCCTTTCTTGATATGCAGCTCTTCTTTCTTTCTTTTGTTCTTTCTTTCTTTCTTTCTTTCTTTTTCTTTCTTTCCCCCTTTCTTCAGACAATCTACATACTAACCCGCTATCAGATATATAGTTGCTATTTTTTCCATTCTGTAGGCTGCCACTTGTCTGAAATGATGTCCTTCACAGAACGTTTCAAATTCATGAGGACCCATTTACATTTCTCTATAAATGAATGAGACTTTTAAGTGAAGGACCAAGTTCTTTACCACCTTTCCATAACTTGTGCCAGGTTTAGGAACTGGCATTGTACAGCAGGCATTCAAGAAGTAGTTATATGGAAGGTTTTTAGTGTTTTTTTTTAATTTTTTTCTGGAATAGATCAAACAAACCATTTTTAATCTGGACTTAGAAAAGGTGAAATGGTTTTTAGTTGGTCAAAGCACCTAAAGTATAGGCTGGTAACTGACTTAACATATTTCAAAGTTCATATGGTCAAACAGCCAACTTTCAGCATTATATTAATTGGGAGGTATATGAATTTTCAACAAAAAGAGCTTTGGTCATTAACAAATGATTTTTTTCTAGGAGAAATTAGTTTGTTTACTGAGTAACAACCAATTTTCACTTTAGCTGAAGTTGGCAAAAGTGCTACAGGGAAGAATTGACATTTTCCATGAGTTCCTGGAAGCTGCAGTAGTACCAAATGTCATCAGACTTGAGTTACATGGGGATTATTCTAAACCACTCATGTACATGCTTGCAAAGTTTAATATCAATCTTATTGGCATAACAAGTAGAGCAATTATGTGTCTATAGCACCAACCTGACTCTTATGTACCTGAGACCCATTTTCATTTCAATCAAATACTTCAGGGAATATTTTATTGTGATAATGTTTAACTAAGTCTATAAGGCTAAAAAAGAATTAAGGAGTATAATCTTTACTCAAAAAATTATTCAATCTATATAATGGTGCAAATATGGAAGAAAAAGTCAGAAGTTTAATATTACTGTAACACTATGGAAATTTGGTTTTTTTCAGTCCATAGTTGTATATCTTGAAAATTAATCATACATTAAGTAAGAATATTCAGAAGAATTATGAATTTCTGGTTAGAATTTCTGACAATAACAGCAACTGTCTGGAAAATTGTTGCATAAAAAACATTAGGAGGCATCTGAGATTCTCAAGTCAGATGAGCTATGAGTAGTCCACTAGGCCACTAAAGGATTAATGATATTTATGTTCATTGGGATAGAAAGTTGGACAGAGCAAGAGCACATTAAATTACAAGAACTGAATTCAGTGTGGACCAGAATAAAATGGGCAGCTAAATGTCTGAAGACATGAAATCAAAGCCTCTTCCTACAACCAGGATCGGCTTGAAGGTTTATTAAAAAGTGTCTCAGTTCCAAAGTTATCCATGTACTATAGAGAAAGGGGTCATATGGATGGGTAGAAGGGCTGTAGGTTATGGCCCTGGAATGCAGGATTATTTACTGTATTTAGCACCAATACATAACCTATTCAACACTCACTTTTAAATTTATAAAATATAATTAACAGAAAAATGCATAGCATTTCATGAAGAATAAATACATTTAAAGTCCCCTACTATGATACTTGGGAAAAATTCCATAATCATTAACTACACATTTTATACCATTTAAAGAAAAAACAGAAAACAAAAACAACCAAAATATCAAGAAAATAAATAAATAAATTAAAGAGTGCTAGCAAAAGGCACACTGGTATGATCTTGGCCTCCACTATCAATGCCTTAAAAATGAATAGCCATCCAAAAAGTAAAGTTAACTTGAATTGATTGTGAGTTTCAAGAAATTAATAAGAAATAAATTTGCTTAGTTAATTGATGTGAATGAAGTGTCTATATAAAATTTAAAGCATAAACATGTACATAGTAATATATATATATTACATATATATATGTTGTGTTTTTGTATAATACATATAAATTATATATATATACTCAACAAATATATGTATGAATTTGTTTATTTATCAAGTATTTGTACTTTTACAATTCAATGTATTTGTGCACATATATAAATATTATTTATTTAGAAATGAGCTCATCATTCCATTTGGTACAAAGATATTCTAAAAATATGTAAAGATCCAAAGTGAAAGTATTGGCTCAATTCCTAGTTAGGTTCATCCAAATCATCAGCAACTGTTACACCTAAAAGTTTATTTAGCATTTTATGAACACTAACATGAAAAATTTAGGCATTTATATGAAATTGATTTTTTCTTTTGGTTTTGAAATGCTATAAAATTCATGTCATCATACATGAATAACATTCCTGGGAACAACTATTTTCCAGCAGAAAGTTATGATGCCCACAGATCGGGGATGTGAGGCTTGGTAAGAGCTGTTCCTGGCTGTAATTGGGGCACTGCACAGGAATCACAGCATCTAATTTTCTTTGGCAGCAGCATGACAGCAGGCTACCACTTAGTATTCTCTGGACAAATGAAAGAGTTATGAAGCACAGCTGTTCTAAAAGGCTGCCCAAAGAGGCAACTGAATGGGATGAATCCACAACACGTCAAAGCACAACTTAGGGAACACATAGTGAAACTGTGTCAACCACAAAGGACTAGCAGAAATCCACAAAAAGCAAAAGAATGGGTAGAAAATCGTCTTTAAAGATTTTATTGAAAGGGCTATGTGGGAAACATTTTAGTTTGCTTAGAACTTACTTCTCATTTAAGAGAACATTTGGTTTGCCTTTACAAAAGAACCACAGGGAGTATCTGCTCTAAAATGCCTTAATATATTGGCCTAGTGGAACTCTACTTGACAAGTCAAGTGCATTCAAGTTTAATAATATGGTAACTCTTATTACAACTGTTTTAATCTATGAAACCATGATAATATAGCATTATCTACATTAAACAATCAAGATTAAGGTTTCATCTTGATTTTTCCATCACTTAATATTAGTTCTTTAAGAATACAGTATAATGACTTTTTATCATATTATCCACGTCTCCTTACTCTTCCCAGATCCACCTGCACTACTTATTTACTCACCGAAGCTTTTATCCTCTTTTCATTTATTGAAATGTCGTCAACACAGTAGGAGCCACACACTTAAAGAAAACTAAGACTTGCACCCTCAGTAGCTAAACAATCAATTGCCAATACCTCCTTAGTAAGGGCTGAAACTTTGTGTCCAATGCCACTCTCAATGCTGGGATTTGTCTGACTTAGGACTGCACAATTCTTGTGTGTGCTCTCTTATGCTGTGAACTCATATCTGTTCTGCTATGAACTGATACTGCTCAGCTATGACTGAAAAACATTGTTTCCTTGCAATCAGCCCCTACTTCCTATTGTTATAATCTTTTTGCCCCTCTCACAAAATAATCTCTGGGACATGGAGAAAGTGGGTGTCATATAGCTGCCACACTTGGATGGAGCACAACTCAGTCTTTTGTTCTCTGGATACTGGTCAGTTGCAATTATCTGTGTTAATAACCATCTACTTAAATAGAGAGAACCATGAGGGTTCGGAGCTGTATTAACCTTTAGTTATAGCAATAAGCCATTTGGAGCTTGTGTTATGCTATGTCCAGTTAGCAGAATGATACAATTGTAGTAGGTTTTTCCTTGAGGCCTGTGACCTCCATAGGTTCTTGAACACAATATTAGAGTCAGAAATGGATTTCAACTTGTGGATCGAGCCTTAAATCTATCAAAAAAGATTGGCTGGTTAATTCTATGACATTCTACCTTCATGTACTAGTAGGCCACCCTTATCATGTATTGTTACAGCATGCAAGGTTCACAGATGCCTAAGACTGGTGATCATTTTTCTCTTTGGGTAGCTTCTATTGTACCTCAAACTTCTTCTCATCAAAGAACATCATCACTTGAGTGAAGAGATTTCTTTAGGGAACTGAAAACTCTCTTAAAGGGATATATGGTTGTCAAATGCTAATATCTAGAATATGAAAATAACTAAAACTAAACAAATAAACATCAAGAAAACCAGGAAATAAATTTTAAATAGAGCATGGAACTAAACAGAATTCTTAAATCCAACACCCATTTAAAACATTGTTAGTAACCAAGGAATTGTAAATAAATTCTCTGAAACTTTATAATAATCAAGTCAGAACAGTGAAGAAAAAAATCAGCTAATGTAATCTACTATATAAACAAACAGAAAGAAAAAAAAAAAGAATGATCATCTAATTAGATTCCTAAAGATTGTGACAAAATCCTATACCCCTTCATCATAAAAGATGGGAGATTAGGAGCAATTAGGGAGACAAGGGATATATTTCAACATAAAAAAGGCAATTTACAGTAAGCTTACAGCCAACATCAATTTAATGAGAAGAAACTCAAAACAATTCAACTGAAATCAGGAACAAGACAAGGGTGTCTACTTTCTTCATATCTACTCAGTATAGCCACAGTAATAATAATAATAATAATAAAAACTACATGGTTTTGGCATAAAAAACAGATACATTGGCCGGCCCAACTTCCGGTGCCCTGCTCAGAGCCCCCTAAGACCTAGGAACTCAGTGCAGGGGGAACCCATCCCATCCTGGCAGAGCAATCCATCCAGAGTCTGCCAGCTTCAAGATGCTAGTCCTGCTTCCACCCGTGGGAAGAGGAGAGCCATTGGAGTATTAGACACACTTGTACCCACAGGAAGAGAACCTTGGACCCCTACCCACCAGGAGAGGGAGAGACCCAACTGGCACCCATTGGAAGAAGAGATGGGAAGACAACAGTATAAGAACACATTCAACAGCAGAAAGAACATTATGATAACACCAGAGTCTGGGGACTCCAAACCAGCTAGACCTGACCTTCCCAACACAGAGGAAGCAGAAGAAAAGGACTCTAAAAACAACTTTATGAAGATGATAGAGACCTTCAAAGAGAAAATGAGAAAAGAAATGAAAGAAAAACAAACAAAAAATTAAAAAAATAAAGGAAAAGGCAAACCAAAAATGCTACAAAATCAACAATCTCTTAAATAAAAGAAGGAATTCCAAGAAAAAACAACCACACAAATGAAGTAAACAATTCAAACAGAGCAAAGCTTGAAAGTTGAAATAGAGAGAAAAAAACACAGTCTGAGGGAATGGTGAAAATAGGAAAGCTGGGCAAACAATCAGGAACTACACAGAAAAAAGCCAAATAACATATAAAGGCAAACCTATGAGAATTACACCTGATTTCTCCATGGAGAACTCTGAAAGCTGGAAGGTCCTGAATAGATATTTTACCAACAATAAGAGAACACAAATGCCAGCCCAGACTATCATACCCAACAAAGCTTTCAATCAATATAGATGGAGAAAACAAGATATCTCATGACAAAACCAGATTTAAACAATGCATATCCACTAATTCAGACATACAGAAAGTACTGGAAGGAAAACTCCAACCCAAGGAAGTTAACTACACTCACAATACATAGGTAATAGATAATCCCACTTTACCAACAGCCAAAAGAAAAAAAAAGGTGCAAATCCTCATACAATACCACCACCAACAACAAATCCAAAACAAACAAGAATCAACAATCAGTGGTCATTAATATCCATAAATATTAATAGTCTTAACTCACCTATAAAAAGATACAGGCTAGCAGCATGGATGTGAAGACAGACTCCATCCTTCTGCTGCATACAAGAAACACATCTCAATGTCAAAGACAGATGTTACCTCAGAGTTAAGTGTTGACAAAAGGTTTTCCAAACAAACTGTCCAAAGAAACAAGTTTGTGTATCAATACTATATCTAACAAATTGGACTTCAAACTAAAATCAATCAAAAGAGATGAAGAAGGTCATTTCATATTCACCACAGGAAAAATACATCAAGATTAAGTCTCAATTTTGAATATCTATGTCCCAATACAAAGGCATCCACAATTATAAAAGAAACATCACTAAAACTCAAATAACAAATAAAACCTCACACACTGATAGTGGGAGACTCAACACTCCATTCTCACCACAAGACAGGACCTCTAGTCAGAAACTTGACAAAGAAACAAAGGAACTAACAGAAGTTATGACCCATTTGGGTTTAACAGATATGTATAGAACATTCTATCCAAACAAAAAAGAATATACCTTCTTCTCAGTGCCACATGGAACATTCTGAAAAATCGACCATATACTTAGCAACATAGCAAACCTCAATAGATACAAAAAATTGGAATAACCCCCTGTATTTTATCGGATCTCTGCTTCTGTTTCCATCAGCTACTAGATACAGGCTTTCAAAAGAAGGGAAATAGAATGCAGTTATATAAAGGCTTAGAGAGTAATAGTAACAAAGTACAGGACACTTTAAATTAGAATGGGGAGAGAAGGGCAGGTTAGAGGAGTGGATATGTGAAGGGATAACTAACCCTACATAAAGTTAGAAAAAGTCATATGGAAACAAACAAGTATAGAAAATTCATACACACATATATATGAATATATATATGAATCATGTATAATACATATATGTGTGTGTGTGTTCTCTTTGTTGGATATATATATATATATATATATATATATATGTGTGTGTGTGTGTGTGTGTGTGTGATTAATGAAAATTATTTATAGTGAGGCAGCAATGTCCCTTGCAGATTCCACAGGCTAATATATAAAATAAGCCCAGCATGAGTACTAGATTTCTTCCTTTTAGACATGAGGTCCCATAGATTCCCAGCATTACAGGCTATTGCCTACACTCTTGGTTACCTTCAAGAACCAAATGACAGTATGCTTTCACTGAACACACCACATATTTGAGTCATGGAACATGGAGACATCAGAGCTTGTCTAAATTTTTAAGTATGTATATTGAGCACCTGTTTTATGGAATCCATTGTTGATGCCTTTGAAGCTTTATCCAAGTGTTGAGATAAAGAACTATGAAGCATTAAAATGTGTGAATCAGGATCATGTGACAGATAGAAGCATATTCACTGCACATTGGAAGATCTCTGTTGCACGGCATTGTCATACATCTCATCATGAACAGAGGGAATTTATTTATAAGGATTAGGTTTTATTTTTAACAAAATTTTAGTGAGTGTATATCTAGAAAAAAATACCAAATGCAAGTTCTTGCAACTAAGGTAATATTTCAATATAAATATTTCAGAATGGAGCATATTATACTCAAACATATATTTGTTTAAATTGTTGTTTAAAAAGTGAGTTTAGGAATACTTAACACATGAGGGAAACAAATAACGAATTACTACCTCAGATATTGTTAATCTCCAACCAAGAATCACTAAAATCACAACAATAGAATCCATGCTGTTGATGACTTAATCCTTGGCAATGAAAATTGGCATTCATTTAAGTTTTCTCATTAGCTGAACAGATATTTTAAAAAGTTTAAATGGGCCGGGCGTTGGTGGCACACGCCTTTAATCCCAGCACTTGGGAGGCAGAGGCAGGCTGTGAGTTCGAGGCCAGCCTGGTCTCCAGAGCGAGTGCCAGGATAGGTTCCAAAGCTACACAGAGAAACCCTGTCTCGAAAAAAAAATATTAAAAAAAAATTTAAATGGGAAGAATGGGTTTCCAAGTTTAAGGTACTATGGAAAATTATGGCACCTGAAACTCTACATACAAAACATACAGAATCTGCCTGTATCAGTAATATGGAACATAACTCCACATCCAGAATCTTGGCAGCTATGCATCTAGCCTTCTCATGAATGATTATCAGTTTGCTACAAGTCTAGCTGACCCTTCTGCTTATGCAGAATTCCATTGATCTTCAAAAGTTCTTCAAGCACATTGCGAATTATAATACTTTCCTCAGCAAATGGAAATCCCGATAGACATAAAATGATGTGTGCTTCCTTTTTCTTAACAGTATTTGCATGCTTGGAGAAATATGACTTCAGACTTGTTTTATTTTGAAACTTTACCCTGATATTTGATCTTTAAAATATCTAAGTATTAGCAAATAAAAATATTTATCAAAGATGATAGCATCTTCCACTTGTTAAACCACCTAATCAGCCTGGGTCAGTTTGGGACATAGTGTTTTTACTGAGTGATCTCATTGGCAAACACTGAAATTATTGCTATAAATATTTTATTCTGGCTAAACATACTGCACATCTTATTTTAAAAGTTTTTTTTCTACTCAGATCTTATTAAATAAACAATATGTTCCTAAAAGCAATTTTATAAGAAATAAATGTTTGGTCAACTTGAATAATTCAGAGAGAACCATAAATATTAAGCAGGGAAAATTAATCCAACTAGAAAAAGACTTAACAATTCCTAACAGAATGTAAAGTAAAATTTGAAATGTCATATCAGGGCGATAAAAAGAACATTTTTTTTACTCGATGGGCAGTCTGGACAATCTATGCCTTTGAACTAATCAATAATAATTCTTTTTAAATTATTGCTGCTTTCACTACCAATGACATCGTGGCACAATGATTCTTGGCACCTTTTCTTTAGAAACTTACTTTCAGAGCATCCTACTAGATAATGAGATTGTGGGGGAGGAAAACTTCACCACCCAGCTAACTCTAATTATTAGATGCTGTGGAGTTCTATTAAAAGAAGTAATGGATATTTCTCTAAGAAATTGGGGAAGCTGGTCTAAGTCACTTTGCAAATCTATTTAATATTGTCGATAATATGCTTGGAAACAATAGAACTTCATATTGCAGTGAGGCGCTCACATGGTAAAGGCCATTGGCACTACTTTTACAGAACCCTTCCTTGAAGGTAGGAGGTGGTGTTTAGATTCATGCAGAAGGCATTAGAAAAATAATAGTATAAATGTGAACAAGAATGTTATGGAGAAAGGCAATAAGAATAGAATTTGAACAACATCAATTACATATCAACTTGTTAACAAATACCAAAAGCTCAGCCCTGAAACCATAAATACAAGCAACATACTGATGGATACAGTTGTATTTAGGAATATATATGTATATAGTATACATATTATATGTGTATATGTATATAACATAACTACATACATATATACATTTAGGAACAATTAATTTAAAAGTAAGTCAAGAATTTTGAAGACAGCAAAGAGGGCCATATGGTAGGAATTGAAGGGAGAAAAGGGCTGAGAAAAAATTATAATTATATCATAAAAACGTAAAAGCTGAGCAGTGGTGGTGAATTCGTTTAATCCCAACACTAATAGTAGAAAGGCATGTGAAACTCTGAGTTGGAAAACAGCCTGGTCTACAGAGTAAGTTCCAGGTTAGCCAGAGCTGCACAAAGAAACCCCCGGATCACTCAATAAAACATAAAGATCTAACTTAAATAAAATATTAGTTTGTGTGTCATTCACAAATAGTGTGAATTAGCTAATGTTCAACAGACTCTGAGTTTGAACCTGAAATAAAAGGGCCAAAATGTTGTGACAATTTTGCATAATTTGATTTTATTTAGTGAATTAATCCTTATGTATACTTGCTTAGAAAGAAACAGAATTCCTCAGATGATGATATGCTTCACTTTTATGATAACTTGGTGGCTGAGCAGATACACTCAATCTTGACAGACTCACATGTGTTTTTACTGAGATCTAGTCTTCCAAAGGTGGTTACACATACCTACCTTTTATATGAACAGGAGGTACACTTCCAGATATGTTTAAAGCTAAGAGAACAGGCAGATTTTATATTCTGTACAATTAATTCTTTTATGGGTATGGATAACTGTACACTGTTATCTAAAAGAATAATGACTAAAGATGAAATAGAAAAATTAATGCACACATACATAATAAATTTTGATATGCTGTGCTGATATGTGATAGGTAGACTCAGTTTTTTCTTATATAAGAAATACAACTGTTACAGAATATTTCAATCATGTAGGACACTGGTTTTGAAGTATAAATACCGACTTTTATATTGAACATAAAAGCAAACACCGCTGAATCATTAATCTGAAATGAATATCAAAAGAACATTTAATTTGCCTCTTGCCTCAACATTGTAGTTCATGGGAACCTAGTTCTAAAGGAAGCTAACTCTTCATAGGAGTTATCTAAAATTTAAAGTGTACTTAATTTTTATGTAACTGGAATAAAGCCTACAAAACATGTGTCATATGCAAATCTTTGCCTGCCAAATCACATGTCCTAGAATAGCATTTCTTACCATTTACTCCTATTCACAGTCAATCCCCATTACTCCCAGCAAATTTCCCTTGAGCCTTGAGTTGAATCCTTGAATGGGGAAGGTGATTAGACTAGGGAGCTGGTCCTGAGGCCATGCATCTGAAGAGCAACCCTCTGAGGTCTAACTTTGTAATTGATCATGACCTTTCTTGTCCCACGGCATCATACTGTATTCTGCCATTCAGCCACATTGCCATCAGACTCTTTATGAACAGACATCATGTAATTATCATTTAGAGTTTGCTAGTCTAGCTTCTCTGCTATAGTCACATCTGAATCAAAAACTACACTGAGTTATTTTCCTTTCATGTGACGTTGACTTTCTTAGCAGATTCTTCCCTCATTATCATTATCAAAGTTCCTGGTGAGTGGAGATATTTTTATGTTGCTGTTGGATGTGTCTTACTAACTTAAAGAGGTCATGACATTCCTGAGATAATCAGTGGTTTAGTTTTTTGAGAGGAGGGGCATGCTACTAGTTTATTTATTTATTTTGACCATGTGCTCACTTCTAGAGTTTAGATGATGTCCATGAACACACAGTGTGAAGACTACCTACTGAAGAACAGAATTTGAGAAAAGCCAATGCAGAACAATTGGAAACTGACCTGTCAACATTCCCATTATGTCTTCATACTTTCTTTAGAACCCAGGTATTAGGCCTATCCCAATTCTGCAATCCTGCAATGATTCCAAATATAAAGTCGGCCTCATTCTATTTTTCTAATGATATTTTTTGGATGTGAAGTTTCCTGTAGTTATCACACATATTTCCTGGAATCCTAATTATTATATGTTTGGTACTCACAATCCAGCAAGTGATTAGATATGGTAGATATCTCTCATTTATGTGGTTTTCTATATAAAAATCATTAGGAAAGGTATTTATTTTTTTCTTCTGTTGTTTAATAAAAGTCATATTAATTCATGAAAAGTATTAGTATTTGAGCTGCTTGTCATGTTTCAGTTTTTTATTTGTTTAGTTTTGTGAGACAGGTGCTTGCTGGGTATCTAGGCTAGCAGTAAACTCATAGTCTTCATGCCTCAGCTTCCTCTCTCTCTCTCTCTCTCTCTCTCTCTCTCTCTCTCTCTCTCTCTGTGTGTGTGTGTGTGTGTGTGTGTGTGTGTGTGTGTGTGTGATCATATCTTTAGGAATAGATTCTTGAAGTGACTTAAAATAAATAAAGCTATAATCTTTTTATTCTAGCACTATTTAATTGAAAACTATGGTAATACCTATAATATTTTTTGGCAAAAACAGTAAAATAATTTTTGTGTTTTATGAGGTATTTTCTTTTCAGTTACTAAAGTGATGCAGAATCATTAGAAGCTTAAGACTAAGAAGTGCCATGAAGATGCTCATTCATACTGAACACTAGTTAGGTTGAATAAATTTAATTTCTAATAACATGGGTTTTCTTTTTCATAGCAATGAGAATGTGACAAACTGCCTTAGGTTCAAAACATCATGTTACTTTAGAATTGCATGTTTTGATTATAAGTAAAGTTTGAAATGTGTTTTTTATATTCCTTGCTGATTTATTTTTCTATGTGGTTAGAAATGAGATAAGTTCTCCTGACCTATAGCAAAATTAGCTTACCATGCATTGCAACAATTAATTGCAGATTTTATTTCAAAACTAGAAAAATAAGTATTCAAAGGTTCATCACACATAGAAATAACAGTTCAATAAACAATAACATGCAAATACCATAACTGTATCAATATAAATTGTATTTATGTGTTCAAATATTATACTGTGTAAGGTAAACACATGAAATCATTGGTTAAGCTACATAAATGGAATCTATTCCGTACTTCCATATATCTATCAGAGAGTAGCAACATTGTTTAAATAAAATTTAATTCAGTGATACATACCAAAGATGTTAGGCAATTGGAGAGTGACATTTCTTTCTTAACCTAATTTAACATCACTTTCCTTATAATACATTTATACTAATATCTCAAAACAGGACTTAATTTGAAGCAAAATTTTTATAAAAGATTAAACTATCATTTATAACAAAGGAAAAAGGATAGAATTTACAAGAAAAATGGCTACTTTCTAACTTATCTCAAGCCTGTGTCTAAGCTGGGGATGTTGGTACATATCTGTAAGCATTGTACTTAGCAGTCAGAGAGTGACAGCAGGAGACTTGAGAATTTCATTTAAAAAACTAGAAAAGGGAGTATTCAAAAGTTGATCACACATAGAAATAACAGTTTAATGAACATAACATCCAAATAGAATAGCTGTATCAGTAAAATTTGTGTTTATGTGTTGAAATATTATGTGTCAGGTAACCACATGCAATTATTTGTCTAGGCTACAAAATGAGTTCCAGGGCTTCATTTTTAAAGGTACATAGTTTAATCATGTCTCAAAAGAAAAACAAGCAAATAACCCAAGAAAAGGCCCACTAACATATGTAAACACATGCACATAGACATGTATAAATGCACACACAGAGAGACACACAAAATTTTCTGACTCATTGATTCACTTTCACAGTTCAGGACATACCTGAAATTCAGGCAATCAACCCACTGCAATTAGCTGTTGAAAGTTCTCAAAAAATTTAAAAAAAAAAGAAAATACTCATGTTGGAAAATTAGCAAACTTTGGTTAAAAAAAAAAACACTTCAATAAGAGTAGCATCAATTCCCACATCAGGCCACAGTCACTTCATTATATATAAAAAATCCAGAGAAAATATAAGCACAAAAGAGTGCCAAGTTAAAACACTTCTATTTTTTTATAAGTGGCTTTGGTTTGATTCATCATTAATGACAACTCTGGTAGAAGAAGAATGATATCACCGACTCCACTTTAGCTTCAGACAAAGCAGTTAGTAGAGAGTGCTCTTGTCCTCACCACACCATTTCTGTGTAGAAAGTCAAACCAGGATTTGTTATACTTAAGCAGGACTATGAGACACTTTGTGAGAGCAATAACATGGAAACACCTTGGAGAGTATTATTTTGAGATCCCAAAGCCTTCATAAAAAATCCCATAAGACTGTTAGTGTTTAACACTATAATACTGATATTTCATAGTTTTGAGTATTTAAAACTGTCTTTTAAAAGTCAGAAAAATAATTTTTCTTATATGATGAACTATGAAATAACAATAGAATGAAGAAATAGACAGGAGTTATAAGAAAGAGGTAAGAGAAAATAGAGATTTCATTTTCTATTTTACTTAGAACTTGCCATGAAAAAAGTCACTGCTAAAATTTGCCTAGGGTCTATTTGCCAGAATGCATTTGTAAAACGGGCAGGATATCCATGCAGATAACTTTCCATCTCAATTGAAGAATGAATAATTTATGTTCCTAAAGCAAAGTGTAAAGTACTTTCTATTGACAGTGTCAATTTAAAGTTGTGATTCTCAAAGAAAGAAAGGTGAACAAAACACTTCTCTGGGAAAATATCTAAGCAACCCACTTTTCCTATTCTTTCTTAATGACAGTAAAACTGAGGGGACATTGTTTTCTTGTAATATAATTTACATGCTAGATCTTACTGTATAGGTAGCTGTAACATGGTTTGGTTTTTAAATATGCATCTTTATACCTACCAAAACAAAAGAAGTTTCATCTGATTCAATGTTTATTACCCAAAATATTTTGACTGTTAAAATAATTATAGAGATGTATTTCTGCTGAGGTGCCACATTCAAAGATATATTAAAACAGTTTGTTCTCAAACAGTCCCATGAAGTTTCTAAGTCTGAAAACTGAATTCTAATGAACTTATTCAGACTGAATACCTCTGCATGGCTATTTGAATTTTCTAGATATGGGGAATGTTGATTTTATTTCTAGAAAATGGAAATGGAAGCCAAGCTTAAGTATAATGACACATGTTTTTGTAAGCTTCCCAAAGTGTCTACTGTATGGAAAAAAGTGTAAGTAGTAGATTGGAATTCTTGAGCTAAAATGGACTAAGCATTCTAAATATTTGATAACTTCACACTAAAAAATATTCAACTAGAAAGGTTTTATTTATGTGAATGCTGTAACACTGTGATTTAACAAGTATTTATCCAGAATTTTATTGACTCAGCGTAACCTTTTTTAGAAACATTTTCCTTTTGGTATAGAATTTAACATTTTCAGAAATGATCACATAATAAAATTTAATATATTTCATGTTACACTTGGCATTCTAATTTCCTAGATACAAAGGAAGAAAAAAAAAGAATGAGTAATTGTCCAAATAACATGCTGCTTAAGAAAATGCTTATAATATTAGCATTTACCTATGTGTGGAGATAGAAATTTATCTTTTGATAAACCATTAGAAACAGACCACACACACACACACACACACACACACACACACACACACACACCCTGAAAGAAAACACAGGAATTAGTGTGCTCAATTAATTGTTTTCAAAACTTATATATAGAGCATAGAAAAGGAACAATAGTTAGTAATAATATATGGTATGCTAAAAATAATTAAAGAACTGAATTCCAAATGTGGTTTATAAAATACATCAGGAAGAGTGATATGTTGGATATATTATTTAGCTTGGTTATATATACATATGTCCCCAACATTTTGCTTTGAGGACACTTTTCCTCCTACTATGTTGCCTTGACCATCCTAAATATGAGGGGTTATGCCTTGTCCTATTGTAATGTGATATGCCATGATTAGTTGACATCCCCAAGAAATCTACCCTTTTCTGAAGGGTAAACTCAGGAGGAATGAATGACAAGGAGAGGGGAGTTTCTTGGGGAGGAGGTGGTAGCTAGAAGAATGAAGGAAAGAGAAACTGTGATCACGATATAATATATGAAGGAAGGAAGGATTTAAAAATCCCTCCAAAAGAAACAAAGCAAAGATAAGTGGTATTTGGCAGTTAAAATACATAAAGGCACTTTAAATGTTTAAACATGTCTGTAGAGATCAACAGCATGTAAACAAAGAAGGGGATAATTTCAGAAACAGGAAGCAAGGAATCCTTTATATATGGAGTAGCAGGATGATGAGGTAGTCATTCAACATGGAGGAAGGAATGAGCAGCAAGGAGTGAGCCAGTGAGAACAACAGATACTCCCCAATCCCCCCTCTCTTTCTCCATATGTTTCATGACATCTTATGCTCTAGAAAATCTGTCATGTCTGCAATCCCATTACTGGAGGGGGTGCACCAGAAAATGAAGTTCAAGCTTGTTTCATCTCTGTGTGTATACATATATGTGAATAGATATTTCTGCACACATGTCCTGTGCATTCAGAGTTTAAAGGATGACCTAAAATGCCATTCCTCAGGTGTCATCTACAATTTATGTTAAGAATTCATCAAGACAGCTAATTTTGCTGGCCGGGAAGCTCCAAGGATCTGCCTGGGTCTAACTCTGCAGTACTGGGATTACAAGTGAACCTTAGCACACCCAGTTTTAATTTTTCAGGTGGTTTCTGTAACTTGAACTCAGGTCCTCATAATTTCCAAGCTTTCTCCCAGGCCCAAAGTCAGTTCGATCAGGGTGCATAAAACAACTGAAGCAGAAGACTTGGATGCAAATATCTGGAGACACCACACTGCACTATCACCAAAACCTGGGGACTGAGTCTGGTTCAACACAGGAATGATTTTTGTTTGAGTCACGGAAAAAAAAAAAAAAAGGTTATAAGTGATAACTGCAGTATATGCTTCTAAGCTGAAACTAATGAAAATATCTAAATATTTAATCTACATGTTTTCTTGTACATATGATATTCTTGCTTGTGAATTTAAAATTGGATAGTATAGATTTAATATCAATAGATGTATAATGAATGTTAAATTCTTACTACCAATAAGAATTTATGTATTTATTTGTTTTTCAATCATTGGCTCTGGGTCACAAAAACTTACAAAAGATATTATTTCTGATTAAGAGTTATTTTAACAAGCAATAAAAACATAAACTGAATCTGGGGGTTTATAATTAGAATTTGTAAATATTAATATAACATTATTTTTAAAATTATCAATGCAATATACATGATTCTTCTTGTTTTCCTGTTTTTAAGTGATTGTGGTTGAATTCAGTAAAGATGTAATATGAACGTTTTGTAAGAATTACTTCTATCTAATAATTTTTTGCTTATTTTGCTCTATAGTAACTTAAATAAAGACAAACTCTCTGCAAAGTCTTGCCATCTCCACTATAAGAGAAAAGCAGTTGGACAGCAAATTAGTTGCTTTGTTGCAATATGGTCTGAGAAACCATGTAAACAACAAAATCTGCTAATCAAAATCAATTTCTCATGAAACAAAGACAGCAGTTAATTGAGAGCATCTGATGCTAAAATAATATTAACTTCAAAATGGAATCTCACAGAGCATCTTGTAAGAAAGCTGCTGAGATAATGTGAAAGCCTACAGCAGTTCAGAAGTAGAGAGATCAGTACAAATGCTCTTACTCACTCAAGCACAATATTTTGCAAGACTCATAATTAACATTCTCTGTAGCAAAACTACTTGACAGTATATAAGAAAATGACTAAATGAATCTCTCAGGGTTCTGAACACAAGCATCTATAGCAAAAAAATCCACAGTTGATTAAGCCTCCCTTGAACTGCTTGATGAAACTTGTCCAGCTGTTGTTTTTACCTAAAGAGCAAGATGGTACATTGTTGTCAATTTGACCCTCTTTTGTTCCTTTGTAGATAGTTGTGGAAACAATAATAGCATATTATTAAATTGATTCATCCAGAGGACAAAGACTGGCCAGAAGAATCATGAGAATATAAGAGAAAGTTAGGTATCAGAAAACAAATGAGCTAAGAAAGATCTCACATCAAGGTACTTCTCAGTGAAAAATATGGCTTGTTTGATAGAAGGTATTTGTTCTGGAGGGTTTTGCTTCAAAAAGAAGGGAGGGAATTTGGTGTCACTGTCAATCACTACATGGTGAGGCCCAAATTCAAAGTAAAACAATTTAGAAGTTCTCTAATATGATAAAGCAAAGTATTGGTATTTCCAAACTATTGTTTTCATTGGTGCTTAAAAACTGAAATAATCAACTATACTTTTGAGAATATGCATGTGTAACCAGGCTACATAATATCAATGTTTAACAACACTATTATTGTTCACAACATCATACATACAATGATGTGTAAATACATGCACAATAAATAACACTATATATATTATATATATATATATATATATATATATTAGATATTCAATATATATATTGAAAGAAGAAGGGTCAAAGTAATGGAGGAAAGGTCTCTCACTATGGTGGAAATCTGCCATTCTAGATGACTTCAGCAGCAGGTATTTTTATCCAAATTGTACTAAGCTCTTGTGTTGGTAAAGAGAAGGTTACCCTTCCCAGGAGTTTCAAACACTATCAAAAAACCCTCTTCAGTCAGAGAGAGAAAGAAATAACAGAATGCAGAGGATCAGGTTCATTCATAATCAAGATCAAACTTTTCTACACAGTGATAGAAATGACTTACACATTACTAGAAATGGTGTGTGTGTGTGTGTGTGTGTGTGTGTGTGTGTGTGTGTGTGTGTGTGTGTGCTATGCTTAATCTCATTTGCTTAACCCCACTAAGTACCTTCTTGTCCTGATGCAAAAACTATCTGCTTGTTTCATCTTGTCTTCTTCCTTAACAGATAATCTGAGACCTCCAGTGCCTCAAATATCACCCTGGAAAAGAAAGAAATCTATTTCCCTCTGAGCTTTAATATTTCTTTTTCACTCATCATCAGTTCATGTATTACCCACAGTAAGAAGCGCTCTTACTGTGTTTGTAAGTTGGTGTTTTCCTACTGATAACTCAGTTGTGTGTCTGAGATCAGTGATACAATTGATCCTAGAGGTTCAGGTACCTTAGTGTCTTAACTGTGTGCTCCAAGAGGTTTGAGCTTTCCTATTTGCACTGCTGTGAATGGAATGGGTATAAGGGCTCTTAATTTTTAGCAAATGTCCAAAGCCTCTGGAATGTGACCAAATAGTAGCCCATAGCATCCTCTTCTGTGGTATTCCATGAGGGAGCTAGAGAGGAAGGGTTATATGGAGACCTCCCTTTAGACTCTCTCCATGGTGGGTTTTTGCATCTATTCCCATCTGTTGCCAGAGGAAGCCTCTTAGATGATGACTGAATAAGGCTCTGATCTATGAGTATAGTAAAATAGATATCTAACAGGAGTCATCCCATTGATGTTTTTTAAGATCAGTTACGTTTGCTCCTTTTCTTGATCTTCTAAAACATTATCCATCTTCAGTTCAGAATGTTGACTCTTCACTGTGTTAGGAAAACCAAATATTTCTCCATTTTCACAGTTATACAATTCATTAATTTAATTACTTCAGTTGAAATAAAAATGCTTAAATGCCACATAGATACTTTGATTTCAAAGATTTTTTTTCTGGGTGAAATAATAATAAATGAAAAAAATAGGAAGAAGGGGAAAAAAGGCAGGAAGGAAGGACAGAAGTAAAAAGGAAGGAATTTCCACTCTTCCAGAGGTCCTGAGTTCAATTCCTGGCAAAACCATGTTGGTACACAACTATCTCTTGATGGGGAATGTATATATATATATATATATATATATATATATATATATATATTCTTATTGCTTAATGAATAAAACACTGATTAGCTGATTGGCCAGACAGGAAGTTGCATAGCTGCCACTAGATAACCACAGAGGTCTGGAGGTCTGTACAGACAGGCAGAAAGTGACATAGCTGGGCAGAAACAGGATATAAGCAGGGAAAAACAAGAAATTGATCTCTGCAAAGATACTTAGCAGTCATCATGTGAGCCGCCAAAAGAGTTAGAGGTCTGGACCTCTTCTCTGGTATAATATGACCCACGTGGAAATACATACAGTAATAAAAATGGCTTAATAACTAAGATAGAGCTAGCCAATAAGAACCCCAAGCCACTGGCCAACAGTTTCATAATGACTCTCCATATAACTCTCCATGTGTTTATTTGAGGGTGAAACAGTTGTGGGACCAGACAAGCAGGGTAGAAAATTTCATTCCACAAATCTCATGTTACAGTCTATTGTGGGATCTGATGCCCTCTTCGGGCATGAAGCCATACATGTAGATAGAGCACACATGTACATTAAGTAAATAAACAAATCTTTAAATTAAACCAAAAAAAGAAGAAAGGAGAGAGGAAAGGATGGAAGGAGGAAAGGAGGGAGGGAGGGAGGGACCAACAGGAAATCATGTAAGCCCTGAAGAAAGTTTACTAGAAAAATAGTGGAATAGGAATTCTAAAAATAAAATAATTAATATGGAAACTCAAAGACAGTTATTAAAAGGTAGAATAAAGATTGACTAAATTGGATTAAAAATCACCAAAATTATTTGGGTTGAAGAAAAATAGAAAAAAAATGAAAATAAAAATATCTTTAAGAAAGTGTAAGATACCATCCAATAAAATATAGTATGGGAATTCCTGAAAGACAATTCTAAATAGACAGATTATGTAAGTAATGTTTGTATAAATTTACATAGGTTCTTATTGAGATTAATGAATGATATTTAAACTCTTAAAGGGGAAAAAATGAGAAAGAAGTAACCTGTCTAATGTGGCAAATTAGCAATACGGAGCCAGGTAAAAATAAAAGAGATTTTCATAGGGAAAATCATTACTTACAGAGTGACCTAGCCAGCCGGGCACAGCAGCACTCTGTACAACAAGCCGAAAGTGAAACTGAAAGCAGAGAAGTGCCACCTGAACATCCCTCACTCTATGTCACTCTGACCACGCCCTCACAGGCATAGTGAGGCACACCTGTAGCCAGGCCTTAAGCAGGTATGGCTACAGCATTCCCTATGCTTCCCCTTTTAGTCCAAAAGAGGATTAAAACTTAACAGTGTAGAGTATCCAAAATTAACAATCATAAAATTGAAATATAAGAAGATACAACACATGTCATGCAAAGGAAGCATTCAATAAGCCTATAATCAGATTTGTTATCAGAAACATTGCAGAATTGAGGGCATTAGACTAACATCTAAACAGTAAGCAAAAGAAAATTTTCATCAACCAAGAAACAGTTTGGAACTGGGAAGTATGGACAAGTGGCAGAAAAGCTCACACATTTCATCTGTTTCAGTTAATTTTAATCCACTACAACCGAACTCATTATTAGAAACATAATCCAGGAGACTCAACCCAAGTTGTACTATAAATGTTCTTGCTATGGAATTTTTTTTTCTTTTTACCTTGCTAGCACCACTTTTCATTGAATAATGTAGCCTTGCTGAAACTTCACAAAGTCAAGAAAAGCATATCTTTAGGATATAATTCACTTTTGGATATTTTTTCTCATACCATCCCACTTCTCACTGTAACTGAAACAGCCAGTTTGATAACATACATTCAGTGTTGCAGAGCTGAATATTCTTTAACATTGAACTGTACCACCTGCCCAATTTTTTTCAGATTTTAAAAACTAATTGAATCTTTTATTCAATAGGAAAGATGTGAATAAAAGTGCTATATAAATCATTTATAAATATAATCAATTAATGGATACTCACTGAATTCTAAATTTCTCTCTAAGTAAATACTTCATATAGGAGAGACAGGAAAGCTAACAAAGCCATGGGCAAATGGATGTGAAGGACTTCCTTTAAAGTGTTTGTAGGTCTCCATTGTGTAAATGTACCACATTTTCTCTATCCATTCTTCAGTTGAGGGGCATGTAGGTTCTGGCTATTACAAATAATGCTGCTATGAACATAGTTGAACAGATGTCCTTGTTATAGGAATGTGCTTTATTTGGGTATATGCCAAAGAGTGGAATTCCTGGATCTTGTGGTAGACTGACTCCCATTTTCCTGAGGAATCACCATACAGATTTCCAAAGTGGCTGTACAAGTTGACACAACCACCATCAGTAGATGAGTGTTTCCCTTTCTCCATAACCTCTCCAGCATCTAAGCAAGGTAACCTAGTCACAAAAAGACAGGCATTGTATGTACTCACTCATATGTGGATTTTAGACATAGAGTAAATGATTACAAGCATGCAGGCCAGGCTGCAGGAGAGGCTGGTAAACAAGGAGGACCCTAAGAGAGACATACATGGTCCCCTGAAGAAGGGGAAAGGGACAAGAGCTGCTGAGCAAATTGGGAGCACTGAGGGAGGGGAGAGGGAACTAGGAGAATTCAAAGAGGAAAAGAGGAGGGGTGAGGAAGACATGATGGGACAGGGAGGTTGGGTTGGGGGAAGAACAGAAGAGAGCAAGATAAGAGATAATATAATAGAGGGAGACATTATAAGTTCAAAGAGAAATCAGGCACTAGGGAAATGTCTGGAGAGCTACAAAGATGACACCAACTAGCAATCTAAGCAACAGAGGAGAGGCTACCTTAAATGTTCTCTCCAGATACTGAGATTGATGACTAATTCATACGCCATTGTATAGCCTTCATCCAGCATCTGTTGGAAGTAGAAGCAGACAGCCACACCTAAACCTTGAACTGAACTGAAATCCAGACACAGAGAGGGAGGACTGATGAGCAAAGGGGTCCATACCAGGATGGTCAAACCCACAGAAACAGCTGACCTGAACAAGGGAAAACTCTTGGTCCCCTGACTGATAGCTGGGAAAGCAGCATGGGAATGATCCAGACCTCCTGAGTGTGGGTGTCAGTGAGGAGACCTTGGAAATCTATGGGGCCTCTTGTAGTGGATCAGTACTTATCCCTAGTATAGGAATGGACTTTAGGAGCCTATCCCACATGGAGGGATACTCTCTGAGCCTAGACACAAGGGGGTTGGCCTAGGCCCTATCCCAAAGAATATAACAGACTTTGAAGACCCCCATGGAAGGCCTCACCCTTCCTGGGAAGCAGAAAGGGGTAGGTAGGGCATTAGTTGGGGATTCAGGGGAAGAGGGGATGGAAAGGAACCTGGGATTGACATGTAAAATACTTTCCTTTGTAATAAAAAAAGGAAAAAGAATAAAGCGTTTGTAGGGAAATAATTAGTAATGAGAGAGACGAGAATGCAAAACTTTAGCTGTGACTTTTTTCATTCTGTCCCCTTTATGAGAACTCCTTCAAGTACAAATTAGAAGCACTTAAGAGTAGAAGGGTCCATGTGCTTGATCAAAGCATTTCATTAAAATACAACACCATCTATAGCAATTTAATAGGATACTTACTAGGAATTTTTTAACCTTAGTTCTCTGGAATATGGAGAAACACCCTGGCACTTTTTTGGCAGGAAACTGACTAAGCAACCCACAGAAATACTTAGTGAGCCAGAAGGGCAAGCCAATATGTTCAGATAACTTTTTAAAATAGAGAAAATGAATTCCAAGTGCTGAAACCCATCTAGAAAGTAGTAAAATAATAAGATAACAACTAATATTAATGTAGTCTGTTACCAGAAATTGATTAACCATCATCTTACTGGAAGAAAAACTCATGGTATCATATGATTTTAATAACACTTTCTCATGGCTATAATGAGAAATTATTTCCCTAGCCCACCACTTCATAGTAATATAATCCATTATATATTAAACCTTCTTAGGATACAAAGAAAATACTCTCACCTCTATCCATTACCACAATCAATAAGAAGTCCATTGCTTTTTAAATGGTAGGTACAATTATTTCAATATTTCAATGTGTGGGTATTGCTATGTCTTCTATAGATCATTTCAGTATTTTGTTCCCACTTCAGGAGGTATGAATAAAATTACTTCAAATTATAATTTCAAAACTTTCTTTTTCTGAATAAGATGCAGTGATCATGTAAAAATTTTGTTTCCAATGTAATTTCTTCAACTTACTAGTGTGTTTTAAGAGAACAACAAAAATGGTAATAGGAAGAAAGACAGAAAACAGTGAGAGGTTTAAGAAAACCTTAGGCCATGTGTGCTGAGATATTTTTAATCCCCACACTTAGCAATTAAAGGCTGAAGGATCAGGATTTATAAGACACCTTATGCTCTATGAGATATTTTGTCAAAACTCATAAAAGAAATAAAAGTAGAAGAAAATTCTGTACTTTTGTTTAAAAGAATAAAATTATTATCATTTGAACCACAAGATACCACTTTTAAAGTAATTTATTCTTTAACAACTCATTTTGCATTCCAACCACGTTTCTCCTTCACACCCCTCCTCCAGCCCCCTTTCAGCCCTCCACCACCACCACCCTGGGTCTAGTGCTCCTCATGGGTAAGTGTTCCCTTGTGGAGTCAACAAAGTCTGACACAATAAGTTGGGGCTGGCCCAAGCCCCTCTCCCATGCATTAAGGCTGAGCATGGCATCCTACCATGGGGAATGGCTTCCACCAAGCTAGCATATGTACCAGGTTTCTATTGTGGTTCTACTACCCGTGGTCCCTCATATAGTCCAAGCTTCACATACAGAGGACTAGTTTGGTCCCCTGGAGTCTCCACAACTATTAGTTCATGAGTTTCCACAAGCTTGGTTCACCTGTCTCTGTAGATTTCTCCATCATGATTTTTATCCCCTTGATCAAATATCCCCTCCTCCCTCTCTTTGACTACATTCTCAGGGCTTGGCACGGTGCTTGATTGTGGACCTCTGCATCTGATTCCATCAATTACTGGATGAAGACTTTATAATGATAGTTGCGGTATTCACCTGTCTGATTTCCAGGGTAAATTTTTTAAATGACAGTTGTTTTATAGATTATTTTATTTGACAAAATTTTATATTTTATATTTAGGTTATTAATAGAATATATTATTTTTCTAGAACTTTAGCATGCATGTAAAAATTGTAATAGTTTACCATAACATTACAGCAGCAAGTTGAGGAAATAATATTCCCAAATATAAATAAATGAAAAATGGCCTCTTTATTCATCACCTGGATTAGAATTTTTAAGGATTGGTGATGCCAAGTACCATCTTCCTTTATGATCACCACAGTGCTTCATTATTTCATTAATAAGAAATGGTATGGCCAACTTAGATATCTAAGAAACTTCATTTTACAAATTAGATTAGATTTCTATTGCTCTCGTCTGTTTAATCACACTTTTACAGTAAGAAGCAGCAGAATCTTAGATTAAAACTTGCGGATAAAAGAATAGTTAGAAAAGGAAAATTTTCTATTTAATCTAGTGATTTGCTTCCTCTGTCTTCTTATTTCTCCCTAGCTGGCCACAAAAGTTTAACAGATTTAATAGTGTAATTAAGCATGCAAAGGGATTCCAATATGCTGCTTGTCTTTCACGATGACAAGTGAAATTGAAATAAAACCCCCAATGTTCTTACCCATAGAATGTCCTTGTAGAATGTGTCTGCCCAGGAAACACAACACAAAGAATCACTCACCTGTCTGCATCTTCATACTTTATTTCTGGTGCCAACAATATGTTCCCATTCCTCTTTTAAAGAATCTAAGCAGCAAAATTTATATTTTACTTTTCCACTGAATGATGCTTTAGTTTCTCCCAATTTATACTTTCTTATATATAAACTTTACTATGTATAAACACATAGTATGTGTGTGGCCTGTTTTCATAGCAGATGAGACATTGATTATCCCATTTGATATCATTTTAGAAGTGACACTAAGGCCAGTTTTGATGCTCACATATATCCAGTTTTGACAGTGAGATTTGCCTTTTTTAATTTTGTTCATTCTTGATATATGTGAAGAGAGGTAGATACAATTATGAGATAGTGTTTGAATGTCTCATTCTATCTTGTTCTTTTAATCATCACAAAACACACACACACACACACACACACACACACACACACAAACACACACACGCATGCACACACACACACACACACACACACACACACACAGGGTCCACATCGTTGTCTTTATTCAAGAAGCCATCTGTTGTTACTGTTTTGCTAGCTGTGTTTTATATATAATTTTCCTTGAAATTGCAGCTGATTTCTAAGAATGACACACATTTTTGTCTTCTGCTCTGTGATGAGCCTCATATTATACCTGTTTCCTCTAGATTGTGATAAGCTAATGGCTTCTTTTTGGTTGATTAAAAAACATAATATCCATCTTCAACTCTAGCCAGGCTTGTGACCAAGGTTCATGAACTAGGATGCCAACTGCATGACTGAGGTTTAATGCCTCCAGTTTTATCCCTTCATGATCTGGTAGAGGAGTCAGAAACTGCTCTTACATAAGCAATGCAAATGGATTGAACAAGAGTTACAAAAAAGAAAGAAAAGCAGGACAGCCTAAAGCACACCTACTAATAACATGACCCTGCTAAGAAAAACTAAGTGCTAACAATGAAGGCCTGGGTGCTGCATTAATGCTTGTGTTAACATGGCTGTTTTTGATATATGCCCACAGCCTGGTTGTGAGGGGAAAAAGACAAGATTTCAAAGGCTGCCAAGATCTACTGTCACCGATTTCAGCTTCCAAAGCAAGAGACGCCTTTACAGATAGTACAATAGTTCCTTATATGTATGGGTATCAGCCATTTATGTGCATCAAGACTAGGAATTGTTCAAAAGTTAAATCTTTAAAAATATCAGTATATACAACTTATTCTATTGATTTGATTGTCACTTTATGTTCTGCAGGTTAAACCTGTTCCTCTGAATTTATTAGTGAACTGCCATTCTGTTCCCAACAGATGACACATACAGAGAAAATAATATGCAGATCAGGAAAATATGCTAAACATCTACATTGTGATTGAAAACCTCTTTTCAGCACTTGGTATTTGATGCTTCTGATGAGGAGTGACAAAAACCTGAAATCACTGGCATTTCCTCGTTGATTTAACCTTTGTAGGTTTACTCATTAAAATTTTCATCTTTGACTATAGTCATTATTGAAAAGCAAATGGTCAATGTTCTTCAAAATGCAGGTTCAAAGCATACCATGTTATAGGAAACATTTAAATATAAAGATTCTCATCTGTAAATGATCTATATGGCAATAGTCTCTCACTTTAGATTTTTCCCAAGGGCATGCCTATTTAAAAAGAAAAAGTGCAAAGAATAGCACCCACCCAAAACCCACTGGGAACTATCAAAGAATTTCCTTAGGTCCATTAGATTCAGATGCTTCCCTTAGGTTCTATTTTGCTTCCTTTGTGAGCACTATTCGATTATGCAGAATCTTGTACAATTTAAGGATTCTTATGATGTTGGAGAAATCAAACAAAATTGCTGTTCACCTTAATGATTCTCAGGTATTTTAACATATCATTTTTACAAGTAGTTAAGGCAGCTGCCTTGCAACTTAGAGTAAATAAAGATATCTATCCCATACAACATAATGTAGAAAAGAGTAGCACTAATGCACTGGAATCAAACTTCTCCTGATTTTGTTTTCTAATGAGAATAAAATGGAAACAGAAAGAGCATTGGTTCCCACACTCTATCCCTCCTCACTAATATTATTCAGAAAGAATCCCAAATCACAATTTCACAGAAGCAGCTCTAAGTAAATGCAATGGGTACAAAAAAGGTAAAGGGAAAAAGAAAGGAAGAAAGGGAGGGAGAAAGAAAGAGAGAGAGAAAGCAGGAAAGAGTAAGAAAGGATGGAAGGGAGGAGTGGAGGACAAAAGGAGGGAAAATGAGCATGGAAATAGAAGGAAAGATTTGAAAAGAAGAGGCCTAGAAGAATCAGGGCTGGAAAGGAGGAGAAGAGAATACTGGAGGATGAATATGATAATTACATGGTGTAGATATCTGAAGTTGTCAAAAATGTTAAATTCAAAGAAAATATATTAATTAAATAAGAAAAGATGAATTGCCAAATACTCCAATTCTAACTTAAATCAGTACAATGCCAGTATTTTTAAAACAATTTAAGTATAGCATATATGCACAGAAATGCTCAATGATTATCACAAGCTGACCCCACTCATATTTAAATGTTTGTTATTTACATCTAAAACCCTTTCCCTAGTGTGTACTTCTTTTCCAACACAAACACTCCCTTGATGTGACAACTAAAGTTTGTTGTCAACCTAACTGGTTGTAGAATCAAATAAATTCCAGTATTCTAGGTATTTTATCTGAGGGATATTAAATACAAGTGTGTCTATAACTCTGCCAGAAGCCATCAGTTGTGGAGAGCTACTCTTCGGGATCTCCATCACACTTCATGAGTTCTCTTTGGAGACTTCCTGTCTAGGCTGTTGCTCTTTTTTTTTCTTTTTTTTTTTTTACTTTTTTATTAAGCATGGTCTTGGGGTGGGAGTAGGTGTTGTCACAGTCTCCCCCTTTCAACTGTGCATGCACCACCATTGATTTCATGGCAAAACTAGTCTCCCTGCTCTTCCTGGTCAATGGGAACACAGGTCATGGGCCTCTGCTCTGTTTCTGTGGATACCACAAACCATGAATATGTGCCTCTACTGCTGTAGAACCACAGACCCAGACACGCCTCTTGGTGGCAGCATGGGCCCAGACATCAATATTGCTTACAGGTGACAGCACAAACTACTTAATCAATTTGGCCGCAGACAACAACATCACCCATGCTTGTCATTGTGGCTTCGGCTGTAGCACAGAACAGGAACCTCTTTGTGGTCTTTGGTGGTAACTTGGGCCATGGACATCAACACACACACTGGCTGCTACAGTGCCTTGGACACAGATGTGGCCTTTGGCTCCAACAAGGACCCAGACATCACCATAGTCTCAGGTGGCATTGCAAGCCACTTGCTTCAATATGACCTTAGGTGGTAAAATGTGACATAGACATCATCCCAGGCTCCAGCAGGGCTTGGCTGGGTGGAGCTCAGGTGGTCATGGGCATGACTGACTCTCCATCTTCTGTGATTTTGCCTCCCTGGGTCAAGGTGTGGCATGAGGTCCAGCCATTGGCTCTTCCTTTCTGCCAGTGTGCACTCCCTGATGGACATTTTTAATAGGATTACTTTAAGAAGGAAATCACACCCTAAATTTGAGTCTCATCCTCTGATGTCAGCCAAGAGAAAAGACATGGAATAATAGTTACTTTCAGGCTGTTTGCCCCATTCTCAGTGATAAATTCGTCTATCCTGTTGCAATAGCATCCATTTACTTGTGTTATTTTTTTCATTAATTAAGTTTATTCGTTTATTTTACATCATGACTCCAGTTTCCCCTCCCTTTCCCCCCACCTCCTCCTTCCATCTCCCCTTTGTCTCACCCCATCCACTCCTCCTCTGTTTTTATCCAAAAAGGGCAGGCAGGCCTCTCATGGGTATCAACAGAGCATGGTATATCAAGTTAAAAGAGGACTAAGCTCCTCTCCTCATATTAAGGCTGGGCTGGGCAACCTAGTATGAGGAATAAGGTCCCAAAAGCCTGCCAAAGCATGAAGGCAGGCCCTGCTCCCATTGCTAGGAGTCCTCCTAGCTATACAAGCTATACAACTGTCACACATGTGGATAGGGCCTAGGTAGGTGCCGTTTCTTAGCTGTTAGTCCAGTGTCTGTGAGCTCTTATAAGCCCAGGTTAGTTGTCTCTGTAGGTTCCCTTATGATGTCCTTGATGCCACAGGCTGGTATAATCCTGCTTTTCTCTCTTCAATAGGAATCCCTGAGTTTGGCCTGGTGCTTGGCTGTGGATCTCTGCATCTGCTTGCGTCACTTCCTGGGTGAAGGCTCTCTGAAGACAATTATGTTACAGTAGTCATCAATGAGTGTTGTGATTGTAGAACCAAGGTCATTTAGTGATTAAAAATATTGATAACCATATAAGTGGAAGATTTAGCATTTTGAAATGAGAATGTTTATCAGCCAATGATATTAAATTTAGTTTGCTAGTCTGAAAACAACACAGAATTTAAAATAAGTGAAAGCTCTCAGAGTATATTTATTTCAAATTATGTGCTGAAGGAACATTTTCAGCCTTGTTTCCTATTTTATGTTTCCTGTCCAGTAAAATAATTCTAATGACCAGTCTGATTAGGACAACTAGTTATAAAGTGAATCAAATTGATTATACTTTTTCATATATGCCAATACTTTCAAACTAGATATTTAAAATAAATCCTAGGATAATAATGTAAATGTCTAAAATAGTTGTAGAGATATTCAAAGAACTGATGTTCCAGACTCTATAAGCCATGGATGGATTAGCCTCAGTGTTTCCTTGTCACCTTTTAATGGAACTATATTTATCTGGAAAATAAATTTATCTGAAGATTCACTTTTTTGATTAAACATACTCAGAAAATTGTCTAAAAATATAAGGACAACTTGAAAATTGAACCTTGATAAATATCACTTTCATAGAACCTCTTGTGATATGAAATGAAAGAAAGTCATGCTCCAAGACTGCTAAAATAGGGAACAATGGTGAGGTCTAACATAGCAGCAAGGTGTTATTTTTTTTCTCGTATGCAGATTGAGTATCCTTGAACTCTGGGTGTTTTGCCTCAGCCTGCAACCCCAGCCTTCAGAAACAGATTATTAAACAAAGGCATCCGCTTAGAGATATGTTGCTTTGAATTTTCTTGTGTTGTGATACATTCAACAGAACCATCATGTATATTGGTGACACCATTGTTCATCTCATCTCATGTTTAGGCAATCCTATTTGTGACACTTTCAGGGTGTAGATTCTGATATTACTAGGAAACAAAATTTTATTTCCTAATCTTTTATCTCTTAAAGTCATTCACTCCCTCTTCCATATTATTTCCTGAGACTTAGTTGTGGTATTGTTTTGTAGATATATCATCCTTTGGAACTGACCCCAAAAGTCTGCATTTTGATTGGCTGTGGTTTTCTTTAATGATCTCCCTTTATTGCAAAGAACAGTTTCTTTGATGAAGTGTGAGGACCGTACTCATCTGTAAATCCCAACAGGCTTCAATACAACTTAAAGAACTAAAGGCAATTAATGAATGCCGAGAATAGAAGAAATAGTCTTCGCCAGGATACATACAGCAATTGATTACCCAGTACTAAATGAATACATACAAGTAATACTATATAGACTGAGTATTAGTATGTTTGTATACACACATACATAATACATATGTATATGCATATAATAACAACACAAAGGGAGATCATGGATTTGAATGAGAGTATATGGGATGGTTTACAGAGAGGAACAAGAAAGGAGGATTGATATAATTATAAACTCAAAAAATAGAAAAATAAAAAGTACTGTCACAAGTTTTAACAAAAACAACTTACTTCTTTATGATTAATGGGAAGCTTAAGAATTTGTATTCAGGATATTCAGCTCTCCATATTGAAGGTGCACTAAAAGCAAAGGCAGGCAAAGTTATTAAAATTCATGAAAGAAACTCAGGACAATCAAAGAGTACAGTTCCGCTATAAATATTCTCCAATTAGTTGGCTCTCTGTGACTTCATGGAGATATTAAGTATGAGTTTCAATCACTTTCAGTCCCTGCAATCATCTTAATGCACCTCAAATTAGAACTCAAATCTCAAAATGTATACATGTATCCTTAAAAGGTATATGAAACTTTATAACCAAGTTTAATCTATTTTTAACTGAAATCTAAAATTTTATTTTATTAATAATTTGTATTCATTCTCCATGGTATTAGGTTCCATAAGGATATTTTCATACATTTATATAATACACTTTGAGTGGATTAACATCCTCCCACCTACCTTCTTTTTCTTCTTTGTCCCTCCCCTTAATGACCTTCATTTTTACATGTTTTGTAAGTCGTGACACAGAGCAATGGTGGCCTGAGCCCCTCACTATTTGGTACCTTGTTACATAGCAGTGCAGTTTCATACAAGGATATTGACATAAGCAGTTGCAATTTAGAAGATTTGCATCACCAAAATTGTTCACTAGCTTTGGTAATTGCATATTCAGGCTGTAAGAAATTTCAGCTGTTTTTCCAGAGTGACTGCATTTTTTTCTTTTCTTTTTATTTTAACTTGATTATTTTTTATTTAAATATTTTTCATTTTACATACCAACCCCATTTCCCTTTCCCTCCCCTTTTCTGGCCTGGCCCCTCCCCCTTCCCACCCCTCAACCACTCCTCAGAGGGGATAAGGCCTTCCTTGGGGAGTCAACAAAGTCTGTCATACCAAGTTGGAGCAGGAACAAGCAGCTTCTCCTGTAACAAGGTTGAGCAAGTTATCCCACCATAGGAAAGTGCTCCAAAAAGCCAATTCATGCACCCAAGAAAACTTCATTATAAGAAGATACCATTAAATAAATTTGGCTCAGAATTAAGATAGAATTTACAGTGATTTCAGGAAGGATCCTAAACACATACTTTTGCCATTTTGTAACTCATTATCAAAAGTCTAGTTCTTATCCTTGAGATCAATTCTTTTTTTTCCTTTTTTAAAATTTGAATTAGAAACAAGATTGATTTACATGTCAATCCCAGTTCCCTCTCCCTCCACTCCTCCCCTACCACCCCCCCAACTGAAACCCCACCTATCACATATCATTTCTGCTCCCCAGGGATCTCCCTTCCATAGGGGATCATCAGAGTCTATCATATCCTTTGGGATAGGGCTTAGGCCCACCCCCTTGTGTCTTGGCTCAGGTAGTATTCCTCTATGGGCTCCCTATGCTTACCCCTATGCTAGGGATAAGTACTGAACTACTACAGGAGGTCCTGTAGATTTCCAAGGTCTCCTCACTGAACCCTAAATTCCTGGGGTCTGGATCAGTCCCATGCTGGTATTACAGCAAAGGTTCAATGTCCCCATGTACTTACTCACATTTGGTGCTGCAGCAATTTTACTTTAACCATTTTAAGACCAGATAGGGTTTAAATGTTAATTGTCTATCATCTAGGTCTGTTAATTATGAAAAATACTTCATTGGCATTTGTAGCTCCATTTGTAAAATGGCTACTTCTGATTGCATTTCTTAAGAAATATAAATCCAACATTTATGTATGTTGAAATTGAAGACAACAATATTTTGATAGAAATGAGTTTTGCAAATAATTTCTTCCTGTTCATAGCTTGTTCTTGTGTTGTTGTAACAGTTTATAGAACTGAAATTTTTAAAAAATGAATTTTAAAATGAATAATTTGTCTTTTGTGGATACTTCTAGAACAGAAGAGAAAAAGATAAGAGATAATATAATAGAGGGAGACATTATAAGTTCAAAGAGAAATCAGGCACTAGGGAAATGTCTGGAGAGCTACAAAGATGATACCAACTAACAATATAAGCAGCAGATGAGAGGCTACCTTAAATGCCCTCTCCAGATACTGAGATTGATGACTAATTCATACGCTATTGTATAGCCTTCATCCAGCAGCTGTTGGAAGTAGAAGCAGACACTCACACCTAAACCTTGAACTGAACTGAAATCCAGATGCAGAGAAGGAGGACTGATGAGCAAAGGGTTCCATACCAGGCAGGTGAAACCCAGAGAAACAGCTGACCTGAACAAGGGGGAGCTCTTGGTTCCCAGACTGATAGCTGGGAAAGCAACATGGGAATGATCCAGACCTCCGGAATGTAGGTGTCAGTGGAAATCTATGGGTCCTCTTGTAGTGGATCAGTACTTATCCCTAGTATAGGAATGGACTTTAGGAGCCCATCCCACATGGAGGGACACTCTCTGAGCCTAGACACAATGGGGTTGGCCTAGGCCCTATCCCAAAGAATATAACAGACTTTGAAGACCTCCCCCCAATGGAAGGCCTCACCATCCCTGGGGAGCAGAAAGTGTATTGGATGGATGGGTAGGGCATTAGTTGGGGGGCGCAAGGGAGGAGGGGAGGGAGAGGGCCTGGGATTGATATGTAAAATAATTTTCTTTCTAATAAAAAAAGAATCTTTAAAGTCTTATTTTTGAAGATAGTCTCTATAACTTTTAAATTTTACATTTAAATCTCTAATCACATTTTGTTTACTTAAAAATTTTGAGATACTTGAAGGTTTTGTTGTTAATATCTCCAAGAAGCATTTGTTTAAGGTATACTTTCACATTTTTATTGGATTTCTTATAAAAGTTAACTAGGTATACTATCATTAGTCTATTTCTTGGTTTGCTATCCTGACACACTGAACTCTGTATCACAGTCTCTACCTAATTACAGTTTGTTTACTAACCTATATAAAATATACCTTGCAATGAGCACATTGCTTTTTTGTTGTTGTTGTTATTTTTTGTTTTTTGTTTTTTGAGACAGGGTTTCTCTGTGTAGCTTTGGAGCCTATCCTGGCACTTGCTCTGGAGACCAGGCTGGCCTCGAACTCACAGAGATCTGCCTGCCTCTACCTCCTGAGTGCTGGGATTAAAGGCATGCACCACCAACGCCCGGCATGAGCACTTTGCTTTCTTATGTTGTCAAAGAATCTTTAAGGTCTACACAGTCTAATCAAGGTAAAAACATTTTTAATTATTTTTAGATACAAGACTTCTTTGTGTAGTCCTGACTGACTGTCCTGGAACTGGCTCTGTAGACCAAGATAATCTTGAACTCAGAGATCTATCTGCCTCTGTCTCCTTTGTGCTGGGATTAAAGGCATGCACCATGACTGCCCAGTTTAACATGCAATTGCTTGTTGAACATTTGTAGGAACAATATTCCTTTATTATTTAAAATATCAGCTTCATATAATACTAAGAATAAAACTCCTGTATATTGTACCAGGCTTTTTCTTTTGGACTACCTACCAGCTCCCAAATCATGACACAGAGACTTCTCTCTCACTTTTTTTTTTTTTGGTTTTTCGAGACAGGGTTTCGGTGTGGCTTTGGAACCTACCCTGGCACTCCTTCTGTAGACCAGGCTGGCCTCAAATTCACAGAGATCTGCCTTCCTCTGCCTCCAGAGTGCTGGGATTAAAGGCATGTGCCACCATCGCTCGGCCGAGACTTCTCTTTTTTAATAACATTTTTAAAATTTTAAATTAGAAACAATCTTCCTTCACATGTCAATCCCAGTTCCCTCTCACCCCCCTCCTGCCCTGTCCCCTAACTACCATCCAATCCATCCCCCCTCCAGTACCCAGGGAGGCTGATGCCCTCAAAGGGGGATCCTCAAAGTCTGTCATATCATTCAGGGCAGGGCCTAGGCCCTCCCCTGCCCCGTATGTCTAAGCTCAGGGAGTATCCCTCTATGTGGAATGGGTTCTCAAAGTCTTCCTTTGCTAGGGATAAGTATTGATCTACTACCAGAGACCCCATAGATTGCCAAGTTCTCCTCACTGACACCCATGTTCAGGGGTTCTGGATCAGTCCAATTCTGGCCTCCCAGACAACAGTCTGGGGTCCATAAGCTCTCCTTGTTCAGGTCAGCTGTTCCTATGGGTTTCACCAGCCTGGTCTTGACTCCTTAGCTCATCACTCCTCCCTCTCTTCAACTGGATTCCAGGAGTTCAGCTCAGTGTTTAGCTCTGGTTATCTGACTCTGCTTACATCAACCACTGGACGAAGGCTCTGGTATTGCATATAAGGCAGTCATCAATTGGGGAGGGAATTTACGAAATCCTCTCCACTATTTCTTAGATTGCCAGTTGGTATGTCATCCTTGTAGATCTCTGGAAATCTCCCTAGTGCCAGATCTCTCCTCACATCTATAATGACTCCCTCTATTATAAAATCTCTCATCCTGTTCTCTTTTCTTCCCCAGACTCAACCTTCCTACTCTCCCATTTCCTTCTCTCTCCCCCTCTTCTCCCACACTCTTTCTAACAGCTCCCTCTCTCCTCCACCCACACTGCCAATCTGCTCAATATATGCTATTCCCTTTTCCTTATGGATAACATGGGTGTATCTCTTATTGTACTCCCTGTTTCCTAGCTTCTATGGCAGTGTGGATTATAGGCTGACCATCCCCTGCTTCATGTCTAAAAATCCATATATGAGTGAGTACATACAATGTTTGTCTTTTTGTGACTGGATTACCTCACTCAGGATGGTTTCTCCTAGTACCATCCATTTGCCTGTGAATTTCAAGATTCCATTTAATTTTTTTTCCAGTTTGTAGTACTCCATTGTGTAAATGTACCATATTTTCTCTATAAATTTTTCAGATGAGAGACATCTAGGTTGCTTCTAGGTTCTGGCTATTACAAATAATGCTGCATGAACATAGCTGAACAGATGTCCTTGTTGTATGAATGTGCATTATTTGGGTATATGCCTAAGAGTGGAATTGCTGAGTCTTGTGGCAGACTGATTCCCATTTTCCAGAGGAACCGCCATAATGATTTCCAAAGTGGCTGTACAAGTTGGCATTCCCACCAACAGTGAAGGAGTGTTCCCCTTTCTCTACTCCTCTCCAGCACAAGATGTCTTTGGTGTTTTGGGTTTTAGCCATTCTGACAGGAGTAAGATGGTATCTCAGAGTTGTTTTGATTTGTATTTCCATAATGGCCAAGGATATTGAATACTTCTTATGTGTCTTTCAGCCATTTTAGATTCCTCTATTGAGAATTGTCTATTTAGTTCTGTACCCCACTTTTTAATTGGATTGTTTGGTGTTTTAGAGACTAGCTTCTTGAGTTCTTTGTATATTTTGGAAATCAGCCTTCTGTTGGATGTGGGATTGGTGAAGATCTTTTCCCATTCTGTGGGCTGGTGTTTTGTCTTCTTGACTGTCTTCTTTTCAGTTTCAGGAGGACCCATTTATTAATTGTTGGTCTGAGTGTCTGTGCTACTGTTATTATGCTCATGAAGCTGTCTCCTGTACCAAGTCTTTCAAGGGTACTTCAAACTGTCTTTTCTAAGAGTTTCAGTGAGGCTGGATTTATGTTGAGGTCTTTGATCCATTTGGACTTATGTTTTGTGCGTTTTCTCTCATATTCTGTTCATTTTTTTGGTCAGTTTCATTTTCCTTTTGCTTAGATTCTGTAATTCCCATTGCAGCCTCACAATTAAGTATTTTATTTATTCCCTCTGCTCTGCTGTTGGTCCCAGCCATTGAGTTTATTTCTTTATCTTATAACACCAAAGCTCATATTTTTGTTACACATTATAATTCTATCCTGAGAATATACAGGACATTTTGTATCATTGTTACTTTTTCCAAAAATGTGGTTTTTTTTATATTCCATTAAGGTGTTTCCATGTTGGCTGATTCAAAAATTGCACTATTAAAACAACACAGAAATTTTTTCTTATTTGATATCTTAGAAATTTGGACTCCATTTCTTGCTAATTTGTTGACACTTGTACTTTGCATTTTTTTAAATATTTACTTTCTGAACATCTAAGGTTTTACAACTCTTTCATAGATAAATTTTAAAGTACTTTTATTTACTTTTTAATAAATTAATACTTGTGAACAATATACTGAGTTTCTCTCCATTTAGTTTGATGTTGTCTGTTGGTTTACTGTATGTTGCTTTTATTATGTTCAGGTATGTTCCTGTTATCCCTGAACTTTCCAGGACCTTTATCATGAAGGGGTTTTGGATTTTGTCAAAGGCTTTTTCAGCATTCACTGAGATGATCATGTGTTTTATTTTCCTCAGTCTGTTTATATGGTGGATTACATTGATAGATTTTCGTATGTTGAACTATCCCTGCATCCCCAGGATTAAGCCAATTTGGTCAGAACTTGACATGTTCTTAGATTCGATTTGCCAGTATTTTATTGAGTATTTTTGTACCAACGTTTGTGAGGGATATGGTTCTGTAATTCTTTTTCTTAGTTGTGTCTTTGTTTGGCTTGGGTACCAAGGTAATTGTGGCCTTGTAAAAATTCAAAGGATACTGAAGAAATCCAGAGAATCATCAGGTTATACTTTGAAAACCTGTACTCCACAAACCTTGATAATTTAAAAAATGGACAATTTCATGAATAGATATCACTTACCAAAATTAAATCAAGAATTGATAAGCAACTTAAATAGACCTAAATCCCCCAATGAAATAGAAGCACTCATCACAAGTCTCCCACCCCCCCCCAAAAAAAAATCCAGAGCCAGATGGTTTCAGTGCAGAATTCTACCAGAAATTCAAAGAACAGATAATGCAAGTAATCCTCAAACTATTCCACACAATAGAAGCAGAAGGGACATTGACACAGAGACTTCTTATTAGTTAAGAATGCTTGGGATAGCTTAGGCTCATTTCTGCCTATCTCTTTTAATTTAAATTGTCCTGTTTCTCCTTATCTATGATTTGCCATGGGACCTTTTACCTTTCTTTCTGTATCTTTCTTTCCTGCTGTATTTATGACTGACTGGCTGTCAGTTTCCTTGCTTCTAGCCCTGGACATGTTCCCCCTTTTCTTCACATTCCCTTTTCCTCCAGTTCTTCTCTCTGAAGCCTAGATTTCTCCTCCTACTAATTCTCACTGCCTACCAGTCCAGCATATCCCTCGCCTGCCAAGCTATAGACCATTAGGCTCTTTATTAGACCAATCAGATGCCTGAGGCAGACAAGGTGAAACAGCAACACATCTTTTCATAATTAAACACATGCAGCAGAAACAAATGTAACACATCCTTACATTGCTAAATAGATACATCAGAAACAATTGTAACACACCTTCAAAAACTTGAAGTGATATTTCATAGCATTAACAATTGTAACACATCTTTGTTTTGGAATATTATTTTAAGCTGTGTATTTTTTGTTTCTGTTGTATTTGACCTCTTCATTATTTTTATTTACTTTTTAATAAATTAATACTTGTAAACAATATACTGTGACCATGTGTAACTCCCTCCTTCAACTTTTCAAGGAACCCTCCAACATTTGCTTTTCAGTCGTGTGTGTGTGTGTGTGTGTGTGTATGTGTGTGTGTGTGTGTGAGTGTGTGTGTGTACAGCATCCATTAACTTTTGCCCATATGTTAAAGTTTTTGGGTTATTTATTGATCATGGACAAACTACCAGTATACACACTCACAAATAGAAATGGTAATTTTCCCTAGCTTCCACTGATAGCCAATCTTCAGCTAGTGCAGTGTCTAGTGAGCTTCTTTACATCCATACTGGAGTTTTGACTGGCTTAATCTTGTACAGGTCTTGTGCAGGTAACCATAGCTGCTGTCTGCTCATAAGTGCAACAGCAATGTTTTGTACCAAATACAGGAATTTGTAATTCTCCTCCTGAGATCTGGTCAAGACCCTGCACCCATATGGCTTTTAAATCTTCTTACATACTGCATATATTCAAAGCAGTATAACTTCTGATTATAATCTCTAGTTGGGTTCCAAGATATTATGCTTCCAATTGGCTTTTTCAAACACCTTTCTTTTTTGTTCACTATCTCTACCTATTTGGTTAATTATCACCCATATTTTCCTCTATCCCTCATCCTCATCCTGCTTAAGCTTTTATATTCTAATTATTCCTCCTATTATCATTTTACCTGTATTTTGCCATTGTTACTACTTAATACATATTTTAATTTGTCTTTTTTGTTACTAAATCTCCAATTTTAAATATTCTCTGTTATAAAAGCATGATTAGAAATTGTTCTTTATTTTTTATAATAACTACTTGCTTATAATGATTTCTAAGTATGCTGCCATGATTTCCCTTTGAAAATCTCAAGGAGATGAAGTATCCAAAATTTAATGAAATCACCAAACATATTTTTCGGGAAAATTCTTATTATTTCACTGTGACAGCAAAGGCACATTTAACTCAGTTGATCACTCTTCTACTATAAGCCAGACTTGATTAATAAGGGTTGTGATTCTGGCAAGGTTAGAAGAATTAAAGAAAAAAGAAAGATTTTTTTTATTTTTTTCAATTTCTGGCCAAAAAAAAAAAAAAAAAAAAAAAGACAGAATACTTGATTACCACATAATAGCTTTTTCTTCCAGTCAAAAGTCAAACAGATAGTTAGGTCTCCATTGACCAGTGTTGCATATGAAATAACATGTAAATTTGAAGACAAACTTTATTTATAACCATGACAATAGTTACTCAGTGGTTCTGTAGCATATCAGGAACTTTTGTAGGGATTCATCACAATGCTTTAACATTCCCCAGTTTCTGCAGTCAGAAATTAAATACCACATAGGTTATGCATCATCCTGCAAGTATGCTGAATTTATTGATTTTTCAATATCTGATTTAGTTATTGTCCAAAGCTCATCCTTACTACTAAATTGCTATTGCTTGTCTGAATGAAAAGTTTAGGCACTATGGAAATATATATATTGTGTGTGTGTTTAAAATATATGATGTATGTTACAATGGAGAGAATTGAAACTTATACTCAGTAACTAAAATTCTTTTTAACTATTTTAGAAAATAACTATAGAATATGAACCCAGTTGTGAAAAATTCCTAAGACTACAATATTGCCTGCTATGGGAAAGGAGGTTAAATGGAAAAATGATTTGCAATTGAACAAAAACAGATGTAAAAGCAGCATTTATAAAAGCAGAACTTATTGAAATAATTGTTGTGATCATACTTGTAGTCAGTAATAAAATATTACATGATTCTACCCCCAGAATACCTGAATTAGACAGAGAATTAACATGTGCCTGTAAGAGTTAACACAAAACTGAAAAAGACAGAATCTTTCCTTTCATCTTTTCAAAAGTCTCTCTTTGTATCCTCATGGAAAGTCATTTCATAGGTCAGGGAGCTCTCTTCTTTTTGGCAAAGAAAGAAAAATGAAGTGAAAGTCAAAAACAAATTATCTTTACATAATAAGGTAATGAAATTAGCATAGTGGACTATCTGCACAAAACTCCTTAAGCTCAATATGTTCTGCTGGGTTCTGTTCTATTCTTTTCCTTCCTGACTTTATGACTTGGGGCATTCCCTCTTTACTAAACACCCGTTTCTTTTTTTAAAAGTATGTTAAAAGGCAAAAGAAGAATTATTCAATAACATAAGAGTGTAGACACCTGTTTCTTTCAATATAGTGCTGGTGACAAGATAGAAATTGGTAAGGGAGTTTAAGGTGAATCAGGAAAAATATCCCTGCCCATGCCTTACCCTAGGACTGAGAATGGTGGTGGGAGAGGTGAGCAGCTTGACCCTGGCTCTGCCTCCTGGTTAGCGTTATTCTCCTTTCACCACTCAGATGACCACCACTGGGTAGGCCAATTGGACTGAGGAACTCAGCTCCCTGTGTTTCACTTGGGTTTCTGCCACAAGTCCTATCAAACCTCAAGGGTACCAATATTTATGGGATGAAGTCTTATGCTATGCCTGTCTCTTTCTTTCTCCCTATTCCCTCTCTGGGTCTCTGTTACTGTCTCTCTTTGCCTCTCACTGTCTGTCTCTGTCTCTGTCTCTCTCTGTCTCTCTGTCTCTGTCTCTCTCTCTGTGTCTCTGTCTGTGTCTCTGTCTGTCTGTCTGTCTGTCTGTCTGTCTCTCTCTCTCTCTCTCTCTCTCTTCTCTCTCTCTCTCTCTCTCTCTCTCTCTCTCTCTCTCTCTCATAAGTGCTCTCTTTCACAACCCATTCCTGCCCACTATGTTATCCAGACATGGAAGCCCCTGGCTTGGGGTAGCTCTGGTGGAAAACTGATTTTGTCCTGAATCTTAGCTTTCCAAGCTGTGCATGCTAAAGTTAGGGAAGACTTGTCTGTACAGGATGATATTTTCTAAATATTAGAAAACCACCAAATGATTGTGACTAATGCAATTTTAATTTTAAAATTTATGAAAATCTTCATAAGGAGTATGAGGATTAAATTTTCCTATCTCCTTTATTAAAAAGTTAGTTTATTAAGGCATTTACCTGGTTAATGGATGGCAGCAATGAAAAGACCAAGAGGGAAGAAGGAAAGTAGTCGGCCTTTAAGGAGGTTAAGGCTATTGAATGAGACTGACCTTAATAGGAGGCCCATGGAGCAGTTCACCTACCGGTAATGAAAATGAAATCTCTGCTTAGCAAGCTTGGCAGCTGTCAGCTCACTTTGAGCTATAACAAGCCTGCTGATATTCATGTGACCCACGCTATGAAGAGGATAGTCTGACTGCAGTAAAAGATAGCCGGTCCTGAAAATGGCCTGGGGAGATATAACCAGTGAGCATGCTCATATTTAAAGGGGACAGTGGCTCGGCTTACAAAGCAGCTGAGATAGTGTTATCATGGTGACTAATTGTTCATATTTCCAATCACTGATGAGGGATGCTGACATCTGTGTTCCTCTCATTCTTTTTTTAGCTTGTTTCTTCTTCTGATAAAGAAGAGTATGGTGGGATATAATTAAGAATGGAAAGAGCTAAGTATCTAAGGATAAGGGAAACAATCTATGCAGTCTAAATTCATTGTGACTATGTTTTTATAGGGGACTTCAAGAAGTAGTTATGAAAAAAGAAATGTAGTTCCAGAAAAAAAATGAAATGTGGTCCTGGGACAGAATAATTGATTTTATAATTTCTTCCTCAAATTAAAACACACTTTGAAGATGTCAGTTAAAGTCAGACATCCTTTTTCCCTAGTATTTGCTGTCAGGCTGGGAAGCATGAAAAATACTCCGGGCTCAAAAATGATCTAGGAGGTCATTTAAAAAAAATATTACTGAAAAGGGCTTGAAGAATAACTCACACACATGCGCACAGGTGCACATACCACATGCTCGGGCACACACACATGCAAACAGCTTCTTTCATTTTTAAGTAAATTGTGAAACAATGCTAAAAACATGCCTAGATTCTGGGGCACAAATTCTAGTCCCACAGGCTTTTGCTCTAAATAAATGGTTCTCAACCTCTGGTTTGCAACACCGTTGGTTGTAGGGGACAAGGTAAGCCATGCCTGCTAGAAGCTGGCTACAGGTGTGCCTGACCATGCCCCTTAGGGCGTGGTCAAGGTGATGTCAGAGTGACGCTGGATAGGGTTTAAAAGGACAGACAAGGCACACGGGGGCCCTTATCTCTGGCCTCCTTGCCTTGCTGCCCAGGGGTTTATCTAATAAAAGATATCTTAACCTGACAGATTACGTGCCTTCCTTATTAGTTGGTCATCAAAGATCTTCTCACAGGGGTTACCTAAAACCACCAGAAAACACAGATATTTATATTCTGATTCATAACCATAACAAAATTATAGTTATGAAGTAGCAATGAAAATAAATTATGGTTGGGGGTCACCACAACATGAGGAACTTTATTAAAGTGTTGTTACATTAGGAAGGTTGAGAACCACTGCTCTAGAGTGTGTGCATGTGTAAGTGTGTATGTGTATGTGCATATGTGTGCATTGTAGGATTGTGCATGCATGCATTGTGGGTATGTTCATGTGTGCATGTATGCATATACATATGTAAATATATATCTTCATGTGTGTACATGTACATTTTCAGATATTTTAAACCATTTTCTATCACTGAAAAAATGAAATTCAGAGAACTACTTCCCCCTCACTCATTTCTGTAAAAGATGTTTTTCTTAATTAGCATCTTTTCATTTATTTTATAGTGCTTGACAAAGAAATAATATGTTTAAAATATGTGTAAGAGAGTTTGGGGTAGATATGGGAAGCAAAAGGGGGAAGGAGTGGGGTGAATATGACCAATACATACTATATGAAATAGTGAAGGAATTACTAAAATTTTATGTTAAAAGATTTATATTAATTCATAGTTTTGGGTTGGTTTGTGTCAGAACCCAGTTTTTGAAGTCCTGACCTCGAGATGATGACATTAGGAGCTGGGGCCTTTAGAAGGTATATAGGATGGGATAAGGTCATCATGGCCAGTTCCACATGGAGGGATTAGTTCCTATAAGAAGGGACATTTATTTTTTTTCTTCCTCATCTGTGAGAATGCAGAGGAAGACAACCTTCTGTGATAAAGCCCAGTGGTGCTGACACTGTGGTCTTAGCATCACATCCTCCAGACACTAGAAATTTCTGAAAGTTTTGGCTGCTCAGTCTGTGGCTTTGTGTTACAACAACCTGAGCAGACTAAGGTGTGGAAGGAAACCATTTACTAAATACTTCTGTTTATGAAGCTAATTGCAAATATATTTACATGTCATTAAGATGGTTTTTTCCTACTTATATCTCAAAACAATGGCATTCAAATTTTGCTATTAAGGTCTTCTCTGAGAATGTGTGTGTTTGTATTTCTGTTGAGGGCTAATTAGAGCTGTCAATCCTAATATCAAAAAGGTTAACAACTGAAGCCAGGCAAAATCACCATCTTTGTTCTATAATTGTCACAGTCAGGGTCAGGCACACACTCGTTAGCAAATTGAAATTGTCACTTCAAGCTGCTAGCTATCTGTTTCATACTCCCCCATATCTGTCTATCTGTCTATCTATCTATCTATCTATCTATCTATCTATCTATCTATCTATCTATAATATATACATATATGCACAATATTATTAAAATTCAATTTGGATTCATTCCTACTATTCAAATCCATTATGTACATATGCCATTTAAAATTTTCATTTTAATACTGACTGTAATTGTAAAGCACAACCACTCTGCAAATGATTTTATTTCCTATGTTTATTAAATTATGTCCATAATGGATATAGTTGTAATTTAATTGTGGGACCAAAAACATGATTTGAATTTGTTAATCAATTCTTATCTGTGGATTTATAGAAAGCAAACAAGGAAACATTTATTCTTCTCAGAGCCTACATTTTACTCATTTACTTAGTAATGATAATGTACACATAGAGCCACTTAAAGTTAGAATGTGAGTTGCATTGTCTCATGGGTAACTCCAATTGGTAATAACTCAAAAATGATAATTCTGTCCCTTCCTTGGTATTCATAGAGTACACAGTACAGAAACTCTGTGGATACCAAAATCTGTACATTCTTAGTTTCCTCATGTAAATTGGTGAACTTTAAAATAGAATTTAGACACCATTCCCTTGTACTTGAAATCATGCCTGAATTACACATAGCACATGATACAATACTAATGCTGTGCAAAATGTATTGTATCATGGAGGGAATAATGAAAAATGAAGTCTGTTTATAATTCGTAAAGATGCAAATGTGGAGCCTGAAGATGCTAAGTTCCTACTATCTACTGATTTGTTTTCTTAACACAGGAATCAATGACTTCTGCGCATGCCCTAAAATTTTATTTTATTTTTATAGGCATTTCAAATCCCAAGTCATTTAATCTTTGTTCATATTAAAACATTAATTTAATTAAAAATTATACATAATATATAGTTATTTAAAAAACTAAAACATAAATGATAAGTAGACAGACAGATAGATACATGATGAGACACAGATTTCTAAACCACATCAGCTAAGGGGAAAATAAGCAGCAAAGTGTTTAGATATCAGATATTTTTCTTGTCAGTTGTGCTGCCCTTACAGTGACAAGAAAGTTATAGCCTTCTTAAACCTTTCTAACATCAAGGGCACACATTACAGAATGATTGCTTATTAAAATAATATACTTTAGTAAAACTTTGTTGCTTCTTCACTGTTAAGAATTAAAGACTGATTTGATTAAAATAACACAAATTTCCACATATTGAACATGAAGAATTTTGAAAACATTAAAAACCCTTCTAATTGTAAAATCCAAATCCTCCCAGCCAATTTGGAAATAAGTATGGAGATTCCTCATGAAAATGGGAATCAGTCTACCATAAGATCCAGCAATTCAACTCATAGGCATATACCCAAAAGACGCACATTCATACAACAAGGAAATCTGTTCAACCATGTTCATAGCAGCATTATTTGTAATAGGCAGTAGCTGGAAGCAATCTAGATGCCCCTCGACTGAAGAAAATAGAGAAAATATGGTACATTTACACAATGGAGTACTACTCAGTGGAAAAAATATCAATGGAATGTTTAAATTTGCAAGCAAATGGAACTAGAAGAAACCACTCTGGGTGAGGTAACACAGTCACAAAAAGACAAACCTGGTATGTGTTCACTCATATATGGATTTTAGACCTAGGAAAAGAATTAGCAGCCTGCAATACACATCACCCGAGAAGCTAGGTAACAAGGAGGACCCTAAGAGAGATATACATGGTCCCCCGGAGAAGGGGAAAGGGACAAGATCTCCTAAGCTAATTGGGAACATGGGGGGAATGGAGAGGGAGTTAAAAGAAAGAGTAGGGGAAAGGAGGACAAGAGAGAGCAGGAAGATTGTGTCTGGGGAAGAATAGAGGAGAGAAAGAAAAGAGATATCAAAATAGAGGGAGCCTTATAGGTTTAAAGCGAAATTGGTCACTAGGAAAATGTCCAAAGATCTACATGGTTGACCCCAACTAGCAATCTAAGCAATAGTCAAGAAGCTACCTTAAAAGTCCTTCTCTGAAAATGAGATTGATGACTACCTTATATGCCATTCTAGAGCCTTCATCTAGTAGTTGATTTAAGCAGGTTCAGACACCCACAGCTAACCACTGAGCTGGACCCTGGAACCCAGTAGCAGAGAGGGAGGAGTGATGAACAAAGGAGTCAAGACCAGGCTGGTGAAACCCACAGAAACAGCTGACCTGAATAAGGGTCTGCTCAGGGACCCCAGACTGATAGATGGGAAATCAGAATAGGACAGGTCCAGATCCCCTGAATGAGGTTGTCAGGTTAATCTATGGGGCCTCTGGTAGTAGATCAGTATTTATCCCTAGCACATGAATGGACCTTGGGAACCCACTCCACATAAAGGGATGCTCTCTCAGCCTAGACACATGGGGGAGGGTCTAAGCCTTGCTCCAAATGATATGACAGACTTTAAAGATCCCCTATGGCAGGCCTCAGCCTCCCTAGGGAGCAGAAAGGAGATGGGATGGGATTTGGTAGGGGGCATGGGAGGAGGGAAGGGTGAGGGAATTGTGATTGTCATACAAATGAAGCTTGTTTCTAATTTAAATAAAAAGGAAAAATTTATGATGATTCTCTTTATAATAGACTTCAAATAGAGTGAAAAATTGGTTAAGGAATTTAAATTTTCTCAAAATTTAACTGAATGTTTTATATAAATGTATAATCGCAAGTTCTTAAAAATCCTAACAGCATTAAAAATTAATTTGAGAGGCCACTATGGTAAACTGGAGAAGTAATAGTAAAGAACATGGCTAGGTTCCTGACTATGACAGTTACAGTGTGTTTATTGATATAGAAGATATTCAGAGAGGTGGAACTTGAATTCATGTTAAAAAAGCAAAACAAAACAAAAGCAGGGGAAACATCACACTTTAGAACATCCATCGATGATGTATTATTTTGAGGTGAATGATTGAACTATATCACTTTTATAGGATTGTACTTGTGACTTTAATGTGCCATGTAAAGTAGAGTCAGAATTAATTTTCAAAAGAGTCTGTTGAATGTAAAATATATAAAAAGTGGGCACCCATTCACCAGAGAAATGACTTTGAGAAACCACTGTCTGGGTAAGCTCCTCTCTTTGTAAAATGAAGATAATAGTTGTATGTCCCACAAAGGTTAATTGAATTGATTGATAATGATAATTCCTCAGTAGCACTTACCACATTGCTCATTATATACATGCAAAATGGTGTGAGCTATTGTTACTATGCTATTCACTGATATAGCAACAATCCCCCTGAATAGGAAGTGCCTGCAGTGAATTCCCAGTGCAACTTTGGGGTTAGCTTGGGATAACTTCATTTGTGTATCCAAGTCAGCTTCATGTGGTGCTCTAAATCCCTTAAGTATGATCTTCTTCAGAGGTTAAAATGAGAAATCAAAGTATGGACAGGTCATATAAGTATAAAAATATTCCATAAAATATATGAGATATGAAAGAGAAAAGAAAGAATACCATCAGAACACCAGGGAAACAAAAGGAAAATGAGTGAATGGTGACTGTTGTTTCATAAGGTAGAGTGGAGCAAGCCACAGAATGAGTATCAGAGAAAGAGAAGACTTGGGCATATGAATACAATAACCCAATCTGTAGAATATGAAGGCCTGGGCCTTTTCATCCATCTTAGTTAAAAAGAGTTTGACCAATAGGAAAATTGTGTTTTCCCCATGGTAGAGATATGGACTGTCCACTGGCAGACTGGGATGGGGTTGGGATCAAATGTGAATGGAAAAATGAGAAGGACAGAGGGGCTAAGGACCTCCTTTCAGAATGTTGAGAAGCTTTGTAGGAAGAAAAGAAGCAGGGAAAGGAAGGGTTTTGTTTTCCTGTGTTAAATAAATGTTGATTATTTCAACTTATTTGTATCAGATTAGGTTTTTGTTCCTATGTCTCTGTGATCAATTAATGGACACTACCAATTTAAGTGAAGTGAAGTTCCTTTTTAGCTCACAGTTCCAAGGCTATAGTATAGCAGAAAGAGTTTGAGACGACATTGTGATTTGGTCCATATCAGTGGGAGCGTGTAGTTGCTTCCCACATGGTGAACCAAGAAGCAGAGATCTCAGAATGTAAATGGAGTAAAGGAGTATGACCCCCAAGCCTTGCCCAAGGGCCAGTCAGCCCTTCCACTCCAACTGAAAACAGAACCACTTGTTACGATAAATCTTTCTGCCAAAAGCCTCCAAGCCCCACCGCTACATGTGCACTTTATACCAGTCACCTGCCCGAGTTAGGGCCCAAATTAATACACAGAAACTTGTATTAAATTCAAAGCTGCTTGGCCAATGACTAGGATTCCTCATCTGTTAGCTCAGTCTTAATTATTATAAATCTATATATTTTTATAAGACTTATCTTATAGAGGATGCCTTTGCTGCCACAATCACATTGTACCACTGGAGGAGGAAGGGGAAAAGGGACACTTCCTGTTTCTCCTCATTCAAATATGAGTCTCCTTGCTAAGTCACTTCCTGCCTGCATCACCACTTGTCTACTACATTTCCCAGAATCCTCTTTGACTCCTAGTCCTGTCTAACTTTCTGTCTCATTGGCCAAACAGTATTTTATTCAATAATCAATAAGATAAATATACAAAAAAGTACATTCCCCATCAACCACTAGCTGATAAAGCAAATGTTCAAAACACCTCAGCTTGTTTGGGGTATTTCATATCAACCTGTGGGGGAAATTTCACACTCAAATTGCAGCAGGGAATTCGATTTTTTTTTCTTGGTTTGTCGAGACAGGGTTTTTCTGTGTAGCTTTGGATCCTATCCTGGCACTTGCTCTGGGGACCAGGCTGGCCTTGAACTCACAGTGATCCACCTGCCTCTGCTTCTCGAGTGCTGGGATTAAAGGTGTGCACCACCAAAGCCCATCGGGAATTCGATTTTTAAGAAGTGGAAAGTACATGCACAGAGAAGGGAAGATTGCTACAAATCACTGAGTATGGGAATATGGCCAGAAGCAAAAATGTAAAGACCAGTTTTAGGCAGACTGCATTCTATTGCCATGGTGATTAGGATGAAAGAAACAGCATTCTGTGTAAAATGAGAATAAGCTCAAGACTGGCAAGGAAGATGGGAGAAGAACACACCTATGAAAAATAAGTTATGAATCAAATTCAAAGTTTGAGGTTTAAAGACATGAAAAAGGAATTGTACTGTTACAATGTAGCGCTCTTGGTCATATTCTTTTTCTCTTTTATAGTATTAAAAATAGGAAAAACGTCAGTGCAATAGGAGAAATTCTCTATCACAAGAAATAAGAGCAGGAAGAAATAAGCTGGTGAAGAAAGGCTTTAATTTGAAAAGGGCTGAAATAGACATCCACCCTAGGCATGGGCCACCCATTGTGGGTAATGACCTGAGCTCCAAATCTGGAAATTCCTCCAGCCAAGCTTGACCAATCAGGTCAATACTTTTAGAACCTGACCCTGTAAGGCAAAGTGCCCCAGAGTGAAAGGATACTGCTGTTACTGACCATATATGACTAAAGCTAGTCTTGCTGCCAACCTCTTCCAATCAATATGCAGTTCATGTATCTGTTCCCAACTGCCCAATAGAAGCTGAATACCTAGAATCCCCCAAGCCTGCCTTTAAGACAGCCAGTGAACCTTTGGGCTGGTCCTCATTGCCATTTTGTGTGAATGACTGACCCCTGCATTCTGTCTATTTTTGCCAAATAAACATTCCTTGTGTTTTCATACTATTTGAGTTTGGGGTCTTCCTTCCTCTATTCTCAAACCCTTACATTGTAAGGATAAGAATAAGCACATACTTAACACCACACACAAAACCCCTTCACAAAGGAGAAAGGAGTTTCCAATAATCAAAATATGGTCTCTCCTTGAGGGCTGGTGGCTGCAGAGTCTCTGAGGCATTTTTAAAAAATTTAGGCTTTAATTTAGAGTTTATCAATTTGGAGAAAGGCAGGATGGCTGATTGTCTCAAAACTGTTTTATAAGCATGTCCTTGAACTTGGTAAGCCACTTCATCAGTATCAGGCCCTACTGTGAGACTAAAAGCCTACTAAGCCTATAGTGTAACCTTACAGATTTCTGTATCAAGTCAAGATGTTGAGAAAGAAGCCAGTCATCTTGGAAATTCACAATCCTTATTACCTAGTATGTCTACCTAGATGTAAATAGCAAGTCTCCCTCTATTTTCCAGTAAGAAAATCTTCCTAAGTCCTGGTCCCTTTGTTCCAGTAACAAAAATTCCCTGAAGATGACACACGATGCTTACAGATGATAACAGGACACTAGATCACAAGTGTAGACACCTTCTATACAATCTAATCAGAAACAATTGCTTCTCGAAGCATCTGGGTTGTACTTGGGATGCATAGCAAGAATTTCACCACTGTCACCTCTCTAGTTGTCTCAGTTGGTGGCTACGTCTGCACCTTTCAATGGCTGTACAATAGTATATTTTGGTCCTCCAAAGACACTTTCTACTTATTTCTTTGTTGCTGGCTAAAAAGTCCTCATTTCTGGACTCAGGCTTCTGCTTAGGAATCAATCCACCTTCTTGTCTGATTCACTTTTTATCAAGATTATTTTATGTCAAAATCAGTCTACTTCACTGGTCATCTGGTCACCACTTCAATCTATTCTATGTGATAAATAACTCTCGGAATGGAGAGGTTGATATCATGTTAAGGTGAAATTTTTCACTACTGACAGGAAACCAGTGCTAAAGATTTTCAATATGTCATCTCCCTTGTAATACAGCTAATAAAACAGTGCTTGACCTAATGTATTTAATCATACTTCAGTGGCTGACAGTCTTTGGTATCAATGTCAGAATCCTATTTCTTAGAGATATAATCTCAATATTTCTTCACACAAGTTTTCTTTCTCTTTTTTTCTTCCATTTTTAAACCTAAATTTAGCATATCCTCTAATCTATGGAAAATAATAGAATATAAAATAATTTCTATTTGTTTAGTTCTTTAAATGTTAATGAAACCTTTTTTCTTGTGTTTCATTTCACTAATGATTATACTTAAGTTGATTGTTTTTATTTTATTTCAGTGGTAAGGATAAGTAATGACAAAAAATGGCTATGAAATTTTTTTAAAAAATCTTCAAACTTATGAATTATAAGAAATGATAAAAGATTTTACACAAATACTAAATAACATAAATAAGAATGTTAATAAATAAACATGATACAATCTAATTCAAATTTGGCAGTTCTGAGATTATATGAAGGAACTGCTAAAAATATTTTTATATATTCAACACAAAACATTCTGAATACAGTCATAGATTTGATAACTAGAGATTTTTAGATATATGGAGGTTTCGTATTCCCACGGAATATTTAAAGAATGCACATAATATGTAGGTACTAGATCAAGTAGGACAAAATTATCTTTGTGTGAGATGACGAGCCCTTGATTTTTCCTGTATATAATTGTTTTATTGCTTAAATATGCACAGTCCAAGTTCCATAAGTCAAGAACATCTTTTGTCATAGACTACAAAGAATTATTTAAAATGTAAGTGAATAAAAACTAAAACTGTACTGTATTGAGATAGAACTCAATGAGCTCAGTTAAATCCGAGGAAATTTTGAGAATTAATTTAGAAAGAAATTCACATTCATAACCATGTCTATATATTGGTGGGCTTTGTTCTGTCATGGTTCAGGAGAGTAAATGAGGCCAACTGTGTGTGTGTGTGTGTGTGTGTGTGTGTTGTATATGTGTGAGTGTGTTAAAGAGATGAATTCTAGTGCTTCATGTTCCTACAAAATGGGATTAAAAACCACCTTGGAATTGGAAATTAGCACCAAAATACTTTTTTGACACTTTCACTACAAATTCTTCTAATATAGCTGGCAAAGCTATGAAGATAATTTAGATATTAAGCATTATTTAGACACTTAATGTTATGTGCTTCGGTGTAGTTTTGTATTGCATTTCAGCAAAACACATCTTTGATTTTTTTTATCATCTACATCTTACCTTAACATGCTCTTTAGAAATATCTATAACCTCAAATGATTTAGGTGGAATATCAACCCCAGAAACTAGCTGGAGATGTACTTAAAACAGGAGTTGGAAGAAGGCAGTGAGCTCTGAATATTACATACTTAATTGGATATTGGAAAAATCTAAAATGTATCACTATTTGATTAATATGAAAAACAAATTTCACTTTTATACACTAACAGTAAAAAATAAGACATAAAATCAAAATTATTGTACTTATATATCATCAAAACAACAAATTGCTTCATAGTACATTTAATGCTACAAAACTTCTGTATCACACATATAAAACATTGTCAAAGAAATATGAATAAATACCTACCTGAGTTCAATCGTGGAAATGCTTATTTTTATAAAGGTGATGCTCATTGACTTAATCTACATCTCTACTTTTTATTTTCTAAATGTGATTCACTTTTAATTTATACAATATTTCAAGAAATTCATGGTAATAATAGCACTATTATTTCTATATTTCAAATTTACCATAAAGCAAAAATTGTCAACGTAGTGTCTTGCAGGCAATGTAGACAGGTATATAGATGAATGCATTGGGTTGTAATATTTAAATTACTTGCATGTTTGTGATCAACTCTTTTTATAAAAAGAGCCAGTAATTGTAATGGGGAAGGATATTTTTCAATCAATATTAATTGTATGCAGGGGAAAATGTCTCTGAGGGTAAATTACTTACTTCTTAGGCAAGAAGAGCTGAGTTCATATCCCCAGCATAGCAAATGTTAGGCAAGAAGACAAGTGCCAATATTTCCCACACTGAGAAGCAGAGGCAGGCGAATACAAGGATCTCATTAGCCGTCTGTTCTATCAATTTGATTGCTATAGATTCTGTTAGAGAGTATTACTCAAAAAATATAGACAGTAACAGGGCAACAATCCTTGGCATTTGAACATAAGCAAGTATGTTTACTTTAAGACAATATACACATGTACTATATATCCTACACATGTAACATAATTGTGTGTTCATATTAGTAAATACACAGACAAAATACACTAATACAGACACACTCTATTTAAAGGGACAACTGTATATCAGTGAGACAATGATTAAAACTTATAAAGAAGTCAGTTAACCTACAAATACACACACACAAACAAACTTTTGGGAAAATGTAAGAGCAGATTATTTTTCTTATTGTTAAAAATGAATTTTTCTTGCAATGTGTTCTCATCATGTTTTCCCTCCCCAAACCCCTCCTAGATCTCCACTATTTATCTAACTCCACAAGTTCTTGTAAAAACAAATCTTTAAGGTAAAATATTAAATATAAAATGATCATAGATGATACAAGTAAATTGCATAAAATAAATCTCAGAAAAATCATTTAATGCTAATAATAATACTACCAATAAAGGGAAAATCCTTTAGCGAGTGTGTGGGGAGTAGTGGGTGGGTGAAGTGTTGGTGTCAGTGTATGGGAATTGAAATTTTTCATGAATGACTAGTGGAATGCATATGCTGTCATTTTAGAGCCTGTCAGTTCATATCATTATCTGTCAGTCAAAAGAAAAATTAAACCATCCTTAGAGAAGACAAAATTGCTTTGAATTACATGATGCTGGAGCAAGTAAACACACAAGTACAAAGTAAATGAAAGTGATGGACATTGCTATTCAATGAAAACCCATGCAAAATATAAAATTTACCTTATTATTGCCTCTTCTCTTCCTATCTAATAGTGCTAAGAAGCTCAAAGCTCAATGACAGATGAATTTAAGCAACCTCTCTAAAAACAAATTGCATTTGTCAAAATATTTCTTTCCTTTCCTCTGATATTTTTTCCTATTGGTAAAAAATGAATATTTTACTTTTTTCCCTTAAAAACAAGACAAATAAGACTACATGGTTATAGGATTTTGATTTTGTATATATAACCAAGAAAAGCAAAGGACAAGAACCAACTAACTCACAGAATGGATGGCCACTTGTGGTTTCCATAAAAATATATAAATATTTTATTAATAAATATTCTCATGCAACTTTAATTCTAGAAGTTTTAAGTACTGTATAGTAGTAAGTATTTTGAGTAGAGATTATAGTTATCAATTAGAAAATCAGAATTATGGCTGCTTAGAAAATAGTTGGAATAATGATTTATTTTCTTTTTTAACAATGAATAGATGCATAAATACATGATAAAAGATGGGATAGGGAAACATAGTTCAAAGTTTAAAATTAAGACCTAAGACCTAATAGGGCCTACCATATGTTTGGTTAGATAGCTTGAAAAATGACACTTTGTGTGTGTGTGTGTGTGTGTGTGTGTGTGTGTGTGTGTGTGTGTGTGTGTGTTGTGTGTGTGCCTGTGTGTGAAATTTTATGTTTTTACTTAACATTGCATTATTAAGATACATTTAGTTATTCCAGTGTTATGCTTTATACTTTACACACACAAAATAGCTTCATAGTAAACTATATATTCTCTTTATATTTCATAGTAACATTGAAAGGGTTATGACAGGTATTACCAGATTCTACTTAGTATCTTCCACGTTTATTTTTCTCAATAAAACTTTATTATAAAGAACTTGCAAATAATCATGCTCCAAAATAAACCATACTCAGTGTCTATATATCTCAATGAATTTCTGTGTGTTTACTACAGCCATCCACAAGCAGTGCAGCTTCTTATTAGGTTTTTGCTTTTTATCCATTGAATATATGTTTTTACCAACAACCTGTCTATTAATTTTTCTATACCCATTATGGTTGCCAAGTGTACTTTCACTGTGGTTACTACTGAAATTAAAGTTCTCCACACAATCTCTTATGCTTGTATTACCACAGAGACGTAGAATTATTCAACTTTTTTGAAGTGTATTTATCTAGAAAGTAACATCTGCTAAATACTATTAAGAGCGTTAAGGCTAATGGAATTACTTTACTATCAGTTCTCTTTTATGGTTTCGTCCCTTATTTTTTATCACCCTTTAATTGGAAATGGAATATTATCCAATGAAAGATATCCTCATTACAATTTCCTCTCCCTCTACTCCTCTCAGTTTCTTGCCAGCTCCCCTCCCATCCAAATCCACTCCCTTTCTGTCTCTCATTAGGAAAGAACAGGCTTCTGAGAGTAACTACAAAACATAACAACATAAAATATAATAAGTTAAAACAAAAACATCATGTCAAAGTTGGACAAGTCAAAGAACAGAATGAAAAGAACCCTAAGAGCAAGCACAAAAATCAGAGACCCATTGTTCTCACACTCAGGAATCCCATAAAAATACTAATTTGAAAGCTATAATGTATATGCTCAGGCAAACTCCTGTCATGCCTGTGGTTGCTGCTTAAGTCCCGTGAATTCATATGAGGTTTGCACAGTTTATTTAGTGGACCTTGTTATCCTGGTGCCCTCCATATGTTGAGGCTCTTACACTCTTTCTGCCCCACCTTCCATGGGGTTCCCTGATCTCCAAGGGGAGAAATGTGAGAGAGGCATTCAACTTATAGCATTGTGTTCCAAGGACTCTCTCTCTCTCTCTCTCTCTCTCTCTCTCTCTCTCTCTCTCTGTGTGTGTGTGTGTGTGTGTTAGTGTGTGTGTGTGTGTAATGTTAATAGGCCAGGGACCTAGCATAAAACCCAATATTATGGTTCAAATAAAAGTGTAGTAGTAAAATGACTCCTAAATGACATTCTGCTATACTCATAGATCAGTGCATATTCAGCCATCATCAGAGAATTTCCTCCTGAAGCAGATGGGAACATATACAGAGACCCACAGCCAGACATTATACATACAGAGATACCTTGAAGCATACAGCTCTAAATGGGATTGTTGTTAGAACCATGTGGATTTAACTTTTTACTGACAGTAGTCAGGTTCTTCTCCTGTACCCAGCTGCATTGATCTTGAGCTGTCAACCATGAATTTTTCTTTCAGCGGTATCTGTGTTATTATTATAGAGTTTCAGATAGCTTGAAAGCTACGCAGATGCTACACAGGTGCCTTAAGTAAACTATGCTCCTTTTGTATGAAAAACAGAAACTTCAGCCAGTGGGACCATACCTCCGGCTTCACAAGGCCTTCTTCCAGCTATAACTACCTTGGACAACCTGATCAAGATTTTAGAACACTTTACTCCAAATATGAAAAGCTTCAGTAAACTATAAATGTCTTGTGGTATTCTGAAGTCACACTCACTTAGTTGCACTGGGGAAGTGAGGGGTCACTTCCCTTACTGATGCAACAGGAGCCTGAGGATGATATAATGCAAGGTTTGTGTTTGGTTCTTTTGTACAGCCTATGCATTGAATAACTGGGAGCTGTGCTGTGATGAGTTCAAACTACAATTTCACATTTTCATATAATGCCCACTTCATATGTACTTCTGGGCCTATAAACAGCCTGCTGTCTACATTTTGTGAGTCACCTAGGAGATCTCTTACATTCTACAATACTAGGACTTATGAAACACTGAAACTTGTCTTCTTAACTCACAGACTCCATTAATCTCAGAGTGTGGGGGACTGGTATTATGAACAAAAGACATTGGAGCTAGAAATGGCAGCCCAGAAAGTAACCCCAGAGAAGACAGGAAGTTTCATAGAGAGACCAGAGCAGTAACCATGGGAGTAAAAGTAGCTAACACACCAAAGCAGAAGACAAAAAAGAGGAGGAGAAGATACAAGGTAAGATCGTAGAAGGCTAAAGGCTATGAAAGGCCAAACTTCTCAGTGGAGGAGTTCCAGAGGCTACCAAGCCTTAAGGACCAAGGTTCGGAAGAATCAAAGCCTGAAAGCTGTAATGCTATCTGTTGGTAATGGGTGAAGGGTCATGAAATTCATGGCCTAGGAACTATATTAGACAGTACTGATAGTTACTGTGACTAGCTACTGCTAATGGCTTAAGATTATACTTACATATTTCTGGGCCAGTGGCAATAAGCCACAGAACAATAAGCTTGCATCATAGTTACCTAATGTATTTTCTTGTTTGTTTATTTAGTTAGTTATTTACTTGGTTAATTATTGGGGTTTACGGACAGGATCTCACTATGTAGTCCTGGATGGCCTGAAACTAACTGTGCAGACCATGCTGGCTTCAAACTCACAAGATTCCATGTATCACTACCTTATGAGTGTTGAGGGGAAATATATATGCCACAATTTTAGACTTCATAGAACTCTTAAGATCGAGTAGGCAGTTATGTGCTTTGGAATTTTTTAACGTCAAACAGAAAAACCCATGATGGAATAAATGATTTTCCCCAAATCAAGTAATTCTTCTCTCACACCCTATACCCATTCTATTCCTAACCATTGTCCTTGAGAAATGTGTATCCGCTCATGTTCTAGCATCACTTTGCAGTGCTCTCATGACCATATGGGGGTTTGCCATCCAATTTAAGTATCAGTGTTTAGGTGAAAGCAACAAGAAAACAAACACATGCATACAATCCAGTCCTAGTATCTTTCTTCAAAAAAATAAAGAGTCGGTAACTTATTTTTTATATTATGGAATACCAGTTGTTCTATGTGATGAACGAAGGCATTCACAATATGGAAATAACCTATAATGTCCCTGTAAATCATCTTCTTATACTAACTCTCTAACAGCACAAAACTAGCAAATCCTTTTCAAAAGTAAAATATTTTCACATTTCTCTTTGTTGGTGTAGAATAATTAGAATCAGTCTCTCCTCCCCTACTCTCTCTTTTTCTCCCTCCCCCTTTCCCTCTCTCTCTTTCTCCCTCCCTTGTATCAAATTTACTTCTCAATAATCTCAGTTAAAGTTTTCCCCCTCTGTGACATGTTCTATGACTTATTCATGCCATGAAAGCTTCTATTTTCTGTGAAAGTCAAGGCTATGTTCATGGGCAGCATTCCATAAGTCCTTCTGAGTCTGGAAGCACATTCATACTATACCAGCTACCTCATAAAAAATTACAATGTTTGATAAAATGGCAAGAGAGCAGGAAACCAGTAGTGAGCTAGAGAGGCAAGAAAGTAGGGCGTGATGACAGAAAGAAAGAAAGAAGTAAAAAAGTAAAAATGATGTAAGATTCCCTGTAAATATCCAATGATAAAAAGTGTAATCTATATGTGGCTACATATATATATATATATATATATATATATATATATATATATATAATTTTTTCCAGTCTTCACCCAGAAAGATCACTCAGTGTGTCTTCTGATGCCAATGATAAGGAAAGAAATTCTCTACCTGTTTCATTTTCTACAGTAGAATTGCAGGTTGGCAATCAAGTACTGAAACAATGGCTTCCAACTAGGTGAGAAACTGGTGTAGGATTTCAGATCCTGAACTACCCAATCTCCCCAGTCACCATCTCCATCCTGTGATATAAACAAAACATGTCCCCAACAGGCTCTTGAATTTGAATGCTTGGTCCCCAAGTGCTGACACAATTGGAGAGAACATGAAACCTCTGGAACATAGAACATTTGATGGAGAAAGACATCACCATGATGGTCCCATAGCCTGGCCTAACTTCCCATTTTCTCAGTTTCCTGTTTCCACTGCCATCTTTTCTCTTCCATGATGGACTGGCTAGCCTCTGGTATTGTATGAAAATCAAACCCTTTCTCCTGTGAGCCTTTCTGTCAATAGAGCAACAGGAATGTAATTAATACCTAGGCCAATTTTACAAGCCAAATAAATTGATTCTTTTCCTATAAATCCCAAAGAAAACAATCACAGAGCATTATTAATTTTAGTTTCTGCATACTCAATTGCCATGTGGTGGACTGTTACATCTTTTATTATAGTTCTCTCTTAATTTTATTAATACCTGTTAGTGCTAGGCACTCATAAAATACTCAATAATAATTTGACAATAAAATAATATTAAAGTTGAATAATTTGTCTTTATAGCTTGAACTTTGTATCTCTCAAATGTACACCTGGTATTTTTGCCAGAGGGTTAATCCTGAAAATTGTAATAGCAAATAGCTCTGCAATCCCATTTTCTACAAATAAAAGTCTTAATCCTGTGGGACAGCATTACCATAATAATATTGTTTGCATTTACAGCATCATGTGCCTTTATTATGAAGCACATAAACAATTTTGAATGTAATTTCTTCTTCCAGGGATTCTCTTTGCTCTTGGCCCCTCATGGTGCTCTGCTTTATGTTTAAAAAACATACCTTAAAAGGCAATCTATAAATGTTCCATCCTTTATTCTAATGTATTATATCATGGTGGACTTATTGTAAAATGAATTATACTATCCATGAATTTATTTTGTGCCCATCACAGTTACAACTGTTCATGGACTAATTAAATATTGTGTGCTGAATTTAAGTAGAGAAATTTTACATTTTCTAGCCCAAAACAATTACATTTGTCCCAAATTATTTTATAAATTTTTTTACAAAATTTTTTAAAAATATGCATTTTATTGCTAAAATTGATTTTATAAGGTTAAATAGTATATAATGCATTCTTATTTCTCTTATCTCATATCATTTCTTGTACCTCTCCTACATCCCACAAGATCCCTTCCCCTCTCTTCAAGTCTTTTCCCGACATTCAATTCTTTTTTGTTTGTTTTATGAGCTACTGGTTTTAACCATGGTCACCTAGGTGCCCATTGATGTAGAACTAAGCATTGTAGGTGGATGAGGTTGCTAGTGGGAACACAACTACAATTGAAGGACTGATGACTTCCCATTTCCCATCATCTGTCCACCACCAGTAGTTTTCCCAGAGAGAGGTAGGTCTATATGAACCCTTCTCTCACATATGGATGATTATTGCAGGCCCAGTGCAGAAGTTTATGACTGTGATGGCTGTGTCATACCTAGAAGACAGAATTTCTCATCCCTTCTCCTTTTCATCTAGTATACCCGGCTTTTTTGTTTGGGCCGCCAACCTGCTACCAAATCATGGCTGAACACTTCTCACTAGCTATGAATGCTGAACCAAGTTCAGGCTTATTTCTGGCCAGCTCTTTTAACTTAATCTGTTTCTCTTCATCTACATTTTCCCTTGGGTATTTTGACCTTTCTTTCTTCTATATATCTTATGTTCACTACTTTCTACTGTCTGGGTAACTGGAAAGCCTGGCTTCTGGCTCTGGGTGTCTCCCTTGCTCTCTCCTCCTTCTCTCTTATTCTCTTCTGAACCTAAGTTTCTCCTCTGAATTATGCTCTCTGCCCACCAGCCCCATCTATCCCTCTCCTGCCTAGATATGAGCCATTCAGCTTTTTAATCAACCAATAAGATGACTTAGGCAGACAAGGTGAAGCAGCAATACATCTTTAGTAATTAAACAAATGCAGCATAAGCAACTATAACATATTCTTACATCATCAAAGAAATGCAGCCTAAACAAATGTAATATGCCTTTACACAATTCAAGTAATATTCCACAGCATAAGCAAACATAAAATATCTTTACCTACTTGAAATAATACTCAACAGCAATCTAGATCTTACATACTTTCTTTCTCCACTTTTGTAATGTTCTCTGAGGCCTGAAGTTGAATGGCATAAACATTTGGCTTAGGAGGAAGAATTCAAAGGTCAGTTATTCACAGAAAAGTGAAGCTTCACAGATGAAGGCTGAGAGAAGCAATTTTTTGTGAGTAGATGCATAAATATTTAGAAGGCACGTTGATATCCTGTCAAAACAGCAAATCACAGTACTTCCTGACTAGAGTTTATGTTCACTTAGTTATGTATTCTTAGTTATGTATTTTTGACTACTTTTAAAGCACCAGGTAAGATTTATCACAAGGAATAGGCCTCATATTCACTGATAGAGTAGATGGTTAGTCCCATAACATTTTTGCCATATTTATACATTAGTATTTTCATAAAGAATTGTGTTTATTAAGATTTCCACCAACTACATGCCAACAATTAAGAAAATGTTGCTTCATAATTAACAGTGATTGATTTATGAGATATTATTCAAAATTTTCTAAAATAACTAAAATTGTTATTTCTCAAATTTATGCTCAACCTCTCATTTCTCTCCTAGGAAATACTGCCTTAACATCACAAATATACCAACCCTCAAGCATGAGCCTCTGCCTTTGCTTGTTTTTAGTTTAACATAATACAAAATGGAATTAAAACAATTCAGTTCTTAGACCTAAGAGACTTGTCATTTGCACAACCCTTCTTCACTTTTTTAAATATCCATCTTTGAAATGGGAATCTTGCTCTGTCTTCCATACTCCCACCAAAGGCTGGTGGTATATGAATACACCACCACTCCACCACACCTAGCCTTCATCTTTTTATAGCTCCATTCCTTTGTTTGGGAATGGATATGAACAGTGACAATGATTTGCTATGATATAACGTTAAGGCTTCTTTGCTGTACATTATTGTATATAGCATATTATATCTAACATATTGAATACAATATTGAACTAAAAAAATCTTAAGAGAAAAACCTTTAGTGATATTCATTACAAAATAAGTCTATATCATATGTGAGTATGTGTATTATGCCATTTTGGAACAAAAATGACATTTTGCCATACATTTCCCCCTCATACAAACAATATAACTTCAGAAATTGGTCTGAGTAAGCTCAAATGGAGAATCTGTTGTGAGAAGCAGTAAGAATGTTAAGAATGAACTAACACATACCATTATGAAGATGATTCCAGGAGAAAATTAAGGCTTAATCCTGATGGAAATTATTGGTTGTATCAGATAGAAAACTGTGTTGTTAGAAACATGATCAGTTAGCGTGGAGTTAAAAAAAAAAGAACTTGTGAACTACTTTATAGATATGAGGATTCCTTTAGATGAAGGGAAAAACAAACCAAAATAAATAAAACCCAGATCAGATATCAGAAGAAGTACCATTTTTATAGGACGGGTAATAATATAATGTCACTGAAAACAAATTTCATTATTAAAGTGATAGCTAAGAAATGGAAGGGCCATGATTATATCCTAGAACTAAATGTTTGTAAACCATGTTTTGCTGCTAATTTACATTCACTCAAAGAAAAATGCAACTAATGAATTCTCCATTAGGATTTATTTTACCTAAATACTATAAGAGAAATCGTAATGTTGTTACTTTAACTCTTACCAAAAATAGAACAGAAAATTAATCAACTTTGGAGCTAAATATTTGAAACATCATATATTAATTAACAGTGTGTTGTCAAAGAAAACAAATGGTATCCATCTCTCTGTAAAAGTATATTCGTTATTTGTAGGGAGCTGTCCCTGCATTCTCCATTACAAGATGGCGCCTGCATCCGGCAGGCACCGAATGTAAACAAGTTAGTGCGCGCAGGCGCTGGGTAACTTTCCATTTCTTGATCTCTGCCTCTTCCGTGGTGTCATATGGTCCGATGAGCTACAGCCAATCATGGGGTGACACGTCCGAGGCGGCGGTTGCCAGCCTTTATTAGGGGACGGGATTCTTGGTTCGGGGTCTCCGCTCTGTAAGCTTATGCTCTCTCTCTCAAGACGCATAAAAGCTTTACTGCAGAAGGATCCGAATGTCCTGTGTTGTTATTGCTGGAGAGACAATCACGCGGGACAGTTATTAGTTATTGTTTATTTTCTAATTTAGTTAGGATCAGAGAAGAATTAATTTTGGTTTGGAAAGGGAAAATAGAACAGCAGCCAAAGGAAAAGTAGATAGAATTCCTGAAGAAAAGGGGGATAAGTGTCTTCTTGGAGGGTAAATGAAGGAGATGTGTGAAACAAGATCTTTCTGAAACTGATAAACTGAAGAACTTCCCTGGAAAAACTGAAAGCCCAATCCTCATGAGGACCTCATCTTCTATAACCAATCTTTCAGAAACATGAAGGATCCACAAATTGAGGTGAAATTGCAACATAAATTTTCTGTTGGATATATATATATATATATATATATATATATATATTATATATATATATATATATATATATATATATATTATCTTTAATATTATCTTTCTACCAACATGCTCAGTCTTTACCAGATCCTTCAGTTTCTCTAATTGTAACTCATGCTTATTTCCTAAGAGCCCTCTCCCCAGGAGGATGAACAAGTTCTTTGAACATCTTTTCTTCCTTCACATTTTTGCTACAGAATGCATTTATACAGGCTAGGAAACAAGGAGGACCTAAGAGAGACATACATGGTCCCCCAGAAAGGGGGAAAGGGACAAGATCTCCTGAGCAAATTGAGAACATGGGGGGAGGGGAAAAGGAACTAGGAGAATGAGAAGGGGAGAAGAGGAGGGGAGAGGAGGACTGAGGGAGCAGAACGGTTGAGTTTTGGGAAGAATAGAGGAGAGCAAGATAAGAAATACCATAATAGAGGGAGCCATTACAAGTTTAAAGAGAATTCTGGCACTAGGGAAATTGCCAGAAATCTACGAGTTTGACCCCAACTAACGATCTAAGCAGTGGTTGAGAGGCTATCCTAAATGCTTTTCCCTGATAATGAGATTGATGACTAACTCATATGCCATCCTAGAGCCTTCATCCAGTAGCTGATGGAAGCAGAGGCAGACACCCACAGCCAAGCACTGAGGCCAACTCCTGTAATCCAGTTTCAGAGTGGGAGGAGTGATGAACAATGCTGTCAAGACCAAGCTAGGGAAACCCACAGAAACAGCTTGCCTGAACAAGGGGGATCTCATGAACCCCAAACTGATAGCTGGGAAACCAGCATAGTACTGTTCCAGACCCCCTGAATGAAGATGTCATTTTGGATGTCTGGGAAATCTATGGGGCCTCTTGTAGTGGATCAGTATTTTGAATACTCTCTCAGCTTAGACACACTGGGGAGAGCCAAGGCCCTAAATGATACGACAGATTTTGAAGGACCCATGGAAGTCCTCACCCTCCCTGGGCTAGTGTGGGGCAAGGGAGGAGGAGAGGGAGAGGGAACTGGGATTGACATGTAAAACAAGCTTGTTTCTAATTTAAATAAAAAAATAGAAAGAAAGTTAACAGTCTAATAGACTTGTTCTGTTTTCCATAAATCTAATAGTTTGTCTTTTTTCACAACATTTGATCAAATTTTTTGGATCAATTGATATCTAATATTTGCATAAGTTTACATGTAAATGACATTCAAAGTTAACCTATATTTTTCTTGTTGATTTCCCTTACTCTGGAATCTTTCTGAAACTACTAATTGCCTCAAATTTCTATGTTTTGTTTTTCCCATAGTCATCAACAGTAACTATTGTAAAAATATAATAATATCTTATTAGAAGTCTTCCAGAGTCTCTCAAACAAAGTAGTTGAATGAAGCAGAAGAAAACAAAAGAAGGAAGGAAAAAAGAAAGGAAGGAAGAAAGAAAGAAAGAAAGAAAGAAAGAAAGAAAGAAAGAAAGAAAGGAGGTAGGAAGGACAAATGAAGAACAAAACTGCTCCTAGGTATAGCAGAGTAGGTTTATTGTAGAAAAAATGGAGAGTCCAGAGTAAACATGACCCTGAGCCAGGCTATGTGAAGAGATGGGGAAGGGTCCAGGGGAGAGCCAGGAGAGTAGAGGGTAGTCAAATAGGGCATCATGGTCTACAGAGCAAGATCAAGGTCAGCTAAGCTTAAGCAGTAAAGAGAACAACTGAAAACAGATAATTGCGGAAAACATATTTGAATGAGGGGGCCATGTTCTAGCCCCAGCAAGTAGCTGAACTTGGCAGATTTGGCCATGTGGCTCTGCATTTAGAGTCAAGTATATAAGAAAGTGGTTAGAAAATCTCCCTCTGAAACAAGAAAGGCCACAGAGGCCATGCATGTTTTAGGAGTATTTATGATTGGAGGAGGCCATTGAGTGAAGCTGTGGAGATAAAGCCTGAATTGTCTTGGAGACCCAATATTTTTGAGATGCCAGAACTATCGGATTCCTATCAAGGAAAGCTGCTAACAGGGAGTAGAAACAGTTCAAGAGAAAGAAGGATGCTACAGTCAACAAAGCAAGAAGAGAGTTGGAAATCTGAAGAGGCCTTTATATCAGATGTGCAGATGCAGAATTTGGAGTTTTCCAAGCTGGATTTTCGTCTTGCTTTAGTTCAGTATTTCCTGATATAATGCTCCCTTTCCTCCCTTGTGGAATGCTAATGTTTGTTCTGTGTCACAGTATGTTAGAAGCATATAATTTGCATTTCAATTTTGATTTTGCAGGGGTTACAATTAGAGATTGCCAAGAGCCTTAGAAAAAAATTTTAATTTTGAGCTTTAAAAAATTGTTAAGGCTGTGATAGACTGTGAGGACTTTTGAAGCTTGATTGAATGCATTTTTGCATTATGATATAGATAACAAGCCTGTGGGGCCAGTAAGTAGAATTTGGTAGTTTGAATAAGATTGGATCCCATAGGCTCATATATATGAATGCTTAGGGAGGGGAATTAGGAGGTATGGACTTGTTGGAATAGGTACGGCCATGTGGGAGGAAATATGCCACTGGGGTGGGCTTTGGGGTTTCAAATGCTCAAGCCAGGTCCAGTATCACTCTCTTCCTGTTACCTGCTGGTCTTAATGTAGAACTCTTGGCTACAGGTGGCCTGGCTTGAGCACTGAGACCCCAACACCCATCACCAGTGACATACTTCCTCCAGCAGGTTCAGACCTCCTCCAATAAGGCATAAGTGTTGCTGTGGTCATGGGGTTCCTCCACAGCAATAATAACTCTAAGACATAGGTGTTCTGAAAGAAACATTGATCCTTCATTTTTAAAATTTTGATTATTCTGATAGTGATTTTGCTGAAAAACTAATTATGTCACTCTATCATTTTACAGAATCAACTATACTTAGTATGAAGTACACATTTCTTGGTATTTTAAACATCATTATTTATATCTGCCTACTGGCTCCATCTCTTCCCACCCAAGTCTTGCATGCCATGCTCTAGAATAACATGAATATATTTCAGCAAGCAGAACGTATAATTCTGTCATTCAAATGATTCTTTACATACTGTCCTATATCTCAGTATTTTTGCATTCATATTTACTGTTTCTTCCTCCTTAAGTCCCATCCTGTACTACATATCACATTCATCTGTAATACCAGAAACACCTATACTATTGTCTCTATTAAAATGAAGCAATTCATTTAAATTAAGGGCATGAGTTAATTAGAGAATTGCTATAAATCCTATATAAATGTCTGGATTTAATCCATACTTTCATTTAATTAGTTGGATTTCATTGAAATCCATAAACTGTTTTCAGCTACTCTCTCAGTATGAAAATTTTTGCTTCATCATATCATAATAGGATGATGTTAATGAAATAACTAGGATGAATGAGATATATACAATACTTTTTTCTTGACCATCAAGGCATGCCATTCATTTTTGCAATTTTTTAGATCAATATGAAATGTTCTAAGAATAATTCCAATTGGTACTGACTGAGCAGCTTTATATAGGACATTAATAAAGAAAGTGTGTTTAATCAAAGGAACAGTATAAGCAGTTATGTGTGTCAAATATTTTCATTTAAGAATATCTGGTAGTAAATAATTTCATCTCCAAATACAAAAAAAATCATAAGAAGCTTTATTACTTGTTCTGGGCACATGAATGCCACACAAAGCAATTAGAGAGAAATAAATCATGTTTGTTTAATAAGACATCTAGCAAACTATATTCTACTGCAAATATGATCTAATTACCAAGAGATTATGCAATATGAGATTCTTAGATGCTTTGTAAAGTATTTTTTAGTCACTGAGAATATAAAAAGTACAATGAACTCCAGCTTTCAAAAGTACTAGTTATTTTTAACTGTTAATATAAAGAAAAATTGACAAAATACAAACAGAAGTGATTGAAATTGTGTTTTAAGGATGTATTTTTATTTTATTTTGATTGTATGTGTGTGAGTTTCTAGGTTCCATGTGTGGGATGAAGGAATCCAGAAGAGGATGTCAAATCCTCTGTAGTTAGAGATACAGGCACTTGGAAGTCTCTGGAAGAAGGAAGCTCTGAAATGCTGCTTCAACTCTCTGTCCTCACACAATGTGATTAAAGCTTGAAATTTTCTATATACAAAGAGGTAGATTTTATCTTTGAAAGTATGTGTGACTTTGAGTTTGTGTGTGTGTGTGTGTGTGTGTGGTTTTAATGCTCTTTATTTTATGTTTCATTTCTTGTCTTACTTGTTTGGTGTTCTCTGATCCTCTTAATCCAGATTGTACATCTCTTTTTCTACATAAGGAAAATATTTTTCTATGATTTTATTGAAACTATTCTTTTCTCTTTTATTGAAAATAGATTTTTTTCTCACATAAAATATTCTGATTATAATCTCTCCTCCCCATGTCTGCTCCCATCTCGCCTTAATTATGGTATTCTTCTGATTCTTCTATGACAAGAATCCAAATGTTAGGCATTTTTTTAGTGTTCTTTAGCTAGGACACAGTCATACAATATGAAATTCAGCTGCCAGGATGAGAAACAGCCTGACTCTTACTGTTTTGAACCACAGATTTTGGGGGGAAACCATGAGGAAACATTTCCCAGAATATTTCATCTCATTGGTTTTGGTATTTTCTTATTTTTTAATGAATTTTTATTTGAATTAGAAACAAGATTGTTTTACATGTCAATTCCAAATCCCACTCTCTCCCCTCCTCCCTTACCACTCCCGCCCAACGAATACCCTATCTATCACATATCCATTCTGCTCCCCAGGGAGGTTGAAGCCTTCCATAGGGGGGTCATCAGAGTCTATCATATCCTTTGGTATAGGGCCCAGGCCCACCCCCATTGTGTCTTGTTTGGTGTTCAGAGAGTATCCCTGTATGTGGAATGGGTTCCCAAAGTCCACACCTATGCTAGGGATAAGTACTGAACTATTACAGGAGGTCCCATAGATTTCCAAGGTCTCCTCACTGAAACGCATGTTCCTGGGGTCTGGATCAGTCCGATGTTTTCCCAGCTATCAGTCTGGGGACCAAGAGCTCCCTGTTGTTCAGGTCAGCTGTTTATTTGGGTTTCACAAGCTTAGTCTGGATCCCTTTGCCCATTACTTGTACTTCTCTGCAACTGGATTCCAATTCAGTTTAGTCATTATTTGTGGGTGTCTGCTTCTACTTCCACCAGCTGCTGGATGAAGGCTATAGGATGACATATGAGACAGTCATCAATCTCATTAGCAGGGGCGGCCATTTAAGGTAGCCTCTCCTCTGTTGCTTAGATTATTAGTTGGAGTCATCTTTGTAGATCTCCTGACTTTCCCTGGCTATGAATGTTGAACACTTTCTTATGTGCTTTTCAGCCATTTTAAATTCTTTTATGGAGAATTGTCTATTTAGTTCTTTTAATTGAAGAATTTTTAATTGGATTGTTTGGTTTTTTGGAGACGCACTTCTTGAGTTCTTTGTATATTTTGGAGATCAGCCCTCTATCACATGTGGGGTTGGTGAATACCTTTTCCCAGTCTGTGGGCTGTCGTTTTGTCTTACTGACTGTTTCCTTAACCTTACAGAAGCTTCTCAGTTTCAGCAGGTCTCATTTATCAATTCTTGATCTCAGTGTCTGTGCTACTGGTGTAATGTTCAGGAAGCAGTCTCCTGTATCAATTAATTGCAGGGGATTTCTCACTTTGTCTTCTGAAAGGGTTAGTGCGGCTGGATTTATGTTGAGATCTTTGATCCATTTGGACTTAAGTTTTATGCATGGCAATAGACATGGATCTATCTGCAGTCTTCTACATTCCAGCATCCAGCTTTCCCAGAACCATTTGTTGAAGATGCTTTCTTTATTCCATCATTTAAATTCAGTTTCTCTGTCAAAAATCAAGTGTTTGTAGGGGTGTGGGTTAATATCTTGGTTTTCAACACTATTCCATTGGTCTATCTATTTTTGTGACAAAACCAAGCTGTTTTCAAGACTATAGCTCTGTTATAGGGCTTGATGTCAGGGATGGTGATGCCTCCAGAAGTTCCTCTATTGTACAGGGTTGTTTTGGCTCTCCTGGGTCTTTTGTTTTCTATAAGAAGTTGAGAATTGTTCTCTCAAGGTCTGTGAAGAATCGTGTTGGGATTTTGATGGGGATTGCATTCCATCTGTAGATTGCTGTTGGCAAGGATTCCATTTTTGCTATGTTGATCCTACCTATCCATGAACATGGGAGATACTTACATTTTCTAGTATCCTCTTTATTTTCTTTCTTTAGAGACTCAAAATTCTTTTGGTACAGGACTTTCACTATTTTGCTTAGTGTTACCCTAATGTGTTTTATGTTGTCTGTGGCAATTGCAAAGGGTGATGTTTCTCTGATTTCTTTCTCCACAAATGTATCATCTGTATATAGTAGGGCTACAGATTTTTTTGAGTTAATCTTGTATCCTGCCACTTTGCTAAAGGTGCTCATCAGCTGTTGGAGTTCCCTGGTAGAGTTTTTTGGGTCACTTATGTGGACTATCATATCATCTGTAAATAGTGAAAGTTTGACTTCTTCCTTTCCTATTTGTTTCCCCTTGATCTCCATTTGTTGTCTTATTGCTCTAGCTAGAACTTCAAGGACAAGGTTGAAGAGGTATGTAGAGAGTGGACAGCCATGTCTTGTCCCTGAATTTAGAGGAATTACATTGAATTTCTCTCAATTTAATTTGATGGTGGCTGACAGCTTGCTGTATATTGCTTTTATTATTTTAAGGTATCTTAAATACCTTATCCCTGATCTCTCCAAGACCTTTGTCATGAAGATTTTGTCAAAGGCCTTTTCAGCATCTACTGAGATGATCATGTGGTTGGTTTTCCTCAGTCTGTTTTTATGGTGGATTACATTGATGGATTTTCATATGTGGAACCATCCTTGTATCACTGGGATGAAGCCTACTTGATCATGGTGGATGATTTCTCTGATATGTTCTTTGATTCGATTTGCCAGCATTTTATTGTGTATGTTTGCATCAATGTTCATGAGGGATATAGGTCTGTACTTTTTTTCTTATTTTTGTCTTTGTGTGGCTTGGGTATCAAGGTAATGTAGCCTCATAAAAAGAGTTTGCCAATGACTCCTCTGATTCTATTGTGTGGAGTACCTTGAAGAGAATTGGTGTTAGCTGTTCCTTGAATTTCTGGTAGAATTTTGCACTGAAGCCATCTGTTCCTGGGATTTTTTGAGTTGGGAGACTTCAGATGACTGCTTATATTTCATTAGAGTTTATAGGTCTATTTAAGTTGCTTATCTGTTCTTGATTTAATTTTTGTAACTGAAATCTGTCCATAAAATTGTCCATTTCCTTTATATTTTTGAACTTTGAGGAATACAGGTTTTCGAAGTATGACCTAATTATTCTCTGGATTTCCTCTGTGTCTGTTGCCATGTCCCTCTTTTCATTCCTCATCTTGTTAATTTGCATGTTCACTCTCTACTGTTTGGTAAGTTTGGGTAAAATTTTGTCTATCTTGTTAATCTTCGAAAAGAACCAACTCTTGGTTTCATTGATTCTATGACCCAATTGGGCTATAACTTCTATTAGTTCTGTTCTTCCTTTGTTAAGTTTCTGCCTGGTGTTCCTGTCCAGTGGTGAGTGTGGGGTGTTGAAGTCTCCCACTATAAGTGTGTGGTTTCATGTGTGATTTGAGTTTAGTGATGTTTCTTTTAAGAATATGGATGCTTTGTTATCCTAGTTTCCACTTTATTGATTTCAGTCCTCAATTTGATTATCTCCTTGCATCTACTACTCTGGGGTGTATTTCCTCCTTTGTGTTCTAGAGCTTTCTATTGTGCTGTTATTTCTCTAGTATGGTTATTCTCCTGTTTCTTCATGTGGTCATTGAGTGCTATGAACTTTCCTATTATGACTGCTTTCAAAGTGTCCCATTAGGTTTGGGTATGTTGTGTCTTCATTCTCACTGAATTGTCAGAAATCTTTAATTTCATTTTTTATTTCTTCCTTGACCCAGGAATTGTGCAATTTGGTGTAACTTAATTTCCATGAGTTTGTAGGTTGTCTGCAATTTGTGTTGTTGTTGAATTCTAGCTTTAAAACATGGTGGTCTGATAAGATACAGGGGGTTATTTTAATTTTTTGTACCTGCTGAGGTTTGCTATGGTGCCAAGTATGTGTTTGATTTTAGAGAAGGTTCCATGTTGTGTTGAGAAGCTAGTATATTGTTTTGTGCTGGATGGAATGTTCTATAGATGTCTGTTAAGCCCAATTGGGCCATAATTTCTATTAGTTCCTTTGTTTCTTTGTTAAGTTTCTGTCTGGTGTTCCTGTCCAGTGGTGAGAGAGGCATGTAGAAGTCTCCCAATATAAGTCTGTTTGGATTTATGTGTGATTTGAGTTTTAGTAATGTTTCTTTTACAAACGTGGTTGCCTTTGTATTTGGAGCACAAATGTTCTGAAGTGAAACTTAATCCTGATGGATTTCTCCTGTGATGAGTAGAAAGTGACCTCCTTCATCTCTTTTGATTAATTTTAGTTTGAAGTCCAATTTGTTGGATATTAGGATTTCTACCCCTGCTTGTTTCTTGTGTCCATTTGATTGGAAAATCTTTTCCCAACCTTTAATTCTTAGGTACCATCTGTCTTTGAAGTTGAGGTATGTTTCTTGTATGCAGCAAAAGGATGGATTCTGTCTTCTTATCCATTCTGATAACCTGTGTATTTTTATGGGCAAGACCATTAATATTGAGGGATATTAATGACCATTGATGATTCATTCTTGTTTGTTTTGGATTTGGTAGTGGTGATGAAATTATGTGTGGATTTCCATACTTTTTTTCTTTTAGCTGTTGGTAAAGTGTGAATATCTATTGCCTATATTTTTCTGGTTGTAGTTAACTTCCTTGGGTTGGAGTTTTCCCTCCAGAACATTTTGTACGGCTGGATTGGTGGATATGTATTGTTTGAATCTGGTTTTGTAATGGAATATCTTGTTTTCCCCATCTATATTTATTGAAAGATTTGCTGTGTATAGTAGTCTGGGCAGGCATCCATGGTCTCTTAGTGTAGGTAGATTATCTATCCAGGACATTCTGGCTTTCAGAATTTCCATGGAAAAGTCAGGTGTAATTCTGATAGGTTTGCCTGTATATGATACTTGACCTTTTTCCTTTGCTGCTCTTAATATTTTCTCTTCATTCTGTATATTTGGGGTTTTAATTATTATGTGATGAGGAGACTTTTTTTGGTCCAATCTATTTGGTGTTCTGTAGGCTTAGTGTAATTTCATTGGCATGTCTTTCTTCAGGTTGGGAAAGTTTTCTTCTGTGATTTTGTTGAATATGTTTTCTGTACCTTTAGTTGAATTTTTTCACCTTCTTCTATACCTATTATTCTTAGGTTTGGATTTTTCGAAGTATCCCATGCTTCCTGGATATTTTGTGTTAGGGATTTGTTGGACTTAATATATTCTTTGGTTGATCACTCTATTTCTCCTAGTGTATCTTCACCTCCGAGATTCCCTCTTCCGTGTCTTGTATTCTGTTGGTTATGCTTGCATCTTTAGTTCCTGATCATTTATCCAGCTTTTGTATTTCCAGCATTCCTTCAGATTGTGCTTTCTTTATTGTCTCTATTTCAGTTTTTAGGTCTTGAAGTGTTTTCTTGAAAGATTTGTTGATATCTTGTAATTTTTGCTTTGTTTTTTTCTTCCATTTCCTTAAGTGATTTTCTCATTTCTTCTTCTTCTTTGAGGCTCTCTATCATTTTCATGAAGATGTTTTTAAAGTCATTCTCTTCTGTTTCATCTTTATTGTGATGCTCTGGTCTTGGTGGCATATGGTTCCTAGTCTCCAGTGGTGTCATATTGGTTTTTCTGTTGTTGAATGTGCTTTTATATTGTCTTCTTCCCATCCTTTCTTCTGGTGGGTATAGCAGGAGTCTCTTCCTCTCCTTGTGAGTATAGGACCAAGTTTCTCTTCTGGTAGATGCAAACAGTCCCAATACTCTGATGTCTGTCTTCTTCTCCTGGAGGCATTACTGTCACCGGGACCTTTGCAGTCTCTGGGTGTGCTGGAGCCTGCCTGCCAAGCTCAGGTCCAATAAACAGAACTCAGGAGTCAGGTGTCCCTGATTAGGGCTGGGGAACCTGAACCAGAAGCAGCCCTTGTCCTACCTTATTTCCTCCTTGCCCTTCCTCTTCTCCCTTCTCATTCTCCTTGCTCCCTCTCTCCTCCCACCATGCTCCCAGTTTCCTCAGGAGATCTTGTCCCTTTCCCTTTCTCCAGAGGACCATTTTTGTCTCTTTTAGAGTCCTCCATGTTTCCTAGCTTCTCTGATGGTGTGGATTGTAGACTGGTAATCCTTTTCTCTATGTGTGAAATCCATATATGAGTGAGTGCATACCATGTTTGTCTTTTGAGACTGGATTACCTGGCTCAGAATGCTTTCTTCTTGTTACATCCATTTGCCTTCGAATTTCAAGATTCCATTCTTTATTCTGCTGAGTAGTACTCCATTATGTAAATGGACAGTAGCACATTTTCTCTATGCATTATTCAATTGAGGGGCATCTAGTTTGCTTCCAGGTTCTGCCTATTACAAACAATGCTGCTATGAACATATTTGAACAGATGTCCTTGATGCATGAATATGTATCTTTTGGGTATATACTTAAGAGTGGAATTGCTGGATCTTGTGGTAGACTGGTTCTCTTTTTCCTGAGGAATTGCCATACTAATTTCCAAAGTGCCAGTAGGAGTTGGCACTCCCACCAGCAATGGAGGAGTGTTCCCCTTTCTCCACATCCTCTCCAGCATAATACACATCAAAATGCTGGCATACTTCTCAACAGACCTGGAAAGAAAAAAATTATGGAAAAACAAATGACCCAGGATAGCCAAAAAACCCTGTACAATAAAAGAACTTCTGGAGGCATCACCATCCCTGACTTCAAGCTCTATTATAGACCTATAGTCCTTAAAACAGTTTGGTATTGGCACAAAAACAGACAGGTAGACCAATGGAATAGAACTGAAAATACTAATATTAATCCACAAACCTACAAACAACTGATTTTTGACAAAGAAGATAAAGACATACAATGGAATAAAAAAGCATCTTCAACAAATGTTACTGGCATAACTGGATGCTGGTATGTACAAGATGGCCAATAGATCCATGTCCAACACCATGCACAAAATTTAAGTCCAAATGGATCAAAGACCTCAACATAAATTCAGCCACGCTGAACCTCTTAGAAGAGAAATTGGGAAATATCCTTGAATGAATTGGTACAGGAGACAGCTTCCTGAACATTACACCAGTAGCAAAGACACTGAGATCAGTAATTAATTCATAGGACCTCCTAAAACCGAGAAGCTTCTGCAAAGGATACAATCAGCAAGACAAGCTAACACAATGGGAAAAGATATTCACCAACACCATATCCAACAGAGACCTGATCTTCAAAATTTACAAAGAACTCATGAAGCTAGTTTCCAAAACACCAAATATTACAATTAAAAAGTGGAGTACAGAACTAAATTGAGAATTCTCAATACAGGAATCTAAAATGACTGAAAGACACATAAGAAAGTACTCAAAGCCTTATCCATCAGGGAAATCCAAATCAGAACTGATTTTTCAACCCCAGATGACTAGTGTTTATTGTCCTAGCAAAGAAAAGGTTTAATTTAGTTTTACTTGTCTCTTGTTACTCACAGCTAATTCTTCAGCTCCAGCTGACCAGAAACAGAAAGCTTTAGCCTGTGTCATGTTGACAAAGAGACAGCTAAGGCTCTCCTTGCAGAACATCTGAAGTCTCACAGATTTTTATATGTGGTCCTTGGTGTTCTAGCCTGGCTGGCAATAACAAGGTGTAGTGATACCCAGGAGAGGTGCAGAAACTATATACAATAAGCATGATGTGGCACCATCATAGAATGGGGTGTGCTATCCAAGGTAAGTTCAGATTCCTCAAACAGCAGTGTGAAGTCATTAATTTTTGGAAAAAAGAAGTTATCCCTCTTCATAATACTTTTTAATTTCTTCAAAAGAACAAAGAAACACAGTTTTTTTTTATGAAACTACTGTTACCATGATACCATAACCAGACAAAGACACTCTGCAAAATAGATTAGTAGGTAAATTTCTCTGATAACATAGATGTAATATTCTCAATAAATTTCTTACAAAATGAATTCAAGAACACATCAAAAATTATCTACCATCTTCAGATTAATTTGATCCCAGAACTGCAGGGATGGCTCAGCTTACACAAATAAATAGATGTAATTTGTCACATAAATGGACTCAAAGATACAAACCACATGGATATTTCATTAGTTGCAGAATAAGACCTTGACAAATTCAGCATTCCTACTTTTTATAAGCTGTTGAGAATCTAGATATAGGGGTCATAGATCAACATAATAGGGGCAGTATATAACAAAACCATAACCAATATCATGCTAAAGGGAAAATAATATATTACTTGTAATTTTAGATAGAGCAATATAACAAGAGAAGACAATTAGGAACCTAGTCAAATTATCTTTACTTGTATGTGATATTACTCTATACATGAAAGATACTAGAGTCTCCACCAGAAGAGCACTACAACTAATAACAACATTCATCAAATTAGCAGGGTACAAAAATAGCACACCAAGATCATTAGCCTTCCTATGTAACAATGACAAACATAAGTGAAAAAATCAGAAAATAATCCCATTTACAATGGCATAAAAATATTGGAATAAATCTAATCAAGAAAGTGAAGTACTTGTTCAATGAACACTTTCAGACATTTAAAACAGATTTTGAGGTAATACCAGAAGATGGAAAGACCTCTCATGCTCAGGGTTGGTCTGATTAATATTCTATAATGGGCCATTCTACCAAAAGTAATCTACAAGTATGATGCTACCTCAATCTAATTCCCAATATAATTCTTCAAAATATGAAAAAAACGACTTCAGAATTCAGAGATACAAAAGGCTCATATAGACAAAACAATCTTTCTGATTCCAGTCTAGAAAGAATTACATAATGCCAACATGCCTTGTTTTCTAGATCAAAAGTAAATATAGGTTTCAGGCTGGGTTTATAACAAGAAATTTAGTTCAGGATGTCAGAACTTCTTATGGACATGGTGATTCATGGTTATCAAAAGTAAAGAAGACTTTGAAAATAATGTGAAGGGGAACATGGAAAAGACACAGGGATACCTTAAGATATAATCTTATTTCCATATTAATACACACATACTCTCTCTTCCTATATGTGTGTATATATTTTCTTGTTTTATTCATGATTATGCAACAAATGTCTGACAAAAAGGACCTTAAGAAAGACAGGATTTATACTTGGCTTACAATTTTGTATTATTGTCCATTACTGGAAGGTGGAACAGTCAAGGCAGGATGACATTCTAGATCAGAAAGAGAATAAGTACATGGCTCCTTGCTTTCTCTCTCTTTCTCTCTCTGTGTGTGAGTGTGTTCATGTGTGTTAGATATAATACTTGAATATATATTTATATATGATACATGCTGTAATTTCCCATGCTTAAATATTATGTTTGCCTTAATAAGTAGCTTACTGGAATACTTTTTACAATATGCAAATATTTTATTTCAGAACATATATTTTCTAACTCATTTTGATATCAATCAATTTTTTTCTATTATATGCATCACTGAATGTTAGCCTCATGGTAATTTCTATCATCATCATTATTTTGAATCCACTAAGTACACAACTACTGTCGTGCATATTGATTGACATTTTATCATATAACTATTTAATTTATATAAATTTGTATTCATTATAACTTTTGCTGTGCTTGACTAGCTAGCAAAAATTCCTTTTGATTCCCTGCTACGTCATTTCATCAATTCACTATTTTTTCCAAGAACTTCCTTACTTCATGAAATCATATATCTCTCAGGTTCATGTTGTGGTTTAGCTGATCTGTAGTGACACCATTTTTATACACAGCATCTCACACTTTGACTAAGTTGCAAGAAGTCATTGAATCTAAGTTTAGCTGATGACTCCAGAAAGTATAAACATGTATGTTAAACTTTATGTACATGCATATATTTTATATGTACACATTTTAATTTAATATGTTATGAAAAACTTGTCTACATAGCCATATTTCCAAAGCCCATCCAAAATCAGAAGTATGATTCTAAAGTCTCAAATTTACACTTATTTTCTTGACTTTGAGAAACAGGCTTCCAATTATCCAAATTTGATTCTTTTGTTTCCTGCTTATACACATTTAATTCTTAAATCATGTTCCATGCAAATATTTGCTTATGGTTCATTTTGTCTTTAATTTACAATGGATATTCCAAAGTTTCTTTTCCAATATTACAAAGGATAGTCATTTTCTTTCCCAAACCCTGAAGACAAAAGTGATGTCCATTTCTTTAAATATTTATCCATATATTATTAGTTATATTCTGGATTTGGCATCTTTATACACTGGTTAAATATTATGAGTTATTTAATTGGTCTAGATGTAGTGATTATCTTAAGAATCATGATCTAAAAAATAGAGTCAAGAAATGTTTCTCCTTCACATGGCTATCGCTTAAAACTTTCCAATTATTTCTGTCATGTTCACTGCTTCTCTCACTAGTAACCACTATAATTAATTTTTATTTTAATAATTTATTAATCACACATGCATAGAAGATTCAGGGTTTGTTAGGTTTAAGCATTGTAACTTCAGGTATCTACCTATGACTAGATAACTGGGTAGTAGTAATTCCAAGGTATTTAATATCAATAAGATGTCCACATTTTCATTTTCATTGAAGTTTGTAAAGTTATTTGTGTTGCCAAGTTTCTTTAGTTTATCTGTGGTTTTTAAAAGGCTTGCGTTGCTGAGCAGTCAAGAGAAATGTAGAAAGCAAGTTTTTATACAATTTGTCTACCCTTTCATTTCAAAAGTAAACTTTTGCTGCTTTGCCAACCACCTCAAATGGAATCTATCCCACCTTACCAGAAACTTGTCAGGTTTTTCTGTAGCCTGAGCCAAAGGTGAGGATGAAGGAACAAAATGGAATGGTACTCAGGCATGAAGTCCATGCATTTCCAATAGCAGTTGCTGATGTAAGCAGTTCTTGACATGAAATAATTTTTAGCTGATTTTTTAGTGCAACAAAATTTATTTTTAGAAATAATTATGTCAACTTTTATGAATTTTTAGGGACATATTCAGGTCAAGTTTCATTTCCATGCATTCAAAAAACTTGGGAAATATCTTCATGGTATAAGATAAACTAAGATTTCTTATATATGAAAAGATACTAATTGTAACTCAATTAATATAAACTGCTCTGTTTGGTTTATTTATAGGTTTCACATGGAGAACAAAAACAGAGAGAAGATATGTGCAGCATATGCAAACAAGCATTTGTGTCCAAAGATTCTGCCTAGTAGGATGATTCCACCAGAAGAGAAAACCTGCAGCAAAACAGCCTCAATCAGGGGTTTCCTTTGAAAAGTAATGAGAAATAGATATTGGGTGTAAAAGGAAATTTTCCCATCTAGTCTGGGTCACAATGGACCTGTTTTCTCTTTGCCCACTGCGTCTTGCAGCTGCTTAAACAAAATAATTATTGAGAGACTTAGTATACATTTATAATTGTTAGCCAATGGTTTAGGCTTCTTACTGGCTAGATCTCTCTTAATTAGTAACCCATAACTATCAATCTGTATATCTCCATGTAGCCTTATCTTACTAGATAATGCCCCACTGTCCTACCTTCTTGGTGGTCACATGGCTTCTGTCCTTTGTCTTCCTTTATTCTGCCTCTATTTTGGGGAATTCCCACCAAGCTAAATCCTGCCTCTCCATTGGCTGAAACAACTTTATTCATCAACCAATAAGAGAAACATATATTCACAGCATACAAAAGATATTCTCCTTTTCTGTCTAAATAAAAAGGAAAGTTTTAATTTTTTGGAAGTTTTTAATTTTAACATTGTAAACTTATAAATAACAAAACATTTATCAAGAATTGCAGTTACAATATTTAATCCATTTACGTTTGGCACATTTTAAAAAAATATTTTATCACCAACCTTATCTTTGAGACCCTAAAGTTTCTTATGTAACTTCCTTTATCATAACTAAGGAAAGCCATAACCATAGTTATCTGTCTTCAACTCCCTCAAAGACCCCAGAAAGATAAAATAAAAACTATAGAATTAACAGAGACATCTTGTTGCCTGGGCAGTTACCCAAAGCTATTCTTTAATGTTGGGGCATCCATTTTTAGCCCATAGGCCATAGTGTCTAGCAGACATTTTAATGAAGCAGAAAATTTGAAGGTCTGTTCTATCTTGTACTGCCAAATTCATCAGTTGTTTTATTCTGTAAAGCAGGAACCCTGGAAAACCATCACATCCCTTGGAAAGTTCAGCGGACACTATCCTTTGTAACCTGCTTATCCAGTTTGGACAACATGCCTACTGAAAGCAGTTGAGACAAGGGATGTCCTTAGCCCAATAGGCCAGTTTTGCCACATTGAGTTCTTTTGATGTCCATCTTCTTCTCTGATGTGTTCGGTGATGCCAAGAATAGTTGTGTCTCATAGTCATGAAAACACCAAAGTTAAGAAATCTTTTAAAATGATGTATTCTATAGGTGTTTGAAAGATTTTGGAGACTACATATCCATTTGTAACATCTCTATATATATCTAGAAAAACTAACATAACTATAAATTTTGACTATTGTAGGTGACTATCTAAAATTTGTATTTAATTATATTTTACATTTTAAAATAAGCTATATAAATATAATGCCAAAACAAGAGTAGAAATATATATATATATATATTTGACCTCAAATTTGTATAAACAAAAATCCATACCAATGAAAAGTATTTATTATTATGTCATATTCCCTTTTTTCATTTGGAAAGAGATAGACTGTGAACATTAAATATTTTAACCAACCCTATTTTATGAAACAAGCATATGTAAATGATATTTAAGAATTGGGAATAGTTTTCTGCATACTGTATTCTGCTTTTGGGGGGGTGTCAATCCCACAGGGATCCTGACAAAACCGAGAGCCATGGTCAAATCCCTGCTGTAGCTCTCTGTGAGATTGTATCATCTCAGCTGTTTTGAAGGTTGAAACACCTGGGCCATTTCTTCAGGGCAACTTGCTTGATCAAGCCATAGCCTGGTAGGAATCCATAGGTTCCAATCCTCTGTGGAAACAAAAGCAGAATCTCTTTTTCCAAAGCAACATATACTTAGATTTTATTTTTAAAGTTATCTTTACAACATATATGTTTCTTTACCCTCAGCAACGCCCAGAATCAAATGTTTCTCAGCAGCCAAAAACTCAAAGAGCCCAATAATATACATATTATATAGATATATTACATATGCATATACATTACATATAAATATAATACATGTAATATACATACATTGAGATTTTTGTCTTTCAGAAAAAATAAATTGTATGGAAAGACAAATTTGCATTCATTTGCTCTCATGGCATGTGATAGGGATATCAATAAAAATGAGCATCAACACAAATACATACATACACCTAAGTGATAGACAGACTTTATAGAAAGCTACATAGAAAGATAAATGGATGATAGAAAGACAGATAGATGATAGAAGGATAGCTGATAGATGACAGACAGATGGATAGATAGAGAGATAGTACAGAGATGATGGATGGATGGATGAATGGATGGATAGATAGATAGACAGATAGGCAGATAGATGAAAGACACACATAAGAAAGAAAGATATAAAATAAGAAGGGATGTTTTAAGGAAATGGTCACATATGTAATTACAAATGCTGATATACTGAATATTTTGTCATGGCCCGGCATGTCTTAGCCCTAAGCCAAGAGGTTTGGCCTTAGTGGGGGACCATGGACTTGGAAATTCCTAACAACCCAACAGAGATAAAGACCAGATGCAGGCATCTTGTCATCTTTAGAGAGCTCTCAGTTCCATGCTGCAAAACTAGAATCTCTTCTGAAGGACTTAAGAATTAACAAAGAAATAAAATAAGGATACTTAGAAAAAAAACAAACCTCTCACCCTAAGAATGGGGAGACCTGACTTAGAAACCTAACCAAGGTCACAATGACCCGGGTCCCTGGAATTTCCTAGCTGGCAGCAATAACTCCCTTACAAGGCCACAAGACAACCTAAGGAAATACTAAGAATTACCAGAGGGCCACCCTGCCCTGGGGTCATGAAGATAAGAACAGACTATCCCACTGAGTCAGGAGACCATCCAGCCCCAAAGATAAGAGATCTCCAAAGGACCTGTGACTTTGGTCACGTATCCAAACCCTTAAAAGCCTATGGTTTTTCTCCTATAAAAGAAGCCTGCTTTTGAGGAACAGGGCTCTTCCGTTTTCGCAAACATCCCACAATAAACTTACCTCTTGTTTTTACATCAGCTGGACTGGACATTGAGTGTTTTTTGGGGGACCGTCCGATTTGTGGAGACTCCTCGATCCGAGGGTCTTTCACTTCTTTATTCAGCATCATCCTGGCTCTTTCCTAACCGAGCTTCCATGAACCTGAGATGCTTCTCTTCCATCTTCCTGGACCCTATCAGCCAATCTCGCTCTACCATCCACCCCCTCCCCCTCCACCCTCCCACACACCCTCCTAACTCTTTCTGTCCTCACTTGTCACTTACACCTAGCCCTCAGCCCTGGTGCAGGCCTATTCAAATGCTTAGTTCTGTAGAGATGCAAACTAGGAGGCAATCTCCACTGAGGCTATGCCACTCAATAGCAGATTAGCTAGCATCTGCAAATACAATGTAGATCCAAAGTTCCCAGTTACTGGATCCGGAGGTTTGGACCTCGAGAAATCCTCTAACGGAATCAGTTCTCAGCTCCCAACAATATTTTCAGGATATAGTTATATCCACAAATTGGAGACAAAAGGAAGAGTGAAATAAAAGTCGAAGTTAAAAGCATAGTCCAAAAGGCATACTCTGGCAGAAGTCCTTCTTTCTCAGGGATGTCCCTTTGTTTGTTTGTTTGTTTTGGGGGGAGGGGTCTGTTTCTGTTGTTGCAGCTGTTTTGTTTTGTTTTGCCTTGGTTTGTTTATTCTATTGATTTCAACTCACTGTAGCCTGTTATACTCAAAGACATCTACTGGGAATGTTCAAATCATCAAAGCAATCTTATTTGAAATATGCATGGTTAGAATGAGTCAAAATGCCTGACCATGGATCCTAGCCAAAGAAGATCATATATAAAATGAACAATCACAACCAGAAGCTGATAAGTGACACAATTGGAAACTGAGTTACAAGTAGGTTTCAAGAGGAGATATTTTGATAGACTTTTAAGGATGGGCAACAAAGTGTCTGTGTCTGTATCCAGACTGTTAAATGGAAACCATGGTGAAAGGAGATACTTGTGGACAAGATAGGCTACTCTGGTGAAGCAACAGTCCATGAGTAATGTGTTTACTAAAGCAGATGCTTCCTAACACAGTGGCAGCCTACTATCTACACTAGAGCTCATACTTTTTGTCAGGATGAATTGTTCTGTTAGACCCCCGAAAACCCAAGTTTCCGGGGTCTCAGGCCAGGTTCGCGGTCACCCCAATCACCAGGCGGATTCGAGAGCTTGCTGCAAACTGCACGAGGCTTTATTGTAATTTAACGAGCTAACCCTATGTTAGCTCGGGTCTTTCACCCACCTGCCATGGCAGACGGCTAGAAAAGACGGCTCCTTGGGTCTCCCAAAAGATCTTATAGGGCAGCGTAAGGGGAGTGTCTAGGGGTACGCACAGGCTTACGCACAGGCTCACGATTGGTGTGCTTCCAGGCTTGGAGGGCTTGCCCTGTGTTGATTGGTCAACTGGTTGTTATGGCCCATAGGCCCTCCCAGGGTGGTTGCTATGCTCTCTACGTCATTGTCGTGCGTTTGTCCGTAAAGCACACCCAGGGTCGTAAAGCATAGCGCCACCAGCTAACTTCTGATTGGTTCCTTGTCACGAGGCAGGCATCTGACTTTCTAGTGACTAACTTCTGATGGGTTCCTTGTCACACGACAGGCATCTGACCTCTAAGTGACCAAGGCAGGTTTATGGCAAGCACGTGTTCGGCTGTTATGGCTGCCAAAAGGGAAGCCGGTTCCTTCAGTTCTATCCAATATATTTTTGTTTGACTCACCATGACTCTTTTCTAAGCAGGTTGATAACTGATGAAGAAACTCATTTTATGAAGGAGTATGGCACTTGATTAAATGATGATTTTATTTCACAGTCTTCTTACCACAAATAATATTCCCTAGTGAAAGAGTGCCAGAGCTTGAGAGCCTACTTATGATGCCATAATGGATTTGCCTCCATGAGACTCAGAGTTCATTCACTTCTGTGAGTGCTTGCTGTATGCTGATGAAAGGTGTTAATCATATTTTTAGTGAATCAATTAATAACTAAAGTAATATACACAAATTCTGACTTACAAATGATCAGACTTGATTTTCTATCTTGCTTATGTATCAATAGATAGACAATTTTCTAGCAATAAATAATCTGACATCTCACCCCTTCTGTGCGCTCTATCTTCCTCAAAGAACATCTGAACATTGTGTTCTCAGTGTTTCTTTTTCCAGAGGCACATGGGCAGAGTTTACTAATGAGAAGCATTTATGTGAGTCAGGAAGACTGCTGGCTTTGTGGTCACTGCCCCCTGAAGACACTGCACACAGATGTGAGAGGGAGACAGCTGTCTTCACTGAGGTCAATGTCCTCTGGAGGCAGGTGCACACAGATGTAAGAATGTGAGGGCATCTCCACATTACTTTTAAGAACCAAAGCAGTGAAAATAGAAACCATATTGTACAGAACACTGCTCTCAACAGCAGGGTTGTCCTGAATAAAAAGCTAATAGTTACAATGCTTCTTAAGAATCCTACGTACATGAAAAGGCAATGAGAGGACATTTAATTTAACAAATACTAAATAGTTTCTGAGAAATTTACTCATGATCTATAGTTATGTAACTACTGAACATTACTCAGACTGGTTTCTAGCATATGTTTTAGCTTCAACCTACTGTTAAGTTAGGTTGTTTTTTTTTCCCATCTGCTGAGTGAGAACATGTTGAAAATGCCATGCTTCTCATGATACTTCATGTGCACAGTATCTAAGATGACTGGTGCCAACACTTGAAAGCTAAAGTTTCACCCATAGGAAGGTTGCCTTCTGAGAGACTCAGAATAGTTTTTTTCCTTTTCATATCTTTATTTCTGATTAAAATTAGCTGATGTACATTTAAGAAAATCACTGTATTTCTCTACATATACAATATATATTCTATATATAAAAGCCACATTATAATAATCCAAAGGTTAGTAAGCTGTGGTATAATTATAGCTATAGACCTTAAATAAAAGAATGACAGTAAAACCAGCTGTAACTAAGTAAATTCTGAATGGAAAAAGAGACAAAAATGGAGAAATCATATAAAGCAGGAAATCTCAAAAATAACATTGCATAAACAAGATATGCATAATTTCAATTCCAATTAACATACCAATGCTGGTAACAGGAATTTCATAGGTACCCATTTCCATTTGAAGCACCATCAGTAATTGATGGCTGCTGAGAATAGGAAACTAGTTATTTCTAGAGAAGAGTTCCCTTCTAGTTTGTTAAATCCCAAGAGTCATCTCTAAATAGATGTACAATATGAGATATGAGCAACAACAAATGGACTAAGTAGGGTGTGTGTGTGTGTGTGTGTGTGTGTGTGTGTGTGTGTGTGTGTGTATGCACATGTGTTTGTGAAAATAATCATGAAAGAAGAAAAATATCTTGATTTTGAGAGTAAGCTAGTGGAGCCCTTGTAGATAATGCAAAGGAAAATAGGGAGAGCTAAAAGTGATGCCGACATTACTTGCATATAAGAGACTCAAAAATTAAAAGAAATTTAAACAAAAAATAGAAGTGCTGTAAGAGGTAATAGGCATTTTTATGGAAACAGTACTTGCCCAGTACCCTTGCATACATCAACAGACAGTGGCTGTGACAAAATTCACAAGACCTACATGAGATCAAATGAGCCTAAATTGCAGCATTGATGGAGGAAGATTCACGAAGCTTCACTATTGGGTGAGATGTTTCTGGCAAATGTTAGCTGCTGGTTCAACAGTAAGATTTCTTCAACAGAGTCTTTCCATGCTTATGTACATGGTCTTATTCCTATGTACACACTGCCAACACTAAGTTTGTTAGTGAGTGTTAAAACAAAACACAAACTTTAGAGGGAACAGTGGAGGGAGGATGTGGAGAAATTACAGGGTAGACTGGGGAGTAGATTTGAACATAAAGCTCTTTATATATATGAAATTCTCAACAAATATGTAACTACAGATGGATAATATTTTAAAATATAGTAATTCTATTTGCAGTGTGGAGAAATAGTATATTACATAGTAAGATTTATCCAAAATTAAAATGAACAGGAAGAAAAATTAAATAATGCTATTATATTAAATATAAAAGTTATACTAGGGTGTACTAAATAATTGATAAAATTAAATGTTCAGTGTTATGAAGAAAAATGATGAAAAGCAACAGGAATGAAAATAATTTTCATTTCCTACTAAAACTTTCTTGGTACTTTTCAAAATTATTAGTGTCATTGATAATAACAGTATTTTTAATAATTTTCATTGGATAATTATTTTTTTCCTGTGTATTTAAAGCCTGAACATTATGTTTTGACATTTACTCATGTATTTTTATCATTTTATACATGTATAAGGTATTTACATCATTTATATATGTCCCTATATGTCCCCTCCAACTCTTTAGTCTGCCCTATACCCTCTTAATAAATTTTCATTATTTAATTTTCATTGTTTCATGTATATGACTCGTGTGTGTGTGTGTGTGTGTGTGTGTGTGAGTGTGTGTGTGTATGTGTGTGTACACATATATATGTCAATGTAGTCTGGTACATATATATGTATGTGTATTTAGGAATGACAATTTATAATTGGAAACACTATCAAGGGCTTCATCCACGGAGGAAAAAAAAATCTCTCAGCAGCCATTATCTGCAGATCATTATCTAGGGACGGTTATTTGTAAGATTTCTCCTGTCCACATTGGAATGTCAACCAGTGTTGTCATTGTTCAGGCCTTATGTAGGCAGCAATAGTGTTAAGATTTATAGTTGACACTTCCCATCATATATAGAAATCACTCTCTTAGAAGATGCCCTGGCAGGACAAAACTTGTCTCCCTGCACCAAGGCTTGGCAAGGCATCCCACCACAGAAAATTGGTTCCAAAAATCCAGGTGTTAATGTGCTGGAAACAGATCCTTGTCCCACGGCTAGGGGACCCAGAAAAAGAACAAACTCTACAACTCTCACGCACATACACAGGTCCTAGGTCAGTCCTACCCAGGATCCCTAGCTGTTGGTTCAGAATCCACAAGCTCCCATGAGTTTGGGTCAGCTGTCTCTATGGATTTCCCCATCATGATCTTGACCCACCTTGCTCATATAATCCCTCCTCCCTCTCTTTGACTGGACTCCCTGAGCTTGTCTCGGTGCTTTATGCAGAGGGGAAGGAAGATATTGGTCCTGCCAGGCTTTGTTATCTTTAAAATTAAAAAAGAAAAAGAATTTTTATTTATCATCCCTCCTCTTTGAGTGTGTTCCCTGTCCTTAGACATAGAAGTTGTGTTGTAGATGTATCAGTGGTGAAATGGAACCCCCTGGTCAGCATTCTCTGCATTTTGACAAGTTGTGGATTTCTGTGATCACTTCCATCAATCTCAATAAGAGTTTCTTTAGTGATGGGGAAAAGGCACACTTATTTGTGGATATAAAGTCAGGTATTTAGAGAGCAGTTAGGAGTGAAACTGGCTTATCAATATGGTAGTAGTTAATTCTCTAGAGTCCATGACATCCATCAGCTTCAGGTAGCTACATTAGATTTATGGTATCAGGCACAAATTTGTGGGCCTTAAATACAATTATGAGATTATTGGTTAACTCTGTGATACAAGTGCCACTATTTCACCTTCCAGAATATAGTCCCATGCTGGCCATTGTAGTTGATAGGCTTTCTATGGAACCACAAAAGATCTTGGATCACCAAAGTGATCAAGGGAAAAAGGGACAATGCCAAAGAGATTATCATACCAAGCAAAGTTAAATTACAGAGTCATAATAATGAAAAATCTTGCACAAAACAGACATGTAGATCAATAGAGCCATATAGAAGGATGAAATACAATTATAATAATCACAACCATATCTTATTGACACAAATTTTAAAATGATATGCTGGAGAAAAATCAACTACAACAAATATTTCTGGATGTCCACATGTATTAGAATAAAGTTAAACACTTGATCATCTTATTTAATATAATTAATCCTAGAATATAGCTTAACAATTTTAAGGTACAACACATTCTATGAGTCCATATTCCAACAGTAAACACTCCAATAGACCCCATTTCTTTGACTTTCCTGTTTAAAAAATTAAGGCAGCAGAAATCCTTTTAGTTAAATAAATATTGAAGAGCAAAGTTCTGTTACATATAATTATAAACTCTTACCTTTAATTCACCCTCATATTCACTGTTAAATGTTGATCCTCTTCTGAATTTATTAGATGTATAAATGGAAAACTTTAATATTTAATGACATGTAGGCATTAACATAGCACATTTTAATTCAAATACCTGACATAAAAATAACTTCAACAATTTAGTTTAAATAATTGACACAAGAAGCAATGAAAAATGGAACACATTCATGACATTGTACCAATACAAAGATTATAAAGCTCCGACAAGTGTTCATCAAAATTAAAGTCAATGAATAGCATCCTGTAATAGAAAGGAGAGGTAGAACACATTCTATTATAAGTAAGCAGGAAAAGGAAATAGGCAATACAGCCTGACAAAATGCATATTTGTTGCATATCTACAGTAGTTCTTTTGTAATAAGACAATTTCATTCACTCTCTATATGCTATGTTAAACATACATACAAATATATTTATAATTTTGAAAAATCAAGTATTTTAGAAAAAGATCATAGGATATAAGTTCAACAGTTAGAAATATGAAATAAGTAAACAGAAAATACACTGATAATGCTGTTCAAAGATTAGTGACTTGTGAATGGTGATTCATAGTCACTAATATATGGATATCTGAACAGAATAGCTGTTGTGAAGCAGTGAGCTAATAACCCACATCTGGGGAATACACTTAAAAATAGGCATATACACAAAATAATAAAACAAGCCTAATTCATGCTAACCATTCCAACTCTGTTCCATTGTCCATACAGTATACACTGGGTCATGTACATAGGCAACATAGATTTGAAAATGTGTCCATTTTTCTTGGGGAATCATAGGCACAACAAGGTGTTATGAGTTCATCACTAGACAGAATGGAAATTCAAGGATTTTTTCTGAGATCTCATGCATCCTACTTTCTCTCTGACTGTTAGCACACTAAATGTCAGTACATAATCCCCTGCTTTTCCTGACTGCAGGATTTTTTCCCTCTGCATTACCCCTTCAACTCGTGTAATCGAAGGTCTTATACTGAAGATGTCAGATCACTCAGTTCCATAGGCTTTATATTTTATAAAACATTTAAACATTTTGATATGGAGTGTTTTTAAACCAACTTAAGAACACATTTGCTCCTATATAACCATTTTCTAAGTTACAGTCAGAGTAGTTGTATGTCTAGAATTGTTTGGCCACTGAGCAAAGAATGTGTTCTGAGGTTGCTTTTCAACAACTATGTGGTCAGCCTCTCTCGAATCATGCTGTTGAGAGTTTATCTCCCATCTATTGTATGATGAAAAATAAAAGACCCCAAGAATGGTATTATGGTTCAAGCTTCAAGCTGAAGATCAGTAAAGCAAAGCAGCTGGACATTAGCTCTTACTTCTACCTCAGACTGAAAGGTTATCCTGGCTCATCCAAACCTCAGACTGAAATCTGAGACTGCTATGCCATCCATATGGATGGAGAATCCTGAGATTGAGCCTACTGAAGACCCTGCTCCTGTTCCTATCTTTTATACCTCTCTAGTGCTGGGATTAATAGTATGTGATACCAAGGGCTGAGAACACCTTTTGTGTGAGCTGTTTCTCTTAGCACTGAATCAATTTCCTGTAATCAGTGTGGCCTTGAACTAACAGAGATCTGTCTACCTCTTAATCCTGAATCCTGGGATTAAACATGTGTGCTTGGTTTCTATGGCTTGTGGATAAATTTACTTTCTGAATCCTCGGGGAAAGTTTTAATATATCATAAACAGTATATCACCACAAACTATTGGTTGTTTTCCCTTTTCATATTTGAACTTTTTCCAAACTAAAGGTTCAGTTTACCCTTTAACTTAAGTTCTCAACCTGTGTGTTGCAACCTCTTTGGTAAACCTCTATCTCCAAAAATACTTACTTTACAATTCATAACAGTAGCAAAATTACAGTTATTAAGGAGCAACAAAATATAATTTCATGTTTACAGCACCAGCACAGTTCAGAATCACTGTTGTATAGACAACCAGAACATTCAGGCTCCTCTTCCTCTACCAACCTCCCCCTCCTCCTCTTCTTAAGTCCTAATGTCAGGTATTATGTTTCAGTTTCAACAAACCTTGATTTGTCTTTCTTGAATATGGCAAATTCTCTCAGCTACTGTGATTTCCTGACCCAGAATTACAACTTGGAAATGAAGCTTGGTTGGAAGTAAACTGGTAAAAATCCTGGAACTCACTTCATTGTTGTCTTTCTATCTGGAATTACAGCTCAGCACTGATTTTTTTCTGGTTTCTAAAAACATTGGTTGAATGTTTTGCTGATTTTATCTAATCATCTGTAGCCAAATGAGAGAATGTAGCCAATAGTCCTAAGTGGGCAAAAATCTCTCTTTCTCTTGTTTCCGTTTCTGCCTCGCTCTCCCTCTCTCCCCTCTCGGTGCTTCTCTCTTCTCTCTCTCATAAGTAATAGGACTTTTATAGACAAAAGAAAATAAATTTAGTTGATTATAACATTGAGATGCAATTAAGTATCTTAATTAGTATAATAACACCAAAGGGTAGAATCAAAGAATAACAGCAATAATTATAATTTGCTTAGGACTTAGTATGTGTAAGGTCAACTAATAGAATTATGTCTTTAGTTTTCAAAGAGGGAATTAAACAAACAGCTGTGTCTTATTTTCAAGTCATTCCAAAGTTCATATGGAATAGGAAGGCATAGCTCTGGATAACAATGCATGTATGGATTTGCATGGAAGGGAAAACACAGCCATAGTTAGACAAGGATTAGGAGGATCTCTCCCATTTCCTTCCAGTAATTAGTATTTAATCTTTCTAATTCCAATGAGATTCTCAAGCCAATTCTTTTGGCATCAAGAGCCTCTATCTCAGTCAAAAGTGCATAAAGCTGTGTTGCCATAAATAGTTTTTGTGTATTACTGGATAATGCCCACATTATTAATAGCTTTGGCCTTTATGCAGCATTCTACATTAATCACACTCTACAAGTGTGTAAGACTCTCAGTCTTTTCCCTATGCTAATTGGTAAGATACTGATATAAAAGTCACTGGTGTGGAAGCCTCAGGATCATTCATCTGGTGGTAGCTAGTATTGTAAAAAAAAAATAAATAAATAAATCAACAAAAACAAAAACAAAACTACCACATCCAAACATGAGTGAGCATGTTGCACACACACAGATTAACATGTTCCAGTGTAGAAATTATTTCCTGAAACTTTTATATTTGTAGTCAAAAGTAAGTCATAAACCCAGGCATTTTTCAAATAAGTTGATGGAAACAACAGGAAGATGACACCTCATGGGGAGATCTTGCAGAAGATTTCTTGTTCTGTCTGGTAAAAGACTTAGTGCTTTTGTTGGGTAAAGTTAGTACCACCTGATAGTCACAAACATAACAAGTGAAATACAGATGTGATCACTGAGTGGCTACTAAAATGGTTAAAGGTAACTCAAGGTCAATTGGCTGTGTCTACAATATTCTGAGCCTTCACAAGAGTCTCCTGAATCCAGCAAACATGGAGACTTTTTAACTTAATTAATCCATTCATTTATTTGTGCAGTATTGGTGTTTTCTCTCCATGTATGTCTGTACACCATATGCACATAGTGTCTGTGGAGACACAAAAGGATGTAGGATCTCCTAGGACTGGAAATAGAGAAGGTTGATAGCAACCATGTGGCTACCAGGATTCAAAGTCAAGTCCTCCAGAAGAGCATCCAGTGTTCTCAACCACTTAACAGCCTCTCCAGGCCCCACAACTATAGATTTGTGTTATGCAAGTATGCCTTTCTTCTTAAAACTCAAATCATATTATTTGTTTGTTTGTTTACATTATTTTATTTCTTATCCTCTGAATAAATTTTGGCTGCGTTGAAAATTATTCCTTGTATTAATTCAAGGTTAAATCTGGGACACTAGTATTGTGGTAGACAAAGTGCTACCTCTAAAAATTTACACCCTAATCCATGAGATGCACGAATATATAGAATTCCTAACAAAGACAACTTTATAGTTAACACCTGAGGCTGTGTCATTGTCCTGAGTTATCGTTGAGAGTATAACATAGTTACAGAAGCTCCCAAAATTAGAAGATAGAACAATCTGAAAGAAACACAAAGTTCTCAGTCTAATGTGGCTTGCTTTGAAGATCGAAGGAGGAAAAACAATGTCAAGTTCAGATCTGAAAAATGCAAATGAAGTTTTTCTAAGTCTCCAAAACTGAAAGAAACCTGCTGATATGTTTATTTTCATCCAGTGAGAACTCTATTGGACTTCTGCTTTGCAAACAAATGAATTATTGTTTTGTTTATATTTGTTTTTACTTTTAATGCATAGAAATCTGTGTGTGTATGTGCAGTTCTGTGGTGGGGCCAATGGAGGCCAGGCCAGACAAAAGCATTGCATCTCCTAGAACTGGAGTCATAGGAGTTTGTGGGCCACCTGATAGGTTTTAGGAATTACATTTTTATTCTTCTAGAAGCACAGGAAGCTTTCTTAACTACCAAAGCAGCTGGATTTGTCATGATATGTGATAGTATTAACAGAGAACTTAGTATCATTTTAACTAAAGAAGGTAGTAAAGTATTAGAAGATCTGAAGAAAAATATTAGTTCACACAAAATGTGATCTTTTGATATTCCAAATCATTGAGATTTATCATAAATTTATCATGCCATATCAATCATAGCCAATCAAGTAACAATTGGCTGCAAAGTCTCAAAAGCATGTAACAGAAAATAAAGTTGTATTACTCATGCTGTATGTAGGTCCAGGCTGACATATCAGTCTGTATCATGGACCATCTAGTCTTCTGATTTGGGGAACTGGGGAACAGAAGCTGTTTCCATAAAACATGTACATTTAGGTTGTTAGAAAATTACTCTGGGTCCTCCCCAGACACCCTATCCTCAGGGCCAGAGTCCCTGAAAAGAGCCCAGAAGAGGCTACTGGTGAAGATGTGGTCAGGATGCAGAAGAGACCCCAACATGTTGGATATTCCATTGCTACCAAGGGCAGGAGCAGCTTTGAAACAGCCATCTTGAAACTATGAGATCTGTTATGTATATTGTGGATGGCAGAACCAGAGAAATGGAGCTAAGCAAGCCATTTGGAGCCCAGAAGATTGTGAGTCCCAGGTGTTTGACACTAAATTTTACAGTTAGACTTCAAGTTTGATTTGATTTGAATGTAACTGTGCCCTAGTTCTTCCTTCTTAGAGTAAGAAAATTGCTGTTATTATCATCATAGTCATCATCGCTGTCATTGTTGTCTTACAGGAGCCCACAGTTAAGAAACTGGATTTTTAGAAATACTTGAATACTAATTGGGCTTTTAGGTGTTAAAATTTTTAAAGATTCTGGAACTTTTAAAAGTTAGAATGTTTTATATCATCGTTAATATTAACATGCTGTCTTGAGGACCAAAAAGGAAAGGTTATAGATTAACAGTGATGTATTTGTATGTCAAAAAAATAAGTAAAAGAAGGATGCAGGCAGTAGTCCAGGTTGGTTTTTGCTTTTTTCATTTGTTTGGGTTTTCTTTTTTTGTTTTTTTTTTTATTTATTTGTTTTGTTTTTTGCTTGCTTGCTTGCTTGCTTGTTTGTTTCTTTAAATCTGGTAAGAAGAACCTCAATTGAGAAAATGCCTCCATCAGATTACCTTTAGACAAGCCTGAGGAGAGAGCATTTTTTTTTTTTTTAATGACTGATGTGGATGAACCCTTCCTATGGTGAGGAGCACTTCTACCCCTAGGCTGGTGATCCAGATTTCTATAAAAAAAAAAGCAGGCTGAACAAGCCATGAGGAAAATATCAATGAGGATTGACCAGAAAGCAGCTATCTCCATGGCCTCTACTTCAGTTCCTGCCTCCAAGTTCCTCCCTTGAGTTCCCACCATGACTTCCCTTGATGATGGACTATGATATGGAAGTGTAAGCTGTAACCCTTTGCTCCCCCCAAAAAGAAAATTACTCTGTTGCATTAGACCTGTACTCAACTCAAATGCAATTAATGCAATTTATAATTATGTACATGAATAAGATAAATCGCTCTTATTTCTGGTTTCTGTTAAACATGTTACATGAGATCTCTGTAGATAAATACAGTAAATACTAAGATTAAGGGAATAGCATAATGACAAAAAGATATCACTGCCTTGTTTAAGAAAATGGCTGACATTCAGTAATTCCCCCTGTATGTACCTTCTGACCAAAGTACAAGAGAAATGGTCAATGATCACTGAAGTATGATAAACATCACAGAATAAATGTAATTATTCTGATTTACATTGTTTCATGTCATAAGTCTACAAAGAAACCACAATAAGTCTGGAAGCTGGCATGCTATTCGTTTTTGAAATGAGGTACTCCTTGAATTGTACAGATTTCCACAACTTCATACTTTTAGCTACCTGAGTAATCTACTACTAAAAGTCAAAAGAAAGAAAATGAGTATTGCTAGGGACCAGTTATATGCATCATATTCATGGATTACTGTGAAACTTCATCACTACTGCTGTTGCATGTGAACTGCTCTTTGTGACAATCCCTTTACCATGTCAGGAACAATACCATGAAGACAAATACAAGAACTATTTATTGGTTTAAGCACCCAACATATTTCACTTCCAAATCCAGTTGATCTTCTTGAAAGCCAAGGTAAAATAACAGGGAGACTGGGTAATACAAATGTGAAATTGCATATGGCTTCTAGTTCTCACTTCATGGCTGTAAAACTAAGATCCAGTTACTAAGCATCTTCTAAAAATTCTACTTGAGTCTGAGGATGAAATGTATTGTGCACACACGATGATGATGCAAAGTCAATTTAGTGGGACAAAGTGTAAGGTGCTGTGGAGCCACTGTCATTCTGAAGCCATAAATCAAGACAATGCAGCTGTCTAGATGTGATAGAGGGAAGAATAAGGCTGCCAGCCTAGAATGCCACAGATTAATAGGATCATATTGTGGAGTCAAATGTAAATTGGCATAGAATCCCTTAAAAACAATTGAAATGCAATCTGACAGCTTAAGGGATGTTAGCCATAGGTGGAATGCTACAAAGGGGCAATATAGACATCTCCTTTCTAGAAGTAGGGAATTGACTTTTAAGTGAGCACTTTCATTGCACTGGGATGAAGTTGTCTTGATAGAATAAGTGTTTTGAAAGGTCTGTAGATTTCCCAGTTGTCAATGTCCATCTACAAATGTAGGTCTGTGTCTGTCACACTTGAGACCTGAGGACCTGAACAAATGGGGCTAGATAAAGTCTAATGCTGGAGACAACATTCCTTCAGTTTCAGCATATGTTTATACACAAATGCAACAAAGAAAACAGTGATCCAAGGCAGGTTGTTTGAGTTACGAAAACATGACAAAAATAATTCATCAGAAAAATATGTAAGTAAACATCAGTAAGCACGTATTAAATATTAACAGAGCAGCCCTTTTGCACAACTTTCTCAGAACAGACAAATTGAAACACAATGACTAGCATGTAACATAAATTATATCTGGGAAAGCAAGAATGCAAGGCAGAAGGCCATGTCCAGATTCAGGATACACTGAGCATAGCACTCAACATATCTTTTCACTGGATTGGGTTCTATAGCTATGTTCTGACATCCAACAGAACACATACGTCTTATAAATTGAATGTAAATATTTGTCACAGGATGGAGTAAAACATGTCCAAGAATAATCCAGGGATCAAAATGCACCTGAGGTAGGTAAAAGCCCCTCTGCCTTTTTTTCTGGAGTCTCTCTCACAGTTCCCCAAGGCATTGTTCATCATGTATCATTCTTGAACCCTGGATCCTCAGTCATATGTCATTCTTTTGAGCATGTTCCAATACCAATATTGAATGTTTAAGGTATTTTCCAAAAGTGAACAATATTACAAATGTAATATTGCAGTAAATGCAATCTGATAGCTAATTCATTTAACAACTAGAAATCCAATGGTGGTGATGATACAGTTCTGAAATACTGAATGTGTCTGAGAAAAATTCTATAGTACTTTATGTGGGATGTCTTTCTGTATGCAGCAAATATGCATTCCTTTTATTGATTGTTGAATGAAGTTGTTTTAGCCAATGGCCAGGAAAAATATATATATAGGCAGGAAATCCAAACAAAGATGCAGAGATAAGGAAGGTGTAGTCAGGGAACACCATGTAACCACCTAAGGAATAACATGCCAGAGCACCAGTAACCCACAGACTCATAGCAATACACATATGGATAGAAATGGGTTAATTTATAAGAGAGAGCTACCCAATTGAAAGCCTGAGCTATTGGCCAAACACTTATATTTAACATATCAGCTTCTGAGTGACTGTCTCATAAGTGGCTATGGAGACCTTCTGAAGAATGAAGAAAACTGGTCCCGGGGGACCAGCAGGACAGAGAAAAACTTCCAACTACAAGTGTTTAGAGGGAAATGACTTTCTAACCTAATAGGAAAATAACAAATATTTACTGTTTAAGAAGACAGAAAAACCACATGTAGGATTGAATGAAATAATCAAGAACAAATGTTAGTTTGTTGTTTACGTATTGACAAGTCTCAAAATAGTTCTTAATCTCTAATAGGAGAAGTTATTGCATGCAGAAATCATAGGTAATACTGTTTAGAATGTTCTCTTGTTGTGTCTTAAAGAAGCATGTCAAACATATGTGTCGATGGAAAAACTGGTAAATTCAAACAAGGTATGTTTCTCTAAACACTATGGGACTTACTGTTTCTAGGAAAACAAGTGCACATAGTTTAAATTTCTATCTTTCTGTTTCTGTCCATTTGAATCTCTGTGTTATACTTTGCCCTGCTTATTATTATGTTTTATATTGCACTACTGATTTTAATGTGATATATTGGGGATAAATAAGAAAGTTGTAGTTTTATAGTAATATATAGTGCGAATAGTAATGTATAGTTTTATAGTGTGTCACATTGAAAAGGGAACAGTTACACTTTTTCTTTTCTTTGTTAACTTGAAACCAGCTTGGATTATCAGGAAGTGTAAAAAAGGCAAAAATCTGTTTGAAAAGGAGTTCCAAAGCTTCAGTATAAAATGTGGACATCCATACACTAATGGTTATGAAATGAGGAACATGAAGTAACATCTTAGGTACCAGACATTCTTTCATTCACACATAAAAAACTGTGTAGGGGTGTGTGTGTGTGTGTGTGTGTGTGTGTGTGTGTGTGTGTGTGTGTGTGTGTGTGTGTGTGTGTATTATGTCATGTTCTTGAGAGAGGGAAGAATCTGAAAGGTCCATTTAGATGATTTGGTTACAGTAAATGATCATTTACAGAAATCTGCTTCTGATGAGCTTACCACTGGTAGTGCCCTGTAAACTAGTCACAACATTTGAATTGTGTGTAAGACCGCATGACTCAAATTTTTCAATCATATCTTTGTACTTTGTAGCACTTTTCAAAAGTTATAGAACCCTAACACTTCCCCAAAAAAACTTTTGTGTTGTGGGTTTTTTACACCATCTCTGGACTGGGTGATTGCTTCTTCTTTGCCTGAGTTTTTCTTCTTTTGTTCACAAAATCAAGAGGGGTCTGTATTACCTGAAAATTCAGTATTCTGTTTATTTCAAAAATGCCTAATCCACTCCTAAACATATCCTCTGGCTATTTAATTTCCACTAATGCTTTATAATTTTGATTGAAGAATTCCATTTGCTCTTAAGGAATTTAGCTTTCTGTTAAAAATTCTGAATATTGTTGCCTCGTGGAGCACAGAACCTATATTTACATGCACTTGTCTATCTCAGAAAATCAAGCAAGTTTCCTATTCTAGAAGAATGTTTTTATTGTATGCTCTTCTCTTGACTTCCAATCAGGTGTTATCTTCTCCTGTGCTAGATTACAGTAATCAATGACATGTTTAACAGAGAGATGATTGGATGATCCTGAAGTGATTTTTCTTTTTGTTCTATCTAGCAAGACGAAACCTAGAAAAAAGTGACAATATCTGCATCAGAAATGTACTTACTTGTGTAATTGTTACTCTGAGGAGGACTGTGTTCATTAGTACTGCTCCAGTGACCCAGTTGGAGTCCTGTGTTCTTTACTAAGAGAGACAAATATGTTTCAGTGCTTATTTCTAATTTTTGTTTCTAATGATTATTTTCTCACATTTCCCTTTGTATCTTTTGTTGTATAGGTGTAGAAGGTGAATAAACATATTCCTTAGCTTTTCATAACATTTGATCTTATCATGAAAAGTTCCTGACATATTAAATATATTTTGATTTGCAGCCTTGTGGGGAGCACATCTTAATTTTTGAGTATAATTTAGAGTATAAATTTAGAATATAATTATACATATCACAGGAACACTTTGTTTGCATCATTTCAGCTTGTAATAATATTTATACAACACTGTGATGTGAAACATTCATTTTTACATTTCTTAATTTTCATTTATTTATTTGTTTGTATAGCTTGGGTGTTGGTAGGAGTGTTATAAAGCTAATGTGTGGAGAACTGAGCATAACTAGTGAGAGCTGGTCACCTATTCTGCCTTTTGGAGCTTGGTGATTGAACTCAGGTAGAGAGGTTTTTGAAAAGCACCCATTACCCACCAGTGCATCTGCTGGCCTTTCTTACCCTATATTGCAAATGTTAAGATGTGACTTAAGTATTAGATATAATTTTGAAATGTGTTTGGATTATTAAAGAGAAAATTACATAAAAGCAAATTTTCTAAGACTTCATTAAAATCAAAGCCTCACATGAAATAAGACATTAGCCTGTAAGGAATTATTTTCATAAGGGGTGGATTGATGCCTCAAAGGTTAAGAGCATGTACTGACCTATCACAGAATCTAACTTTGTTCTTAGTCCTCACTTTAGCAGGTTCACAACTGCCTGTACATCAGCTGCAGGGCTCCAACACCCTTTTAGTTTCTCTGAGCACAACTGCTATAATGTTGACTTAACCACACTCACACATACCCACAGGCATTTAATTAAAAATAACATAAACAAATATTTCCAAAACACAAATATTTCCTAAAATTATATAATTTTTAACTTTAGTATTTCATAGTTTTTTTTTACCACAATCAGTAATGATTTCCAAAGTCAAGAAAGAAAGTACTTGATTTTTATTGAAATTAATGTTTTAATGACTCTCAAATTTTAAAATTACAATTCATTGCTTATTTTACTAATGTCAATTAAATTTTGAAAAAAACCACAAAGTATTCTTGTATTTCTTTTTTAACTAAACTGTCAGTACAAAAGTTTGTGGGTTTTCACTTATTAAAAACTCAAAATCATAGATTTATTAACAACTGATTTACTTTATTTTCATCTCAATTATCTGGAATGTTCTTGGGATATATATATATATATATATATATATATATATATATATATTAATAATTGCATACAATAAATAATATAATTATTTACTCTTGTCCCTTCTTATCTGATTTCATTTATAATTGAACTTGCTTGTATTCTGCCATCAGTTAAAACCCCTTTAGTGCACAGTGTCTACAGCAGGATAGCAGTGTGTCTCATAAACTAATTAAATGATTAATGAGATATGGTTGAAAGAACATTTGCTGCTTAAAAACATAATTCACATGAATTAATCTACAGTGATATTCAATCAGGGTAAACAATACTCACCAATTATGCAAGAAAAAATGTTTACTCTACTCAATGCATGTTAAAGAGTATATTATGAAAATTATCCAAGTTTCTTACCAAAATACAAAACTAATAACTCTGTCCCTGTTAAATAAAAAAAAAAAACTGTAAACAGACCTGTAAACTAAAGCAAAAGCAGAAAATTTGGCTATAAGTTTTTGAATTTTTCTTTTGAGATTGTAATTACATCATTCCCTTTTTTTCCCTCCCTCTAAAGCCTCCCATATTCTTCTTCTTGGTACCTTTCATATTTATGGATTCCTTCTCCATTGATTGTTGTTAATCCCATATATCTCAAATGGTCAGCCTTGCAGCATTCTTACAAGTAAAATTTTACAGACTGAAAATATTGTACTTATATATTTAAGGATATGTATATGTGTGTGTGACATACTGTAAAGGTTGCATCACCTCCTAGCACCTTTATGCAATTACTAACCAAACATTTTGGCTTACAGCCTTTGAGGAACATTTCAGATTCAAGCCATAACACATGAACATCATGAAAACTTACCAAACAATAAATTTTAAAATGTAAACTCCATACGTAATTGAAAATTATGTAAAAGGAACATTAAACAAAAAATAAATTTCATCATTACATCTTCCCCTATCACCAATCATTTAACATTCTCTACAAGACAAATATTTATTTTAATTTATAGAAACAATTTAATCTTAGTACTTACTCATGTGTTATGTGAGATAGCAAGAAAAAGTAAAATTATTTTCCAACTCTATGTACAAATAATGTGATGGTTAAGGATTATTTGTCCATATTAACACTCATCAGGAACAAGATACATGCTTTGAAGCCAAATTAAAAATCTTGAAAACTTCCAATTCAGAATCATTTATTTCTTTACTGAAATAGGTTTAAGTGGGAACAGCCTCCATATCAACTGACTGTAAAAGCGGTAGAAAATGTGACTCATTTCAACCATATTTCAAACATTACCTGTAACGTTGTTTGGGAACTTTCAGGGAAATATAAACATATTTTGAGTGATATCAATATGAACTGAAAGTCATTGGTGGGAAAAGGCAACTTCAGCTGCATAGCTTGCCAAGAATGTCATTCCTATCATTTTTCTTTATTTTGTTGATTCTGTTCTCATGAGGTATTTCAGCATGATCTGGAAAAACAACTGAAAGAATATGGGTGGTTAATGTCATACATAGAAAGGTTTTATTTGTGCTATGTTCATCAAAGTCCTACAGATTATATTGAATCATTTACTGAGGATCATGGAATGATTTCATATACCAAGTCTATCTGTAACTTAGTCAACAGTGACTTACAGAGAACAATATATAAGAGCCATTAGAATATGTAAGAGGCAAAATGGAGGAAATGATCAAAACAGGAAAGAATAGCACCAGTACCTTGGCTTCTACAATGGAAATATTATGATACTTTTTATTTTTATTGGGAATAGATTTTTACTTTATTTTTTATTTTTTATTATTGGGAAAAGACAGATTCTTCTCTCATACAATACATCCTGACCACAGTTTTCCCTTTTCCACTCCTCCCAGTTCCCAGCACCTCCCCTCTCCCACAGATATATTCCCCCTCCATTTCCTTTCAGAAAAGAGCATTATATAGTTAGTAGTAATTTGTTGTGCATTCTGAAGAGCTAAATCATCTAAATCTCTGTATTTACCTCGGTGTGAATGGATTCAGAGGAGCTGAAAAAAAAGGCTGTCTTGGTTTGACTTACAAGAAAACAGAAAGTCAGTTTTCTCAATCATATAGTCAGAGGCTCAAGAAAAGAGAGAATGTACTTGTACCTCTCTAAAAATTCCAAATAAGTTATGTGATAAGGTCATTTGTCTGGACCACATCAAATGTGCTTAATATAATGAAAGCCCAAAGAGGAATAAAATCACCATGTAAATGACAGGCAGTTTACACTAGCATTATACTAATTTATGAGGATAAGTAGAAATTTCAGAAAAATAATAAAGAGAGATGGCTCCAAGTTATAAAGCTATATACCATACAACCTCTTCCAAAAGATAGCAGAAAATCACAATATAAAAATACTAAGCATTTTTGCATCATATGGGAAGCCTAACAGTGAAAAAGAATCACTGACATTCTAATGTTTGAATTTGTTTGAATAAAACTGTAAAGATTATTATTTCTTATTCAATTCAAATATACTCAGAATAAGATAAACTTTGGTTCTGGCAAGACATTGTTATAATTTAGAGTTCAAAGTAAATCAGAAGAGACCAACAGAAAGCCATTCCACCTTTTTCTCATAGACTTTTATTTATTTAGAGATCATTAACATAGTCTCTTGATTGTCCATCATAACCACTAAAAGTACTTTCATTAGTGTTTAAAGCAGTAAGTGCAAATCTAATGAACCATAAATGAAGAATATTAAAATTATTAAGCAAATTCTGTTGCAGTAAACTCTGAGTACCAAAGGTGCAGCAACTTACACAAAGACCCATAGATATGGAACCTTTATTTTTTTCAAAATAGACATGGATAAAATTTCATTAGAAATTCACCTTTATGACCCTTCCTCCAGGCTCCATACTGTGTCCCACAGCCCTGTCAGCCTTTCAGGGAGCCAGGCTGGTCCTATGAACCCCAGCTAAGACACTGCCTACCATCCAAAGAACCCATCTAAATCCTGCCCAACAACTCCAGACTGCACAACACCCTGATCCACTTAGCCCCCAACCCAGCTCCATATCTTAGTCTACAACTTCAGAAGTAGACTTCACTTTACCAGTGGCCAGGCCTGATCTAGGGACCTCAGGTCTACAGCTTCAGTAGACTTCAGCTTCACTGGAGCACACACTCCATATAGGGCTCCTAGCACTGGCATCTATACTGGAATCCAGAGTGGTCCTAGAGACCCCAGAGTTCAGACCAGATTTAGGGACCCCAGTCTGAAACCCCTCCCCTGGGCTCCATATCATGGTCTACTGTAGTTGACATTTTCTTTGTGCCCCCATCTCACAAATAACAACACAGAGACGAAGTGCTAATTATGAAACCTGGGTATGTAACTTAGACAGTTCATATCTAACAAAGTAACAGGAATTAACAATCATTGGTCATTAACATCCCTCAGTATCAATAGACTCAATTCACCAATGAAAAGACATGGGTTCAAAATTGGATAAGAAAGCAGGATCCACCATTCCGCTGCATACAACAAATGCATATTAAAGTCAAAGACAGATATTACCTCAGAGTAAAGGGTAGGAAAAAGACTTTCTAATCAAATGGACTGAAGATGCAAGCTGGTGCCACTATCCTAATATCACACAAAATAGACTTCAAACTAAAATCAATCAAAAGAGATGAAGAAGGGGATTTCAAAGACATCAAAGGAAAAATCCACCAAGATGGTATCTCAATTCTGAACTTCTATGCCCCAAACACAAGGACACTCACATTTATAAATGACACATTACTAAAGCTTAAATCACACATAGAACCCTGAACAATAATAGTGGAAGACTTTAACACCCCACACTTGCCAATGGACAGGTCATATAAACAGAAACTAAATATATAAATAACAGAGCTAACATGTTATGACTCAAATGACCCTAAGAGATAACTACAGAACATTTCATCCAAACACAAAGGAATATACCTTCTTCTCAGCACTGCAAGGAATCTTCTCCAAAATTGACAATATGCTCAGCCACAAAGCAAGTCCCATTAGATAAAAAAAAACAACCTTAAAACAACTCCCTTTATTTTATAAGACCACCATGGATTAAAGCTGGATTTCAAAAACAGAAGCAACCAAAAGCCTACAAACTCATTGAAAATGAAGAACTCTCTACTGAGTTACCACTGGTTCAAGGAAGAAATAAAGAAAGAAGTTAAAGATTTCCTAGAATTCAATGAAAATGAATGCACAACATAACCAAACTTATGGGATACAATAAAAGCAGTGTTTTAAGTAAGTTTTCATATGACAAAGTGCTTGCATAAAGAATTTGGAGAGATCTTATACTAGTGATTAAACAGCACACCTGAAAGCTCTAAAACAAAAAGAAGCAGACAGAATAGGTGGCCAGAAATAATCAAACTGAGGACAGAAATCAATAAAATGGAAAGAAAGAGAATAATACAAAGAATTGATAAAACAAAGAGATTGATCAACAAAATAGATAAACCATTATCCAAACTAACTAAAAGACAGAGAGAATATCAAAATCAGTAACAAAAAGGAGGACATAACACAGACTCCAGGCAAATACAAGGGATCTTTAGTTCATACTTGAAAAGCCTATCCTCTACAAAATTAGAAAATCTAAAAGATATAGACAAGTTTCTTAATAGATACAACTTACCAACATTAAACCAAGATCAGATAAACAATTTAAACTTGCTGATAACCCCTAAGGAAATAGAATCAGTCATTAAAAGTCTTCCAACAAACAGAAGAAGGCAAGAAAGTTTTAACACAAAATTATACCAGACATTCAAAAAGTGCTAATACCAATACCCTTCAAAGTATTCCACAAAATAGAAACATAAGGAACATTGCCAAATTCTTTCTATGAGGCCATAGTCACCCTGATAACTAAACCACACAAAGACTCAACAAAGACAGGCATTTATAGACCAATTTCACTCAGAAAATTTATGCAAAAACACTCAATAAAATATTCACAAACCTATCGCAAGAATATATCAAAAAGATCATCTAGTAAGTAGGCTTTATCTTAGGCATGAAGGGATAACTCAACATGCAAAAAATCTGCCAATATAATCAACAATATAAACAAACTGATCATCTCATTAGATGCTAAAAAATGCCTTTAAAAAATCCAATCCTTCATGATAAAAGTCTCAGAGACACCAGGGATACAAGGGACAGACTTAAACATAATAAAAGCAATATAAAGCAAGCCAATTGCGAACATCAAATTAAATGGAGAGAAACTCAAAGTGATTCCACTAAAATCAGAAACAATACAAAGTTGTCAACTCCCTCCATGCCCAAATATAGAGTTCTACCTGCAAAAGTAAGACATTAAAGGAAACTAAGCGGATACAAATTGCAAAGGAAGAAGTCAAAATATCGTTATTGCAAGTGGATATGATAGTATATATAAATGATTCCTAAAACTCTATCAGGGAACTCCTACACCTGATAAATAACTTCAGTGATATAGCTGAATACAAGATTAACTCAAAAAGAGTGGTAGCCCTCCTATATATAAACTATAAATGGGCTGAAAATAAAATCAGTGAATCATCCCCCTCTAGAATAACCTCAAATAATATTAAAATATCTTGCCATGACTCTATCCAAGCAAGTGGAAGAACTATGTGACAAAAACTTCAAGTTTTTGAAGAAATAAATAAAATAATACATCAGAATATGGAAAGATTGACCATGCTCATGAATCTGTAGGATTAACATAGTAAAAATGGTCATCTTACCAAAAGCAATCTACACATTCAATGCAATCCCCATCAAAATTCCAACACAATTCTTTATGGACCTTGAAAGAACAATATTCTGCTTCATTTGGGGGAAAATACAGGATAACTAAAACAATTGTGTACAATAAAAGAACTTCCTGAGATATCATCATCCCTGACTTCAAGCTCTGCTATAGGGGTATAGTAATAAAAACTGCATGTTATTGGCATAAAATTAGAATGACCAATTGAAACCAATTAAAGACCTAGACATAAATCCACATACCTATGGATAGCTGATTTTCAACAAAATGTCAAATTTATACAATGGAGAAAAGAAAGCATCTTCAATAAATGGTGCTAGTCTAATTAGATGCTGATATGTAAAAGAATGCAAATATTTCTCTATCTTTCTATCACTCTGCACAAAGCACAAGCCCTGGTTTATCAAAGACTTCAACATTAATCCATATAAACTGAACCTGATAGAAGCAAAAGTGGAAAACAATGTCGATGGAATTGGCACAGGAGACAACATCCTGAACTTAACACCAATAGCACAGACAATAACATTGACAATTAATAAATGGGACCTGAAATTGAAAATTATCTATAACACAATGGACACTGTCTGTAGGACAAAACAGAAGCCTACAGAGTTGGAAAAGATTTTCACCAACCCCATATCTAACAGAGGACTGATTTTCAAAATGTATAAAGAACTCAAGAAAATAGACATGGACAAACCAAATAATCCAATTTAAAAATGTGGCACAGATCTAAACATAGAATTCTCAACAGAAGAATCTTAAATGGCCAAGAAAGACTTAAGATGTTCAACATTGTTAGCCATCAGCAAAATACAAATCAAAATGACTCTGAGATGCTCTCTTACACCTGTCAGAATGACTAATCTCAAAAAAACAAGCTATAAGTCATGTTTGAGAGAATGTGGACTAAAGGGAACACTCCTCCATTGCTGGTGGGAGTGCATACTTGTACAGCCCCTTTGAAAGTCACTGTGGCAGTTTTTCAGAAACCTTAGAATCAACCTACCCTACAACACACCTATACCTCTCTTGGGCACACACTCAAAGATCCTCAATTATACCATAAGAACACTTGCTCAGCTATGTTCATAACAGCTTTACTCATAACAGCCAGAACCTACAAACAACCTAGATGCCCCTCAACCAAGGGATGTATAAAGAAAATGTGGTACATTTACATAGTGGGGTATTACTCAGCTGTTAAAAACAAGGACATCAGGAGATTTGAAGGAAAATAGATGGAACTAGAAAAAAATAATCCCAAGTGAGGCAAACCAGGCTGAGAAAGACAAACATGGTATGTATTCACTCATAAATAGATATTATCTGTACAATAAAGGAAAACCATGCTATAATCCAAACCCTCAGAGAGTCTAGGTAGCAAGCTATATTCAGGGGTTCCCCAGATCTCTGGGAGGGGAAATAGAAGAGATTTCCTGAGTAGACTGAGGGTGGGTAGGGATGGCAATGTGAGTGATCAGATACATGTGGGGTGAGGGACAGAGTGCTGAAAGAGACTAGAGGAAGGGTGTACATTTCAGGGTCAGGTAAAAGCCTGGCACAAGGGAATAGCCCATAAATCTCTAAGGAAGATCAGCTTATACTCCTAGCAATATCAGTTATGTAGCCTGAACTGACCACCTCCTGTGACCAGATTTGTGCCTAGCCCAATTGTCATCAGAGAGGCATATTCCAGCAACTGATGGAAACATGCAGACCCACAGGGAAACATTAGGAGGAGATTGAGGAATCCTGCAAAAGAGGAAAAGAAAGGATGGTAGTAAGAGTGGTAAAGGACACTACAACAAAACTTACAGAATCTGCTAATCTGGGCTCTAGGGGCTCACAGAGATTGAACTAACAACAATCAGGGAGCCTGCATGGGACTGACCTGGTCACTCTGCATATATGCTCACAGTTAATTAGCTTGGTCATCTTGTGGGACTCTTAACAATGAGAACAGGGGCTGTCTCTGACTCTTTTACAGAATTTTGGGACCCTATAGTTCATACTGGGTCACATTGTCCAACCTAATACACGGGGAGGTGCTTAGTCTCACTGAAACTTGATATGCCATATTTTGTTGACACTCATGGGAGACCTGCCCTTTTCTAAACAGAAATGGATGAGGAGTGGATTTTGGGGTGGGAACAGAGTGAGGAATACAGGGAGGAGATAAGAGAGGAGAAACTGGACCCAGGAAAGAAAATAAATAAATGAATACATTTATTTACAAAAAGAAATAATGCAAGTAATGCCAACTACTATGGATATTTCAAAATGCTTATTTCTCAATCATTTTCCAAACTATCTTCTAAATCTATCAAAGATGCTTGTCTCTATATCTACATCCAGACATTCTCAATTTATAACTCCTTATACATATGTATATATGGTTAAAATGTAATCTAATCACTGGAATTATGCATCTTTTTCCTACAACTAAATTATAACACATATTAATTCCATGGAAATTTGTTCTAATGTAAATTTGCTTGACACCTTCGATGCATGGCTGTCTGATCACTTTCTTTCTTCACCAAGTGAGACACTGTCATCACTACTGCTTACTTTGAGTTAAGGTTAGAAGAGAAGATCATAATGAGCATAGCATGGCATCATTGAGCATCCATCTGTGGCTAATATGAGCATCAGAGAAGACTGTGAAGAATGTATCTTCCTGGGAAGAAAGGGGCTATTCGCTTTGTAAACAGAAAGGAGTCATAGAGGAATAGCAGTCTTTACAAAAAAAGGGGGGGGGGCTTTAATCCTCTTAGGTCCAAGGACCATCTTGGAGTTTTTGTGTGTACATTAGGAGAGTGAACATGTTTTCAGGTCTGACCACTCTGCTTTGCAAAAACAGTTAGGGTCTCATTCCTGGGAGAAGCTTATTTTCCTTCTCCCAGTTCCCTGCAGTGCATGGTCTCTGGGTGGAGCCCAATACAATGTTCACCATTTATATGAACATGCCTACTTATATTGACTGGAGGAAAGGGATGCAATTCTATTTCAGTTAAAAACACATTTAAAAAGTAAGGACAAGAAGGAAGCTCTTCGATAGACATTTTTTTCCATTCTTCCTTCTTACCCTCAGCTTCTAATAAACACCACTTTATCCTCGTTTCATATAAGATGTCTTGTTTTTTGATAACACACAGAAGTATAATAGTACTTCTCTTACTATTCCAGATACTTCCTTCAGCATGACAACCCTCATTCCTTAGACTGGTAGAACGAGTTTTAGTGATTACTGAGCTTCAATGATAGTAACTATACTTCGAATATTTCATGTTTGTTAAAATATATTTCAATATTTCAGCTGCAAAAATGATGTTGCTGAGGTGAGTAATTTATAAAATAACTTGAATAGATATTTCCTCTAGGTGTGGAACGTTCAAAACTTTACATTTTATTCCATAATAAACATCTAACAATAACTTACAAAATAAAAAAGAAGAAATGCCATGCAAAATTTACTCAATGAAGAACACAACATAAGGAAGTAATGAACTTTCCTGAAACTGAAACTTTCAAAAGAATGCTGCTAATACCATACTGGAGGTGGGAATTGAAACGTTTTCTTCAAGAACAGGGTGAAGACATGGACATGCACTTGTTTCTTTCCACTCAATACAGTTCCAGTCAGGGCCATTAGGCAAAAGAAAAAAATGCCATCTAAATGAAGAATAAGAAAGGAAAATTGACGTTTCTGTTTTCACTCTCTCTATATGTACATATATGATCTCCATATACACTTATTAGAAAATACAAATTAAACATCAGTTCATTTACCTTGTATGTTGGTGCACACCTTTAATTCCTATATTCAGGAGGCAAAGACAGAGACAGGAAGGTCTCTATGACTTTGAGTTCAGTCTGATCTGCATAAGGAGTAATAGACCAGCCAGAACTGCATAGATGATTCTGGGAGGTATGTCCAAAACATAATTCAGAAAAGAATCACATTAACATTAACAATAAATATTAAACAGAATAAAATACTTAGGTACAACTTTAAGCAAGATCATAAAACATCTGTACACCAAACACTACCAAACATCACCAAACACTAATTATAGAAACTGAAGAACATGACCATAAAGGCATACACTTTGTTCATGGATAAGAAAAATCAGTGTAGCCATTCCTTCTCAATTTCAGTTTCAATTCCTAGGAAATATGGGTGGATGGGGGGACAAAAAACAAATTTATGCAAAACCACAGCAATCTCTGAAGCACCATGAATACAACAGTGAGGTGTAGTAATCAACAAGCTTGTTTGGACTTGAAGCAATGGCTTTGTGGTTAACATCATTTTTGCAGAATACCCAAATTCAAATGCCAGCATAAAACCCACCTGTAACTCCAGCTTCTGGAGAACCAATCTGACACACTATGGCCTCACAAGGCCCTTGCATTCATATCATACACACACACACACACACATACACACACACACACACACACACACACACACACACACACACACACACACAACTATGTCTGGGTAGAGTGAGAATGAGGACAGAGGAAACTCTGGTGGAGATCTGTAGCAGTTCTGACATACAAATCGGTCCTTGACCTTGGTATAGGGGCAAAAGACTAATCGACCATCAAGTAGCTAGTTCCCTCTGAAGTTTCCCTCAGGATATCTGGCATTCTTGAACATATCTGGAGACAGTTTTATCCGGTAAAGGTCTTAGAGATCTTGGGGCTGAAACAAACACATCTTAATAAAAATGTTCATTGCTACCATAAAAACCTAGATGGAATAGAACAAAATTTAAAGCCTAAATAAGCTCTTACACACGGTCAACAAATCTGCAGCAGCATTCATACATAACCAGAAACAATACTATGGTCCTTATTATGCACATAATTGCCTTATCAAAAAGAAGAGACCTAAAAATAAAGTGAGACATGAGGGTTTAGTTGAATTGTGCATGAATAAAAGGCACCCAATTAGTGGCTGGTGAAGCTGAGTGGCAGGTCTCCTACACAACCAATTTTGTAAAACAATGTATGAGTAAATTAAAAAAGAAAAGTATTAGCATGGTCATGAAAAAAAGAGGGTCTGAGGGTGAGAATGCAAATTAGTACCTTCATTATAGAAAACTTTATTGAGGATATGAAAATGATAGAAAAGAAGAAGGGAAGGAAAGGAGAGGAGGAAGAAGGAAGGAAGGAAGGAAGGAAGGAAGGAAGGAAGGAAGGGAAAAGAATAAACAAAAAGAGAAAAGAAAGATGATAGAAGCTGGTTATCCTTTTACCAGGCTTGTCTCCCAAGGAAATGAAATCGCAATCACAAAGTGATATCTATACTTCTGTGTTTATTGTGTCATTCTTCACAATATCGATGATATGGATTTCACCTTAATGTTCTATCAGTGTGGAAATGCTGAAAATATACAGCATATCTATTTGATGAATCACAATCCAACTGTTGTAAAAAGGCGTTCCTACCATCAGCCACCTCAAGGATGAACCTGGAACATCAAGCAAAGTGTAATAAGTCACTACAGAAAGACAGATACAAAGCTGCCTCACACCAATGTAAAGTCTGAAAAAGCTGAACTCAGAAAAGTAAAACAGATGGTGTTAATAGGGATATAGGGCTATGGAAAGAAAGGCTAACCAGAGCAATGTTGGTCAATTCCATAAGCTAGGTCTTATAAGATGAATGATTCCGAAGGTGCGGTAGGCATTACAGTATCAATGTCAATAATATTGTGTGGCTCATGCCTCAGGATAGCGATCAGTGACAAAGAGATTGCCCACCACCCATGAAGTTCTGGGCTGACTATTTGGCACAAGGGAAAAATAAAGTTAGGCCTGGTGGCACAAGTTAGGAGATATGGAGAAAGAGGTAAGAGAATTACTGTAATCTCAGCTACATAATGAATTCTAAGCCATACAGAGCTACATCGTTATACCCAGTCCACAAAATAATGCTTAGGTGATGTTTGGTAAGAATAGATACAAAGTAAACTGAAAGTATTTTTCAAAAGTCCAGTTTCCTTTAATTTTCATAATTTATACCTATATCAAAACATTATGGCATGATTGTATTTGGTTTTGTCAATTATGCTCCAAAAGCAGAAATTATGTTTATATGACTTATTTTATGTTAAACATATAGCTTAAACAACTTCAAATTTCAAGAAAAGTACTTGTAGATCTATAGAAGGCTATTTGGCTTATACTGATTTTTCCTGTTAGTATACACACATTTAAAGAGTATATAAAAAGAATATATAAAAACATATATTTAAAATGTATTTAAATTGTGGTAATAAATTAGGAGTCCCAATGCAATAGTTATAATTCTGTAATTTTGTTTTCTTCATCTAGAATATGAAGTTACTCTAATTGAAGAACCTATTTTATTAAGTGAAATTAATTAGATTTAATACTGCAAATATATGAAGTTAATTCTCAATCTTTATGAAGAAAATTTGTGAGTAGCATAGTTTCCTGTTTGCTGAATGCTAGTTTATGGCTTGATTGTTGAATTAATGCTGTTGAATAGAAACAAACTGAACCAAAATGACTTCTCCATGCTAAGTGCGATATGTAGGTGTTGGCATCAGCTATGGGGCACTGCCATTGTGAGAATTTTCTGTTTCATATAGAACACAAAAAAACAAGGATAGCTAAAAATATCCTGAGTAATAAAATAATTGCTGTACTTGTGATCATTTCTGACATCAAATCGTACTATAGAGCTACAGAAATAAAAATAGCATGCCAATAACACAAAAACAGACATGGAATCAATGGAATTGAACTAAAAGACCAGACATATATCCAAACACCTATGGAACCCTTATTTTGTATGGTATACAAAAAATATACACTGAAAATAAAAGGCAGCATCTTCACCAAATGGTGTTGGTCAAAGGAGATGGCTGCATGTAGAGATTCCAAGTAGTTGCATACTTATCATCCTGTACATGAGTCACTTCCAAATGGATCAAAGACCTCTATAAATCCATATACAATGAACCTGATAGAAAAGAAATAGTCTTGAACTCATTGGCACTGGAGAAAATTTTCTGAAGAGAACACTGTTAGCACAGACATTAAGAAAAGCAGCTAATAAATGAAACCTCATGAAACTGAAATACTCTGCACAGTAAAAAAACATTGCCATTTAGAATAAATGCAGGATTAGAAAAGATTTTTACCATCAAATATCAAAAATATGTAAAGAATTTAAGAAAGCAAATAACCCAATTTTAAAAATTGAATTTACATATATATATATATATGCATATAAATAGAAGATAGATGATAAACAGATAGATTGATATTTTCGAAATAAGAAACTCAAATGGCTGAAAAACACTTAAAGAAATATTCAACATCATTAGTTATCAGGAAATACAATCAAACTGACTCTGAGATTCCATCTTGCATCTTTCAGAATGGCTAATATCAAAACACAAATGACAGCTCATGCTGGGAAGGATGTGTCGTAAGAAGAACAGTCAGCCATCGCTGTTGGGAGTGCAAAATTATATAGCCACTGTGGAAAGCAGTGTGCAGTTTTCTCAGGAAGATAGAATTCCATCTCCTCAAGATCTAGCTACATCACTCTTGGGCATATATTGAAATTATACTTTATCCTATCACAGAGACATTTGCTCAACCATGTTTATTGCTGCTGTATTCATAATAGCCAGGAATTGCAAACAACCTAGATATTTCTCAACAAAAGAAATGATTAATAAGATGTGGTATATTTAAACAATAGATTATTATTCAGCCATTAAAAACTTCAAGCTAATGGAACTGGAAAAAACTCATCCTGAGTAAGATAATTCACACAGAGAAAGAAAATACATGGTATGATTTTGCTTATGTGTGGATCTTAGCTGTCAAGTCAGTGATAACCAAGTTATAATCCACAGAACCACAGAGGGTAAGTATACAGTAACAGACTAGTGGAACAGATAGATCTTCCCAGGAAAGGAAAATAGAACAGGTAGCTATGGATGGATTAGGTTGAGGTGTGGAATGAGAGGACCAAGACAGGAGGGGGATGGAAGAGTGAGGGAATAGTGGTAGGGGGAGCTAAAATCGTCATTTGAATGATTGTGTGGCCACCTAATGCAGTAGTAGCTTTGCAATTATGTACATAAATAAAGGGAATCTAAGTGAAATCCCCAAATAGTAGTGGAAAATGGTACCTAACTGGGCATCTCTCATCACCAAATGAAGCTTTAATACCAGGAATAGGTTACAGATAGTCAACCTTTTGCCCAAAAGGACCCCAGGGCAATTTCCAACAACCTAGGCTGTTGCATTGCTTTTTATGATCAATTTGGGGATTCAGCATGGTTTTCTTTGTCCTTAAAAAATTTGCTATACCAGAGACTCTATCTCCTTACTAGACTTGAACATGGAAGGCATATCATCTCAGACAGTTGCCTCCAGGGGCAAGCTCATATCCCATCATGTACAAAATAGGTCATTTCTCCTAAAGCATACTTGAAAAAGAGAGACAGGATTTTGGATAAAATCATTTCTTTACTTTCATGACAATGCATCTAGCTTAAACCATTTTTCTTGTGATCTACTATTTTATGAGGGAAAAAACAAACAAATACGACAAGATGTATTTCTTGAGAAACTGCATTTACACTTTTGTGTCACTCCAGAAAAAAAAAAAAAAAAAACCTATCTCTTACAAATTTAACTTTATTCCTTTTTTTTCTAGTACCTCTTCAGTTTTCTTTCTTCTTGCCTTCTTGAACTGCATCTTCTAATATAATATTGTCACAAAAAACCTTTGTGTCAAGTTTTGTTTTCTAGAGAACTTGAGCAAAGATATGAACCTAAGGATGCATTAGGGAAAGGGACAGATTGTCAAAACAGAGGCCTATAGATGAAATTGATTTAAGAAAGATATAATCAACTTAATAACATTTGCTTGTTAAGTTGAATAATAGGAATGAGACACAGCCATTAATTTTCAGTACAAAAGTCACTTATGATCTTGATAGGTGCCAATTCCCATCAAGATTATTAAAATTATTTATGGCTATAAAGTAAAACCACCATTACTCTAGCCCTCTATGTATAGGAGACATTTTTGGTTATCCTTCAGTCTCATTCGTATCCACCAGATTAATCTTCTAGAGTGCCCTCTTGTTAAATGATCCCTGCAGTGTTAAATGTCTTTACTGTCTAAGTGAATAATATTGCTCCATTAAATTTTATTCTTTTGGCAATAGCCAAATAGTCCAGTCGGCAGTGTACCTAACTCCACTGGTGATGCAAGAAATATTGCCTTGACTTCCCTTGACTTTATTTCTACGGTATTAAAATTGTCAGCTCTTCATGCATCAAGTTCAAAACACTTTCCCTGTAGTAAACATCATAAGGAAGCAAAAAAAAAAAAAAAGAAAAAAAGAAAAAACCCAAACATTTAGATGATGTCTTGCTTGGAGCCTGATGCCAAAGAACATTAGTATACAGAAGACAGGAGAAAAGTTTTTTGGACAGACCCCCAAAATGGCAAACATATATAGTCAGAAGAGGGACATGACACATTTGTTCTGGAATTATATCTCTAAGAGTCAAGCTTTGTAAATGCATTATTGTTAAGTCCACCAATTGGAGGCTTGAAATGGGGACCAATCACAATATTTGCATTATAGCTGTCACAGGCTTTTTTTCTAAGTTACTGGAGGAGCTATTTCTTCATATCTGAGATAAAAAGATCTGTGGGGTGAGCATGGTTATCTATTGTTCACGGAAGGTTCTTTTGCCTGGAATGAATTCTTAAAAAGCAGGTAGAAGGTGTTCAGAAAGATCGTGACTGGAGTAAAACTACCTAAAATAGAGTGATGGCTGGAGATGGAACTATAGGAAACTTCCTTCAGGAAACTATACTGTTCAGAGGATCTGTGATATCATGATGCTAATCTGACTAGAGATAAAGTGTGGTTGTTGGCTTTCAATCCAAGACAACTAAGCAGCAGGGCTGTCATTCCAGAATCTTAGCAAAAGCTAAGCTCTCTGCTTTTTGATATTATTGCAGGAAGGACAGCTACCTCATGTTCCTGCCACTGATGGAATACAGAAAGCCTTGAGCTGGGAGCCAAAATGAAACCTTTCTGAAGTTAATTTTGCCAGGATAGCTTTCCACAGCAACAAGAAGAACACACTAAAACACTAAAGTTTACCTCATCATAATGTACCATACACCTTACTATGACTATTCATGAAGCCTGCAAAATTGGAGGATAAAGGTAAGAAAAAGCAATAGGTAGCACAAATGTCATGTTTTGTAAGTAGAAAAAAATTGGCACTTTACATGCTGTGACTTTTAGTTTATGAGAACATCTTGACTATTCAGCTGTCTCACAGCACTTTAAGTAGCAGTCTGTCATCATTCTATTCTGTTTTTTCCATATTGCATTGATCAATTATAGAGTAACTAACCATAATTATTCATGCAGCCTGTCCCTTTGATTATCTGCATACTGAGTACAATTTTCAAATGCCTTTCTTCCTTCAGTGATCAATATATAGCCTAAATCCTTGCCCAAACATCAAGACACAGAGAAGGAAAAATCAATAAGTAAATTCATTATGTTTTTGAAGAACATGGTGGGAATTTTGCAGATAGGTTCTGGCATCCTTTCACTTAGAGCAAGCACAAGCATATTAAGTAAAATAAAAGTGAATTCTAAAGTCTGCCTAGGTATTTCTGCTTTATTTACTATTATAATATAGTAAAATATTACCATGACCAACACACTTTATAAAAAGAAAGCATTTAATTGGGGATTGGTTTACAGTTTTAGAGAGTAAGTCCATGATTATCACATCATGAAGAAGAGGTGCAAGGCACTGGAGTTGTAGCTGAGAACTTTATAGCTTTACATTCTCATTCATGAGACACACACACACACACACACACACACACACACACACACACACACACACACAGAGAGAGAGAGAGAGAGAGAGAGAGAGAGAGAGAGAGAGAGAGAGAGAAAGAAACACAGAGAGATTGGGTCTTGCTTGGGCTATTAAAACCTCAGAGCCCACCCCCTAGGGATACATCTCCTCCAACAATGACATACCTGATAATCCTTGGCAAACAGTTTACCAACTGGTGATTAAGCATGTAAATATATGAGGAGGAATTCATTTTTATTCAAACCACCATACTCTCTTTAGCAGTGGTGATCTAGGCTTGGTTATTTTTACATTAGAAACCTTAAACTCAAAAGTGTAGTAGAAATTTTTCTGAATTCTTAATTTCTTATCACTTCCAGAGTGCCTAAAAAGTGATATCACCTTGTGATTCTGCATGAATTATACCTGTTCCTTGCTAGTGCCTGAAACTTTTGCTAGAATTTAGTTATTAGTTTCCAAGGTCAAGAAGGAAATGTAAAGCAACTTTCAGGTACCCACCATGTGCTGTGTAATTTGGTTGCAGCCTGTTTCATTTTGATTAACAACTGCATTCTTATTAGCTAAGCATGCCTTTAAATCATGATTATTTCTTAAGGATTTGCAGTCTGCAAAACCCAAAGTCTTTACAACTTTCTCTCAGTTGAAGGGGGGGAAGGTCATACAAAGCTCAGTTCATAATTTTCAATCAATTTACTTGCAGAACACCTTGTCATAGGGAGCCTATCTCTGCCCCCTGTGTTGTGTGCCTTTGTCAAATTCTTATAGCCTATCATGAAATAACCAGTACTTAATTCAGGGTAGGCAACACTCATCAGAGGTTATACCTTGGGGTCATTTGAAATCATGTTTAAAATACCTTTTTTAGATGTTACCTAGCTCTGGTATCCTGAGTTTCCTTCACCACCATCAACAGAATAGTTCCATTTCTTTCCACAGGGAATAGGTGCAAAGGCCATGTTCTTCTTTGTTCTTGATTTACAAGTAGTCATATATTATGATTATACATAATAAACAACATACATGTATATAATATATAGAGCTGAGCCATATAATTTCATTATATAAGTTGAAAATATAACATTATGCTTTCCTTTAAAACAGCTGATTTTAAAACGAAAATCTTATTCTTTAAATGAATTTTATCAGTATTCTATTTGTAATAACACCAATTAATATAGTGAAGACATAGTTGTAGTTTGGAATGCATCTTCACAGTAGCTGAGTTTGAGTATGGGTCATGGATAAAAAAAACACCTTTCTTAGAAACTTCTTATCACATGGTGCTTGGGATCTCAAGATGCTCTTGGTTCATCCTTGCTTCTTTTCAGAATCTCAAATTTAGCCTCCCAAGGAATTTAAGCTTTGAAATGATACAATCTGTTATGATAAATCTTTCCACCAAAAGCCGCCTGAGGCCCACTGCCATGTGTGAGCTTTAAGCCAGCTGCCTGTCCAAGCAGATTGTTGTATCTTCTTGTATTTCACCTTTATGATTGTTAATTTTGGATACTTTAAACTGTTAAGTTTTAATCCTCTTTTAGACTAAAAGGGGAATTCTAGGGGAACCTGTAGCCATGCCTGCTTAGAGCCTGGTTACAGGTCTGCCTGACCGCGCCTGCGAGGGCATGTTCAGGATGATGTAGAGTAAGAGTTTGAGTTGACTGAGTTTCGTTTTCAGTTTTCACCCCTTTTGGCTTGTGTACAGGCTACTGCCACGCTGGCTGCCTAGGTTGCTCTGTAAGTAAGGCTTTTCCCTATTAAATACCCTTATATTTCTACTTGGCTCCGTATTGGTAATTTCCCACTATAGCAATCTATTTCATAAGTTAATAAAGTTGTGCTTTTTCTTATAACCAAAATATTATTCATGTTCACATCTATGCATCTGTTTTATAGAGCTCAAAGTTCATGTGCTTTATTTTCTGGTTTTGTCAGTTCAATGTGTGGTTAGGGTGGTAGGAGAAGGAAAGGCCAGGCAAGTACTAATTACCACTTCTCCATCACATGTATATTACTTTCTCATTTGTAGTGGGTATTGTTAGCAATGCTGCTCTTTAACAAAATAATAATATTAACAAAATAAAACAAACAGGAAAAGCAGTGAGATCACACATCTATTTCATATAAGGCAGGATTCAAAACATATTGTATGTTATCTAATAATTTGTCTGAGAAAAATTATCTGTCCATTTTTCATAATAGGGTATATACCAAGAAAAAAGTGACTTTGAGACCCATAGATACACAATGCAAGCTGCAGCCTTCTGACCTGAATTCAATATAGTTTGAGTGATACCATTTTCCCCTTAAATATACAAATATATTTAATAATATTGTAGTTCCTTACTGAGTACAAATGAAAATGAAAGAGTGTGGGAAATGGTAATATAAACCATAATTCCTTTTATAATATCGTGTTAAGATAACTCTTCTGTGATAAAAGACTAAATCTAATTGTAGGGTCACTTGCATACTCTAAAGGGTCAAGGAATCTCAGATCAGAGTTAACAGGAATTAAAATTGGCTTCACAGTTCCTTCTTAAAAAACAGTTACAAATTTCAAGAAACTAATATCTGATCATTAAAGTAATAATGCAGAATAAAGAAAGGATTGCCGACAGAAATAGAGATTCCCAAAGTCATGGGTGTTGTCTTCATTAATGTTATTTCTTTTCATTAGTTTCAGTTGGGTTGATGACTGAGCAAACAAAAACTCTGGGACATGAGTTAAGATCTACTAAATTCTATTTGTAGAACAGGGGTAATAATACAAGTGTCTCTATATTTTTATGGTTGAATTTTTCTACAGCAAAAATATGATTTGAAAATTATTTCACTTCAATTTCAATTAAAACCAGAAACATCAGATAGAGACAAAATATCATAATATGTACATAAAACAAAAATAAATCAGAAAATAATTATATTTTTATAGAGAAACAAACCAATACTCCCAGATTCAGTGGGATTAATAATTGAAATTTGCACAAACAGAATCTGAAACCATTGATTAAAAGAATAATCAATACATATAAAACATGCAAATTGCAGTTATTGATATCCAGGTATACATATGGGAATTTGCTAGGATATAAAAAGTACAAAACTCTATTAATCTAAGCAGAAAAATAATGACTAAATTAGTCTATAAATTAGATTTTAAATGTACTAAAACTAAGTCCTGTGTTAGAAATGGGAGTAACAGAAGGTATAAGAGACAGTTCATGAACACATTTATTAAATCTGTAAATGCTAGGAATTAAATATATGCCCAAAGCATGTTATTGTACTGAAGCCAAGTACTCATGCAATTCCTTATGCCACAGTGATGATGGCAAGTTACTAACTACTGGGAAATTATTGACAATTTTGTAGGATTCATTTTGATGTTTAAATCATATCTATGATTAGCATAGTTTTTAAAAATTCCTTTTAGACATGTAAAAATAACTTAGTCAGAATCCCCAATACATCAAAGGTTGATAACTACTCACTCATGATAATCAGACATAGTACTAGACGCCATGCTGTGCATTGAACAGTATTACAATAGAGACCAAGAGCAAAGCTCTGCTCTTCATATCTGGAAAGGTGTCATCTTGATCTGCCCTGTGGTTGCAGAGTCTCCCCTGGGGATCCCAAGCCTTGAATCAGAGATTTCTTTTAGAGACTGGACCTGACCTTCAGCTAAGATATGGCCCTCTTGTGAGCAGCCATGAGGAATATAGGCTTAAGACCACATTTAAGAATTTAGAGTGTAAAGCTAGTGTGGTGACTCTCAGCATAATAAAAATATATATAACTTTTGTTATACTAACTGGGATATCTACCTTCTTACTCATGACAAGCATGTATTCTAATCCATAGCACACAGCCCTTACGTCCCCATCACGTCTGTGTGCCGTACCAACAGGGATATAAAGGAAAAATTCAAGATAGGGGGATGGGCAATACAAAAACTAAATTAGTTCATATTTTCTTCTTCAGTATTAAATATTTTAAAGAAACTATTAATGCCTCCTGATAAAAGCAACACCTGCCTACTAGTTGAGAATTTGAAAATAACCAATTTAGGAAAACTTCATGAGAAGAATTCAGCTTAATCTGAATTCACTCTCTTGAGTACCTTTGCAGCCTCGGGAAAGAGAGTTAATAGGGAGCAGGAGACCTTGGCAGGTTTCCTACTTCCTAGGTGGCCTCTCTTCAGTGTTCCAGCACCTGGATTAGAGTCTGAAAACCGGAATCTTCCCACGTCCAGAGAAAATATTTCTGAGTGAGTCCACATGTTCATTTTTGCTGTGACTACAGTAGAGTTTCATTGTTCACACCAGGGACATTTCAGAATTGTCCTACCTTTTCTAGCCAGCCACCTTTGATTCAAGGTCAGAGAAAGCCAGGTAGATCGTGAATAGAAACCGTAAGGCTTTTTAATGTAATTTTAAATGTTTAACCTGAATGGTAGGTAAGCGCTTCCCTGGATTACTACAGAGCTGTACTTGAAAGCTCCTGCCTAAGCCACTGACCTGGAGTCTGAAACATCCTCCCTTAACCCTCCTCTCATTTTCCCTGCAGTAATTACTCAGACTCCATCCTCTGTCCTTGGTGTCTGCAGGACATTTGAGCTCTTTACATGCAGACCACCTCCAATTAGGGAACTCCATTTTCTTTTGTTAGCGCTTCTCCTTGGGTGGTCCTAATCATGAAGCCCTACCCTTGGGCCTTTTTCCTTTTGTTTTTCTCCTTCTTCAACAACACTTTTTACAAGGGTCATAATGACAAAAGCGTGTAAAATCTATTTCCGATCTCCCAGCTTTGCTGTGCTAATTTGACACTTTCTCCCCTTTCATAATAGACTACTATGGTCCTGTGTTTCAATTAGAATTTTCTGATTAATTCTTCATGATTTAGCACATCTTTATCTCTTCAAGGAATCTGATTCAGTTAACCTACCTTAACCTCAATTTTGTACACAACATAAGTAATGTTTTCTTTATTTCTACCTTTTAACACAGTCATGCTTAGTTGATCTTTTTCTGGTAACCTTCAGAGAATTTAGAAGGAGGATTTAGGTAAAACATTGTAAGAGCAGAAAGCTAATTGGATTCTCAATAAAAAAAATTAATTGCCACATCCTACAACAATAAAGAGGTCAGACAAATCTCAGATGTATTTTTATCAGCAATGCATTTGCATTAGAAAAGATCAATAGAAGGTAACATAACAAATTAATTTAGAGAGGTGCAATTGATTTGTTAACCCTTTTGTTACCTCTAGTGTAGGTTCAAATGCTGATAGAAATAACTTCTCATTATGTTTGTCTTATGCTTTCTTTGTCCTGGATAGGTTTGTAGAGTTCCTTGCAATAGTATTGGAAGTGCAATAACTATGAAATCAGGTCTCTTGGACTTTTGCAGAATCAGCTGTGTTTTGTATATGTGGGAGCCCATGCATGTGTTTCTCATTTTCCATATTTTAATTTATAATCACTTCTCATTACAGATGGGTGTAAGTCACCATGTGGTTGCTAGGAATTGAACTCAGACCCTTCTGGAAGAACAGCCAGTGCTCTTAACCGCTGAGCCATATCTCCAGCCCCAGGAGGCATGGTTAGGGTGACCCCTGTAGTAACCCTTTAGGCATTTTTAACAAGATCCCAGTGATCCTAGTACATACTCTCTTTTTTACCCCAAGGGGAATGTTCTTCTGTATATTTGTTTCTCTTATTGGTTAATGAATAAAACACTGATTGGCCAGGCAGGAAATGATATAGCTGGGAAGAATCAGAATATAAGCAGGTACAATCAGGAAGTCGCTCTCTTCTCTGTGGAGATGCTGAGCAGTGATCATGTAGCAGGCAGCAGGCAAAGGAGTTGCAGGTCTGGCATTTCCCAGGAAGATAAGACCACATGGAAATATGTGGATTAGTAGTGGTGGGTAAATAATTAAGACAGAGCTAGCCAATAGGAAATCCAAACCAACAGCCAACAGTTTCATAATTAATATAGTGTCTATGTGTTCATTTGGGGCAAGGCAGCTGTGGGAACCAGCTGGTAGGAAGAACCATCCATAACACACCCCTTCTTATATCAACATTTAGAAGACTTCATAATCTATTTCAGATAACCTAGATTTCAGGTTCCAGGAACATCTCAAGAATAAACACAGAAAAATGTTTGGATGCAAATTGGTAAACAACTTCTTGCACATTTCCCTTCTGATTTAATAGATAATCCATATTTTCTTGTTACATAATTTCCTTTAGTTTTTAACCATTTATTCTAATAAATCAAACAAAAGAAAATTATATACTTCAACAAGCACTGCTTATTGAAACAGGTAAGAAATTTTTCCTAAATTTTTTTCATCTTGACCATGCCCTTCACATTCTTGATACATTTTTAGCAGAAGAGCTACCTAACTTATAAAATGATCTGAAGTTTAGCAGAGGCACTATTGGAATGCATGATTTTTTTCTATAATACCATACTGAGGTGTTTATACAGAAAACTGATTTCTATAGTCATTATATCATTGTGATGTTTAAATAACTTTCCAAGAAATTTTAACTATGATATTAAATATCTTGTAGGAACTTGGAAAATAAGGATGTTGAGAGCAGTACAGACAATGGAAGCCTGGTTTATGAAGTTTGAGAGAGAAACAAAGATACTACCAGATCATTAGAGTTAAGAACCTGTGGTTCTGCTTAACTGGGGCTGTGATTAACAAGAGACTGGAACCAACAACATCCAACCTTGGGACAACAGATACTGGTGAGCTGCAGCTAAGCAATTAGCAGTGATTAAGAAGAGACCAACATCATTAAGGTAAAATCTTCAGAGAAGAGTTTTCTTGGAGTACCAACACAGTAGCTGTGTTCCTGAGGTGGTTAAGATTGTATCTTATTCTGACAGCCAGACTTGGTAGCTTAACAGTCACCCAGGTTGTACTGGTAGTTGAACAGTCACCCAGGTGGTACTGGTTTTCCTTTTGTTCTTTCTTTCTTTTTTTCCTGTCCTTTTTAAAATGTAAAAATAAGTTTGCTGCCGAGCATTGGTGGCACACACCTTTAATCCCAGCACTCAGGAGGCAGAGGCAGGTGAATCTCTGTGAGTTCGAGGCCAGCCTGGTCTACAAGAGCTAGTTCCAGGACAGCCTCCAAAGCCACAGAGAAACCCTGTCTGGAAAAACCAAAAGAAAAAAAAAAAGAAAACAAAATAAGCTTGCTTCACATATCCCAGCTCCCTCTCCTTCCCCTCCTTTCCCAGCCCCCACCAACTCCCCCAACTCCACACACTATCTCCCCTCCACTCCCCAGGGAGGGTGAGGCCCCCAATGGGGGATCTCCAAAGTCTGTCATATCATCCAGGGCAGGGCCTAGGTCCTCCCCTATGTGCTCAGGCTGAGAGAGCGTCCTTCCATGTGGAATGAGCTGCCAAAGTCCATTCATAATCCAAGGATAAATAATGATCTACTACCTGAGGACCCATAGATTATTGAGGCCCCTCACTGACACCCATGTTCAGAGGGTCTGGATCAGTCCCATGCTGGCCTCTCAGCTATCACTCTGGGGTCTATGAGCTCCCCTTTGTTCAGGTCAACTAATTCTGTGGGTTTCACCAGCCCCGATCTTGATCCCTTTGCTCATCACTCCTCCTTCTCTGCAACTGGGTTCCAGGAGTTCAGTTCAGTGTTTAGCTGTGGGTGTCTGCCTCTGCTTCCATCACACACTGGATGAAGGCTCTAGGATGGCATATAAGGTAGTCATCAATCTCATTATCAGGGAAAGGCATTTAAGGCAACCTCTCCACTATTCCTTAGATTGCCAGTCGGTTTCATCCTTGTAGATCTCTTGAAATCTCCCTAGAGCTAGATCTCTCCTCAAACCTATAATGGCTCCTTCTATTATGGTATCTCTCATCCTGTTCTCCTCTATTCTTCCCCTGACTAAACCTTCCTGCTCAGTCATATCCTCCTCCCCCTGTCTTTCTCCCATATCCCTCTCCCCTCCCCCCATGCTCCCAATCTGCTCAGGAGCTCCTGTACCATTTACTTTCTCCGGGGTTCCATGCATATCTCTCTTAGGGTCCTCCCTGTTTCTCAGTCTCTCTGGTGGTGGGATTGTAGGGTAGCAATGCCCTGTTCCATGTCTAAAATCTATATATGAGTGAGTATATACCATGTTTGTCTTTTTGTGACTGGGTTACCTCACTCAGGATGGTTTCATCTAGTCCCATCCATTCCAGAAAATTTCAAGATTCCATTGTTTGGGGTTTTTTTGTTTGTTTGTTTGTTTGTTTTCTGCTGACTAGTACTCCATTGTGTAAATGTACCACATTTTCTTGATCCATTCTTCAGTTGAGGGGCATCTAGCTTATTTCCAGGTTCTGGCTATGAACATACTTTTGCAATTTTTCTTGTGGTAGCGTGAAGAGTTCTTTGAGTACATGCCCAACCTGGTCTTGAGGCAGATCAAAATTGACAGATTGATCAAAGGAATCAAATCAAAGATACCCAAATATAAATCTACACACCTATGGACACCTATTTTTTTGAAAAAAAAGAAGTCAGAAATATACAATTGAAAAAATAAAGCATCTTCAACAAATTATGCTCCTCTAAGTGAATGAGTGAACGTCACCATGTAGAAAAAAATGAAAATATATTAATATCTACCACCCTGCCCAAAACTCTACTCCAAGTGGATGAAAGATCTCAACATAAAACCAGATACCTGCTGGGCAGTGGTGGCACACACCTTTAATCACAGCACTTTGGAGGCAGAGACAAGAGGATCTCTGTGAGTTCCAGTAACGCCTGGTAAACAGAATGAACTCCAGAACACCCTGTAAAACTGTGCAGAAACCCTGTCTCAAAAACAACAACAACAAAAACAAACAAATAAAAAACCCTAAAGCAAAAAGAAACAAACAAACAAACAAACAAAAAACAGATACACTGAGTCTAATAGAAGAGAAAGTAGGAAATATACTTGAATACACTGGCACAGGATACATCTTCTTGACTAAAACATCATAAGTGCAGGCACTAAGATCATCAATAAGTGGGACCTCATGAAACTGAAATGCTTCTATAAAGCAAAGGAAACTGTCAATAGAAAATATGGAAACAACCAGCCTACAGAATGAAAAAATTTTCATCAACTCCACATGTGACAGAGGGCTAATATTCAAAGTATATTAAGGACTCAAGAAATTATACATTAATTAGCCAAGTAGTCCAATTTAAAAATGCAGTAGAGATCTAAACAGAGAATTCTCAACAGAGGAATCACAAATGGCTGAGAGACACAAAAAGCAATGTTCAACATCCTTAGTCATCAAGATAAAAACTACTTTGAGATGCTGACTTTGGATTTTAAAGACTATTTAAGAGAGACTAGAGTTTTAAATGTTTGAATTTTTAAAACCTTGTACATTTTAAATTTAGAATGTTTATATTGTAATGTTGTTATTGATGTTCGATCTTGGGGATGAACAAGAACGGAAAGGTTAATGCTTAACAGTGATATGTTAGTTTGTCAAGGTGACAAGGGTACAGTTTTGTTGGCTAGTTTTATATCAACTTGACCCAAGCTAGAGTTATGTGAAAGGTGGTTTCACAGACCTGGGTGTTTCTGTTTTCTCTTCTTAGACCTGTTTATCTGTTCTTTAGAATCATATGCTGACATCCTAACTTCAAGTATCATGTTCATTTCTGCAGCTTGTTTATGTTTGAGTATTCAAGTGAATATTTTAGTTTATGGATTATTCTGGTATAACATGTCTTTTTGGATTTCCTTTTAGGTTTCGACCTTTTTGTTGATACTGGTGTTTGGTTTTTACATTATTACATAGAATTTCTTCAGGTTCCCATTTAGAATTCTTAGTGTCTTTAAGAAAGTTTAAAAGTCTTTGTCTAGTAGATCCTCTATTTAGTCTTTCCAATAAAGTTCTGTTGAGTTTTCTTTTACTTTTTTTCCCACTTGCAATGAGCCACTGTCTTTTGTTTCTTTTATTCCTTGTAATTTTTGTTAATAATTGGATACTCCTTCAGAGGGATATGATAATTATAAATTTGTTGCCTCCTCCTTGACAAAGGGCTTCTTAGAAGGCCTAGTAAATGTTCGTAAAGCAGGATGATTAGATGTACTGACAAACTATGGGTTTTACTTGAGCAACCCTGCCTCAAAGAAAATATGGAGGAAGTACAATCAAGGAAGATTCCAGTTACTGATGCTGGGAGTCTGCATTCATGTTCACACACATACAGGTATACCCACACATATGTGTACCTTCACACATGCAAACAGGAACACACACACACACACACACACACACACACACACCATACAAAAGAAAAAGAAAAAGTGGAAATGCTGAATGGCTGGAAATAAGTATCATATTAATTTAAGAGACAAAGAGTAAAATTGATATATTCCAGTGGGAATGAGGCTAAATGAGTGATGGGATTTAGTGAAATAAGAACAGATTTAGAAATGCTGCTGTAATTCTGATCTCATCTTCAGGCCTATTACAGAATGCATGCACATAAAATCCAGTTTTGTGCTTTAAGGAGAATGCTAATTTGGAATAGTTGCTTAAGAATGACATCTCTTTTTGTGAAAATAAGACTAATATAATCACATATGCTTTAAAACCAACAGGGATATTTTAATTAAGATGCACTTGAAACAAATGTGGCAATCCTTACTTGGAAAACTCCCCATGTTGTGTTCAGAATAAAATGATGCATGAGTCAGGTGGGCTATATTAAAGCAAATACACTTACTTCAGCAATGGATGAAGTAACAATGATTATGAGAATGGTTCTCAAGTTAAATGTTTCTTCCCACATGAAAAATTAAACCAAATAAAAATAACCAGGGACAAAGAGGCAGGTTCACCTCTGTGTTTTTAACCTTTGGTCCCTGCAACATGGAGGTGCACAAGTGTCAGTAAGCAACGTCTACTCCCTGAGAGCTGGGTCACAGAGAGAGTCACATGGTATAAAATAAAAACAACTGTAGTTTACCAAAGTGTGTATTCATTTTTCAAGTGTAAGTTTAGTTTTAAAGAAAATGATACAAAGGGAAATAAGTAGCAACTTTAAAAGTCAATAATTGACACATTTTTGGGCACAATATCAAAAATAAGCAAGGTAAACACACACAGATTCTAAAAGATTTTTTCACATAGAAATACTCATATTCTAAATATATTTCCATATTTTATTAATAAAGATACATTTCATTTTCTTTATCTTTTGACCATTTATTACTGCATCTCTTCATTAATATATAATACTGTATTTCATGTTCTCTACAATTCACAGTTCTAATGGCTTTCTGGTCTTTACACATATTTGGCTATCATTCTCTTAGAATATTTCTTGAATTTACTCTATACCATCCTCCAACCTATCATTTCAATTGGAGAAAGTGGTATATAATTGATATATAATACTCTTAGATATGACTGAAATATAAAATTTACTACCACATCCATCATTGCCCTACAAATGTTTCTAAATATGAATAACATATCCCATGTTAATTTTTGAGTAAGTGTAAGTCATGATGTAATACCTATATGTATTGTTTTCAATTTAAAAAGTTTTATGTTTGAGAGCCAGAGCTGCATATAAATAAGTTGGTTCTTCAAATGAGCATTTTATTATTGGCATTACAAAGTACAACCAAAGTTCACTGAGGAAGTTAATATATTTCTCCACTTGTCATCAAGAAAGAGAAACCCAATTAGAAAAGATTCCATTTTCACAATTGAACCATGATTTCACTTGTCTGAATCCCACAAATGTATTTTAATTTTTAGTAAATCATCTAGGGTTTGTCAGATGTGAGTTGTATCAGCAAACCACCAGTCCAATTGAGAATATAATTTTGTAGATATAAAACTCATGTCTCTGTTTATGAAATTTTAATCACTAAACAAGACAAAATGTTTCTTTTCTCATAATTCTGTGCTAGTAATTTTAAAATTTGAACACCAAAGAGGAAAGTGCCATTATCCGTTGTATTGTAAGAGTGTGCAGGATCATTGCCTGCTGTTAAAAGTATATCCTTTTAAATAATGAAATATAATGCATGTTCACAATCTATTTTGATCACATCTACTCCACAATACTCTCTCAATTCCCAAGTGGACTCTATAACTTGTCTTCTTCCTAACTTCATATCCTGTTTATTTTATAACTAACTTCCTGAGTTTGATTACTGAACAACACATGTGCATGTTACAGTTGGAGCAAGGATAATTTATTAACAGTCATATTCCCAAAGGAAAGTGATTCTCCTTCTTCAGTAGCCATCAACAGCCAAAAGTTTCTCCTCTTGTAGGAGTGAGGCCTAGAAACTCTACCACCCTGTATCCAAGGTACAGTTTTTGAACTTGTGTGTGTCTTATGCAGATAACCAATGCTATTGAGCCACCTCTATATCCCCCACATAACCTTTTAAAACAACAGTAATAACCAACATAGTCTTTACCCCTTTGTTCATCATTCCTCCCTCTCTACAACTGGATTCCAAGAGTTCGGCTCAGTACTTAGCTGTGAATCTCTGTTTCTGCCTCCATCACCTACTGGATGAATGGGCTCTGTGGTGACATATAAGGTACTCATCAATCTCATTATAGGGGAAGGAAGAGCATTTAAGGTAGTCTCTCCACTATTGCTTAGATTCTTTGTTGGGTTCATCCTTGTGGATTCCTCAGAATTTCTCTCTTGCCAGGTTTCTCTTTAACCCCATAATGGCTCCCTCACTATGTTCATAGCAGCATTATTTGTAATAGCCAGAAACTGGAAGCAATCTATATGCCCCTGGACTGAATAATGGATAAAGAAAATATAGTACATTTACACAATGGAGTATTATTCACCAATAAAAAAACAAAAACAAAAACAATGACATCTTGAAATTCGCAGGCAAACAGATGTAACTAGAAGAAACCATCCTGAGTGAGGAAATCCAAATATAGAAAGACAAACATGGTATGTACTCATTCATCAGTGGATATTAGACATAGAGCAAAGGGTAACCAACCCACAATCTACAACTCTAGAGAAGCTAGGAAACAAGGAGGACCCGAAGAGAGACATACATTGTCCCCTCAAGAAGGGAAAAGGGACAAGATCTGAGTAAATTGGCAACATGGGGGAAGGAGGAGGGAGGTAGGAGAAAGAGGAGGGGAGAATGGGATGGAGGAGGATAGCATGAGGGATTAGGAAGGCTGAGTTGGGGGAGGAACAGAGGAGAGCAAGGAAAGAGATGCCTTAATAGAGGGAGCTGTTGTGGGCTTAACAAGAAACCTGGCACTAGGAAATTTCCAGGAATCCACAAGGATGACCCCAGCTTGGTATTTAATAGTAGAGAGGCTACCTTAAATGGCTTTCCCCTATAATGAGATTGAAGACTACCTTAAATGCCATCATAGAGCTTTTACCCAGTAGCTGATAAAAGCAGAAGCAGAGATTCATAGATGAGCACTGAGTCAAGTATCTCTTGGAATCCAGTTGTAGACAGGGAGGAGTGATAAACAAAGCTGTGATGACCATGCTGGGGAAACCCACAGAAACAGCTGCCTGAGGAAGTGGGAGTTCAGGGACCCCAACTGGCAGCTGGGGAACCAGATAAGACCATCCCAGGCACCATGAATATGGGTGTTATTTGGGGGTCTGAGCAGTATATGGAGCCTCTGGCAGTGGAACTAGTATTTATCCCTAGTGTATGAATGGGCTTTGGGAGCCTATTCCCTATGGAGGGTTACTCTTTCAGCCTAGATACACAGGAGAGGGCCTAGGTCTTGCCCCAAATAATGTGACAGACTTGATGCTCCCCCATGGGTGGACTTACCATTCTCCCTGAGGCGTGGTTGGGGTGGGATGGGGAGATGGTGGGGGCAATGGAAGGATGGGAGGGAGAGGGATCTGAGATTAGTATGTAAAATAAGATTGTATTAAATTTAAATAAAAGTTGAAAAAAATGTATCTTTCCTTGCTCTCCTTCTCTGTGCCCTCACCCCCTGCAACTGGGCCTTCCTGATCCCTCATGTTCTCCTCCCCACTCCTCTTCTCCCCGACTCTCTCCTACTTCTCCCTTTTCCTATGCTCTCAATTTACTCAGGAGATCTTGTCCCTTCCTCCTTCTTGAGGGGTCCATGCATGTCTCTCTTAGGGTTCTCCTTGTTTCCTAGTTATCTGGTGTTGTCGATTGTAGGCTGGTAAACAGCTAATCTGAGCATGTGGAAGCTCACAGACTCCAGACTGATATCTGGGAAACCTGCATAAGACCAAACTAGGCCCCTGAATGTGGCTTTCAGTTAGGAGGCCAGCACAGTCTAAGGGGCTGCTGGCAGTGGAACCAGTATTTATCCCTAGTGCATGAACTGGCTTTTTGGAGCCCATTCCCTATGGAGGGATACCTTGCTCAGTTTAAATACAGGTGGGAGGGCCTCAGTACTGCCCCAAATGATGTCAGTTTGATGATCCCCAATGGGAGACCTCACCCTCTCTGAGGAGTGGATAGGCAGTCAGACTGGGAGAGGCTGGAATGAGTAGAAGGACAGGCAGGAGCGGGAAATGGGATTGGTATATAGGATCAGATTGTTTTTAATTTAAATTTAAAAAGTGAAAAGAAAAATAACAGCAATGCTATAGCAAAAAAATAACATTTCACTGTATTCTCTCTTATCCATTTACTTTTCCATTCTCTCATCCCCCTCTATCACAATGTTCTCTGAGCCTTGGAAACACATAAAGCTAATGTTTTACCCATTTCTATACCCACCACACTTTAAAAGACTTTATTCTGAAGTATACTTTCTATTATAATAGTCACTAAGTAATTCAATGACTAGCTTATCAGAAAGCTTTAGTCTGAAACTCAGAGTCTTTTCTACCACTGAGATATATGGGGACTTTATTGATTTTTTAAAGTGAAATAATTATAGTGCTTATTTCATTAATTCAATATAGTAGCCTTTCTTTATATAGCTCCATTTTTGGGGAACAAACACTGAGGCTATCCCATGCTCTACCAGTGAGGGACACCTGTAATCCCCTGAAGTTTTGTTTTATAATGGATTATAATTATATCACACTTCCACTCCTTTTTCTTTTTTCTCCATCAAACTGCTTCCAGCACTCCTTCAGGTCACCCCTTCCAGGCTCTAACTCTCAAGTTGGATAAACTTTTCCATATATATATATATATATATATATATATATATATATATATATGCTGAAATCTACTTGTTAATTTAGTTTTGTTAGACCAAATGAATCTCAGTCAGGATTCTTAAAAGAAACAAATGACCTTCTCAACAGGGAAGTTAAAAATATGTAATTGAATGAGTATATAGAAAGAAAGATGTAGTATGGATAAAGCTATTTAAGAGAAAAAATAGAATTGGGCAAATTTCTTGGGAGTAAGAACTATAGAGTCATTACTATTCCTTAACATGAAAAAGAAAACACTGGAGAAAATAGAGATACTGAAAATATGAAGTATGCAAAATGTGTGATAGATAGGAGAGAGAGAACCTGAGGACAGGGAGTGAAATGGGACATGAATGACTGGAGATCAGCTTTTTGACATTTTTCCAAATCTGTCATTGACCAACAGTCAGAGGTCTGGAATCCAATTGTGGTCCTAGGCAGAGGTCAGTCTCTTAGGGACATGGTAAGGTAAAGAATGATACAACACGAGATATGGAAAACAATCAGAACAGTGGCCTGTACATATAGGTGACATTTAATCTAAGAACCACACTACCAGCAGAAAATGTTGTTTTAGAGATCTGAGAATTTTAAGAAAATGTGAATTACTAACTGAGAAATGATACATTGGGCTTTTTATCCCTACATATAATTGGGTAAAAGTTAAGAAGTCCAACCCAATTTTCATGTGTCAATGTGTCATAATTCTAAATAAGATAATGAAGGAAATATGAAAATTTTATAAAGTATGGAAGTATTGTGTGTGTGTGTGTGTGTGTGTGTGTGTGTGTGTGTGTGTGTGTGTGTGTGTGTGCTAAATTCCCAAATGAATAATTATGGTGATATATTGTTTCCTGTTTCATCATTACTTTTACCCTAAATATAATCAATTCTGAAAAAATTAAAATAGTCTTATCCTAAGATCATTTTTGGAACACTCAGAAGGTTAGCTCATGACTCTCTTATCAGCTGTCCCCAAACCAAGTAACTCCCACCATTTTTTGTATTACTGTGTATCATTATGCTCTACAGATGATGTAATATAAGTACCTAATATAGCTAATGCATCAGCAAACTGTCTTTAAAAAATTAAGACACCAAACTCTTTTAAACAATTTACTCTGCATTTGATTTAAATTAGCCTTTATAACTAACCCCCAGATTCTGTACTAAGTTGAAGAGATTTCACAAGGATAAATTTGAGCAACGACCAAGGCTCAGTTATTATTAGTTACTGGATCCTTTAGAGATGGTTCCATTTATTCCAAACATTATTGATAACAACCCTTCAAGGGGAAACTTAGGGAGAAGTGGCAGAAATAGGAACTGCAATATGTTAACATTGATTCTGGCAGCCTATCAAAAAGACCATATATTAATATGTTTCCTATCATCTCACTAATGATTTAGCCCCCATGTTTATGTGTATCTTCTATAATGAAGGATCTTCTGTGAGAAAATCAGTTACCAACAAAAAAAAGGAATTATTCCTTCCATGTGTAAGATGTGGTAACTTATCATGCTCTTGACCTTATTTTTAGGTTTGTTTTGTATTTAATTGTTCTATTTAATTAAGCAGCTAAAGCTAGATAGATACATAAAAGAGCATCAAACTTTTAGGAATTCTAGATTTTCCTTCTATCATACTTTTGTTCCGTTGCTTTTGAACTTGTAGTCACCCTACTTGCAAGTGAAATGAAGAAGTAAAATTTTCTGACTTCATGCAATCACAGTGTGGTATTCATTTTCTTCAGGAGGAGTTGAAAAGACACAAATTACTTTGTCTTGATATAGATTTTTCCAACCATCATTCTCATTGTTTCATCCAATTATTGTCTTAATCACACATTGTATCTGCAGATTATGCTGTGTGCTGAAAGCATAAAAATTGACAAGCTGGATGAGGTTTCTAACTTCATGAAAATTGCATTATACAGAAAGATAAAGTTAGAATAGATAAAATGATACTCAAATATATTTACATATGATTTGTATGTAGAAAGTTAGTAATAAAGAGCTACATATATAGGTGAGGGATTCGAGAACAGAAGGCACAAGAAAGTTCTCTTTGAGTGGATGATTTTAAAAGTGCGACTTAGAAGTAGGCACACTTGCAGTGAGTTAGGGAAGAGGAGATGGTGTAGCAAAAAACGGAGTGATTTTCATTCTGAAGACAGGAGTTTGCCAAGCTCCAAGACCTTATATTTAGTAACCAAATCAAAAGTGCAATTAATGTGGAAAATTACCAATATGGATCCAGGTAAAAACACAAAGGAATTTAATAGGGAAAACCCTTACTTATAGAGTGACCTAGCCAGCCTGCAGGGCAGCAGAAGTACAGCAAGCTGAAGATGAAAGTGAAAACAGGGGTTCCCACATAAACGTCCCTCACTCTTCTTTACCTACATCACCCTGAGCATGCTGTTGAAGGCGTGGTCAGGCACACCTGTAGCCAGCCTCTAAGCAGGCATGGCTACAGCATCCCCTACAATTCCCCTTTTAGTCTAAAAGATGATTAAGCTTAACAGTGTAAGGTATCCAAAATTAACAATCATAAAGGTGAAATATAAGAAGATACAAGAATCTACTTATTTCACATCCTAACTATCTATTTTAACTAAACCCTAAAGTCATCTGAAAGAGGTGTCCAAGCCTGAATACCTCCTTCCAAGCCCAAACATAAACAATAGGAAGTATCCCTAATTAGGTGTGTACACTAGCCTAAGTGACAACAATGGGTGATAGGGGGCATAGCATACTCCAAGTTACTTCCTGCTGAAATGGGTCAGTGATAGCCTCGTGCGGTCCTGTAGGAAGAAAATTTTAGTATAGTGAAAATCTTGAATGTATTGTATCCAGTCCATGTTAGATGGGATTCACTTGATTGAAGATCTCAATTGAAATCCTCAGCTTGATTGAAGACAGTACCCAAAGCTATGGCTGGAGTGTCAGTTGAAATGGAGCAAGTTAGATCCAGTGCAGTCGAGGAGGTGTGGCCCATTTTCTTTACAAGGTATCCAGGGATTGCTGTCAGGCAGGTCCTCATTAGCTGTGAGGGGCTCAAATATAAATGTTAGCAGAGAAATGTTTGGTTGTGCAAGTATGTATAATGGAAAATGCAACCATGGGAGCATAACATGAGAGGGTGTACACCTTGAAAGAAAGAGCCAAGAAAAGACAAAGATAATCCCCAAATTCTTCTCTTATTCTGTATTACATCAATTGGCTTCTTGATACAATACAGAAATTCTAAAGTTTAGTTAAACATGCTTGGGTTTTAGAGGAGGAAAGCCAAATCCACCTCTAAATCCAGCATTGGTTTAATTGAATAGGGACTAGGAAATAAAGAGAAATAGAGATTTCTGAACGACAGCTGTAAAGTTTACCGTATGGCACATTCTTTTTGTTTGATGGTTATAGTTGCTGTCTCTTCTTAAGTATCTATCCATGTACCTATATAGTGTCCTTTGACTTCTGGAGATGAGTTTTCCTGTGAAAATAAAAGCAAAACACTTCCCTTTCCTTTGGGAGGTTTCTATTTGTTTCATGAGATATACCTCAGTAAAATACTTGTCACTCGTCCTTGTAGAGAGATTTGTCTTTTTCCACTCAAATCTTGATCAAATTTGAAGGTATCCAAAGTTTTTCTTCTCCTGTGTAAACCAATGAAAAACCCCTACCACATCGTAACACATGTCCTTGTTTCCATATAGAGGTTAGTACATCTTTGAAGTATTCTGGCTGATTCAGTTCAGCAGTTGTTTTCCGTAGTCCACTGTTTTTCTGCAGCTGTTTGTCCTTTTTCATTGTCATTAAGAAAGTTTAGTAAAGCATTATGCAACCTATGTTTGGGGGCTTTAGACTTCCAAGATTGTTTGTGGAGCATCTTCTTAAGTGTTCTATTAGATCTCTCAACCACTGCTGGTCCCATAGGATTGTGTGGTATACTGGTGACATGCTTTATGTTATAATATTTGAAAATCTGTTCCAATTTAGTGGCGACATATGCTGGAGCATTTTCAGTTTTATTTGTGCAGGTATACCCATAACTGCCATCACCTCTAGCAGGTGATTAATAACAGACTCTGTTTTTTTCAGAGTTGAGAGCAGTAGCCCATTGGAACCCTGAGAATGTGTCTATAGTATTATGTGCATATTTCAAATTTCCAAATTCTGCAAAGTGAAAGACATCCATCTGCCAAACCTCATATCTCCAAATACCCTTAGGATTACAACCTGCTGGAAATGGAGTTTAGTTATAGAAGGAACAATCAGGACAGTTTCTCACTATCTCCTTGACTTGTTGCCAAGTAATGGAGAAGTCCTTTTTTCAAACCTTTGCTATTTACAAGATGTTTCTTATGAAATTCTGAGGCTTCTAGCATGCTTCCTATTAATAAACCATCAATCTCATCATGGCCTTGTGCTAGTGGGCCTAGCAGATCTGTATGGGAATTGATATGAGTTATGTATATAGGATTACTTCTGTTTCTGATTGTTAACTGTAATTGTATAAACAGAAAAGTTAATTTTGTATTATCAAGAACGAATTCTGCAGTCTCAATGTGTAACACGACTCTCTCTGCATATTGAGAATCAGTAAATATATTAAGAGGTTCTGTAAAATTCATGAGTACCATGAGAATTGAATATAATTCTGCTTTCTGTACAGATGTATAGGGACTTTGAACTACTTTACTTACCTCACCTGATTTATAACCTGCCTTACCTGATTTGTTGGTATCAGTGTAGAAGGTAAGAACTCCAGAAATGGGTGTTTATCTTACAATATGTGGAAGAATCCAGACTATCTTTTTTATGTATTTAATTCTGTCAGTTTTGGGACAGCTGTTGCTAATCCTTCCCAAAAAGTCAGTAAGAGCTATTTGCCAATATTCATTATCATTCCACAAGGAGGAAATTTCCTCATTAGTTAAAGATACTATAATTTCTGCTGGGATCTTTTCCAGTCAGTTGATGAAGTCTTAATTTTCCCTTTAAATATAACATCCAAAATCTTTTCTATATATGTCTTTAACTTTTTATTCTGTTTGTGTGGCAGAAATATCTACTCCAATATTGTGTCTTCCCTCTGCATCAGAATCCCAGAAAGGTATTCTCTGGATGGCAAGATAACCAGAATACAGTCTAAATCAAGGTATATCTGATCTACATGTACATCCAACATTCTGTTTTCTACCCATTGTAACTCTTTTTCGGCCTCAGCAGATAATATTCTCAGACTGCTTAGGTTCTTAACACCTTTAAGGGCCTTTTAAAAATGCTTTAAGTCATGCCCTTCTACACCAATAATGGTCTGTAATTGAGAGATTTGCCCTAATAATTTCTGAAGAGAATTAAGTGTTTGATAACAATCTCTAGTGGTTTTTACCTTCTGTGGCCTGATTCTTTGTAAGTCTATCTTGTAACCTAAATAGTTAATAGAATCTCCTCTTTGTATCTTCTCTAGGGCAATCTGTAACCCCCAATGAGGCGGAACTTCCTTCACCATTTCAAACATATATTCCAGTGTTTCCTTATTAGAATCTGAAAAAAGGATGTCATCCACGTGATGATAAACAAGAGCCTGTGAAAATTTCTTACAAATAATTTCCAAAGTGCTGACACAAAGTAGGCCTATTTAGCATTCCTGTGGCAAAACCCTCCACTAATATCTCCTAACTCGCTGTGAATTATTAAGAGTTGGTACAGTAAATATTCTCTATCATTTTCCTGTAATTGTATTGTGAAAAAACAGTCTTTTAGATCAATGACTATGATAGGCCATCCTTTAGGTATCAGGGAGGGCAATTCTAGGTTGCAGAGAGCCCATTGGCTGAATTATCTTATTTATGGCTCTCAGGGCTGTGAGTACTCTCCAGTTACCTGACTTCTTTTTGATAACAAATACAGGAGAATTCCAGGGGCTGGTAGATTCTTCTATGTGTCTAGCCTCTAGCTGCTCATGTACTAAATTTTCTAAAGGCTCTAGCTTCTCAGAAGTCATAGGCCATTGTCCTAACCAAACAGGTTCATGTGTAATCCACTTCAATGGCAGGACATTTGGCTCCTCTGAAGGTCCATCATTTGTACCTAGTTTCTGTACTAGGTAACGTGGATGGTTAAGACTTTTGGGTAATATTAGTCACATCTGCCCCAGTCTCTACTAAGGCAGTGATACCTTTATTATTAATTTTCATTTTCAACTGAGGTCTTTTATAATTAATAGAAGTTTGCCAAAATATGCATTTCTAATTTTGTCCATTCAATTTGATTCTTTGTAGCTAGCAAAACTACCATCTAGAGCAGTATTATTTTTTACAATAGGCAAAGAACTATCTATTCATCCTGTGAGAGATTGTCTTCCACTTCTCCTGGGAATGACGGGACCTTTCTCCAAGTGGGGGCCTTCTTGAGGTTCCCCTTTGGGGTTTCCCAGCCTTAAAACGTTTCCTTGCATGTCTCCAGCAAGATCTACATTCATTGGTCCAGTGTCTGCCTTTCCCACATTTTTACAAAATCCAGAAGGCAGTGGCTTTCCATATGAGGCATTGTTAGATTTTGTTTGTCTACAATTTCTCTTGATATGTCCCATTCTACCACAGCTGAAACATCTAGGCTCCTTGCATCTTCATGGTCTCCTGGGGAAGTCTCTTCCTACCCAAGGTTCTGGTTCATAGTAGTATCCTCTAGCCTCTTGGTACCTATGTTGACCTCTGTAAGGTGCTTCTCCATCCCAAACCCTTTTGTCCTCACCTCTAGAACTTTTAATCTCCTGTTGCCTTTTTAAACCTTTTGCGATGGCTTCTGCTACCAAAGCTCCAGTATCTTGCACATTATAATCAATGTTGGCTGCCTGCAAAACCCATTCTTCTAGCGGAGTTGCTCTGATCTTTAAAGGCAAAATATTCTTTTGCATATTGGGTTTGCATTTTTATAAGCTATTGTATATATAATTGATTGTCTTGATCCCAGATCTATTACCTGTAGTTGTACAGCAGTATTCAACCTTTGTAAGAAGTCCTGGAACTGTTCTGTAGGTTCCTGTTCTACTCTGGGATAAGCTTCTAGGCGTTCTCCTGGCTCACGAACCTTATCCCAGGTGTTTAACGCTGCTTCCCTGCATAGGGACAGTATATGGTCCTCATATTCAGCCTGAGCCTGTGGTTTAGCATACATACCCTCACCAATAATCTTATCTAGGGGGACTTCAAAACCTTCCTTCATGCCTTGATGCTCAAGGAGCTTTGCCTCCTCCCTGAACAATGCCCACCATTGGATTTGACATGAATTCTCAAGTACAGCTGCTACCAATCATTCTCAATCTGTCCTCAGCAATCGACCATATGGACCTATCTAATCTGTCAGCCCTGTTCTGTAAATTATCTTTCAAGCATTCAAATCTAGACTCTGATTTGTGATCTGCTACCTTAGACGCTTGAATAATTTATTGAATGGCATTGTCCAATTCTTCAACCCTATCCTGGGTATTTTGCACCTATGCATCTAGTTTCTGGGTCACAGAGCCTATCTGAGTTTCTTGCTGGCTACAGATATTCTTTAGTTTGTCATGGTCCTCTGATAGCCTAGCCTCTAACACCTCAGACATGGAGCATCTCTCTGTGTTTATCTTATCATAAATATGCTGCATCTCATCTTGGGTAACAGACAGCTCTGTCTTTAGTGTGTTGGACACAGAGCCAAGCTTATCATACTATTTCTGTTCCACTTGCTGCACAATTGTGGCCTGACCTAATCTGTTCTCTAAAACCTCATTGCGTAAATCTGTTATTTCCTGCAAGCAGGAGGTGAGGTTATCTTTGTTACTGTTCCTGAGGACTCTGGATAGCAATGTTATTTGTACCAGCAAGCTAAGTGTCATTACTGCATATAGGATGATAATTTCAGATTAACATCCTCCTCAAACATTGAATTCACGTAATAAGCAAAAATATTACCAATTTTAGCAAATGATAAATTTTCCATCCTGTTTTGACCTGATTGCTACTCCAGATGCAGTAACTATCTTTGACCAGCAAGTGGCACAGGCATTCAGTAAGTCGGAGTGGCTTTTGGTAGTGGTTGGTCAGGCAAGGTGGTGGCAGTGGAAGAGCTGAGGTCACACAGGTGGCTTTGCTTAGCTTAGAGAGCATATGGCCTTTCAGTCAAAACCACTTCGAGAGGCATGGCTTTACAGCTGCTGCAGCCAGGGGAAGCCATCAGCCCTGCTGAAAGCTGAGGCCTACTCCCAAGGCCTACTCAGCTCAAGGGCAGGAGGACTCCAGGTGCAGGTAGGCTGCAGTCTGAGCCAATCTGTTTCCTGCAGCTAGAAACTGTGTCAGTAACCATGGGGAGGTCTGTGGAAGTCTCAAAGCTGGGTGGAGAGTTCTGAGCAGCTCAGTGGCAGCCGGAACTGCTTGTGTGGCACAGCAGGTTGGCTGTGAGCTGGTAGCCCCTGTGGAGAGAGGGCGCTTTCCCAGCCTAAGCCACTGTCCTGGGAGGATCCCCAAACTCTCCCAAATGGGGTCTAGGTTTACAAGATCACACTTCTGACACCAGATAATGTGGGAACTTACCAATAGGGAGCCAGGTAAAAACACAAGGAAATTTAATAGGGAAATTTGATAGTAATAGCCTTATTTAAAAAGTGACTTAGCCAGCATGTGGGGCAGCAGAAATGCAGCATGCCAAAGATGAAAGTGAAAGCAGGGGCTCCTATGTAAGTGTCCCTCACTCTTCCACTTTACCTAAGTCACACTGATCACGCACTTGCAGGCGTGGGCAGACTTACCTGTAGCCAGTCCCTAAGGAGGCATGGCTACAGCATCCCCTACATGCAATGTAAATGATGAAATCATATATTATACATATATATCCAAACAATTGCAATTATAGTTATCAGGACATAATGAAGCCATATGTTTATGAGTTCAGACCCTTACTTAGCACTAGAGAATATTGTCTTGATGCATTGCTGTATTATTTACAGTATTAGAGGATGATCTAATAATTTTAAGGTACTCATTATATTTTGAATTATGATTTCAATATTTATCTAACAAGAAAATGTTTTGTTTTTTGTTTTTGTTATTTGGTTTTTCAAGACAGGGTTTCTCTGTGGCTTTGGAGGTTGTCCTGGAAATAGCTCTTATAGATCAGGCTAGACTCAAACTCACAGAGATCTGCCTGCCTCTTCCTCCTGAGCACTAGGATTAAAGGCATGCCCCACCATTGCCCAGCTCTAACAAGGAAATGTTAAGGGACGTTTTACCACATATGTTTGACCCATATTTATGACAAATATTTCCATAAATGGAAGAGAAATAAGATTTATTTTGTGCTGTTGGCCCTGGCTAATGAAGAATTTTCTGTGTAGACCAGGATAGCCCTCAAAGAGGTCTGCCTGACTCTGTTTCCCCAGTGCTGGGATTAAAAGTGTGTTCTACCACATGTGGAGCCACTAACCATTGACCTAATGAGGATGATGGAGTCAGTTCTGGATGATTCTTAATACTATTATAGTACCACTCCTAGAAGAAAAATACTGAACTGAAAATAAGAGGATAGGTGTGAACAAAATGTGCCATCCATATACAAATTATATTAGGAATCATCTAACCATCCAGCTATCTGTGGTCCCATTTTTAAGATAGGTGGAAAAACACCTGCATTATAGTGTCTTTTTATTGAACAAAAACAGTTAATATGTAAAAATGATTCAGAGCAATTCCTACAGTTAACTGCTATTTATTGAAATTGTTATAAAATATAAAGGAATGCTATATAACTCATCCTGAAATGCTTTTTGAATGATAAATACCTTAGTGACCAGCTTCTGGCTTGTGATAACACTGGCCTCATGCTTTTGTACAAAGTGTAGAAGATGCTGGGCATATGATGACCTGAGAAGGTCCCTATGGCATTTAATATGAGAATAAATATTTTGGATTCCTAAGGGATAATTAAAGATTATAGGCTATAAGATTCAGCTATAAAGTTTATGTATTGCCCATAATGGAAATTAGCTTTTCTTGCTTGGAAGAGAGAGAACTTAAGGATAATAATATCTGGTATTATACTGTTGAAGTATGAAATCACTGGTAAGGATAGTTGCATTGTAATTTCTAACATAACAAAGATAATTATTTGCTCTCTTACTCTTAATAACAAGGTGAAAACAATTTTATATAATGTAAAATAGATCTAGGTTTGAGTCATGTTTTCAAAAGCCTGTGTAATTAAAATTATCATGTCTCCTCTACTCCCCTAAGGCTATTCACACACATAAATCCAAACTCCTGAGATACTAAAATAATTTCTTTTGGCTAATGGCCTCTCAATTATTTTTTTCTAATCATCTATGTGTTTCTTACTATGAATAACTTTTCTCTTTAGGGAAATATGACATTTCTCCCTTTAAACATTCATTGGTCTTTGTTTTGTTTTGCTTTTAGGTTCATTATCGTGTGTGTGTGTGTGTGTGTGTGTGTGTGTGTGTGTGTGTGTGTGTCTGTCTGTCTGTCTGTCTGTCTGTCTGTCTGTGTCTATGTGTCTGTGTGAACATACAGGTGTGCATACAGGTGTAAGGAAGTCACAGCACAATGTGAAGGTCAAAGGACAACCTCAGGAATCAGTTCTGAACTTGCAACTAGTTTGACACAAGCCTTTTCTTGTTTGACACCACATTCAATTCAGTATGGTAGACAGTTGATTTTCAGGGACACTCCTTCCTCAGCCTCTCAATTCATCATAGCAGTACTGGTATTGCAGATGTCTTATAGCCTGCCTAGATTTCCATGAGGTCTGGCCCTTGTGTGGTAAGTTGTTGACACTGAGCTGCCTCTCTAAACATTTTTAATTTTATCCATGTCTTTGCTTAACTATTTGACTGTTGGTAATATGCATTGTCTTTCCTGTTTCCTAATATTAGAAGACAAAGCAGAAGAGCCTGGAAACTCCACTGTGTTTATTATAAAACACTCCTATATTCTTAGTAATCTCCTACTGAGGATGGGAAGATCATGACATAGATGCCAAGTTTTACTACATACTAAGACCCTGTCTCAAAAAATAAACAATAGCAACAATCTTCAGCAGGCCTTTTATACTCTGTAGCTTCTGGAGGAAGAAATTAAGGTCAAATTTTCTTTTGATCAATTTCAGTCATAATATCCCATACTACAGATCATAACATGTCTCATTTGAGAGAAAAAGTGTGTATCCCCACTTTGCATATGACAATGATGCTGGGACACTTAGTGTCATTAAAGCAGATAAGTCATTTGTCTTTAATTTGAAACATTAGGCCATTGAAATTGGTAAAAATGCAAGCAAGTCCACAATTAAATATTTTCTTTCACAAGAGTCACAATGGTCATGGTGTCTCTTCATAGCAATAGACTAAGTTATTTGGTTACAGACACAAAGAAACTTAGCAGAAAATGGGTTTGAAGCATTCTCCCTGGTGGCTAGTATGGGAGTTTCTATGCAAGAAAGTCAGAAATTATCTCCCCAGTTTAGGACATGCACATCCAATACTAACAACCCAGGCAAAGGAGAGCTTACTGGTAGAATAGTGGTGAGATAATAGGCACCATATGTGAACTTACTGTTTTTGCTTTGCTAAATGATCATATGGTCAAGCTGCCTCTTAAATAGTGTATACACTTATCAACCAGTACTTTCATCAGCCTTGGTAAAAGAAGATTTTCATGGCATTACATGGAGGTTAATGCAGATTTATGGCTGGTAAATGTGATGAGAGCAAATGACTGCTAATAAGTTCTCAGCATTAAGCAGGGAAAGCATGTCACCTCAGTAAAGATTCAGGGAACATCTCAGAAAATTATAAGGCCAAATCATAGTGAAGAAGGCTGTAAAATGTTGTATTTTGCATGGAATTAAGTCATTGAATACCCAGTCATTCATTGATGGGGGAGGGGCTCATAGGAGCTCTTAATACATTAACCCTAGTGAGCTAAGGACCTCTTAAGTAGATTCTACTTCTTAGAGACCAGATTATTTCAGTACCACCTGGAAACACACATTTCATCACATGGATCCAAAAAAGCAAAAACAAACAATCAAACATACTCAAAAGGAAATGTCTCAAAGAAACCACAAGAGTGATGGAGAAAAATAAATAAATCAGGAAACAAAGGCTGGAAGGAGTTACTAACTCTCCAGAAAACTAAAAGGTATAAATTACAAATGTGTAAAATAAAAAGGAAATGTCAAATTATTTTATAAAATCTTATTACCAATATATACATTCAATAGAAAGAATAGAAAATCTTTGAATTATTGAAATTAAATGAAAAAATGTTATAAATGAATCTTCCCATTCATGATTATATTATTTATAACCAAGCATTGACATTGATAGTTTCATAGAATCTTGAACATAAATGCTAATGAATTCATGAGTAAATTATAGATTTTATGGCAAAAAAATAATCTTGAAATGTATATTTATTCATTAATATAAATAACATTGTTCAGCAGACAATCATTTAAAATGTATTTGATGTTTAAAGGAGCTAGATTTAATAATTCATCATTAGAAAATCAACCCATTAAAATAGTTATAAAGAAAATGAAATATGTAGCAGGCATAGGAAATAAGTATTCAAATAGTTACTTAAAATATTTGTGATTAGAGGAAACATGCATAAGGAAGATGAGATTTGAACATAAACAGTGCTAGGGGAAGTCCATGATAGAAATAGAACATTGGAGTTTTTAATATACCAAACAAAATATAAGTGAACACAAAGACCTAGAAATCCAAAGAAAATCTCCAATTGAAGCAGCAAGAGAGTTAAAAAGAGAGAAAATCACAAAGAAAAGAATAGCAACTGATTATTGTGGACTGATGCCAAATAAAAGCATCTGGGAAAAACTGTTCAGATTCTGAAACAAATTCTAAGTATGTGTGCCCAGAAGTTACAACTGCAGACAGAATTCAAGCCCAGAAAACTACATGAAGCTGTAGCAGATGCACAATGGTAAAAATCAGTGATATGGAGGAAACCTCAAAGGCAAATAGGTTAGACACAGTGAAGACTTGTGAAGGTGGAAAAACCTCAAGGATGATGCTACAAACTTATCAGGACATGCAGAAAACTGAGGACATGCAGAAAACAATGATGAAATAGACATCTTCAAGGAGCTAAAGTGAAGATTCAAAAAAATAAAAATCAAGCAAAAAATTAAACATGGCAAATATGCCTCTCTGAAATACAAACAAATCTTTTGAAAAAAATCTGAGAGATATTTAAAACTGTTTAAATCGTGTAGGCAATAATACAATGAATGTTAAATTCAATAGTAAGGATAAAATTAACCTAAAATCACCATGCACATAACTTAAGACCAAATGGATGAAAGACCTCAATGTAAATCCAGAGACAATGAACCTCTTAGAAGAGAAAGTGGGAAGTATGCTTGAACCAATTGGTACAGGAGACAGCTTCCTAAATATTACACCTGTAGCATAGACACTGAAATCAAATATCAATAATGGGACCTCCTGAAACTGAGAAGCTTCTGTAAGGCAAAGGACACAGTCAGCAAGAAAAAACCCAGCCCACAGAAAGGGAAAAGATATTCACCAACCCCATATCTGACAGAGGGCTGAACTCCAAAATTTACAAAGAACTCAAGAAGCTAGTTTCCAAAACACAAAATAATCAAATTAAAAAGTGGGGTTCAGAATTGAATAGAGAATTCTCAATAAAGGAATCTAAAATGGCAGAAAGACACATAAGAAAGTGCTCAACATCCTTAGCTATCAGGGAAATGCAAATCTAAACAACTCTGAAATACAATCTTACTCCAGTAAGAATGGTTAAAATAGTCGGGTGTTGGTGGCACACACCTTTAAACCCAGCACTCAGGAGGCAGAGGCAGGAGGATCTCTGTGAGTTTGAGGCCAGCCTGATCTCCAGAGCGAGTACCAGGATAGGCTTCAAAGCTACACAGAGAAACCCTGTCTCGAAAATCCCCCCAAAAATGGTTAAAATAAAAACACCAGTGATAACTTATGCTAGAGAGCATATGGAGAAAGGGGAACACTCCTCCACTGCTGGTGGGAGTGCCAGCTCATACAGGCACTTTAGAAATCAGTATGGCGATTCCTCAGGAAATTGGGAATCAGTCTACCACAAGATCCAGCAATTCCACTCTTAGGTATACACCCAAAAGAAGCACATTCACACAAGGACATCTGTTCAACTATGTTCATAGCAGCGTTGTTTGTAATAGCCAGAACCTGGAAGCAACTTAGATGCCCCTCAACTGGAGACTGGATAGAGAAAATGTGGTACATTTACACAATGGAGTACTACTCAGTGGAAAAAAATGGAATCTTGAAAGTCACAGGCAAATGCATGGAACTAAAAGAAACCATTTGGAATGAGTTAACCCAGTCACAAAAAGACAACCATGTTATGCACTCACTCATATATGGATTTTACACATAGAGCAAAGAATTACCAGCCTACAATCCATACCAAAACAGAAGTAGGCAACAAGCTGGACTCGAAGTCAGACATAAATGGTCCCCTGGAGAAAGGGAAAATCACAAGATCACCTGAGAAAATTGAGAGCATGGTGGGGGCATAGAGGGAGCTAGGAGAATGAAAAGGGGAGAAGAGGAGGGGTGAGGAGGACTTAAGGGAGCAGGAAGGTTGTGTAGGGGGAAGAATAGAGGACCTCAAAATAAGAGATACCATCAGAGAGGGAACCAGTATAGGTTTAAAGAAAATTATTCACTAGGGAAATGTCCAGAGATCCACAAGAATGACACCAGCTAACCATCTAAACGACGATATAGAGGCTACCTTAAATGCCCTCTCCTGATAATGAGATTGATGACTAACTTATATGCTATCCTAGAGCCTTCATCCAGCAACTGGTGGAAGCAGAAATAGATACCCACAGCTAAACACTGAACTGAGTTGCAATCCAGTTGCAGAGAAGTAGGAGTGATGAGCAAAGGAGTCAAGACCAGGATGGTGAAACCCACAGAAACAGATCACTTGTACAAGTCCAAGCTCTTGACCCATAGACTGATCACTCGAAACCAGCATGGGACTGATCCTGATCCCCTGAATATGGGTGTCAGTGAGGAGATCTTGGAAATCTATGGGGCCTCTTGAAGTAGATCAGAACTTATCCCTAGTGTAGGAATGGATTTTAGGAGCCCATTTCACATAGAGGGATACTCCCTCAGCCTAGACTCACAGGGAGGGCCTAGGCCCTATCCCTAAGGATATGACAGACTCCAAAGACCACCCCCCCTGGAAGACCTCACTCTCTCTAAGGAGCAGAAATGGTATGGGATAGGTAGGGTGTTAGTGGGGGGCAGAGGAGGATGGGAGGGAGAGGTAACTGGGATTGACATGTAAAACAATTTTGTTTCTAATTTAAATAAAAATGGAGAAAAAAGAAATATCTCTTAATCCAAAATAAACCAGAGGACAGTAGTAAAAGGATAAAACAACAGAACATTAGTAAACTTATCAATAGAGTAGCTGTCTTAGTTACTTTTCTACTGCTGAGAAGAGACAAAATGACCAAGACAGCTTACAGGCAAAAGATTTAATTAGTAATTATTTTTGTACAGTTTCAGAGGGTGAGTCTATGGAGATCATTGCAGGCTGCCTGGCAGAGGGCACACAGGATAGAACTGGAGCACTAACTGAGAGTTTACATGTGACCTTTTAGCAGCAAGTACAGAGACCAAAACTGGGCCTTATATGTGATTCTGAAGCTCCAAAACCCAGCTCCAGTGACACACCTCCTCCAACAAGGTCATACCCCCTACTTCCTCCCAAATGGTTCCATCAACTAGTGATCAACCATTCAAATATGTGACCATATGGGTGCCATTATCATTCAGACCACCCCCATGACTATATTATGTGAGAAAAAAGCAAGCATTGTATAAGGAATTTTGCTTATGATACCAAATTATTCCTCCTTAATAAAAAAGGAATCAATTTAGGAAGAAAGATTAAGAATCTTTATGCATTTTATTTCAGCACTTCATAATACAGAAGGCAAAACTGCTAAAGTGTGAGTATTTTTAATTAAATAATAGATTGCAATGACAGCTAATTTATAATTATAATAATATATATGAATGATGGGGAATGTACTTCTTTGTATGTTTATCTTATTGATTGTTGAATAAAATACTGTTGGCCAATGGCAAGCATGGACAGGGAGTCAAAGAGGATTCTGGGAAATGTAGTAGAGAATTGCTGATGCAGGCACGAAGTGACATAGCAAGGAGACTGATATTTAAGTGAAGGAGAAAAAGGAAGGGCCCTCTTTTCTCCTCTGCTCCTGCTCCAGTGGCACAATGTGAGCCACCCACAAGGAGGGACGCCAATAAGGTGTCCAATAAGTCTTATAAAATATATAGATTTATGATAATTAAGACTGAGCTAACAGATGAGAATCCTAGTTATTGGACAAGCAGCTTTAAACCTAATACAAGTTTCTGTGTATTCATTTGGGCCTAACTCGGGCGGGGGGCTGGCATAAAGCTCACACATGATGGTGGGGCTCAGGCAGCTTTTGGCAGAAAGATTTATCATAACATGAATATCACAGATGTCTAGCTATACTAAGAAGCCAAACACAAAATCTACACACTAAACTGTATTGTTCACAATAACCTGAATAACAAGATAAACATAACCTATATTGTTTTTAAAACTGTTTTTTTTTTTTACATTTAAAAAAAATTAATGGAGGTGTGCATTGCTATGTCATCAGAGTGGACATCAGGTGACAACTTAAAATTTGCTTCAGATAATTCTCTCCTACAGTACTGGTTCTGGGGATCACACTCATGTTTCAGGCTTGGTGGTGAGTACCTTTGCACACTGTGTCATCTTGCTGGGACATAGCCTATAATCTTGGTGTTCAAAATAGTGATTTTCTTCGGAGAGAGTGACTCAAAAGCAAAAACTGAGACTTGTAAATGTTATCTTATTTGCTATTAATTACTACCTTCTTGATAGAGGTGTTGAGGAACACAAACATTAACTATTTTTTTTTTTTGAGACAGGGTTTTTCTATGGCTTCGGAGGCTGTCCTGGAACTATCTTGTAGATCAGGCTGGTCTTGAACTCTCAGAGATCCACCTGCCTCTGCCTCCCGAGTACTGGGAGTAAAGGCATGTTCCACCACAGCCCAGTCAAATATTAACTATTTTAACATATGTTATTTTGTATAAATAAATTCTCCATGTAGATTAGACCAACAAATTTTAATGGAACAGGCTTTCTTTTTGGCCACCAACCAGGTCTATCTGTCTGTCATCTATCTATCTATCTATCTATCTATCTATCTATCTATCTATCTATCTATCTATCTAAACATATACCTGTTTAAGCTTGAAAACATTTGTAATATGACCACAAGTTTGATTATTTTGGATGACTAACTAATAACTTGCATTTCTTAATTATACATTACATTTTTAGATAAGTTACATAAGCACACTACCACAAACAGTAATAGAAACATACATACAATATAAGAAAAATAACTTCAAATTTGTATCAATATACCAAAATGCACACCAATGTAAAATATTTGAGCTTAATAATTTTTTATCCCATATTCATATATCAACCTTAAATGTTAAGAATCATCCAAAATCCATGTTTTACCTCAGGGATTACCTTTCTTCATTTGTTTGTTCTGCTTTTCCTGCTTCTCTCATGCCTGCCAACCCCACCTATCCCTCTACTGCCTAGCTATTGGGTTTTCAGTTTTTCATTAGACTAGTCATGTGCCTTAGGCAGGCAAAGCAACACATCTTTACATAATTAAACAAATGTAACATAAAGAAATCTGACACACCTTTACATAGTTAAAGTCACATTCTGCAACACTTTAATATAATCAAATAACATGACTATAATTGAAAATTACATTAAAAAGCTATTTATAGAGATGTTGGATGTGTGTTTATGTGTGACTATTCATGTATGTGTGTTTATGTGGGCGGGTGCACAAAAGTAACCTCTTCATTAGAATCTGGAAAAGATCAGAACAATTGGATGGCAGCTCCATTTATTTAAGTAAAGGTTTGAAAGAATGGAAAAGGAAAAGCCTGAAATGACTTTTCTTTTTATGTATGTATATATGGGTAAAGTACAGTTTTAACACATTTCTTCTTCAGGATTAAAAAAATGTGTTTGCAGACAGCTTGGTAATGTTTCTGGCTTGGGTATTTAAAACCACATATGTTATAAAATATATATGAAATTATGCCTTTGTTTTTAAACAGATATAATGCAAATGCCAGAATCAGCATTTATGTTTTTCTGTGATATTAATCTACATTATATTGTTTATAGGGATGCAATATTTTGTAATATAGTATTTTAAATTGACCATCTATTGGGACTTATAAAATATTAAAGACATGTATGTTATTATTTTTATTTTATGTGTCTGTGTGTGTACCACTTTTATGGCCTATAGAGGCCATAGGAGTGTTTGATTCCCTGGAACTACAGGCAGTTGAAAGTACTCTTGATATGATCAATGGTAACCAAACCTGAATTCTCGATGAAACCAAGTGCTCTCAAATTCTGAGTCATATCTCCAGACCCATAAAGTGTAAAAAATAAATTATTCTGTGTTACACACAAAAAGTTTACATTCCTAAAGTAGTTCAAATTCAATAATCTGATATTTATATTTTGATAGCTCCCTTATTGAGTTCAGTATCTGATGCTAGAAAATACATGCCTCTTTGGATTTTCAAATAAGTTGATTTAAAAATGTGAAATCTTGGGCTGGAGTGAAGGCTTATTCATTAAGAGTAGTCGTTAAGAGTAATGACTGCTCTTCCAGAGGACCTGGGTTCAATTCCCTTCACCTGCATGCTAGCTCACAACTGTATGAAGTTCCAGGTCCATCATGGTGAAGTGCTAATGCACATAAAACAAAAATAAATAAAATAAAAATGTGAAAACTTTATTCAATAGTAAATGGTAATTAGCCAAGTTTCTTTCTATTTTTTAAATTGGATAAGCCAAATACAAACATTTTTTTGGTTTTCTCCATAATAATTTTAAAGTGTTTATTTTTAAAACATGAAATATATAAAATACTCACTATTTAGCTTAAGCATAATATAAGTATGTTATTAATAATATACTTAATTAATAAGTATATTATTAATAATCTTAAGTATATTATTAATAATCTTAAGTATATTATTAATAATATACTTAATAATAAGTATCTTATTCTCTTAACTCTTACAAACTTGCTTTTAGAAACATAAATGTGCATAATTTATGACTTAAATATATATTATAATATACATATACACAATGTATACCATTTAAACTATTCATGAATATATGTAAGGTAGATTATACAGAATATAGACATGTATCATACAGAAAAAGAAAGATAATTTTTTCCCAAGTAAGCCAAAAAAACTCAATACACTGTCATTAAACATTTCTTATGGATAGTACAAGAACAAAATTAATATACCTATTTATGAATTTGTCTATCATATTTATACTCCATTGTGTATTAATTATAGATAGATACATGAAAGGTGCGTGGGTTGTTAAATAATAAATATTTATTCCTAGAACGTAGATTAGATTAATAGATAGATGATAGGTGATAGATGATAAATGAGAAGATAGTCATTATAGATCAATTTAAGTTCTTATACAACTGGACAGTTCAATGATACCATATGGTTCTAGTTTTAATCTTATCATTGTAATAACAATATCCTGAGTTAAAAAAAAAAGCAACATAGGAGAATGGGGTTTCCCTTAGCTCACCTTTCCCAGTTATAATTCATAATTGTTGGGAAATCACAGCAACACATTTGAGTCACATCTTACAATCAACAACAGAAAGAAATTCATGCATACCACTTGACTAGCTTTCTCCTCTCTGAAAAACAAGGTCCTAAAACTAGAAAATGGTGCTACCCATTCTCCAGCTGAGTCTTTCTTAATCAATCAAGACCATGAAGGTAATCAGACACAGACATGCCCACAGACCAATTCAATCTAGAAAATCCATTTCTGAAGCTCTCATCCCACGTGATTCTAGGTCGTGTCAAGTGTATAATTCAGAATATCAATTCCCACAGATCTCAGAAGTCTTTCATTTGTTCTTTGTCCTCATCTGTAGGTTCTCCAAGACCAGAAACAGATCTAATTGTTGCACTTTCACATGTGAGAAACAGAATGAAATCTTTTCCTGCTGCTTCCCTGTGGATGTGTCATTTTAACCAACTTGGCTAAATATCAAGAAACAACAAAAAGCGGATGAAGTTGCAGTTAGTGGTTTGGGTTCCTTTTTGTTCATTATATTGGTCTGAGTACCTTTAGTCTCCATAAATTAAGGAAAACAAAGGAACTTATTTATGAATGTGGAGTGATTGATAGATATTCTCATTCACTTTTCACCAGCAAGTGAGAATAAATTCAGGTGACAATTTTCCATAAGACTAAAAATTACACAAAAAGTTTAAATGTCACTGGGAAAAGTAAATTTGTTCTTGATGGGAACAAATGAATAGGAACAAGATGATTAATTCCATATCATGAGACACTGACTAAAATTGACTAAATTGAAAAAAGGCAGATTCCTGTTACAGAGTATAATCTTGAACTAGCCTAAAACTGAAGAACAACAACAACAACAAAAAAATGAAGTATCAATCTGTGAAAGTCACTGTCTCAAGAGCATAGCATTTCTTCTCCTTGAATGCTGGCAGTAGTTGTGCATAGAACTGCATGGTTGTGGAATATTTGTTTGACTAGACAAAGATGTGTCACATTTGTTAGGTTGTAGAATATTACTTTAACTATTGAAGGTATGTTGTATTTGTTTAACTATAATAAGATGTGTTGAATCTGTTTATGCTGCATGTGTTTAATTATGTAATGATGTGTTGCTGTTTTACTTTGCCTGCTTAAGGTACCTGATTAATCTAAAAAAAAGTGAATGGGGAATAGCTAGCCTGTAAAGGGATAGGTGGGGCTGGTGGGCAGATAGAATATATGAGGAAGAATCAAGGATCAAGGGGAGAATGAGAGAGAAAGAGGGAAACTCCATGCCAGCATGACAGGCAGCTTCCAACCAGACAGACATGGAGGAAGCATGGTATACAGAATGACAAAAAGGTAAAAATCCCAAGGCAAAGTGCAGATGAAAGGTAACAGGTCAAATTAAATTTTAAGAGTTAGTGAAGCAAGCATAAGATAAGGCAGAGCATTAATAATTAACAATAAGTCTATGTGTCATGATTTGGGGACTGGTGGTCCGAAACAGCCTGCTACAATGCCCAAATTTCACCAGTGGAAAGAGAAGGTCTCAAATGAGAGGCTGAACCAATAAGAACCATTTGGAGAAAAACAGGAATCTCTTCCAAGAGAAACAGATAGGAAATGCCTAAAGACAAGCAGGACTTTTGGGAATGAAAATGCTCTTACGGAGTCCATTTAAATATTTTCTAAGTTCAGTAAGCACAGATGTGTGAGCATTTCACCTAGCAGGACCTTCCTGGATTTCTTGCTTCAACACCACTTTTACCCAAACCCTCCAGACACAGAACTTTACAATCCACGACAAAAGAGAAATGGATGGATAAATGTAGACAAAAAAGTCAACCTGAATGTTTTGTCACTGTTGGCACCCCATCCAGAGCAAGCCAACTTGTAAGACTGAAATTTGAGGTTTCACCATCACACTAGAAATACCAAACAAAATACCTAGACAGTAAAGCATCCCATGCAGATGTTTGAGAATGGAAAAGTAAAATAATCCTGTTTACATACAATTTTAAGTGACAAATGGTTGTATTACTTCTGTTGTTTATAAGTTTTCAAGTTCTTCCCAAACTATTAATTTGCACCTCATATGCAATAATGTTAAATATTTTATTAATTCATACATTATTATATAAATGTAATACTGGATTTATTTTAATATTTGTTGTGTATTTTATATTAAAAAATAAAATTTATTTAGGATAAAATTCAATATCATCAAAAGTATATAAACATCCTAGAATGGTGCATAAGATATTAAAGTGATAATATCAGACTATGTATACAATTAATTTTAAATTAAATTGATTTCAAAATTGGAAAATGTACATTAAGTCATTCATTTGTTGTTTTATTAGTATATATACGTCTTGTGTATAAATAGTACAATAATTATGCAACTCTTTTATGTTACTGATCAGCTTTCTCTTTGTGCTCAAGCCCTAACAGGAAATAGGTTTTAAGTGCCAAAATTCTGCATACCACATTTTTGCTTTATGAAAAGTATCAAATAATAACATTATTAGTTATTGATGTAAGTTATAACTATACTATTTTGACTACCCATGATTTGTTTTTAATATTCCTGTCTCTCCTCTATAACCCATTGAAAATAGTTATGACTTGAGATTACCACCAGTACCTAGTGTAGTTAAATTAATGAATACATGAATGTATAAATTCTATATTTCAATGATGTGGGGTGATTCTCTTTAGGCATTGGTAAACTTTCCTTTGTTAGGCAAACATTTATACAGAAATTTGGTATATCATATTATAAGAGATATCATTAACAAATGTAAACTAAATGTGAAATATTAGGATAGTCATATTGTCTAATTGAGGTATGTTGGGCTGTTGGATTTAAAATGCTGAATCTTTATTTACTGAATAAAAATATTTTATTATACTTCAGGAATATTAAGTGTACAAAGTCAAAAATAGTCCCAGCTAATCACCATGGAAGTCAAAAATGCATTATGAAATAAATTGCTCTGTTTCTACCCAAAATCTTTAGTCTTCATTATGATATGAGAATGTTAAAATATATAAGAATTATTCACTTTTATTACATTATTATGATGATCATTAAAATTAACAAACTTATGTTAATGCACAATATGATGACTCTGAAAATGTTTGCCAGATACTCTGAAAAGTTGAAACTTAGAAGCTAGGAATACTAACATACTCCAACTTAATTTTCCAAAATCTGGCAGGTAATATGTGATTTCACAGTGCAAAGTATTGACAAAGATGTAGGAAGATGTGAGAAAAATAAAATAAAGTCACCTTTCATATCAACTCATTGGACTTGCTGACTTTCATGGCTATGTCCCAGGGCACCAGTGTCTACTGTCTCATCATGAAAGAATATTAAACTAATTTTCAAAATTATGATCCAGAGAACAGAAGTATAAGTTGATTTCAGTTATATTTTATTAAGAAAAGAAATGTTAAATTTTTTAATTTCATAAAACATATAATAATCTTCAGATCTAGTAAAATGTTAGGTTACAGCAAACATGAAATTTTATTACCTGGGAAAGGTCACTCTCCTGTGATATTAACAGAAATCAGTAACAAGGCCAATTTCCTGAGAAAGAAAAGCATTCCTCATGGCTTTTCACTCTTCGAGAAAATTTTTAAAAAGTCTTTGGAATAAAAATTTGTCTTAAACCTAGGTCTTAAATAACTGGGCTTAAAATGAAATTCGAAGTGTCTAGGGCTCTGAATTTGGTGTAAGACTTTTTATCCAATTATGATGAAATTTTGCAATTTGGGGATATCTTAGCAACATTCACCCTTGTAGACTTTTCTCTATAATGCTTCCATTCCATGTGTTTTATGGTATTTTATTTTAAAAGTTATAAATTATCAATAATAATATAACAACCCAATAGATAATATGAATAATATGATACATACTATTAGTGAACATAAAATACATGCTATATGTTAGATATATTTATTAATAAAATGTTACATTGTTTGAAAAATATTTATTACATTAATAGATATTTGCTTTGTTCCCTCTATTTATACCATGATTTTCAGTAAAAAAAAAAAAGTGATGTAACTTGGACATATAACAGATGTATAAATGGAAGTAATTTTAAAGTAGTAAAGGAAACAGCATATGACACAGTTTCAAAATTTCCAGTGCACTGTGAAATTGTTGCTGTGCAGAAACAGTTTATGCTAACCTGATTTAATTTTTTTTTAATTTTAAATTTAAAATGATGTAAAATTTTTCTTTGTTTAAATTATATTAATGTATTAATAACTCAAAGAGCATTAAGAATTATGTAATTTAAAACAATTAAAAGTCATTTCCTGTTCAACTAAGAAGTGGTTTATATTAAATAAATGTGTGTGTGTGTGTGTGTGTGTGTGTGTGTGTGTGATTATTTCAACTCCTTCCTTCGAACAGTCATGCATGCATGTATGGTCCCCAGCTATGACTAAGAGCAACCACTAATAACATATAAAAAGCAAGGTATTAAGAAAAGCATCTATGTTCCCTTAGCATTTGTAGAACATATATCTAGGACCTCCTGGAAATCAGAGTTTCCATTGAGAAGTTGGGTATAATTCTGATAGGTCTGCCTGTAAATGTTACTTGGTCTTTTTCCTCTGTTGCTCTTAATATTCTTTATTTATTCTGGAAGTTTGGTGTTTTGATTATTATATGGCAAGGCGACTTCTTTTCGTGCTCCAGTCTATTTGGTTTTGTGTAAGCTTCTTGTACTTTCATAGGCATATCCTTTACATTGGGGAAGTTTTCTTCTATGATTTTTTTGAATATGTTTTCTGTACCTTTAGCTGTATTTCCTCACCTTCTTCTATACCTATTATTCTTAGGTTTGTCCTATTCACAGTGTCCCATATCTCCTGGATATTTTGTGTTAGGGATGTGTTGGACTTGAGATTTTCTTTGGTTGATGACTGTATTTCCTCTAGTGAGTCTTCAACACCTGAGATTCTCTCTTTCATCTCTTGTACTCTATTGGTTACACTTACATCTGTAGTTCCTGATCATTTACCCAGCTTTTCTATTTCCAGCATTCCCTCATTCTCTGTTTACTTTATTGTTTCTATTTCAGCTTTCAAGCCTTTAACTGTTTGAACTGTTTCCTTCACTTGTTTGGTTGTTTTTTCTTGGCTTTCTTTGCATTCTTTAAGAGATTTGCTTATTTCTTGAATTTTTTGGTTTGTGTTTTCCTCCATTTCTTTAATCGATTTTCTCATTTCCTCTTTGGAGGTTTCTATCATCTTCATAAAGTTGTTTTCAAGGTCCTTCTCTTCTGCTTCATCTGCATTGGGATAGTTAGGTCTTGCTGGTGTAGAGTCCCTAGATTTTGATGGTGTAACTTTGGTTTCTGTTGTTGAGTATGTTCTTATACTGTCTCCTCTTCCCATTTCTTCTTTGAGTGGGTGCAGGTGGGGGTCTTTCCTTCTCCTCTAATCTCCCAGTGAGTCAAGTCTTCAATGTTGGCAACTCTGGATGGTCAGGCTTCTCATTCAAGTGGGGGCTGTAGGGGGTAGCAAGACTCAAGTGGAGAGTGTAGGGCAGAGGGCAGACGGGGACAAGACTGAGATATGGCCAGACTCAGGGTCCTCTGTCCTGCAGGGGCAGGTCTACTACATGTGTAGTGGACACAGGAAGTTCCAAGGAGGGGATGGAGGGAATCAGTCTACCTCAAGATCCAAAATTTCCACTCGTGGGCATATACCCAAAGAATGCACATTCATACAACAAGTATATATGTTCAATTATGGTCATAGCAGAGTTGTTTGTAATAACTAGAACCTGAAAGTAGCCTAGATGCCCCTAAACCAACGAATGGATGGAGAAAATGAGGTACATTTACACATGGAGTATTACTCAGCAGAAAAAAATCAAGAAAAAACCAATGAAATCTTGAAATTCACAGACAAATGGATAGAACTGGAAGAAACCATCCTGGGTGGGGTAACCCAGTCACAGAAAGACAAGCATGGTATATACTCATTCATATACAGATATTAAACATAGAGAAAAGGACTACAAGCCTACAATCCACACCACCAGGGAAACTAGAATACAAGGAGGACCCTAAGAGAGAAACACATGGTCCCCCAAAGAAGGGGAAAGGGACAAGAACCCCTCAGCAAATTGGGAGCACAGGGGGAGAGGGGATGGAGGAAGGACAAAGAGAAGTGGAGAAGATGAGGGAGGAGGAGAACAAGAGGGATCAGGAAGACTGAGATAGGGGAGAAATAGAGGAGAGCAAAAGAGATTCCTTAATAGAGGGAGCCAGTGTAAGTTTAAAGAGAAATCTGGCACTAGGGAAATGTTTAAAGGCCCACAAAATGACCCCAACTAAGAATCTAGGCAGTAGTGGAGATGCTCTTCCCCTATAATGAGATTAGTGACTGCCTTTATTGCCATCCTAGAGTTTTCATCCATTAACTGATGGAAGCAGAAGCAGGCACCCACAGCTAATCACTGAGTGATACTCCCAGAATCTAGTTGTAGAGATGGAGGGCAGATGAGCAAAGGAGCCAAGACCATGTTGGAGAATCCCAGAGAAATAGCTGACCTGATCTAGTGAGAGCACAGGAACCCCAGTTGTAAAGCCAGGGAACAAGTATTGGATTGAACCAAGCCCTCTGAAAATGGGTAACAGTTAGCAGGCCTGGGCAGTCTATGGGACCTCTAAGAGTGGAGCCAGTGTTTATCCCTGATGCACAAATGGACTTTGGGAGCCCATTCCCTATGGAGAGATACTATTGCAGCCTATGTATGGGAAGGAGGGCCTGGGCCCTCCCACAAATGATGTGAAGAACTTTGATGATCCCCATGGAAAGCCTTACTATCCTTGGGGAGTGGCAGGTGGTGGGTTGGGGGATTCTGTGGGGAGCATGTGAGGATGGGAGGGTGAGGGAATGGGGGATTGATATGTAAAATAAATGTTTCTAAAATAAAAATTTTAAAAAAGAATCAGAAAGTGGAATGGTCTACAAGGGTCCAGGGTTGTTGTGAGAAGGGGGAGATTAGCCAAGATGTGTGAAATCTCAGTTACACAGAGAGATTCACTGGCACCAGGTTGCCTATAGTTAATAGTATATGATAATCTTTAAAAATGCTGAGGCAGGCTATAGAGTGTTTTCATCCCCCAAATCATAATCATCTGAAGTTCTGGATGAGGTAATTAGCTACATTTTGGTGTCTCAAAAGCACCTTTTTAACACACCGTGTTGTATATGGATAATGTAAAAAAATAAATAAACAAATGAAAAGCTTTTAAAAAAGAAGAGGAACAAAGATAGAGTCCCTTTGAATGAAAGAGTGATAGCTGCACATATTTCCATGAATTCCAAAAGGTCACAATTTCCAGCATCTACATAACTTTCAGCACACCATTAAAAATTGAGACATAATTTAGGTGTGTATGATCCTAGCCTAAAGCCACTTCTTCTATTTTTTTGAGGCCTATTTTTGAAAATATCTGTATGCATTTGTGTGTCTGTGTATCTGTCTATGTGAGTGTATGTTGTGTTGTGTGTACCATGTGTATATGTTGTTGATGAAGGCCAGAAGAGGAGGGGGGATTCCCTGGAACTGGTGCTAGAGTTATTCTTGGAACCCTTCATGGGTTCCAAGAACCAAACTCAAGTTATCTCCAAGACCATGAAGCACTTTTTCCCACTTGAGCACCCTCTCTCTAGCCTAAACCCCTTCTTTTATGTCACATATTGCATTTTATAAGAAAATAGTGTGAGTATGCTTTGATGGAGATGTTAAATGTCAAAGTTCTAGCTAATTTTAGGAATTCTGATTGTCCTTGGATACTTTTAATTCAAACCAAGTGCTATTCCCTAACATGAAGCACACTACCAGTAAAACCCCCATCTCCCTATATTAGGGATGGTGCCTATTTTACTTGCATTCCTTCAAGGAACTCTAATATTGATTGCTACCTTCACTTTTTCTTGGAGTCTTCTCTGCTACATCAAAATATGTTCTGATCTCCACTTTTCCCAGAATAACTTAGTGTATTATTTTGGTTCTATCATTTCTGAATTATTGTTACAAATTACCAATCTGGTTTCTTTATTTGCTGCACTTGCCTTAATAGAAAACTTATTAATTTCTGGGATAGTCATCAGATAGTATCAATGATGAAGACAAAAAAGAACTTTTCTTCATGACTTACACACCCTTTTATTTGATGTAGTATTTTAGGCTGACAGTTTTACTTTTTACTTTACTGTCTTCTGCACTGACAAAAGGTCAGAAGTTGATATTTTTTGCACTGCCTCATACTGTGGATTTTTCAATAACTATGTTTATGATTGTATCACTATAGTTTTTCCAGTTCCTTTGCTGTGCCTTTGTGTATTCTTCACCACATTTATTACTTGGATTTCTTTGAGCTTTCCCTACCTGTGAATGAGATTGATACAAACGATTATCAAATCCTCTCTTTCTTCTTTCCCTCCCCACACTCTAGTCTGTGATTCAGCTTGAGTTTATTTTCATACATACACAGAAATGAGGTGTAATCTTCTGTGTATGGAAATGCAGTTTTCCCAGCACTGTTTATTGAAGAGGCCATGTTTTCCAATGTGTTTTGAAATGCATGCTAAGAATCAATTGGTTGGGAAAATATGTAACTGTCACTGAAAACTCTTTTTTAATTGAAAATAGATTATTCTGTGATACAGTGCATCCTGACCATAGTTTCCCCTCCCTCTACTCCTCCCAGCTCCCTTTGCAATCGACCAGTACCACCCCTTTCCCATAGATCGACTCCCACTGCATCCCCTACCAAAAAAGAGCAGACCCCCAAAAGACAGAAATCAAACAGGACAAAACATAATATAATATGACAAGGCAAAAGCCCTCACACTGAAGCTGTACAAGGCAACTCAACAGTAGAAAATAGTCCAAAGAGCAGGCAAAAGAATCAAAGAAACACTTGCGCAGTTAGGAGTCCAACAAAAATCTATTCAGCCACAACACATGTATGAAGTGCCAGGTGTAGACCCATGCACCATTTTCCTTGATTAATTTCTTGTATTGTTCTCCTTGTTTCTGTTTTATTAATTCCACCCCTGTTTGACTATTACCTGTCATCTACTCCCATTGGGTGTCCTACTTCTATTTGTTTCAGAGCTTTCAGGTGTACTGTTAATTTGTTTTTGTTTATTTGTTTTATGTAGGCAATTAGTGCTATGACCTTTCCTCTTAGCACCACTAGGACAACTCATCCAGCCATATTTAGGTATGCTGTGCATTTATTTTCATAGAATTCTAGAAAGTCTTTAATCTATTTCTTTTCTTCTGTCATGACCCATTTTTATTGATTTTAGAGTTGTTCATTTTCCGTAGATGTGTAGTTTTATTTGTTTATATTGTTGTTGATATCTGGCTATAATCTGTGATGGTCTAATGGGATGCAGGGAGTTATTCCAATTCTCTTGTATCTGGTGATAATTGCTTTTTGACTGAGTACATTTTCAATTTAGGAGAAAGTTCCATGAGGCACAGAAAAGAAGTTATGTTCTTTTGTGTTTGGGTGAATTGTTCTGTAAATATCTTTTAGGTACATTTGGTTTATAATGTCTGTTACTCCAGTGTTTTTCAGTTCAATTTTTGTCTGGATTACTTGTTCTGTGTAAGTATGGGGTATTGAAGTCTCCCCCCATTCAATGTGAGAGGGTCAATACATGAATTAAGCTATATTAGTGTTTCTTGGATAAGCTTGGGTGCCCATGTGTTTGGGGTACATATGTGAAAAATTAAAATGTCATTTAAGTGAATTTTTTTCTTTTGTGACTACGTAGTGTACTTCATTATCTCTTTTGATGAGTTTTAGTTTCAAGTCTGTTTTGTTATATATTAAAATGACTACATCAGTTGCTTCTTAATTCCACTTGCTTGGAATACTGTTGTTCAACCCTTTACTCTTGATGTTGAGGCGTGTTTCTTGGATGGGGCAGAAGAATGGGTTCCGTTTTTGCATATATTCTGATAGCATGTGTCTTTATTGGGCAAGTGAGATCACTGATATTGAGAGATATCATCACCTTCTTTAGGTTAGGAAAATAGTGTATGATTTTGTTGAAACTATTTATGGGGCATTGAAACTGTAATTCCTCTCCTTCCTTTATTTCTATTATTCTTAGGTTTGGAATTTTCATGGTATCCCAAAATTCCTATATATTTAGTGTCAGGAATTTTTATAATTAACACTTTGTTTGACAATTGTATCTATTTCTTCTTTTGTATCTTCAATTCCCGAGATTCTTTCTTTTATTTCTTGTATTCTGTTGGTGAAGCCTCTGTAGTTCCTGTTTACATTCCTAAATTTTTCATTTTTGGAATTCCCTATTTATGGGTTGGGTTTTTTTTTTTTTTTTGCTATCTTTGTTGTTTGTTTGTTGAACTGCTTCTATTTGAATTTTCAGGGCTTGTACAGTTTCATTAACTTCCTTCAACTGTTTGTTTTGTCTTGACATTAAGGGATTTCATTTCTTTGAGGGATTCATTTCCAGCAATCGTTTGCTCATGTTTTCCTAGATTTCCTCAAGGAATTTATTCAGTTCCTCTTTAAGGACCTCTGACACCTTTCTACAGCTGAATTGTTAGGTCTTTTACTTGTGCTTCATCTATGTTGGAATATTCAGGAACTTCTGTGGTAGGATAGCTGAGCTGCAGTGAGGACATATTGCTCCAGCTTTTATCAATTGTCTTCTTATATTGGCATCTAGCCATCTCGGTTTGGAGTGCTTATAGGTCTGTGTACCAACTTCTGGGTTCGTCTTTGTTGGATAGGTGTTATGTTCTTTGGGTTCCATTTCATCTCTAGATTTTCAGAGAGTTCGGTGGCTGTGTGTTGCCTTATTTCATCACCTTCTGGGCTGGTTTGTTCACAGGGAATGCCTGCTGGTGTTACAGGCCAGAATAGAGCAATGAGTGAGGAAGAAAGGTCAGAAGGGAATGGCCTAGAGGATCCACAGAAGAAATGTGTAGGGTGAAAGGGAGGCCATAGCTGGTGATCATTTTCAGCTCTAGGGAAGACACTGAGGGATTTTGTCTAGGGAAACCAAGAGAGTGGAGAAGGTATCTGGGCAATCTACTTTGTTTTCTTGCCAGCTTGACTTGTGGTTGTGCAGGGAACATCTTCTTGAGTTGGGGGCAGGGATACAATGAAGAGTTGGGGTCAGATGTTAGGAGAGGATGGTCTGTGGGATCCACAAGGCAGGTGGGAAAAAAGGCTGCAGCTGGTATTCTGTTGTAGCACTAGGAAGAAGACTGAGGTATTGGGTCTAGGGGAACAGAAATAGTGGAGAAAGTTCTGTGGGTAGGCTACCTCTTTTTATTGGTCACTGTGCCTATTTACATTCAAGTAGCAAGTTACAATTATTTATATTACTGTATGTATATTACCATATTGTACTATATTTCAAAGTCAGGTAGTGTAAGACCTCCCAGAATCACTTTCTCTGCAGTACAGATTGTTCGAATCTCCTCGCCAGCAGTTGTTCACTCCTCTCTTAAAGCTGGGGAGCAAACATAGTTTCTAGCCTCTCAAACATGTGACTTTTGTATTATGTTCTGAGTCTTGTACACTTCCCTTCCCTCTGGGTGGAATGTTTCAATTGGAGGGAAATTGCCACATAGTATAAATACTGTATGCCATGTCCATGAGTGGTCAGAAGAAAAGAGGTCATAATCTTTAAACATTAGCTATTGATGAAGTGATGGGAATGTAGTTCCTGGCCTTCTCAGGAGTCATGTCATGAGTTGAAATATAATGGTGTACCACAAATATATGTTTATTTTTGCATTAACCAAGATTAAGACCAGATATAGCAAATTAGAAACACTATGGAAAACTGCATGTAAAAAAAATCAGTTGCTTAAATATAATGAGCACATTATCTGAAAGACATGTAACTAAATCCCACTCACCATAGTATCTTGGTAGTTAAAAACATTCCTGCAGAGATCATCATAGTGCATTTTGCTTTACTGAAGAGTTTTAAATACATTTTAAATGAAATATTGTCAAACTCCAGGAAATTACATGTAAAACTTTGCCTTCAAACTCACCTACCAAGCCCACATTACTCTGACACTAAAACCAGACCAAGTTTTAATAAGAAAAGTATAGATCAATTACTCTAGGGAACATGAATGAAAACAATCTTTATGATGTTTATAATACTTCAGAAGATTCATGACATTTTAGAGATCCAACATGGTATCAAACAGATATACCAAGAGCAAACAGGAGCTTATATCTATAGAGCAACAGTACTTTAAACTTTTAAAAAGTGCTAAGGAACTTTCAGCAAATGAGCAGATGGAGAAAGTAATTACATCAATGCCAATTGCATAAAATATTTTACTAACTCCAAACTTTAAAAAAAAAACTTTTTTCTTCTACTCATGTGTATGTGTGTGGTTTGTATTTGTGTTTGTGTACAACTATTCATATGCATGTTGCTGCACATATGTGTAGTTAAGCATAGGCCTGAATTTGACAGAAAGACCATTACATGGCTAGTATTCCAGACAGCTTGTGCTAAGAACTCCCTGTGTTCACCTTGGAAATGTTGTCCTCATCAACCCAACTTGTGGGTTCTTGGGATTGGAACTTACATACTCTTTCTTGTGTGGCAAGCACTTTAACCATGGAGCAATCTACACTTCCTCAATATCTCTTCCTATTGTTGTTGTAAATTATGTATACAACTGTGTGTATCAATGAGTGTGTGGTGTGTGTGTGTGTGTGTGTGTGTGTGTGTGTGTGTGTGTATGTGTGTGTGTGTCTACAATTACAGATGGAGGCGAGAGTATTGGATCCTTTGTAATTGGAGTCACAAGTGGTCATGAGCTAACAAATGTAAATGCTTAGAACCAAATTTGAGTCCTCTCAACTGCTAATTCATCTCTCTAATCCAACCCAACTATCTCTTCTTTACTTTCTTTTCACATTAAGAATAGATGGAAAATCTTCAAGCTAGAAAAGCCACTCAAAATATTAGAAGTGACACATTTAAATACTATATACATTTTTCAAAAAGGTAAGAAACATAATCAAAATGTTGATTTTTGCCCCTTAATCACTGCAGTAAGATAATAAATAACAAACAACGCAGAGAACAAACATACTTTTTATCTGGCTACAACTTTACTTTTTTTGTTTTTGAGAAGAAGGAAAATTAATAACTATGCTAGGATTATAGTTTTTAAAAGGTTTTAATTCAGCACTCATAATATATTTGTATTCTATCATTCTCTATACTTTCTAGTATTTTCAAACTCTGCTTCGAAATATATTTTATTTTGATCAATATAATACTTCCTTAGTGGAGATTCATTGGTAACAAGTTCCTTTCATTTTTGTATTTCTCACTCATTATTTCTCAATTTTAAAACCTAATAGCTGTTTTATTGCCTAGAGCGTTTAGATCTAGAGCTTAAGTATTTGAATGAAATGAAAATAAGTTCCTCTGTTTCTAAGTTAGCCTGTTTTAACTAAGAAAATGCTATGTCTTACTATTGCCCACTGTTTCACTTTTAAACATTGCTTTTACACACACACACACATTTGAATATATTGTTCAGTGCAATATGCCTATGTATAGTTTATGTTGGATATTCCTTACAATTTTTCTATTTCATATTTTAGAATTTCTAAAATTTTTGTTTTGTTATCATTACAACATGTGAAACATGATCATAATGTTTTCTTACTTTTCTATTGTCTTGATCTCTTACTGGAAAATAAAACCAAGATGTCCTTGATATATTCCTTGATATGCTAAAAGCTACCTTTAATAACTCTGCTTTCTAAATTCCTTTTGTTTGCTTGAGTAAAACCCTGAAAGATCAGAGAGGCAATGAAATAGCCACAGTTACTTCCTACTGATACTGTTCCTCCATGCAAAAGGGTCGAGATCCTTTCTTAACCCCACCTTACTACTTCCTGTCTCCTATCTGTCTACAGTCTCCAAACCTCTATGGTAAACTAGTGGCTAGCTCTACCCTCTGACTAGAACAAGCTTTATTTGTCAGAACACAGTCAAAACACCACACAACACCTGTCCAGCTAATTTGCTTTTGAAACATTATCAGCCAATATTTACTTGCCAATCAGTGAATGCAACAATCAATGTTTGAACATCCTTTGAGTGAGAGATAGTGCTTTGGAAAGCTACTGAGTGATTGAATGAAAACCAGTCTAAGACACATCCTTATTACTGAGGGCTAACCAAAGAGACTGGCGATCTATACTATACAATTAGCTGTTCTGTTCTTGTTAATTCATGATTTACTATCCAACAATTTATTGGCTTAATATTTTAACATGACCTTTTACTTTGGATACCTTATTATTTGTAACATATGGATTTTTTCAAATGTTTAATTACAAAAAGTCAATTTTTTCTTTTAGAAAGTTTGGGTCAAATAAAAAAAGCTACATGAAAGTTGTCTGATATGTTCTCACATATCCAATAAATGCAGCATTTGGTACATAAATTACAATAAGAATAAATCTTATTGAACTAACTTTTATATTGGACCTAAAAGTCTTAACAGCTCTGTGTATGTAACTGTCTTAGTTGGATAGTTAAGATTTTATTTCTGTGAAGAGACACCCTGACCACACCAACTCTTCTAATGGAAAATATTTAATGGGTCTAGCTGACCATTTCAAAGGTGTAGTCCATTATCATTATGTTGTGAAGTATGGTGTTGTACAGCAGACATGGTGCTTGAGAAGAAGCTGAGAGTTTCTATATCTTGATCTACAGATAGCAGACAGCGACTGTGTTCATCCTGGTTATAACTTGAGCATAGAAGACCTCTTCCTTTAAAGGCACACCTACTCCAACTAGGCCACACTTAATATTAGTTCCAATCTCCATGTGTCTATGGGGGTCATTTTCCTTAAAACCACCACATTCTGCTCCCTGGCCCCAAAAGGTTTTTAGCCATATCATGATGCAGAAATGCATTATGTCTAACTTCAAAAATCTCCATAGTCTGTAACAGTCTCAGCACTGTTTAAAAGTCATTCAAAACCTCTTCTTCAACTCATGCAATCTCTTAAAAGTAATCCTCTGTAAAATCAAAATGAAAAGCAGATCACATACTTTCAACATACAGTGGCATAGGATATACATTTCTATTACAAAGGAGAGAGAAAGGGGGCATATGAGGAAATACTTAACCAAAGCAAGACTGAAAACTAGCTGAGCAAACTGCAAACTCTGTATCTCCATGTGTGATATCAAAGTGCCCTTCAGAATTCAACAGCTTTCCTTAGCAGGTAACACATGTCTCTGGTCATCTCCAACATTTTGGAGTCTCCAAAGAAATCTAGGCTTCACCTTCACAGCTTCACAAAATGGCCTTTCTGTGCCTCCATACAGGGACACCCCTGACATATGCCTGGCCTAGGTGGCTTTCCTTAGTTGTGAGAGAGATTCCATAATGCCTTTCTTCTCTCCTTGATTGTAAAGATAGAATTGTGACTGAAGCTGCCAAGTTCTGCTCCTTACTGAGGCTGAAACATGACCCTTTTGTTCAATGACTTCTCCACCAGCATTCTGTTTACAGTGGTTTTCTTCACTACCTAAGATTGGCTGTCCTGAAACTTGATCTGTAAACCAGGTTGGTCTCAGATTTAGAGATCTGCCTACCACTGCCTCTAGAGTGATGGGATAAAGACATGCACCATTACACCAAGCCCTAAACTTTTCTTCAATTCTTTTTCACAACTTGGACATTTAGCTGGGTGGGGTCTATCCCTGAGGTCACCACTCCCTTTACTTCATCTAACTTCAGGATTTTCTTTAATCTTCTTATCTCCTTGAAGAAAGATTTAACTCCATTCTACTTCCTGGTGCTCCCTTTCTCCTTAAAATGTGCATTTTTTCTTTGCTCAGTTTTCTTCTTTTTATTATAGAGCTTCATAAGAGAGAATACTAATAACCACATAAAAGAGTCAATGCTATACTGTTTTGAAATTTCCTCTGCTAAAGTATTTAATATAAAATGCTTCAATCTAGCCTCAAGCAGACTTTTCAGCTAAGGTCAGAGAGAAACCATATGCTTCACCAAATTTTCCCAAGAACAATCTCTAAACCACATTCTAAATTTCTTCTCTTCTGAAATTTCTTGATCCAGGCTCCCACAGCACCATTGTCTTCCATGTTCCTACTAATACAGCTCATTAAGCCATGATTAAAGCATTCCCTCACTTTCCTAACCCAAAGCTCCAAAGTCTACATTCCACTGAACAAAAGCAAATCACAAAAATATCCCTGATATCAACTTCTGTCTTAGGATTTTATTGCTGTGAAAAGATACCATGACCACAGCTATTCTTTTATAGAGAACATTTAATTAGTTCTGGCTTACAGTTTAGAATTTTAGACCATCAACTTCATGGTGGAAACCATGAGGGCATGCAGACAGATATGGTACTGGAGAAGGAGCTGATAGTTCCACATCTTTATCCACAGGCAGTACAAGTGAATGCAACACTGAGTGTGGTTTGAACATCTGAGACCTCAAAACATGTCCCCAGTGACCACTTTCTCCAACAAGGCCACACCTACTCCAACAAGGCCATGCCTCCTACAGGCCTATGGGGGCCATTTTCTTTCAAACCACCACAGTAACCATCAACTTACAATCAGGAGCATGATTCTTTTAATTTTTAAGGTTATAAATTAATTAAAAGAATTCTCCCTTCCCTTTACTGTCTCCAAACTCTTCCATATATCTTTACTCTCTTTCAAATTCATAGCCTCCTTTTTATACTAATTCTTATTACATGCATATATGTGTGTATATTCTAAATGTCACATGTTCAGGCTGTATAATGCTATAATGCTCTTTAAGTTATACTTGTTGGCTGCCTATTGCCTGAGGTGAGTCTTGACACTGCTCTGCACCCAACCCCCTGCTTGATTCTTCCTAAGTCTCCCCCTGGACAAGAGTGGACCTGCCCAGACCAGAAGGCCCACCCTGAGTCTGGACACACCCCACCTGTGTCCTCCTTCCACCCTCTGCCCTCTGCCTGCTGCCTGAGAGAGGGAGAGACCCAACCTGAACTCACTGGAAGAAGGAATGGGAAGACATCAGAATAAGAACACACTCAACAACAGAAAGACCAATGTGACACCAGCAGAATGTAGGGACTCCCCAACAGCAAGATTCGAAAAGCCCAACTCAGAGGATGAAGAAGAGATGGACCTTAAAAATTATCTGATGAAGATGTTAGGGACCATTAAAGAGGAAACAAGAAAATCCCTTAAAGAAATAGAAGAAAACACAAGCAAAAATTACATGAAATGGAGGAAAAGAAGAATTTAAAAATTCAAGAAATAAACAAATCTCTTAAAAGAATCTAAAGAATGCCAAGAAAAACAATGAAACAAGTGAAGGAAACAATTCAAACAGTTCAAAGTGTGAAAGAGAATTAGAAGCAATAAGGAAAATAGAGAATGAGGGAATTCTGGAAATAGAAAAGCTGGATAATGATCGGGAACTACTGATGTAAGCATAACCAATAGAATACAAGAAATGGAAGAGAGAATTTCAGGTGTTGAAGACTCACTAGAGGATATATACTAACCAACCAAAGAAAATCTCAAATCCAACAAGTCCCTACCACAAATTATCCAGGAAATATGGGACACCGTGAAAAGACCAACCATAAGAATGACAGGTATAGAGGAAGGAGAAGAAATTCAGCTCAAAGGTACAGAAAACATATTCAACAAAATCATAGAAGAATACTTCCACAAGCCAAAGAAGGTTGTGCCTGTGAAAGTAGAAGCTTAGAGAATACCAAATGCATTGGGCCATAAAAAGAAATCCCCTTACCACATAATAATCAAAACATCATACTTACAGAATAAAGAAAAAATATTAAAAGCAGGAAAAGAAAAAGGCCAAGTAACAAACAAACCTATCTGGATTACACCAGACTTCTCAATAGACACTTTGAAAGCCAGAATATCTTGGATAGATATTCTTCAAATGCTAAGGGAACATGGACGCCAGACCAGACTACTGTATACAGCAAAGCTTTCAATCACTATAGATGGAGAAAACAAGATATTCTATGACAAAATCAGATTTAAGCAATACATATCCACAAATCCAGCCCTACAGAAATTACTGGAAGGAAAACTCTAACAGAAGGAAGATAACTATGCTCAAAAAACCATAGGCAATAGATAATCCCATCTTACCAAACCAAAAAGAAGTGGGGAAATCCACAAAAAATTGCACCACCACCAACAAATCCAAAATAAACAAGAATAAACAATCAATGGTCATTAATATCCCTCAGTGACAATAGTCTTAACTTGCCCATAAACAGATACAGGCTAACAGAATTGACATGAAAACAGAATCTATCCTTCTGCTACATACAAAAAACAAACTTCAACTTCAAAGACAGACAGTAACTCAGAGTAAAGGGTTGGGAAAAGATTTCTCAAATGGATGAAAGAAACAATCTGGTATAGCAAACCTAATACCTTACAAATTAGACTTCAAACTAAAATCAACCAAAAGAGATGAAGAAGGGCATTTCATGTAATCACAGGAAAAGTCCAGCCAGATGAAGTCTCAATCCCGAACATCTATGCCCCAAATACAAAGGCACCCACATTCTTAAAGAAACATTACTAAAGCTCAAATTGCACACAAAACTTCATACAATTATAGTAGAAGACTTCAACATTCTGCTTTCACCACTAGATAGGACCACCAGACAGAAACTTAACAAAGAAACAAAAGAAATAACAGAAGTTATGACCCAATTGGGATTAACAGACATCTATAGAACATTCCACCCAAACACAAAATAATATACCTTCTTCTCAGCACCACATGGAACCTTCTCTAAAATTGACCACATTCTCAGCATTGTAACAAACCTACACAGAAACAAAAAAATTTGGAATAACTCCCTGTAGCTTATCAGACCACCATGCTTTGAAAATAGAATTCAACAACAACACAAATCGCAGAAACCCTACAAACTCATGCAAATGAAATAATGCACAATCACACCATTCCTGGGTCAAGGAAGAAATAAAAAAAGAAATTAAAGACTTGCTAGAATTTAATGGGAATGAAGACACAACATACCCAAACCTAAGGGACACTTTTAAAGCAGTTCTAAGAAGAAAGTTCATAGCACTAAGTGCCCACATGAAGAAACTGGAGAATAGTCACATTAGAGAAGTAAGAGCACAAATGAAAGCTCTATTACAAAAGGAATCAAAGTCTTCCCAGAGGAGAAGACACCAGGAAATAATCTAACTGAGGGCTGATATCAATAAAAGCGAAACTAGGAAAACCCTACAAGGACTCAATGAAACAAAGAGTTGTTTTGGAAAGTCAACAAGATAGAAAAAGCTTTATCCAAACTAACCAAAAGGCAGAGAGAGAGCATGCTAGTTAACAAAATCAGAAAGGAAAAGCGAGACACAACAACAGACACTGAGGAATTCGAGAGAATCTTCAGGTCATACTTTGAAAACCTGTACTCCACAAAATTCAAAAATCTAAAGTAAATGGACAATTTTCTGGATAGATGTCACTTACTAAAATTAAATCAAGAACAGAAACGCAATTTAAATAGACCTATAAACCCAATGAAATAGAAGTCATCAAAAGTCTACCAACCAAAAAAAGCCCAAGGCCAGATGGTTTCAGTGTAGAATTTCACCAGAAATTCAAAGAAGAGCTAATACCAGTACTCCTCAAATTGTTCCACACAATAGCATCAGAAGGGGCATTGCCAAGCTCTTTTTATGAGGCTACAATTACTTTGGTACTGAAGCCATACAAAGACACAATGAAAAAAGAGAATTACAGACCAATATCCCTCATGAACATTGATGCAAAAATATTCAACAAAATGATGGTAAAATGAATAAAAGACACATTAGAGAAATTATTCAACAAGATCTAGTTGGCTTTATCCCAGGAATGCAGGAATGCTTCAACATATGAAAATCTATCAATGCAATCCACCATAAAAACAAACGGGCAAAGAAAACCCACATGATCATCTCACTAGATGCTGAAAAACCTTTGACAAAAACCAACATCCCTTCATGATAAAGTTCTTGGATAGATCAGGAATAACAGGAACATATTTAAACATGATAAAAGCAAAAACAGGAAACTAACAGCCAACATCAAACTAAATAGAGAGAACCTCAAGGCAATTCTTCTAAAATCCAGAATAAGACAAGGCTGCCCAGTCTCTGCATATCTCTTCAATATTGTTCTTGAAGTTCTAGCTAGATCAATAAGACCACAAAATAGATAAAGCAGATACAAATTGGAAAGGAAGAAGTCAAATTTTCACTGTTTGCAGATGATATGATGGTCTACATAAGTGACCCGAAAAATCCTACCAGGGAAATGCTACAGCTGATAAACACCTTTAGAAAAGTGGCAGGATACAAGATTAACTAAAAAAAATCAGTAGCCCTACTATATACAGATGATAAATGCACTGAGAACGAAGTCAGAGAAACACCACCCTTTACAAAGCAACCAACAACATAAAATATCTTGGGGTAACACTAACCAAAAAATTGAAAGACCTGTACAGTAAGAACTTGGAGTCTTTCAAGAAAGAAATTAAAGAAGATACCAGAAAATGGAAAGATCTCCCATGCTCTTGGATGGGTAGGATCAACATAGTAAAAATGGCAATCTTTCCAAAAGCAATCTACAGAGTCAATGCAATTCCCATCTAAATATCAACACAAGTCTTCACAGACCTCTAAAGAACAGTACTGGACTTCATATGGAAAAACAAAAAACTCAGGATAGCCCAAACAACTCTGTACAATAAAGGAACTTCCGGAGGCATCACCATCCCTGACTTCAATCTCTATTATAGAGCCATAAACCTGAAAGCAGCTTGGTATTGGCACAAAAAGAGACAGGTTGACCAATGGAATGGAGTTGAAAACCCTGATATTAATCCACACACCTATGAACACCTGATTTTTTCACAAAGAAGCTAAAGTTATAAAATGGAAAAAGAAAGCATCTTCAACAAATGATGTTGGAATAACTGGATTCAGACCTGTAGAAAATTTCAGATAGATATGTATATATATCGCCATGCACAAAACTTAAATCCCAATGGATCAAAGACTTCAACACAAATTCAGCCACACTGAACCTGCTAGAAGAGAAGGTAGGTGGTAACCTGGAACAAATTGGTACAGGAGACGGTTTTCTGAGCATAACACCAATAGCACAAACATTGAGATCGAAAATTAATAAATGGGACCTTCTGCAACTGAGAAGCTTCTGTAAGGCAAAGGACACAATAAGCACGACAAAAATGACAGACAACAGAATGGGAAAAGAAATTCACCAATCCCATATCTGACAGAGGGCTGATCATCAAAATATACAATAATGCAAGAAGCTAGCCAGCAAAACACCAAACAATGCAATTAAAAGGTGGAGTGCAGAACTAAATAGAGTATTCTCAACAGAGAATCTAAAATGGCTGAAAGACACTTGAGAAAGTGTTCAACATGCTTAGCCATCAGAAAAACGGCTCAAAACTCCTCTGAGATACCATCTTACTCCTGTCAGAAAGGCTAAATCAATAACACCAATGACAACCTATGTTGGAGAGGATGTGGAAAAAGAGAAACTCTCTTCCATTGCTGGTGGGAGTGCAAACTTGTAAGACCACTTTGGAAATCAGTATGGTGGTTTCTCAGGAAAACGGGAATCAGCCTACCTCAAGATCCAGCAATTCCTCTCTTGGGCATATACCCAAAGAATGCACATTCATACAATAAGGACATATGTCCAACTATGTTCATAGCAGCATTTTTTGTAATAGCCAGAACCTGGAAGCAACCTAGATGCTCCTCAGCTGAAGACTGGATAGAGAAAATGTGGTATATTTACACAATGGAGTACTACTCAACACAAAAAATTCAATGGAATCTTGAAATTGGCAGGCAATTGGATGGAGCTAGAAGAAACCATACTGAGTGAGGTAACCCAGTCACAAAAAGACAAACATGGTATGTAGTCATGCATACATGATTTTTAGACATAGAGCAACGGATTACCAGTCTACAATCCACACTGCCAGAGGAGCTAGGAAACAGGGAGGACCCAAAGAGAAGATTGCATTGGCCCCCAAAGAAGGGGAGGGGGGACAATAACCCCTGAACAAAGTGGGAGCATGGGGTGTGCATGGGGAGGAAGGAGGTAGAAAGGAAAGAAGGGGATGGAGATCAAGAGGACTGAGACGGAAGGGATAGAGGAGGGCAAGAAAGGAAATGCCTTGTTAGAGGGAGACACTACAGGGTTTTAGAAAGGTCTGGCTCAGGGGAAATGTTAGAGGATTCATTTTGATGACCCTAACTAAGAATCTAGGCAGTGGTGGAGAGTATGCTTCTGATGCCCTTCCCCTATAAGAAGATTGATGTCTATCTTGTTTACCATTCCTAGAGCCTTCATCCATTAGCTGGTCAAAGCATAAACAGTTACCCACAGCTTAGCACTGAACCTAATTGGAATCTGAATTACCCACAGCTTAGCACTGAATCTGGAATCTAATTGTGTAGAGGGAGGAGGAATGAGCAAAGAAGCCATGACAGTGCTGCATAAACCTGCAGAAACAGTTTACCTGACCTAGTGAGAGCATGGAGAACCTAGTCAGAAAGCTGGGGAAAGAGCATTGGACGGAACCAAGCCCTCTGAATGTGGGTGCCAGCTAAGAGGCCAAGACAGTCTATGGGATGTCTAACAGTGGGGCCAGTCTTCAACCCTAGAGCACAAATGGACTTTGGGAGTCCACTCCCTATGCAGGGATACTATTGTAGCCCAAATGCAGCAAGAAGAGGCTAGGTCCTCCTCCAAATGGTATGACAGACTTTAAGGTCCCTGGTAGAGGGCCTCAATATCCCTGGGGAGGGGTTGTGGGATGGGTTGGGAGCATTGGGGGGAACATGGGTGGATGGGAGGGCAAGGGAATGGAGGGATGGATATGTAAATATGAGTAGTAATTAAAGAATTTACAAAAGAGATGTATCAAAAAAGGCTTGCAAGTAGAAATATAATCAATAAAGAAAACCTAAACTGAGAAAAAAAGTTATACTTTGTCAGTTTGTTCAATGAATCATTTCCAAGGGATATGACTCAATAAAATTGTGAAAATAATTCTTTACTGTTTGTGAGCATGAAAAATATGATGCATATAAAATATAGTTTTGTTTTCTGTGAAGTTTCTCATGCATCTCTTTTTGTTGATTGGTTACAGTGTTTATGTATCATGGGATGCTGAGAGATCAGACATGAATTTGATTTGATAATAATGTATCAGCTATTATCTTCATTGGAATTTGAATTTTTCCACATAAGCATGTCACTTTTGGTCATTATAGAAATACAGGTTGAAGAAAAAGATAAAAGGATATGATATCCCTTATGAATTTGTTTACATACTAGTTAGGGAAATTAAGGGTAGACCAACAGTTACTTCAATGACTCTATATAAAACAAATTGAAATGTGTATTCTTAAGGTATGTTCTCCAAATGTAAACATAGTTTCATAGTAACAGGCATTATAATCTAAATTACTATTAGATTGAAAGCTAAAATTGAAATTAAATCAACATGAATTTTAGTTGAAAATCTGTAAAAACAATTCTTGTGAAAAAACAGAATGTACAAAAACCCAGAATAAAAAAATAGAATTACCCACAGAACATAGATAAAAGGATTGAATATGGACACTCTCTTCTTATAGAATACCTTTGTTGTTTGTAGTTCTTTCTCTATGACCTAGGCCTGTTCAGACGCAGCCTATCCATTAATGGATTTATTACTATTGTCTTTTTTCACATCCTTTTTAGGCAGCCATGCTGATGAAACTTCATGAATGTAGCTTCTGCCATTTATAATATCATATATCATAATCATATATCATAATCATATATCATAATCATATATCATAATCAGACATCATAATCTCATAGCTAGCTCCCTATCCCTCTAGCCTTTACAATATTCTCCATCTTTTCTTCTATAATGATCCCTGAGCCTTAGGTGCAGGAACTGTAGTATAAATATATGTAAGGAATGAGCTCTAAAACTCTCCAGTATGATTGGTAGAATTTTCTGTAATGCGGTTTTGTCTATTACAAACAGAAGTTTCAGCAATGAGGGGTGGAAACTACAATTATCTGTAGGTATAAGGACAACACTTTAGAATGTATTAGGAACACACTCAAAAAATTAAAAATATAAGCCATAAATTTGAAAAAGCGTTTGAAAGGAGGATAGGGAAGAGGGGAATGATTCTATTATCTTATATCCAAAAGTTACTTAAAAATAAATACAAAGAGTAGAGTTTGTCAGCCTTGGATGGAGTATTATCTTGAGAAGATAAGGATATTATCTGCATGTTTTAAAGACAGAAATGGTATTATTAATTTTATGATTTGAAGCAAGTAAGTTATTTAATCTAATGTTTGTTTTATAAACTAAAAATATCACTATTATTTAGACCTTCAGTTCTGGCCATTTATGTTTCATGAAAAACAAATTGAATTATTGGATGAACAAATAGAGCAACCATGCCCCATGAGAGCCTCAGTGCTTCCTAGGTTGACTAGAAAAAGGCAGCAAAAACTTTAATTAATTCTGTTTTCTTAGGCTTCTATACTATGCCCTTGATACTAAATTTCCTGTTGTTTTGGTTTAGGATTTGTTTGAAGTTATGAATCCTTTGAGAAGAGAATGAAATATTTGCTTCTAGATATATACAGGGCATTATGATATTTGAAGAAGGAAAATCCTAATTTAATGTAGTGGGAAGAAACAGTTTCAACTCGTCTTTAATAAAAAGGGCTTCAGAGGTCAGGATTTTCTGTTAGAATTCAAAACAACTGTAATAACCAGACACTAGATAGCAATATAAACATTATTCCTTGGGGGAAGTATGAATGCTTAAAATAAAAATGCTGCTTGGATAGAAATATGATATTTCATCAGGCCAGAAAAGAATGTGGCCAGCTGTATACAAAGTGATTTACTATAAGGCAAGATTTTTCCCACATGCTTAACATTTTCTCTTTCTCATAGGGTAGCCACAGTCATGACATTAACTGTTTCTTAAAATTACTAGTGACACTGAATTTCCTGAATGCAACAATTACATAAATTTTAAAATAGACAAATCAAGTATGATCTAGTGTTTGCAAAATGCAACATTCATTTCTTACATATTTTGGAGTTTTGTTCATAATATCATGAGGTATTTTATAATAGAAACATCTCAGAAGAATTAAAAACAATATTGCTATGTGATTGTAATCATACACATGCTATTGATCAGAACAAAATTCCCATCATTAACATTACACTATCTAGCCAGAGGGGGGCAGGTGGACTCTCTTCTGGAATTCCAACCCTGCCACATGGTGCCATCCTTCAACTTGTCTCCATAATCCTCTCAAATACATTCAAATTAAATGCCACTTGGGCTTTTCTTACATATTTTCAAGTTCACATACCAGTTTGAGATGCAGCCTTGGCTACCCTGTACTGAAACTTCTCTGTGTTGACCTGAGGAAATATTTCCTATGCAATTTTTCCTCAATGATTATTTATCATGGCTACTTTTTCAGGCCCGGTTAAGCAGCATCAATTGTTTCCATAAAGCATTGAAAGTTTCACTTCCACAGACCATTAATTCACATATATTGCATGAATAGCCCCCAATAGAGTCTTCAAAAGACTCTCAATCTTCCCTCAGAAATTCCACAAGCTAGGCCTCCATATCTGAATGTCTTTCAGGATACTTTTCTTCTAGGCTACCATAGAGCAGCCCTGAAGCTCTGAACCTGCAATTGCTTTTCAGTATTCATTACTTTTCTGTTACTGTGATAAAAACACCTTGACTGAGGCAAGTTATAGAAGAAAGTGTTGAGAGTTGGAGGCCATAATGGCCTTGACAACATGACAGCAGGCATGGCAATTGGAAGATAGAGCTAAGAGTGCACATTTTAGCTTCCAAATCCCATCCTCAATTACATACTTCCTCCAATAAGGCTGAACTACCTAAACCTCCCAAATAGCATTACTGTTTGAATACTAAGTGTTCAAATGCCTGAGACTATAAGGGTAATTTCTCAATTAAACCCCAAATACTTCCATAATCTTCCCAGAAAAAGGACACTTCAGGCCTATGATGCTCCTTCTGCTCTCTTGGTAGTTATTTCTGATAATGTAGTTTGCTTCTTAATGCAACTATAAAACACAGACCAATGGCCAATGATCAATGACCATCTCTAATAGGTAGTCACAGACAGTCTCCTTGTCCTTCTCTAGGAGATCAGCCACTATTTCCAACCTCCCTTAAATCAGAAAATGGGCCTGAGTTCACTTTTGAAATCTTCCAAAATTTATTGAAAAATCTCAACATCCCACAGTGTTTCCATACCCTTTATCCTCCTCAGTCCTCAGGCAAGTTCAATCACTCTCTCCAAAACATTCTTATCAAGCACTCACAAGAACACCATGTAGATTGGATAAAACTCTTACCCTTGGCTCTCCTGGGACTGACAGCCAACCCAAAGAAATATCTTTCTATCACTCATTTTGAGTTCATGTATACATTGTCAATTCTGCCTCCTGGTCTCATGCCTCAGCTGTTACCTCTCCCCTACCACCTTCTTACCCCATTGTTATGTCATCTCATTATGCCATACCCTCCTCTGGAATTTCAACCAACACTATCTAACTCAGCATCTTCCTGACTCCTTTCCTCCCCAATTAACATTGGGCACTTGGTCTTCCTCTCTCCTTCTGGTCATGATGCCCTTCTCTTTCACCTAAATGGACAAGCCACTTCTGGATCTTCCTTATTACCCTAATCATTGCTGAGATTCATGGTTTCATTCACTGAAATAACCTTCCCCATTTCAAGCTCTTTATGTCACCATCATAAGATTAGCCACTTTTTTATATTTGAACCCAACAGGGTCTTACTGCCTTAGAATTCAGAAGATACCAAGGTCAAATAGCTTTCTCAGAGGAGCAAGGCCTCATACATCTGTCGAGACTCAAGTGTGTCCCCATTGGATTATGCTATACTTTTCCTTTTCTACCTTCTCAGTTCACTACTGTGATTAGCAGACTACATGTGTATATTTGAGGTTCAAGAAACTTACATTCAACATTTCACCCAGACTATGCACATGGTGAATCTAGAAACTGCTCAATGGCAGGTAGCAAGTAAGAGACAATTTTCCTTATAACAACTACATCACTCTCTACCATAATTCTTCTTTTTGCATGCTTTCTCTATCATCAAACTAGAAGGGTGATATTCCACCTTCCTCAGGGAGAAATGTCAACCAATCAGGTATAGTAAAAGTCAACAGCAGACAACTCTAGACAGATCTCCAAAACATAACATCTTAGTGGCTCTGGTCTATGGATTGTTGACAGTCCAATATGGAATTGGATACTGCCTTTCTTAATCTCCTTTCCCTTCTTTTTCCAACTGCACTAATGGTATTCTGTCTTATAAACTTTCTGTCTAGATTTCTTCAACAACAAATCCAAAAAATTTCTAGTCAAACCTTTAATCACTTGCTATTACAGGATCATCATCCCTTAACTACTGGACCAGAGGCCTATGGCCCTAAAATTACACAAGGATATCACTAGCAGCTTGCCCCATTGAGGTCAACACCCTCCTGTTACAGGAAATAGTTTAATGATAATGTCACTTTCTCATGATAATGTCACTCTCTCTTCTGATCCATGATTAGTTATCAATAGTAAGCAAAAATGAGAGAAATGTAGGTGAAAGAGATCATGGAAAGAACATTCTTTCCTGACTTGACCAAAAGACCTGAGGAGAAAACATCCTACTTCTGACTAGACCAAGGGCACCTGAAACTTGAGAATCCCTGTCACTGTAATACAGCTTTAAGGGCCAAATACTTCCTGATTCTCTATATTTTTTAACTGGCTTCTTGCACAGCCCTCCCTCTGCTATTTCATTTTCCATTCAGAGGTAGCTGATATTCTGTTTCTCCTTAGAAAAGCTTCTGTGCAGGAAAACCTTTTAAAATATGGCCCATATATATATGTGTGTGTGTGTGTGTGTGTGTGTGTGTGTGTGTGTGTGTGTGTGTGTATGCATGGAAAGGGATAATAAAATACATGTATCATTAATGCATACTGGTAAAAGCAAAATTAAGAGTAATATTTAAAAAGAAAATAAAAAACCAAAACCAAAAAATAAAAACATTTAAAATAATCATTTAATCATTTATAAATCCTAAATTTAGAGTCAATTCCCATTTAATTGTAGTTCAAATTTGATATATACATCTATCTCATGTTGACTTATACAAACAGAATAACTTTATACTTTGTGGAGGCTACTTGATAATACTATGTGAAATGAAATACTATGACCCACATTTTTCTTCATCTGGTTGCATAGCATAATTCATTGATATCAAAAAGTTTAATGTAGAAAATGGATCCTAGGATTTAATTGCATGTTGTCAAATTAACATTTAGAGTACTTTTAACATTTGCTTCCTTTTTGTTAATTAACTACCTAAAATTTACTTAATCATAATGGACAATCAGTAAAACTTCCTTAAAGAACAAATATATTTGATAATGACAATTAGGCTGCTAGACATTAAGTGCAATAAGATGATGAATATTATTTCCTACATCCATGCCACACAATTTTATATTTCTCCTTCTACTCATTACTTAAATATAATTTTATTTGTTTTATAATTCCAGCTCCCAAACATTTCATAAAGAATTTGAACAGTGTTGTAATATTTTATAAATATAATATGTCTCAATATTCTATATTGAAGCACAGCACTTTAAACCAGTTGACCTTTGGTAAAATGCCAATCTTGATTATAGCGAAAATATGATCAGCAGTTGTCAGACTTAGAGATTATGAAGCCAAGGAAAAGTGAAACATGAAACTCAGTGATATTGTGGTAAGCCACAGCTTATTGACTGCAGTCAAGTCACATCATAAAACTGTCATTCAACCCTGGGAATGAGAGAACTAACGTGCCTTATCTAATTTTTCCCTGAGTGAAGTTTGTGGGATTATCTGACAACTGTTTTTTTGACAAGTGATATCAAATGAGCCCTTGTTTTTCTAAAAATAAATTGCTTGGGTGATATTTTTATTGAATTTTTCTTCAGTGAATAAATAAACAATATATAACTATTGTAGGTTAAGGAATATACTAAAGAAGATATTAGTACATACTATGGCAATGACTTGGTTCAAATATAAAGAAAATATAGACCTTAATGAAGATAAATAATCCTGTATTACTGGAAAGAGAAACATAGTCATAAGCTCTTTTAATCTTGATAAATATTGTTGGATAAAGACAGTGGAATTTCTCAGGGGAGAGATAATGTAAAAAAATAAATGTAAGGAAATTAATCTGTGAAATATTTGATGTATTATTGTCTGTGAAATGTAGATATTTATAAGCCAGACAGAGATCATTATTATCCTTAAAGAGAAACCACCCTTAATAGTACCAGAAGAGAAATAGTGACCTGAACTCTGGGAGTTGTAAAAATTAAAAATAAAAATAATTTTTGCATATATAAAATATGGGGTGCTTACTTCAGTAGCACATATACTAAAATTGGAATTATACAAAGATCAACTTGGTACATGTTGAAGGATTACAAGCAAATTTGAGAATCAGTCCATATTTTTAAAGCCACCGCCAGGTATTTGGCAGAGGGTGTCCATGAATGGAGGCTTAGAGGGGCAATTGCATGATGCTGTGAAGGTAAAAACTGGATTTCCTTGAATACTTCAAGATATTGAAGATGGAATGCCTTGGAATACCTACCAAGAAAAGCTGCTAATAGGGAATGGAATCATTCTAAAAGAAAGAAATATGTTGTAGTCAACAAGGCTGAAAGGAGTTTTAAATGACAACTCTCCATTAAATCCCTCCTCTCAGAGTTCTTCAAACCCGAAGAAGAGGAGGCAAAAAAAAAAAGTGTAACAGCCAGGAGGTATGCAGGATGCCAAGAAAAGATAGCCCTTTATATGAACTGGAGACCAAGGCAGCATGAACAGGGTCTGTATGTTTCTGAACCTGGGCCTGCATTTGTCCTAGAGTTTACAGAGAAATACATACATGTCTCTATGTCTAATCTAGAAGAAAGTTCCAAGGGAAAAACACTGGAAAATTAAAATTTACTTTCCTCCAAGGGCGTCTCATTGGGAAAACAATTTCTCCTAAAAGTAGGATGCATAACCACCAGCCAATGGCCAATAGAAAACCAATACAACAGTACCATTACAGGTTCTTTGTCTCGTAATATCATGTCAGAGCTTTTACCTTTTGTTTTTTAATTTTATCTTATTTGTACTTTTATTTTATTTTATTCACAGTTTTCTTCTCTCTTTTTATGCTACACATTCTTTGAATACATATTGTGGCTTCCAGTTTAGTGTTTTTATGAGATTCCTGAGTGAATTTGTTTCTTGCACCTTTTCTTGGTCTCTTTTTTTCTCTTTGCTTTGTGCTATTCTATTTAGTATTTGTGGCATTTTGTTTTAACCCCTTAGAAGCCTGTTTGTTTTCTATTAAAAGACAGAATAGAGGGGTGGGGTGGATCCAGACAGAAATGGAGGTAGGGAGGAACTAGGAGGAGTACAAGGAGGGGTAAAGCAAATCAGGATATGTTATCTGAAAAGGGAAACTCCTATTTTCAAAAAAACAGAATAATAATTTCATTTTATATTTTTTGTAGTGAGCTTAGCCTTTAACGGCTGAGCCATCCCTCCAGCCCTGGGTATTGCATTTTAAATACAAGTATTTTCTATTGTAAATTGACCATAAGAGAATTTTGGAGATCATCAAAGGTCCCTTTTACAATAATATGGGAAAGGTCTTAAGAGAAAAAAAAACAAATCATTTAGGTTATTGCTTTATATTCATGGTAATTTTTTATAATTTTATTTTATTAGTTCAAGTTAGGGAACAAGCTTGTTTCACATGAAAGTCCCTTCTCCCTCTCCCTCCCCTCACTCCCATCCCTCTTCCCCCACCCCATACCTTCCCCCCACCTCATCCATCTACCAATCCCCAGGCAGAGTAGGGCCCTCAACAGGGGCTCTGCAAAGTCCACCAAATCTTCCTGTACTAAGCCTTGGGCCTTCCCGATGTGTCCAGGGCCAGAGTGTATCCCTTCACGTGGGATGGGCTCTCAAAGGCCCTTCTTATACCAGGGAAAAATACTAATCCACTACCAGAGGCTCCCTGGAGTGCAGAGGCCTCCTTGTTGACATCCATGTTCAGGAGTCTGGATCAGTCTTGTACTGGCCTCCCAGACAGCATCTGGGGTCGATGTGATCTCCCTTGTTCAGGCCAACAGATTCTGTGGGTTTCTCCAACCTGGTACAGACCACTTCGATCTTCATTCCTCCCTCTCTTCAACTAAATTCCAGATTTCAGCTCAGTGTGTATCTGTGGATGTCTGTCTCTGCTTCCATCAGCCACTGGATGAGGGCTCTAGGATGGCATAAAGAGTAGTCATCAATCTCATTTTAGGAGAAGGGCATTTAGGTTATCCTCTCCACCATTGCCTGGATTGTCAGATTGTGTCATCCTTGTAGGTCTCTGGAGATCTCCCTAGTTCCAGATCTCTTCTGGGACCTATAGTGGCTCCCTCTAATATGATGTCTCTCATCTGGCTCTTTCTCCTCTATTCTTCCCCCAACTCAATATTTCTGCTCCTCCATTTCCTCTCCTCTACTCCTCTTCTCCTGCTCTTATTGTGGCAGCTCCCTCTCCCCTACCCTCATGCTCCCAATTAGCTCAGGATTTCATGCCACTTCCCATTCCTGGGGTCCATTTATCACTTAGAGTCCTTCATGTTTCCTAGTTTCTTTGGTGAAGAGGATTATAGGCTGGTAATCCTTTGCTCTATGTCTAAAATTCATATATGAGTGAGTACATACTATGTTTGTCTTTTTGTGACTGGGTTACCTCACTCAGGATGGTTTCTTCTAGTTCCATGCATTTGCCTGCAAATTTCAAGATTCCGTTGTTTTTTTCTGCTGAGTAGTACTCCATTGTATAAATGTATCACATTTTCTCTATCCATTTTTCAGTTGAGGGGAATCTAGGTTGCTTCCAGGTTCTGGCTATTACAAACAATGCTACTATGAACATGGTTGAACATATGTCCTTGTTGTATGAGCATGCACTATTTGGGTATATACCCAAGAGAGGAATGGCTGGATATTGATGTAGACTGATTCCCATTTTTCTGAGGAACTGCCATATTGATTTCCAGAGTGGTCTTACAAGTTCACACTCCCACCAGCAATGGAGGAATGTTAGTTTTTCTCTACATCCTCGCCAGCATGGATTGTCATTGGTATTTTTGATTTTAGACATTCTGACAGATGTGAGGTGGTATCTCAGAGTTGTTTTGAGTTGCATTTCTCTGATGGCCATGGATTTTGAACATTTTCTTAAGTGTCTTTCAGTCATTTCTCTATTTATTTCTGCACCCCACTTTTAAATTTCATTGTTTGGTGTTTTGGTGGCTAGCTTCTTGAGCTCCTTATATATTTTGGAAATCAGCCCTCTGTCAGATGTGGAATCGGTGAAGATCTTTTCCCATTCTGTGGGTGGTTGTTTTGTCTTACTGACTGTGTCCTTTGCCTTGCAGGAGCTTCTCAGTTTCAGGAGGTCCCATTTATTAATTGCAGACCTTGATTTCTGTGCTACTGCCGTAATGTTCAGGAAGCAGTCTCCTGTGCCAATATGTTCACGGGTAATTCCCACTTTCTCTTCTAGAAGACTCAGTGTGGCTGGATTTATGTTGATATCTTTGATCCATTTGCACTTAAGTTTTGTGCATGATGACAGGCATGGATCTATCTGCAATTTTCTGCATGTCTGAATCCAATTGTACCAGTACCATTTGTTGAAGAGGCTATCATTTTTCCATTGTATAGATTTAGCACCTTGGTCAAAAATAAGGTTTTCGTGGGTGTGTGGGTTAATATCAGGGTTTTCAATTCAATTCCATTGGTCTGTCTATTTTTGTGCCAATACCAAGCTCTTTTCGGAACTATGGCTCTATAGTAGAGCTTGAAATCAAGGATGGTGTTGCCTCCAGATGATCCTTTATTGTAAAGATTTGTTTTGGCTATCTTGCTTTTTTTTATTTTTCCATATAAAGTTGAGTATTATTCTTTCAATGTCTGTGAAGAACTGTGTTGGGATATTGATGGGGATTGCATTGAATCTGTTGATTGCTTTTGGCAGGATTTCCAATTTTATTATGTTAATTCTACCTATCAAAGAGTCTGGAAGATCTTTCCATTTTCTGGTATCTTCTTTAATTTCTTTCTTTAAAGTCTCAAAGTTCTTATTGTACAGGTCTTTCATTCTTTGGTTAGTGTTACCCCAAGATATTTTATGTTGCTTGTGGATATTGTGAAAGGTGATGTTTCCCTGATTTCTTTCTCATTGGATTTATCTTCTGTATATAGTAGAGCTATTGATTTTTTGAGTTAATCTTGTATCCTGCTACCTTGCTGAAGGTGTTTATCAGCTGTAGGAGTTCCATGGTAGAGGTTTTTGGGTCACTAATGTAGACTACCATGTCATCTGCAAATAGTGAAAATTTGACTCCTTCCTTTCCAATTTGTATCCCTTAGATCCCCTTTTCTTGTCTTATTGCTCTAGCTAGAACTTCAAGTACAATATTGAAGAGATATGGAGAGAGTGGAGAGCCTTGTCTTGTTCCTGATTTTAGAGGAAATGCTTTGAGTTTCTCTCCATTTAGTTTGATGTTGGCTATTGGTTTGTTGTATATTGCGTTTATCATGTTTAGATATGTTCCTGTTATTCCTGTTCTCTCCAAGATCTTTATCATGAAGGGATGTTGGATTTTGTCATTTGTTTTTTCAGCATCTAGTGAGATGATCATGTGATTTTACTTTTTCAGTTTGTTTATATCATGGATTACATATGGATTTTCGTATGTTGAACCATCCTTGCATCCCTGGGATGAAGGCTACTTGATCATGGTGGATGATTTTTCTGATATGTTCTTGGATTAGATTTGCCAATATTTTATTGCGTATTTTAGCATCGATGTTCATGAGGGATATTGGTCTGTAGTTCTCTTGCTTAGTCATATCTTTGTGTGGCTTGGTTATCCAAGTGATTTTAGCCTCATAGAAAGAGTTTGGCAATATTCCATCTGCTTCTTTTGTATGGAACAGTTTGAGGAGTACTGGAATTAGCTCTTGTTTAAATTTCTGGTAGAATTCTGCAGTGAAGCCATCTGGCCCTGCACTTTTTTTGGTTGGGAGGCTTTTGATGACTGCTTCTATTTCATTAGGGATTATAGGTCGATTTAAACTGCTTATCTGCTCTTGGTTTAATTTTGGTAAGTGCTATCTATCCAGAAAACTGTCCATTTCCTTTAGATTTTCGAATTTTGTGGAGTACAGGTTTTCAAAGTGTTATCTGATGATTCTCTAGATTTCCTCAGTGTCGGTTGTTATATCCCCCTTTTCGTTTCTGATTTTGTTAATTAGCATGTTCTCTCTCTGCCTTTTGATTAGTTTGGCTAGAGGTTTGTCTATCTTGTTGACCCTCTCAAAGAACCAACTCTTTGTTTCATTGATTCTTTGTACTGTTTTCCTAGTTTCCACTTTATTGATTTCAGCCCTCAGGTTGATTATTTCCTGGCGTCTACTCCTCCTTGGTGAGTTTGCTTCTTTTTGCTCTAAAGCTTTCAGTTGTTCTGTCAATTCTCTAATGTGACTTTTCTCCAGTTTCTTTATGTGGGCACTTGTTGCTATGAACTTTCCTCTTAGCACTGCTTTCAGAGTGTCCCATATGTTTGGGTATGTTATGTCTACATTCTCATTAAATTCTAGGAAGTCTTTAATTTCTTTTTTATTTCTTCCTCAACCCAGAAATGGAGCAAATTGGGTATTATTCATTTTCCACAAATATGTAGGTTTTCTGCAATTGTACTGCTGTTGAATTCTAGCTTTAACACATGGTGATCTGATACAGGGGGTTATTTCAATTCGTTGTAACTATGGAGGTTTGCTTTGCTGCCAACTATGTGGTCAATTTTAGAGAAGGTTCCATGTGGCACTGAGAAGAAGGGATTTTTTTTGTGTTTGGATGGAATGTATCCACAGTAATTTTGAGTCTTCAAAAATGTTCATTGTATTATATAAAATTAAAAGGGAAATAACCAGAAAATACAAGAAGTGTTTGGGATTTTTTTCTCATCCAAAACTCAAATAGGTTTACAGATACACCTCTCCTTTACCATTAGGGAATTACTGCCAGCAGTATCACAGATAAGAAACCATGGACATTAGTCTTTTATTTAAAAGAATATTGCATGTTACATCTGTACACTTTCCTGTGTCCTTTCCAGGCATCCCTCATTTTTTGATGCTACCTGTAGCCATGTATTTGCATTATAAACATCTGTTACACTCAGAAGAAAGAAAAGTACAATGCTCAGCTTCCAGTTTTCCTATAGTTATTAATAAATGACTTCTTGGGCAATATGAATATTTTCCAAGGAAAGTTTCTTCCTTTCTAATAGAAATGCTCAGAGTTTAGCACTCTACCATTTTAGAAGTGAATTATGGTAAAACAAAGTTATGTATTTTCTTAGTATTAACTCATTTAGATTTTGGTGAACAGTGGAATCCCAATTATTGCAAAGCATTGCTATCTATTAAGGCATCCTTAGAATAATGGGCAATAGGGACATCAACTGTATTCTATAAGTAAGTTAAGAATAAATTTGTTTGCAATGCCTGGAATGGAGCAGCCATTGCTGATATTGAAAGAAACTAAGGTGTCAAGGAGAAAAAGTAAAGAGAGAAGTGATTAAACTACTAATGACATGTCTCTACTGGTCAATTAGCATCTTTCTCATCAAGCTGAACTTTGATCATGAGAGAAAACACTCATTATTTTGGCCAGGTGGACTAGAGCTGTAGCCAAAGTTATTTTACTTGATGTAACATACAATGTCAGCTTATTATTATGAATAAATCCTCTGTGTCTTCATTGTCTTAGTGATAAGAATTGCCAACCCAGTTGTTTCTTTTTACAAAAGAAAAAAGAAAATCAGGGAGTGAAATGAAAGCTAAGTGAGCCCTGTGAACAAAAGTTTCATCACCAAACAGATTCACTGATTGCTTAACTTTATTAAGATTGGCTGATCAGTATTCATGTAACAATCCATTGCCTATTTGAATACATTTTTCTTTTGTCTCAGCATTCTTAGTTGTGGACTAACTTCAATTTATTTAGTCACTATTCATAAATCATATTTCCCTTAATCATTTTGTGTTTTGTATTGGGCACTTTCATTTTGTTCACATTCATCTTAAAATGTAAATATTGACAAAAAAGGAACTTAAAATAGTTTATTTTTTATATATTTTATCATAATCTAAGCTTGTCAAAAGAAAATCAAAAAGTTTGTCTGACTTTCCACAGGTGCCATAGGTATTGAAGAGGCTAGAATTGCCAGAATCACCAGCCTTCCCATGAATTAATGAGCTTATGATTTTGTGCCTTTAAGAAAGCCAACCCAGAGAAGATTTTTCTTAGAAAGAGGTATAGAAGAGATTATTTTTAAAATAGCATTTTGGTGTGAGCTTGCCCAGGAAGTATACCTTGTAAAGAGAGCCAAGAATTTAGTAGGTATCCTCTCCCACATGGTATTGGCTAATAGTTCAATGACTTTTCTATCATGTAACAGTATTTTTTCCACCTTTTTTATTTGAATTAGAAACAGGATTGTTTTACATGACAATCCCAGTTCCCTTATCCCACCCGTCCTTCCCTACCCCTCCAACTAAAACCTTATCTGCCACATATCTTTTCTGCTCCCCCTGGATGGTGAGGCCTTCCATAGGGTGTCATCAGAGTCTTTCATATCCTTTTCAATAGGGCTTAGGCCCACACCCCTGTGTCTTGGCTCAGGGAGTATTCCTCTATATGGAGTGGGCTCCCAAAGTCCACACCTATGGTAGGGATAAGTACTGAACTTCTAAAGGAGGTCCCATAGATTTCTCACGTTTCCTCAAAGAAACCCATGTTCCTGGGGTATGGATCATTCCCATGCTGGTATTCCAGCTATCAGTCTAGGGAACAAGAGTTCCCAGATGTTCAGGTCAGCTGTTTCTATGTGTTTCACCAGCATGGTCTGGACATCTGTGTTCTTCACTGGTCCTTCTCCTGGATCTGGGTTCCAGTTCAGATGGGTGATTAGTTATGGGTGTCTGCTTCTGCTTCCACCAGCTGCTGGATGAAGGCATATAAGTCAGTCATCAATCTCATAATCAGGGGAGGGCATTTAAGATAGCCTCCCCTTTGTTGCTGAGATAGTTAGCTGGTGTCATCTTTGTAGATCTCCAGACATTTCCCTAGTGCCTGATTTCTCTGTAAACCAAAAAATGGTCTCCCTCTATTATGATATCTCCATTCTTGTTATCGTGTATTCTTCCCCTGACTCATACTTTCTGCTCCCTCATGTCCTCTTCATCACTCTTCTTCTCCCCTTCTCATTCTCCTAGCATCCCTCTTCCCGTGCTCCCAATTTGCTCAGCAGATCTTGAACCTCTGCCCTTCTCCAGGGGACCATGTATGTCTCTCTTAGGAAACTCCTTGTTTATTAGCTTCTTTGGCAGTGTGGATTGTAGGCTGGTAATCCTTTGCTCTATATCTAAAGTCTGCATATGAGTGAGTACATATCATGTTTGTCTTTTTGTGATTGGGTTACCTCACTCAGAATGGTTTCTTCTAGATCCATCCATTTTCCTGCAAATTTCAAGATTCCATTGTTTTTTTCTGCTGAGTAGTACTCCAATGTGTAAATATACCATGTTTTCTCTGTAAATGTACCATGTTTTCTCTATCCATTCTTCATTTGAGGGGCATCTAGGCTGCTTCCAGTTTCTGGCTATTACAAATATTGCTGCTATGAACATTGTTGAACATATGTCCTTGTTGTATGAATGTGCTTCTTTTGGGTATATGCCTAAGAGTGGAATTGCTGGATCTTGTGGTAGACTGATTTTTTTGAGGAGTCGCCATACTGATTTCCCTTCTGTAAAGCAAAGGAGACTGTCAGCAAGACAAAATGGCAGCCCAGAGACTGGGAAAAGATATTCACCAACCCCACATCTGACAGAGGGCTGATCTCCAAAATATACAAAGAATTCAAGAAGCTAGCCCCCCCAAACACCAAACAACCCAATTAAAATGTGGGGTACAGAACTAAATAGGCAATTCTCAATAGAGGAATCTAAAATGGCTGAAAGACACATAAGAAAGTGTTCAACATCCTTAGCCATCAGGGAAATGTAAATCAAAACAACTCTGAGATACCATCTTACTTCTGTCAGAATGGCCAAAATCAAAAACACCAATGACAGTTCATGTTGAAGAGGATATGGAAAAAAAGGAACACTTCTCCACTGCTGGTGAGAGTGCCAACTTGTATTTCTTGTTACTATATAAAGTTTGGAAATTTTATAAGGTGGTGATGATATAAAATAATGTTATTTATTTCATCATTTGAGTGGAGAGAGGAATAGAGGAGAGCAAGAAAAGAGACACATCAATAAAGGGAGCCACTATAGGTTTAAAGAGAAATCCTGCACTAGGGAATTATACAGAGATCCAGAGGAATGTCCCCAACTAGGACACTAAGCAATAGTGGAGAGGCTACCTTAAATGCCTATCTCCTATAATGAAAATGATGATTAATTTATATGGCATCCTAGAACCTTCATCCAGTAGCTGATGGAGCAGAAGGAGATCCACAGGCAACCACCTAGCCCAACTCCTGGAATCCAGTTTCATAGAGGGAGGAGTAACAAACAAAGGGGTCAAGACCATGCTGGGAAAACCCACAGAAACACCTGGCCAGAGCATGTGGGAACTCATAGAACCCAGTGTGACATCTGGGAAACAAACATAGGGTGAAACCAGGCCCCCTGAACATAGGTGTCAGTTAGAAGCACTGGGCAGACTATGGGGCCTCTGGCAGTCAAATCCAGATGTATCCCACATGCACAAATGGACTTTCAGAGCCCATTTCCCATCGAGTGTTACTCTCTTAACCTAGATACAAAGGGGAGGGCCTAGGCCCTGCCCCAAATGACTTGACAGATTTTAATGATCCCTAATGGAAGGCCTCATCCTCCCTGGGGAGTGGGTGGAGAATGGGATGGGGGGTATGGGAGGATAGGACAGAGAGGGAACTAAATTGTTATGTAAAATAAGATTTTTTCTAATTTAAATAATATATATAAATCAAATAATATTAAACAGACAACCATGCCTCTAATAATTTTGTTAGTGTCAAAGATAAAAGTTCCTTTGAATCTCTGAAGTAAATAATATGAATGTATTTGTATATTATATTAATAATACACTACTCTAGGTTAATGCTTTGATTCAATAAGGAAATATTAAATAACAAATATATCCTAAAAATAGAATAAACACCATTTTCCATATCAAAATTATATAGAGTGATTTTTAACTGCTATGTGAGACTCTTTCAAAACCTTAGTTAAAGTAATTATCCTCCTTTGGATGAACAAAGGCTCTCTCCATAGCTGGTCATTACTATTTTATAGTGTGCAAGTTCAAAAAATCTTTTCTGGCCTACATTATCTTGACATACAAAAATAAGAAGCATTATAATACATTCCTTTGGAGTCCTTAGTTCTTAGCAATAGATAGCTAAGATACATAAGATTATATTATTATGGGTTTCTGTAATTTATAGACACAGCTTACATAATTAATTGAGAGAAGTCCAGTATTGGTGGCTATGTGTTTTTGAATTTTTGTATAACATTTAAATGCACATACTTATATTCTGTCTGACTATATGAAATAGAGAGTATACTTTTATTTGAAGCCACATCTTTTAAGCTCATTCACTTCTGACCTCTTCAGTACAGCCTTTATTTCTACATTGTGCCTCTTTAAGACTCCTACATAAAGTTGCTCTCTAGAGCCTTTCTACCATCTGTTCTGAATTTAAAACAAGGCTTAGAGTTTTCTCATGCTTTCCAATTTTCTCAGAGTACTGTCTATATCATTGATTTTCATACACAATTATACTGTTATATAACCTTGTTCTTCAAGACATTAGTCCCACCTTTTCCTCCTCATAGTATATTTGTAGTTTTGCTGCTGCTAATGCTAATTACTACATTATTAACTTAACAGAATAAAAATGAATTACTTTTATTTTCAGTGGTCAGAATACAAATCTTTGGGGCAAGAGGTTTGGCTCAGCTGTTAAGAGCAAGGCCCACACAGGTTCAAACCAGACAGAGTCTAGAACCCAGGGAAAGAAGCAGACAACTGCTCCCATCCCTCACCAAAAACTGATATCTGCTTGCAAAAAAATTAATTTCCTCCAATAGAGTGTCACTGTGCATATAAACCAAGCTTAAGGGTAAGCTCCATACCCACAAGTAGATATAAATATAAAAAGAACTCAATGGTATTTTTGTAGAATTTTTTTCTCATATTGCTTTGTTTGGGCTTTTTTATTTTGCCTTTTGCTTCTATACTATGATTTCTGATTTTGTGATTTATGGATTTTGTCTCTCTGTGTGTGTTTCTTGTGTTTTATCTTTTCATATTTTGCTTTGCTTGTTTTGTTTGTCTGTTTGCTTTCTAAAGAGAGATATAAAAGGAGTAGAGTTGGATGGGTGGAGAGAACAGGATTTGGAAGAAGTTGGGTGAGGGAAATTATGATACTTTCATGTTGTATAAAAATTTCATGAATAACTAGAGGGACTGCTGCTAGAAATGACCTGAACACATTCCCTGGTATCTAAACAATGGTTTATAATCCATCTAGGCTCCTCTCTCTTCTAGATATGGGCTGGTTGGAGGCCTCTGTTCTATTCTCTGGTTTAATTTTCCTTTGCATCCTACATAACATTGACCCAGGCTTAAAGATCTATTCATGAACATTTTGTGATCCAATTGTTGGTGTTTTATTCATTCATCAAATGATGATGAATCAGTAGCTGTTAATGCACAGGATAGTGAAGTCAGCCAGCATATTCTAATGATGTGCTTTCATTCAGAGGAATAGCTCCAATGAATAGTTTTAAGCTTTACAATAGGGCAACTGGTGAGATAGTGAGGAGGAACACTTGCAGGCATTGTTAAGTTTCTAAATCACACTTGATAGGAAGCCTTCAGCTCTAAATGCATGATGTGCTCTCCATAAATAATAGTAAAAGCCATGTTCTAAGATTAATGCACTATGGAAAAACTCCATGTGTCCTTGGCAAAGCCCTAAAGAACGGTGCATGTTAAAATATAAACTCTTGGTTCAGAAGGTAAAGTTTTAAATATATTTTAGTGTTTTTCATCAGCTCAGATGATAATAGTTTCTTGATTTTTATATATGTAAGTAAATTTGAATGTTAGAACAGTGTTTCTAAATATCCTGCATTGGTATCCATCATGTCCAAACTATACTTCTTGAAACTTACATTTTGTGACACTCATTCTCCATGGATTTTTATAGTAGCCTACTCTCCATTTCCTATCGACATTTATTGAGTGAATTTTAGTTATAAAATTGTTTGTTCGCAATACTTGTAAAAACCTATGAATTAGGTGCTATTTGGCTATAAATTAGCAGCTGGGTATTAAGGCACTTATTGCTGCAAAGTAGTCACAGAATCTCAGTGGCATGTCATCTAGGTGCATATCTAGGGTGAAGGGGTAGAGCATGAGCAGCTCTTCAACTGAGGTAACTGGAACGCCTCTCACTGTTCCATGTATCTCTTCATTTGCCAGAGACACAGGAAAACAGAAACTGCAGGATCTCAGGATATAGGATTCTGTAAGCAAACCCGTTTCAAACTCCAGCTGCATCAACTTTGACTAAACGCTAGATGCATGAGGCACATGGCTACATCCCAGATCACTAAGCAGAAACTTGCTCAGCACATGAAGAAACAGTGCTACAAACATGTTTAGAGAGCAAAGGGCAGTGATAGAGAGGAGTTAGAAAAATATAGGCCACTACTAAACAGTACACACCCACCTTAAAGCAACAAGGGCTCCAAAATGAGCTCTTTACCTAAAAGTTCTGTATGTGCTTCCTCCAAGTTCATCTGCTTTCTAAAAATAACTACAGGGCTTGCCCAGCACTGTGAAGTATATTTTGATCTATGAGGATCTACTTTGTCTTAAGATGAAACTCTAAAACCTGTTTCAGAAGGGCTGTGTAACAAATAAATACCCAATTTGTTATATAGGGCAATCAGTCTTTCCCTGATGTCTCAGAACTAAGCTACGTCATGAAGTACTTTGTGTTTGTATTAGAAAGGCACACACAATAGGCCAGATTTGGCCTGAACTTACATACACAAGTTGCAGTTTTCCATAGCATAGTTGATTTTGTCTCAAGGAATATTAAAGAGATAGATATGAATTCTCCCTGGGAAGACTATCTGCATGATGTCAAAAATTATTTCTGCAGAGATTGCTGATAGGCAGCACAGAGCCAAAGATCCTTAGATACACAATAGGTCTGAAGTAAATGCTAAAGAATCATAAGGAAAACAGGTATCAGGAAATAAGTATTGGATTTAATGCATATGAAATAAAATATGATGTTTAAAATCACAAAGGCTAAACTTGAATCTGGGAAAAATAGACAAAAGCATTAATATTTTATTAATATAATTTTAAATTATTAAATATTTAAACAGAGAAAAGTTAAGAAAGATAAAATGGTAATATAGAAAGCCAAATTGGCTTCAAAATCTTTGATTTATATGCCCATTACCAACACAGATATTAATCCTACAACTTTTATAATTTATTTTTCTCAATTTAGCTGCAGATAAATGAAAACCAAAATACCAAATTATTCATCAGTCATATCAGTGTCATCCCCCTGATTCAGGGATAATTGTTCATGATGAAATTGTTACATGTAGGATGTGGAGGCAGAAAGATTTTAAGTTTGAGCAAGAACCAGGCTACATAAGAAGTTGAGTGCTAACCTGCCCTATATGATATCCTCTTTCAAACAGGTAACCACGAAATAACAAATAGCATGTAGCAGTAATGAGCAGCAACTAATATGAGTTTAAGGATAAGATTACTAAAGTGTGAATCTTGATGAAACCAGTTATTAACCACAAGACTTTTGTAAAATAATTACACTTTTCTAAGGTTTGATTTACTCATTCAGGATGGGGGAAGTGCTTCTGTGTGTTTGTCTTACTGGATGATAAATAAAATACTGTTTGGCCAATGAGGCAGCAAGTTAGACGGGACTAGGAGTCAAAAAGGATTCTGGGAAATGGAACAAAATTAGTGTTCCAGGAAGGAAGTGACATAGCAAGGAGACTCATATATAAAAAGGAGAAACAGGAAGTGTCTTTTTTCCCCTTTGCCTCTTCTAGCGGCAGGATATGAGCTACCAGCAAGAGAGGGCGCCAGCGAAAGGCATCCTGTATAAATAAGTCTTATAAAATATATAGATTTATGATAATTAAGACTGAGCTAACAGATGAGAAATCCTAGTCATTGGTCAAGCAGCATTTGAACCTAATACAAGTTTCTGTGTATTAATTTGGGCCCTAACTAGGGTGGGCGGCTGGTGTAAAGTGCACTCATGGCAGTGGGGCTTGGTGGTTTTGGTGGAAAGATTTATCATAACAGAATGGTGTCAGTAAGCAGTTTAACCCCATTCCCCAAAGTTCCCAGAGAAAGAGGAAAACCTGCCACCACAGCCTGCCCTGTTGGGCTGCTGAAAGGCATTGGAGCAGCTTTGTATGCTAGTGCCTTGCTGGTGTTTCTGGGGTTTAGACTAGGCACTCCCGAGATGATAAAGACAGATCCAGATAAAGATAAACCTCTAACGGTTTACACTGCATTTAAAAATATATGTAGGCTTGTGAGAGAAAAAGAAACAGGAGGAAATAGAGTAGCCAGTTGTGGTGGCACATTTTGGTAGGCGATTTGCTGAAGGAAGCAGAGGCAGGCTGATTTCCACAGAGAAACCCTGTCTCAGAAAAAAAAAGAAAGAAAGTAAAAAAAAAAAAGTAATAAAAAAGCCACATAAAGATGGAAAATACACAGAAAATCTGGATACTATATACCATATTGTTGTCTTTAAATTGTTTGATTTCCAAGGAAAGGCTTACTGCTGCTAAAATACATTATAAATGTATTATAAATGCTGCTAAATTAATCCAATTTATACATTTTAAAAATGCTTTGACTTCAGAATTTAAATCTAAGGACAGGCTATTTGAAAAAAATGTTTTTACTTATGTTTCCACAGTAAATCAAAAGCTATTGATTCCTTCCAGACTAATATGGTTTGACCAAGCAAGACCCCCTGAAACTGAGATGATACAGCCTTTTCAGACTACAAAAACAGGGACTTGGTCAGGATTCTTTGTTTTATCATGATCCCCATGGTATATGAACATCTCCCCCAATCAGCAGGAAGCAGTTTAGAAGGAATGACGCCCAAATCCCCAAATATTGTTTTTAAATGTTTGTTTTCATTAAAATGGGGTTGGTTATAAATGATAATGAGCATAGTCAATCTCTTTAAAGAAAAAAAAGGGAATAATGATATAGGAATGAATACTTCGCATTGGTATGGATTTTCATTTATTGATACAACTTTAAGGTCAATATTGTGATATGGATGTCTCCTCTCCTTTAGGTAATGTGTTTATATACATCTTTTAAAATGATATGCATAATTAAATACAGGTTATATAATCACCTATTATAGTCAGAACTTATAATTAGGTTAGTTAGGTTTTCTAGATATACAGAGATTTATCTGAGATTGATAGGTATTCTTCAAACCTTTCAAAGACCATCAGAAAGATGGCATTTAAATTGTTTAGGATTTTTCTTGGCAGTGAGACACAACTGCTCCTGGCACACCAATTACATCAGAAAGGAGGATGGGCATTGAAGAAACTCATTATGGAGTTTGCTTTCCACATGGCAAGATTAGCCATTTGGGCAAGAAACAGCATTTGCCTGGACTGTTTGTTGCTGTATAAACTGGACATGCAGGACCCACAAGAAAGTGACTGCTGAACTTACAAAACACGACAGTCCTGAAGGGTTCCTGTTGAAATGGAGAAGTGTGCCAGACACACTGTGGCCTATGGGCTGAAGATGGATGACCCAACGTTATAGAGGAAATTTGGGTGACTGCCCAGGTAGCCGGACATCTCTGTCAATTCTAAAGTTTATATATTTTCCTTCTGTGATCTTTGATAGAGTTAAAGACAGATAGTTATGGTTTTAGTTTTCTTCAGTTATTATAACAGATAAGTTATCCTTTTTATTTAGACAGAAAAGAGCAGCTGATGGGGAAAGTGCCTCTGTGTGTTTGTCTTACTGGATGATAAATAAAATACTGTTTGGCCAAAGAATCAGCAAGTTAGGTAGGACTAGGAGCCAAAGAGGATTTTGGGAAATGTAGTAGAGAAGTGATGTTCCAGGCAGGAAGTGACATAGCAAGGAGACTCATATTTAAGAAAGGAGAAACAGGAAGTGTCTTTTTTCCCCTTTGTCTCCTCCATTGGCGGGATATGAGCCACCAGCAAGAGAGGGTGCCAACGAAAGGCATCCTCTAAAAGGTAAGTCTTATAAAATATATAGATATATGCTAATTAAGATTGAGCTAACAGATGAGAAATCCTAGTCATTGGGCAAGCAGTTTGTACCTAATATGTCTCTGTATTATTTGTCTATCCACGTGGCGGGCACAACTCGGGCGGCTGGTGGACACTGCCCACATGGAGGTAGGGCTCAGGTGGCTTTGGTGGAAAGATTTATTGTTAACACATTCATAAAACATGCATAGCAATGTCTCCATCTCTGAGGGGAGATAGCTGAACACTATATACAAAAAGTGTAGTACTTGGAACCCATGAATATCATTTTCAGCAAAGTTACATCCTAAAGTAGCCTATTAAAAGAATATTCAGATTTGCTATATAAATTCTTAACTGAAAATCTAAGTTTAATCCTAGGAACATACAATGTAGAAGGACAGACCTGCAGTTACAGCAAGATATCCTCTAACCTTCTCACTTGATAATTGACATACATGCACAGGTACACACACATGAACAGGTACAAACACATGCACACACACACACACACACACACACACACACACACACACACACACACACACACGCTCATACACATGTACACATATGCACATTCACTCACATACAGACACTTTATAAGCAAAACACACATAACTAAAGAGATACATGTGCTAGAAATTAAAGCTATTTAAAAAAAGTAAAAAGTATAGCCCTAAGTTGTAGAATAATGTTAAGCTAGGAACTTTGGATACAAAAGCAAGAATATCACATGTCAAGGCCTATCTGTACTAGGGAAATATTTCAGCAGTATACTGCTTGATTGCCATCCTCAAGAGCCTGAGTTCACACTTTAGTATTCCCCAAAAGAGTAAATACATAAATAAATAGTATATTCCCAAAAGTTTAAAACTACAATCCTAATATTGCAGTTTTCTAAGTGAAGAAATATCCTAAGAGGTGGAGAAAAATGTCAGAGCTTTTATTGCTATTGTATATCTAGTCTAGTAATCCAGATCATGGTTAAATTATGATTTATGTGCTTTTCATCTGCCTAAGCATATTTATTAGCTAAATTGAGAAAATAATATAATGCCAGTTATTGTTTCAATTTCTGTGTTCTTGAACATATTTTTTGAATTACAAATTCCTAGTTAAAATGTCCTAATTATTTCTAAAATTAATAGATGCTTCAAATGTCTGCTGGTATCTTCCAGAAAATTGTTGTTCAACTAATTTTTTCAATGGAAATGGTTTTGTTGTTCTTCCCAAATTCTGGTCAATATTTGTGTTTCTTTGCATTTTTGGAACTAATATATAATTTCTATTTTTTCTCGATTTTTTATTTGAATTAGAAACAAGATTGTTTTACATGTCAATCACAGTTCCTTCTCCCTCCCCTCCTCCTCTAACCTCCCTCCCAACTAACACCCTACCTACCCCATACCCTTTCTGCAACCCAGGGAGGATGAGGCCTTCAATAGGGGGTCTTGAGAGTCTGTCATATTTTTGGGATAGGGCCTGGGCCCACCCCCGTGTCTAGACTCAGGGAATATCCCTCTATTTGGAATGGGCTCCCAAAGTCCATTTGTATGTTAGGGATAAGTAATGATCTACCGCAAAAGGCCCCACAGATTTCTGAGGTCTCCTCACTGTCACTCATGTTCTTGGGGTCTGGATCAGTCCCATGCTGATATCCCAGCTATCAGTCTGGGGACCAAGAGCACCCCCTTGTACAAGACAGCTGTTTTGGTGTGTTTCACCAGCCTGGTTATGACCCCTTTGATCATCACTGCTACTTGTCTGCAACTGAATTCTGGTTCAGTTAAGTGTTTAGCTGTGGGTGTCTGCTTCTACTTCCACCAGTTGCTGGATGAAGGCTATAGAATGGCATATAAGTTAGTTAATCAATCTCATTATCAGAGGAAGGCGTTTAAGGTACTCTCTCCTCTGTTGCTTAGATTGTTAGTTGGTGACATCTTTGAAGATCTCCAGACATTTCACTAGTATGTGATTTCTCTTTAAACCTATAATGGCTGCTTTTATTATGGTATCTTTTTTCTCCCTTTCCTCTATTTTCACCCAACTCAACCTTCCTGCACACTAATGTTCTCCTCACCACTCCTCTTCTCCCCTTCTCATTTTCATAACTCCCTTACCATTCCCATCATGCTTCCAATTTGCTCAGGAGATCTTGTCCCTTGTCCCATCACCAGGGCACCATGTATGTCTGTCTTAGGGTCTTTCTTGTTTCCTAAATTTGTCTGGTGATGTGGATTGTAGGCTGGTAATCCTTTGCTCTATGTCTAAAATCCATATATGAGTGAGTACATACCATGTTTGTATTTTTAAACTGGGTTACCTCTTTCAGAATGGTTTCTTCTAGTTCCATCTATCTGCCTGGGAATTTCAAGATTCCATTTTTTCCACTGAGTAGTACTCCATTGTGTAAATATACCAAATTCCCTCTATTCATTTTTCAGTTGAGGGCATCTAGGTTGCTTCCAGGTTATGGCTATTACAAAGAAGGCTGCTATGAACATAGTTGAACAGATGTCCTTGATGTATGAATGTGCTTCTTTTGGGTATGTGCCTAAGAGTGGAATTTCTGGATCTTGTGGTAGAATGATTTCCATTTTTCCATTCCCATTTTCCGGAGGAATTGCCATACAATTTGCAAAGTAGCAGTACAAGCCAGCACTGCCACCAGCAGTAGAGGATTGTTCCCCATTCTCCACATCCTCTCCAGCAAAAACTGTATTTGGTGTTTTTGATTTTTACCATTCTGACAGGAGTAAGATGGTATCTCAGAGTTGTTTTGATTTGCATTTCTCTGATGGCTAAGGATGTTGAACACTTTCTTATGGGTTTTTCAGGCATTTTAGATTCCTCTGTTGAGAATTGTCTATTTAGTTCTCTACCCCTCTTTTTAATTGAATTATTTGGTATTTTGGAGACTAGCTAGGTGAGTTCTTATAAATTTAGGAGATCAGCCCTTTGCCATTCTGCAGGTTGTTGTTTTGTCTTGCTGACTGTGTCCTTTGCCTTAGAGAAGCTTCCCAGTTTCAGTAGGTCCCATTTATTAATTGTGGATTTCAGTGTCTGTGCTACTGGTGTAATGTTCAGGACACAATTTCCTGTGCCAATTCCTTCCAAGGTACAATCTACTTTCTCTTCTTATAGGTTCAGTATGGCTTAATTTATTTTGAGGTCTTTGATACATTTGGACTAAAATTTTTTTCATGGTGATAGTCATGGATCTATCTGTAGTATTCTACATGCCAGCACCATTTCTTGAAGATGCTTTCTTTATTCTATTTAGAATAGAACTTTAGATTCTTTGTCAAAAATCAGGTGTTTGTAGGTGTGTGGGTTAAATAGCAGGGTTTTCAACTCAATTCCATTGGGCCACCTCCTGTCTATTCTTGTGCCAACACCAAGCTGTTTTCATTACTATAGCTCTATAATAGAGATTGAAGTCAGGGATGGTGATGCCTCCTGAAGTTCCTTTATTGCTCACAGTGATTTTGGCTATATTGGGTCATTTGTTTTTCCATGTAAAGTTGAGAATTTTTCCTTCAAGTTCTGTGAAAAATTGTGCTGGGATTCTGATGGGGATTGCACTGAATCTGTAGATTGCTTTTGGCAAGATTGCCATTTTCACTATGCTGATCCTACCTATCCAAGAACATGGGAGATCCTTCCATTTTCTGGCAACTTCTTTAATTTATTTCTTTAAAGACCCAAAATTCTTATGGTACAGGTCTTTCACTTTTTTGGCACTACAGAAATGTCCAGAGATCTACAAGGTTGACCCCAACTAACAATCTAAGCAATTTGGAGAGACTACCTTTAAAGTCCTTCTCCCATAATGATATTGATGACTATATTATATGCCATCATAGAGCCTTCGTCCAGTAGCTGATGGAAGCAGAAGCAGACACCCACAGCTAAACCCTGAGGTGAACTCCTGGAATCCAGTTGCAGAGAGTGAGGAGTGATGAGCAAGTGGTCAAGACCAAGCTGGAGAAACCCACAGAAACAGCTGACCTGAACAACGGGTTGCTCATAGACCCCAGACTGATCGCTGGGAAACAAGTATAGGACTGTTCCAGACAGCCTGAATGAGGATGTCATTTTGGAGTTCTGGTTAATCTATGACCCCCGCCCTCGGTAGTGGATCAGTATTTATCCCTAGTACAGGAATGGACTGTGGGACCCTAATCCACATAGATGGATACTCTCTCATCCCAATCACAAGGAGGAGGGTCTAGGCCCTACTCCAAATGATATGACAGACTTTGAAAATCCCCCAAGAAAGGTCTCACCCTTCCTGGGGAGAATAAGGGGGTGGGATCGGTGGTCGGTGGGGGGTAGGGGAGAAGGGGAGGGAGAGGGAACTTGGATTTACTTGTATTAGAAGCGTGTTTCAAATTTTAAAATGAATGAATGAATAAATAAATAACAACAACAAAAAATACAAAATGGAAGATTATCCAGTAAAGTGAGAATGTCTTCCTCAGCTATAATCTATAATCTCTCTTATCTGTGGTATGTCCTTCCATGTTTTTCCTTCTAGATATGAAGTTTAAATGTTTTTGCTCTTTTTAGAATACAGATAATTGGCTTTGTTGTTGTTGGGTTTGCTTCTTTGTTTGTTTACCTTTGATGAATAAGTTGCAATATACATTCAATGCTTTGGTCTTTCTCTTCTAATGCTTGTCAGCAATCTTGAGAGAAAACTCATACTAGTCCCTCGATAAAAGTCAATCCATGTCCCATTGTCTCACCTATCAGTGACACTACTCAGCTGACAAAATATGCATGAAGGAGAGAAGAAATCAGCTATACTGCACACAGATATATACAATGCCCCATTCCCAATCAAACCAAATACAGTAACTCATGACTCATTTTATTTTTACCTTTCTGTCTGTCTTTCTATAATCTATTATTCTGTCACACAAGTGCTATTTACATACAATAGAATTTTAGTAATACACAAATTTATATATCTCTATCATATGTTTATGCTTATTATACTGATTCTATAGTATAACAAATATAACAATATTATAGATAGCAATATAGTAATCTAGTATCTTGCATATATTACAGGAAACCTGCACCCATGAATTCTCAACAATGTGGTCACCTATATAAAAGCTTTCTAATGATATCAGTTTGCCATTCCAATATGAATGGTAGAAGTATTGGTAGAAGTATTATAAAGCTCCCCCCAGGAACCAGGTGAAGAAATGCAGTTTATTAATGGCTTCTAAGAGACAAAGAATCAGGCATATTCAGGGAGGAATTCCCAAAATATTAGGAAATCCCCAACTAATATGCACATGAATACTAAATGGAATCTGCAGGATATATATTCATATTTGTATATATACATATAGTTGTAAAAAATAATAATTATAGAAGTCATAAATTTGAAAGGGAGTAGTGGGAACATGGAAAGTGTTGGAGTAGGAAGAGGATGAAGTAGAAACTATATAAACACAGTACTCATGTATGAAGTTCTCAAAAAAATTGAATCTGTATAAAATGAGTTGTCTCTCCTTTGATTTAAACTTAGTAATGTATTTATTAACACCAACAGACGTGTTTGGATAATTAAATTTTTTGTATGTTCTCTAAATTGTTTATAAACTGATTATTTCATTATTCACCATATGTTTTACTTACTCCCTTAAAATATGCATATTTTATTCTTTAATCAATTTATCTATCACATTTCATAGCTTTTAAATGGATGTTTTCAGAGGTTCTTGTGCTTTGTTTATCTTTCCAAGATAAATTAGTGATTTAATTCATTTTTATACTAGGTAACTGAACCATGCTCTTGACCAAGTATGTAACATACACAGATTTGTGGTAGGATGTGGGAGTTATGATAGTGTGCTTGAATTTCACAATTTTTAAAAGATAATATTATTTCATAGTAATGATTGACCTATATTATTTGAAATCAAACCCCAATAGGATTAATTAATTTTGTTTTTCCTAAAGTTGAGGAATCCTTTCAACTGAATTTTCCTTGAAACTCAGTATTTTTAAATATTCAATACAATTTTAATATTAATTCAATAATTAATTCATAGGCATTAACTATTCACTATGAAGAATTGCTAAGTAAAATAGTATCACTATTTTCTAATTTTATAAATATGTTTACTTTTAATTATTAAAAATCTCGATCCAAAACCCACAAATTATGACTGCAGTATTCTTAAGCAACAGTATAGCAGCTGTTTGGTTTCATTTTAAATAAATAAGCAAAATCTGCTAAATGAATTTTTGAACTAACAAAGCTTTTTCTCACTTTTTAATACAGAACAAGCTTGTATGTCATCTAGAAAGAACTTACCAGTTCCCTTGAGAAGAGTTAAAGTGCAAAATTTTATATTGATGGCATGCTTTTCTCTTTATATTCACTCCTTTGCTTTTCCAAATGTATCTTGTGCTCTTCCTTCCATTCTGTAGTGAGGGACACTTATAACTAAGGGTACCTCCAGACTGCATGAGTGAAAATACTGTGTATGAAATGAATTGATCTTAGTAATATTTGTTCCTGTTATTCATTCACTCTGAGAGGAATGGTATATTTCCTTTTCTCATACTCCAAGAGTTCTTCCTTTCTTCCTTCTCTCCCTCACTCCCTCTACTCTTCCTTCCATTATTTCTTCCTTTCTTTATTTTCAGCTAAAGGTATTAATTGATATTTTCATAATTCCTAGTCTGAAGAAATCACCTATCTACATCTTACTAAAAAACTAAAACCTGAGAAACATAGTAAATTTAAGTAAGCATTGGAAAGACAACTTTAGAAATGTACTATATGTTCTCAGCTTTACAGAGATGACAAACTTAAACTCTGAAATACACACTCTCTCCTTTTGAATAGATTAAAATAAATGTTTCAAGATGTAGGTTCGATTATGACAATTAAGGTAGGAACTAATCTGATTATAGGGGAAGGCCAGTTCATACACCCTCCCCAATATTGTTTGGAACCTTAGCTGGGGTCATCCTAGCAGATAGAAGCAGATGCAGCAATCCACAGTCAAGCACTGGTCTAAGCTCCTGGAGTTCAGCTGCAGAGAGGGATGAAGGATCATATGAGCAAGGAGGGTCATGACCATGAAGTGAAAAACCACAGAGACCGCTGACCAGAGACAGTGGGAGCTCATAGACTATGGAATGACAGCTTGGGAACCTGCATGGGACTAAAGTAGGCCCTCTGAATGTGGGTGACAGTTTTGTGACTTAACCTGTTGGGGAAGGGATGATGGCAGTGGGATGAGGACTTATATTGTTTGCATGAAGTGGCTTTTTGGAGCCTGTTCCTTATGATGGGATACTTTGCTCAGCTTTGATACAGGGGGAAGGGGCTTGGTCCTCTCTCAACATATTATGTCAGAATTTGTTGACTTCCCAAGGGATATCTTACCGCCTCTAAGGAGTGGATGGGTGGATAGGATGGGTGAAGGAGAGGATATTGGAGAAGAGAAGGGAGGGGAAACTGGGTTGGCATGTAAAATGAAAAAAAAAAATGTTTCACTGGGCTCTTTGATATTTAACCTAATGATTGAGTTGAAGATATACATTTATTAGAGTCACATTTACCTCTATCCCAGCATCATTTCATACTCATTTCCAGAGACAGACAGACATGGAGAGAATGAATACAATCTTTGCTTCAAATGGAAAAGGACATTTCATATTCATCAAAGGAAAAATCCATCAAGATGATGTCTCAATTCTGAAATTATATGCCCCACATTCAAGGGCACCCACATTTGTAAAAGAAATAATACTAAATCTTAAATCACTCATCTAGTACCACAAATTAATAATGGGATACTTCAACACCCTACTCACATCGATGGACAGGTCTTCTAGACGGAAACTAAACAGAGAAATAAGGGAACTAACAATTTATGACATAATGGTCCTAACAGACATCTACAGAACATTTCACCCAAACATAAAAGAATATAACTTCCTTTCAGCACCTCATGGGACCTTCTCTAATATTGAGCACATACTTGGCCACAAAGTAAACAACAACAAATTCGAAAAAACTGAAATAACCCCTCATATCTTATAAGATCACCATGGGTGAAAGTTGGAGATAAACAGCAACATAAACTACAGAAAGCCTATCAACTCGAGGAAACTGAACAACTCTCAGCTGAGTTACCAATGGGTCAAGGAAGAAATAAAGAAAGAAATTAAAGACATTTTATGAAATGAACATGAATATACAACATACCCAAACCTATGGGACCCAATGAAAGCAGTGTTAAGAGGAAAGTTCATAGCACTACATACCTGCATTAAGAATTTGGAGAAATCTCACCCTATTGACTTAACAGCACACCTGAAATCTCTAGAACAAAAAGAAGCAAACACACCAAAGAGGAGTAGATGGCAGTAAATAATCAAACTAAGGGCTGAAGTCAACAAAATAGAAACAAAAAAAATACAAAGAATCAATTAAAGAGTTAGTTCTTGAACAAAATCAACATGATAGACAAACCCTTATTCAAACTAATTAAAATGCATCAAGAGAATATCCAAATTAACAAATTCAGAAGCAAAAATCTGGACATAACAGACACTGAGGAAATCCAGAGAATCATTAGGTCATACTTCAAAAACCTGTACTCCACAAAATTGTAAAATCTAAAAGAAAGACATATTTCTTGATATATTCTTTGATTTTTTTTAGTTCTTTTAGAAAACCTCACTTATCATAATTGACTGTTTTGACATGCATATGTTCAATTATATACTCATAAAAAGTCCTAGTACACTTAGACAAGAGGTTTGACATCCTCCTGTCTGGGCTAAAATGGGATGTTACTTTAAATAACCAAGTTGACCATTTTAAGAAGACTCTGTATCCTTTTCCTATATTTTTATATACAGAGAACCATCATCATGAAAGTATACAGTTAATGGAGAATACCATTCTTGTATATTTCCAGTATGGGCACAACCCTTTATATTAAACTTATGCAAATACATACATTAGAAGAAGCATAGAGGTGCACCACACTACCTGTTTGAAGATTAGAAGTTACCATTTTGGATCATTGGCTACAGAAGTTGAGCTAAAACCTACTTCCAGGTAAGTTGACAATAATGAATGACATGAGCACAAGCTGTAATGATGGGTTGTCCATATAGAGCCTTCATTTTAAAAAGCCATGGTGGTAGCAATAGCTTCCTGCAGTGACTTAGGAGAGGCACAAGTGTCCATGCATGGATTCTGGTAAACAGTGAATAACAGCTTTATAATTGGATAGTAAATTAGAAACTAGTATATAATGTTCATGAACTAGTCTTACACTTCTTTACAACTCTGGGGGCATCAAAGATCATAATTTTATATGAATTTAATCACTGTATTTTTTCTGTCTTCTTTTTTTGCCATATGTTCATGATCATTTTTCCAATTTCAATCCAAAAACAATATTCTTGTTGTTATTTTCAATATGACCTTTAAAAAATGAGTTTTCTTGTCTCAAGAAAAATATTAGGCAAATGAAGATAAAATAATAATTAGTCAAAATTTCTCTAAAGAGCAACATGACTATTTGAATGAGTATTGTAATGTATTTGAACACTAAATTCCACTAATTCATAATATATTTTAGAAAATCCTATTTTTTATAGTACTGAAGTGAATAAATCACTACCAACTAGGTGGAAAACTCTCAATTGATTATAACAAAAAATAAGTTTTAAATGTGGTTATATATCACTGCATTTTATATAAATACATAGAGTCATAAAATATATAAAGTATTAAAAATACCAATGGGAACTTCTCACAGTGATTTTTTATCAAACACAATTACAGAATAATACATGTTAATCTAAATAATGTTACTACAGAAATAAAGGTTACTTCTAAGAATCTTTTTAGTTGGCTGCTAGAAAATTCTAAGTAAATGAATGAAAAGTTTATAATGACACAAGAGGCCATAATTCCACTTGGCATAAATTAGGTGAATATTATAGAATATTAGTTAGAGACGTGTTACATTCTTTGATGCATGGAATATTTGTTTAATGATGCAAAGATAGTTTGTATTCTTTTATGTTGCTTTTGTTTAACTTGGTGATGCTATATTACTTTGACTACCTAAACCACCTAACTGTTCTATAAAAGAGCTGAATGTCCACTAGGTAGATGGGAGAGAGAGAGAGAGAGAGAGAGAGAGAGAGAGAGAGAGAGAGAGATAGGTGGGGCTGACAGGTGGAGATAATAATTAGGAGAAGAAATCTAGGTTGGAGGGAAAAGAAAGAAGAAAGGGGTGGAGCATGAAAAGGAGGAGGAGAAAATGATGACAGGTGTCTGCAACCCAGCCATACAATCAGATAAGTGTAAGAAGGAAGAAAAGGTATATACAATAGAGAAAGGTTAAAAACCCAGAGGCAAAAAATAGATGGAATAATTTAAGAAAAGCTGGCACGAAATAAGCCAAGCTAAGGCTGAGAATTCATAAGTAAGAATTAGTTTCTATGTATTAATTTGGGAGCTGGGTGGTGGGCCCCCAAAGAGTAAATTATAAAACAAACAACCAAACAAACAAAAACAGGTGAATATGTTCCAAATAGAAAACTCAAGAGATTCTTAGAGGGTATGGTTATGGTTATGGTTATGGTTATGGTTATGGTTAGGGTTAGGGTTAGGGTTAGGGTTAGGGTTAGGTTAGGGTTAGAGTATTTCAGTACATCATCTTGCCTTGAGGTTTGCTGAGGGGTTATTTCTCTAATTTTATTTCATCTTCCATCATGGCAAAGATTAAGAGAGAGAAAATTAGTGAAAGGGAATCCAGAGTGTTTATTACTACACAGTTCTGATTTCCTAATAAATGCAAGGTTCTCCTTCAGAGGCAAGCTCAATAAACTTTTAGCTGCTTTCATTTCATTATTATTGTTACTAATTTTCATTGTATATATTCATTGTATGAGACAATGTATTACAGGCTGTCCCATTCACACAAGTATATACTCTATGCTGAGCACATACTCTCATTCCCCATGTCTCTCAACTTTCTCACTCTCTTCCCAGTCCCAATAGTACCTTTTGTTCACTATACTGCTTCACTTCTACTTTAACAGCATATTCACATAAATTATTGGATGTATCCACATACAAATGGTCAATAAACACAAGCAAAAAATAGGTCATCCTCACTAGCCATTAGTTAATATTCTTTATATTTAATTCTTCATGTTCACAAAATCTTTCTCTGAAGTATAGTTATATAGCCCATGACTTGCAACTGACTCTTAGAAAATGAAACATGAGAATACATAAGCTCTCTTAAAACATAGTCGCTTGCTTATTTAATGTAGATAAGATGCCTCAAGTCTCAGATAGTGCCACATTTGCTTTAATACTTAACCCTTGCTGCCCTCAAAACTTTAGTACATTTATATTCAAAGTTGCACTTTGCAAACAAACTCGGTGAGGATATGAACAGAGATTTGCTTGTTATGTATCTCTGAACCATCATTTCCTCCCTACCATATAGAAACTGTGAAGCCTCATAAGTAGAGAAAGTTTCACTCCTTGTTTCATCAGGATATGAGCATCAGCTACTTTCTTATTGTTCAAGCTGAGAATGTTTATTTCTTCATATGATGGTCACTTTTTATTGATTCCTGGATATTTCTGATGATGTATTATAAAAATCAGAATAATCTTTAGATTTTCTAGTTTAACTACAAGTGGGAAGATAGGGAATATTCCACCTTCTGTTGTCAAGTGGTAATAGCATCCAGAATTATCAATTGGCCTCTGTTAGCATCCTGGGAAATAATCTTACTCCTGGACAAAGATTTGAGTTTAGCATGATCTCCATTTATATATCTTAGCTTTGTGTGGAATGTGAACTTCTAATTCCTTCCGCATGGAGACTTTGATATTGCTTGGGGTACATACCTTGCCTTCTTCTATATATGCCCACACTCTCTCAGGCGAGGAGGGAATACCTTCTTATTGTTAGAATAGGTGGAAATCCAAGTTCCTACTATGTCTCCAGTAGCGCCACTTAAGAGACTTGTGCTTGCTTACATGGAACAACATGAGTGTCCCAACTCTTGTTTGATCCTTTTCTGAAAGTATCCCACATAAATAACAATCAGTAACAGCAACATCACCACAACTAACCAACCTCTGACAGAAGGACAAAGCACAATAGGACAATATTTGTGGTAAAACACATTACATAAACATTAATTTATACTTTTCAAATAATGAAATCGGAATTAAAAATATTATAAATATAACCCTCCCAAAATAAAGAAAATATTGGAACAAGAAAGACAGAATTAATCACTTCCACAGTAAAGAAACTATTAAGGAAGTTTATTACTCAATAGGAAACTCATGCTGACCTGGCATCTGGATGTACATAAGAGATTGAAGAAACACATTTAACAATGTTGGAGGTACATTATAAAATATTTCACTCAGACACATGTACTTTGCAATTAATTATCACCATAAAATAATAACAGGGCTATTGCATAACTTAGAAAGAAAATGAAATATGTAGTAGTAGCTTCCCAAAAGATGAGGCACTGTCCACAGAGATAAAGTGCTAAGATTATACATTATAAATAATTGCTATAATGACTTCAGAGAATAGATTATGATAAGCAAAAAATCTCTTCCAAACACTAGAACAATAATTAAGTAATTAAATACAGACATGGTAATAAAAGATAAACACTGGTGATCAAATGAAGTTATTTTAAGAACATAATTAAAACATGAAAGGCAAGGAAATAAAATGTGCAAAGAACGAAAGTGATGAATTGCAAACAAATGAATTAAAATTTAGCCTCATGGATATTCAGAACTATATCAAATACATATAATCTAAATACTCTAATTAATGTGGTATTCAAACTCCACATGCTTAAGGAAAAGAACAATGTGTTGTTTCGGCCCATGAGTTCCTCAGTTGATGCCAGTGTTTTCAAGAGGAGGTAAAATAGCCTAGTACCCTGGAAACAAAGGAAAACAAGCATATTAGCATTATTGTTTATTTATACTATGACTTTCTGATAATGCAAATTAATTTTATTAAGCAATATAGAATTATACCTAACAATTAAAGAAATTAATTTATCCAGTATTTTTTCTAATCTGTTTTCTACAAACCATCCTAACTAAAATCTTCTATGTTGCTGTCTGTGCGTGCAGTTAAATAAAGTGATGTCTAACAGAAATTGATAAACAAATTTTCCCAATCACTTCAATCAAAGATGTTTTAGTTTCAATGCAGGATTATGTAGTTGATATTTCTAAACCTCTCATATACCTTTGTTGTGAGGCTGTAACTGTTTTGTTAATATTATCTTTGTCCTGAACATTAAAACTAAATAGTAATTGTCAATTATAATGAATAATGTAATGTTTTTTACTTACAAATATGTATAAAGTATGATAACTATATTCTGTTAGAATCAAGAAAATACTGTGTAGTCTATTCCAGCCCCCATTATTATCTGCAAATATAATAAAGAACACTTATATTCAGGAATTTTGGTCAGTGTAACAAGGTCTGGGTATAACTCAGCATTGCCTGAGTCTGAGTACTTATTTAAAATCATTATGACAACATCTAATAGGCACAATAGGTCTCTGATGAGAAATTTTCTAGTCTAGATAAAAGTAATGTCATTTCTATTCCAAGTTTTTTCGCCAAAGTTAATGACATAGCTTCATTCAACTATCAGAGGAGTCTGAATGACGCATTGTTTCCACATGTTGGAAGAGGCAAGAAAGGACAAAGCACACCTCATGATGTCTTTATTGTTTAACATGCTTTCAATTTTATCACATACATGTGTTTGAGCACACAAGTGAAAGCACCTCATGTTGAAGTGAATTTTGTTTTCTGCTCTGAGGCAACTGTCAAAATAACCAACAAGATATTATCCAAGGTATTTACATTGTTTACTTATTAATATTAGAAGCTTTGTTAATTCATATTATGCATTTAGCTAGCAGAACGGAAAATTGTTATTGAAGATGTATATTAAGTCATATATTTCAAATGTGTTCCCCAACAGTGTCTGATTGCAAAGCACATATTATTATGTTTTACTATTCATGCTAATTTTCTACTCCAGGGTTAGCAAATTACTAGATATATAAGAACTAAACACAAATTAGCTCATAGTACTGCAGATCAGAAGTCTGGTGTGTCTCAGTTCCTTTACTGAGACATATGAACACAAAACCATGCTAAGCACCAGGTTGTGTTCCCATCTGAAGGCTCCAGTGGAGAATCACAACAGAAGTAGACAATGTGAGGGAAGAAAGCAGTCTCAATGATAGGCAATGAGGGACAAGAGTTCATCATAGAGAGAAAGGGAAAACTGTGTGCTTATTTCCAGAAGCAGAATAATGGTTTATACATTTGTGACAGGAAAGCAGATGAGCTATAAGAGGATCAAGGGTGAAAGGGGAGGGCCTGATTAGGAAGATATTGTGGGCACACAGTGTTTCAAATCCTTCCACCTTCCTCTTTTGCTTTTGCCTCTGCCTGCATTTACTTTCACTGGCTGTAGACAGTGACCTCTTTTTGCTGCACTCATGCCTATGTTATTCGAGGAGATATTGTCCCTGTGCTAAGGACAACCTATCATATGATATAGCCATCTGAACAATAGATTATAAATTCTTCCTATAATTACTTTTGCTGTTATTGGCTGATACAATGTTCACACCACTCAAAAGTTAAAACATTCACAAGGCCTGACCCCATAGATACGCTTGTAATAATTGCTGTGTAGATCAGATTCTCCAGTGGAGTGCCCTACAAGTTGGACAGAGACCTTCAGAAATTGAGCCTTGGTGAGTCAGCACAGTGCCAGATAGGCTTTGTGGTGATACCTGCCTTTCAGCCATACATATTCTGGTTAGCAATTTCTCCTTCAGTCTCTGGTATGTGACCCGGATCAACTCATTCTTTAATGGGATTGAGAGGATTTTGCTGTTGTTGTTCTGTTGTCAGTATGCTATCTGGGGTGAACAAATGTTTATGAGAAGTTATAAAAACAGACTGTGGTCCATAATGAAAGCAAGGCACCAATAACAGCCTCTGAAACTCCATATTCATCTGTCCTGGAACAATAAGTCCAGAGGAACATGATATCCTGGGTTAAAACCAAAATTAAGCACATGGGAAATCAATTGCTGCCCTGTGCTTGATGTAATATGATCACTACAGAAATCAATATGTACTCTAATTTTCAGCATGATTTTATTGATCTGAAATATGTGTTCTTTTTATTTCCAAATAAGAAACAGTATAAATGTAGTAGTTTAGAATCACTGGGAAAGACACAATAAAGGGCACCTGTAGTAACAGAGGTGTCTAGACCAAGTCCAGCCTTTCAAGCAGAGGCACCTCCTTCACTTTGGCAGCCAGCAGACTATCATTCCAGTTCTGGACATTAATAGTAGCATGTCATTTGGATTTGGTGAGTCATCCAATCACAAATGACTTACTATCAGATAGGGGTAGCAAGAATAAAAAATAAGACAATTGTTGTGATCATTATGGAGTTGCATTAAATTCTACTCAGGTAAATTTAAGGAAAACACAAGACTATAGATCCTCTCAGTATACAAATTTGTTGTGTGTCTAGCAAGATGAAATAGATGGGAGAGGAGGAAAATGATTCCACATCTTTGGATCTACATGTATTTACTATTGCAATTGAGTAACAAAAACATTTTTGTATCTTTCCTTTTAATGTCCAGTGTGTCAAGGAAGAAACAAAAGTACATTAAAAAACTACTTTGTATTTGCTAAAGGATAAACACAAACTAAGTCCATAGGATGTACAACTTCAAAAATATTATTGATAGCCTTATTATTCTGTTTTGTGGAGACATTCAGCAACATAGATTCAGTGCAAATTCTTTTTAACAGTTTCAAAACACAGAGATGCTGAGCTCACAGACATTTTTCTTGGCAACCATAAGCTATTACATGCAAGAAACTCAGAATTGATTTAATTAAATCTTTCAGAATGCAAGATGAAAGAATTAAGAAAAAAGAAATGTAGAAACCAATGCTTTGAATTTAATTAATGAATAATTTTGAATTTTGTGATGTAAAAAAGTCTAATTGTCATTTGAAGATGTGAAGAAATTCAGAAACAAGGTGCCCTCTTTCACAAATTCCATAGTTACAAAGATCAGTATGATTATGAGATAAAAATTGTTTAAATGAGCTACTTTCTTGAATACAGCAGATTTCATATAGATTACATATTTGGATATATAATTATTAGCATGCACTTACATGACTGATGGCAGTCATAAATCAATCATTCTGGTCAAAATCATATTAAACAAACAGCAGAAATAGTAGAAATAGAAAAAAACATACATGCTGTTTAATGAACTACATTTTCCTGAAATAGTCATTTATTTCATTGATCTCCTTGAAACGATGCTCTTGTCACTTTGACAGTACCTCTTATTGGTATTTTAAAAGTCTTAGAGCCTCAGGCATGGATTGCTTCGTGAGTATCTTATTTCAGTGAAGAGGCAGCCTTGATTATTTGCAGGCAGAGGAGAATGGTTGAGTATAAACCTTATTCTTCAATGAAGGAGGGGATATAAGAAAGAATGCAGGAGCTGTTTTCAGGATTCATGGGGCTTTCCATCTCTAACATCATAGACAAGATATTTACTTTGGAAGCTCACAATATCTAATCATTCAACTGTATGTTGATGATCACAAAGTTGATGGTCATTTTATTTGTGACGATATTAAAAAAACTTACAATGAGGCATAGGTTAAATTCTCTGTCAAGAAGCCTATTTTCTGAAGCTGGAAAGATGACTCAGCTGATAAGGGCAGGTACTTCCCTAGGACCCAAGTTTAGTTTCCCAGCATTTAAGGCAGGTAGCTTACAACTGCAATGCCTGTAACTTCAGCTCTCAGGGATCTGAAACTTTTGGCTGTTGCAAGCACCACACTGATGAGTAAATACACCCACACAGACACATACACACACATTTTTTTTCTACCAATAAAAGGTCAAGTGAATTACTTAATGGTTGTATATATCCATACTCAGTCAGTAATTTCACACTTCAGAAAATTATAGTTATAGTTGTTTCTTGTAGCCAAGATCTGCATGGGATAATGAGCTAAAATATGAAATTTTGAAATATAATGAAATGGAATAAGTTAGAACACATTTGGGGGTATTAAGTTATTCAAGAATAAACACTTTTGAAACTCAATATTCTCATAATTGTTTCAAGGAATCACTACTGATGTAATTTCTCTGACTAACAAAGCACATCGCCATTCTGACAGGTGTAAGATGGTACCTCAGAGGTAGCTTTTTGACTTCCATTTCTCTGATGACTAAGGATATTGAATAATTCCTTAAGTATTTCTCAGCCATTTGAGATTCTTCTGTTGAGAATTCTCTGTTTAGATCTGTGCCTCATTAATAATTGGATTATTTGGTATTTTAATGTCTTGTTTCTTGAGTTCTTTATATATTTTGGAGATCAGTCCTCTGTCAGATGTTGGGTTGGAAAGATCTCCCATTCTGCAGGCTGTCATTTTGTCTTGTTTACCATGTACTTTGTCTTTCAGAAGCTTTTAAGTTACAGGAAGTCCCATTTATTAATTGTCAATCTCAGTATCTGTACTACTGGTACTATATTCAAAAAGTAGTCTCTTGTGCCTATACACTCAAGGCATCCACTTTCTCTTCTACCATGTTCAGTGTAACTGGGATTATGTTGAGGTCTTTGTTCCATTTGGATTTTTGTTCAAGTTGATAGATATGAACCTATTTGTATTTTTCTACGTATTGACATCCAATTAGACCAGCATCATTTGTTGTAGTTGCTTTCTTTTTTCCATTGTATAATTTTGTCTTCTTTGTCAAAAATCAGGTGTTCATAGTTGTGTGTATTTAGCTCAGCGTCTTTAGATAAAATTCCATTGGTCCATATTTCTGTTTTATGCTAATACCAAACCTTTTATTACTATATCTTTATAGTAGAGTATGAAGTCAGGGATAATGTTACCTACAGAAGTTCCATTATTGTACAGGATTCTTTTAGCTTTTTTTTTCCATATGAAGTTGAGTATTGTTATTTTGAAGTCTGTAAATTATTGCATTGGAATTTTGATGGGAATTGGTAGGATTTTGATACTTTACTTTGGTAAACCTATCGACCCATGAGCATGGGAGATCTTTCCATTTTCTGTTATCTTCTTCAGTTTCTTTCTTTATAGACTTAAAGTTCTTGTCATACATGTCTTTTATTTGTTTCATTAGAGATACCCCAAGATTTTTTTATATTATTTGTGGCTATTGTAAAGGGTGTGTTTTCTCTGATTTCTTAACCTGCTTATCATTTGTATATAGGAGGGCTACTGATTTCTTTTAAGTCTATCTTGTATCCTGCTACATCACTAAAGATGTTTAGCAGTTGTAGGAGTTCTGTGGTAGAAGTTTTAGAGTCACCTATGTATACTATCATATCATCTACAAATCACAGTGAGATGAGAACCTGTCCATGGAGCTTAGCTGGATTTTGGGAACCTGTTCTCCATTCTGGATTACCTCACCTCATCCAGCCTTAATGTAAGGGGTGGACCTTGGTCCTGCTTCAATTTGATGTGCTTGCTCCTTTCTGAATGGAGATAGAGGAGGAGTACATGGGGAAGGGGTGATGATGGAGTTTCTGTCCCTACTGGCCCTAGAGCCATTTAATCCCAAAGAAACACACTGAGGCTTATAATAATTATAATATGTGTGGACAATGGCTCAGGTTTCTCGTTGGCTAGCTCTCTCTTTTATTAGCCCATTTCTATTAAGCTATGTATCCCCATGTAGTCTTGGCTTACCAGAGAATGCCCAGCCCTCTTGCTCCTTCATCAGTACATGGTGTCTCTCTGGTGACTCACTCTCTGCATTCCTCTTCCTAGCTTTTTCTTAGTCTGGTAGCCCTACTAAACTTCCTGCCTGGCTACATCCTGCCTTTACATAGACTGAAACAGCTTTATGCATCAAACAATTGGAGAAACATATATTCACAGCATACAAAAGAATATCCCCCCTAAAGGGGGGGTAGATGGGAAGCAAGAGGTGATAGGGAAGACAGGAGGGAGGGAAAAGTGTGGTTGGTATGTAAAATGGATGGAAAATATTATTTAAATTACACACACAAATAAACACACACACACACACACACACACACGCACGCACACACACACACACACATATATATATATATAATATATATATATATATATATATCTCCCAGAGTACTTAAACATTTCCATTCAGTATTCAAATTTGTTTTAGACAGAGTCTGTTTATCTTAAAATATTAAAAGAATCCTACTTATCTAGAAATAATCAATGATTACTGTTCTAGCTGTAACATTTTTGTTCTTGTGAAGCACAATTCATATTGAGATTATAAAATCAGCTAGAGCCCTCAAATCTAATTATAATAAGCTTAACTATGTTCTCTTAGAGGTGTCCTGGTGGTATCATTTTCAAAAATAAATTTGCTCTTCCTGAAATTTAAGCTACCTTTAAACAGTTTTGATAATATTATTACAGCTCTAGTATAAAACTATCCAGAAACCAGATACACAACTTGGTTTAGGAAGCATATTTGTAGGCACCCAGAATGCATGGAAATGTGAGTTTTATAGTTGTAATTAAAATGGATAGAGATAGCATATTACATATGAATCCTTATAGTTATACTTTCCTACATTGTCTCTGGAATATTAAAACTGTATCTTCAAAGTTTCAATTTTTTGCTTTCTAATAGGACTGAAACTGTCTTTTAGTTAATCAATTTTATTTAGATACTATGGAAATCATAATATGGGAGTGAAATGTTAAGTATGTCAGTAGAATATGACATATTTATGACACTTTGATAATACTGTTAATTTCTATTTTGAGATTTTCAGCTTATTAATCATTGAAATGTCTATCATATCACAGTTTATAAAGGAGATCATCAGCTGATCAGGGAATTTGGTAGCAGAAATTCTTAAGTTAGAAATCACAATTTTCAAGTAATATTTTGTAGTGATTATGATGTATATAATTTTTAGATTTCACAAATTAATATATAATGCAATATTAATAAAAGTTTAAACTCTACTTTCATTTTATGTTTGTGTTACCTTAAAATCAATCACATTCAAAACTTAAAATTATAGTATCATTAGTAATAATGACATCAGTTACTATTTAGTCATAATGCTTTAATGAAATATTTGGAAATAAGTCCTGTACACCATTTGAGGTGAGGTATTCTTTGTTAGTATTAGTGATTATGAGTGTCTCAGTTCTGTTCAGTTTTGACTGTTACAAAACACTAGTTACTGAAAACTAACACTTGGTAGCCATTCAAACACTTAGGAGAGCAAGTAAGAAATACCATAATAGAGGGAGCCATTATAGGTTTAAAGAGAAAGAAGGCACTAGGGAAATGTCCAGAGATTTACAAGAATGACACCAACTAACAATCTAAGAAACAGAGGAGAGGCTACCTTAAATGCAGCCCTCCACCCCCATAATATAATTTTTGACTAACTTATATGCCATCCAAGAGCCTTCATCCAGCAGCTGATGGAAGTAGAAACAGACATCCACAGCTAAACACTGAATTGAACTGGAATCCAGTTGCAGAGAAGAGGGAGTAATGAGCAAAGTGTTCAAGACCAGGGTGGTGAAATCCACAGAAACAGCTGATCTGGGAAAGCAGCATGGGACATATCCAGACCCCATGAATGTCGGTGTTAGTGCGGAGGCCTCAGAAATTTATAGGGCCTATGGTAGTAAATCAGTACTTATCCCTAGCATAGTGATGGGCTTTGGGCGTCATTCCACATAGAGGGATACTCCCTCAGCCTAGACACACAGGGGAAGGCGTGGGCCCTAACCCAAAGGATATGACAGACCCTGAAGACCCCCCATGGAAGGCCTTACCCTCCCTGGGGAGCAGAAAGGGTATGGGTTAGGTAGGGTGTTATTGGGGAGCAGGAGAGGAGAGAGAGGGAACTGGGGTTGACATGTAAAACAATCTTTATTCTAATTTAAATAAAAAAGGAAAAAAAAACACTTACCAGTAAACTATATGGTAGCATGCTGTGGTAAGACTAGCTTGAATTGTCTACTGAAATTGCATCCAATGGTGCCATTTTGAAAATTAGAAATCCATTTTTACAGGTTTATTTTGCTCTGGAAATCATTAAATGCTATAAAACATAGCTACAGAGCAAAAGTGAATAGTAGCCTGAAGTGGTCCCTACACATTATCACTATGCCACTGCAAATCAGCACAAGAAAAAAAATGAAAATTCATACCAATTAGGATGGACCTAATTATCCTGCAATGTAAGAAGCTCTTGATTTCTCAGATGTTTGAATATGCCACCAAAACTTAATATCCACTTTATGATATAATTTGGTCTCTAAATAGTTTGAATGCCTCAGAAATGCCAAATGTAGGCTCATGTCTTAATTGTTTGGTTCTAAGCTTATGGTGTTATTTTGAAGGTTGCTTCAGTGTCATTAGCATGCAGTGTGTAGCTAGCAGAGGTTACTTGTGTAGGAGGAAGTTTTTCTGTCCCACCCTGCCCCACAGCCACTTTCAAGTAATCACAGAGAGTCTTGTATTAATTGTAAATGCTCAGACAGTAGCTCAGGCTTGTTACCAACTCTTCCAACTTAACCCATTTCTATTAATCTATATGCTGGCCCGAAGCTTGTGGCTTTTACCTCTATCCCATTTTGTGTGTCCAACTCATTCTGTTGACTGGCTGGCAGAGTCACTCCTCTGTGACTCTGAGCTCCTTCTTCCAAGAATTCTCTGTGTCTCTGGCTGTCCAACCTATATTTCCTGCTTGGCTACTGAACAATCACTTCTTCATTTGTCAATAAGAGTAATACATATTCATATTGCACATAAATATTATTCCACACTCGCTCTTTAAAACTACACTCTCTCTGGTTCTAGTCTACACTCTATACTTCCTATGTCTACACTCTACTTCCTACCTGTGCCTACGGTAGGAGAAATCTGTGCTTCATTCCTCCACCATTGTTATTTCTGCCCTGATGAGTTGAAACTTCTTTGAAATAGTGAATACAAATAAACCTGTCTCACCTTGAGTTAATCGTGACAGAAATGTTGGATACATTAATAGAAGAAATTCCACTTCAAAATCAAGCCAAACTTTACCCAGTAGGTTACATTTCCTTCATTAATTACTCTTGACTTTCAAGCACAGAAGTCAGCTTCCAAAGATATGTAAGTATTCAGAGTTGATATAATACCCGAGTGTCAATACATTCCTGTGTATGTTTGAAGAAAACTACCTTCTGTTTTTACTTCAACCACCCAACTATCAAAATGTGAAGACTAATGAAGCCTCAAGGATTGCATTATGCCCCACTGACTGAATTACTCTAAAAATTGAACGCTATAATTCATTTGTCTAATGATTGTAAATAGATATTCTAAATAAAATTTATATTTTTAGATAACTTATTAATTATTTTTAATTCATGCAATGTCTTTAATCTTTTCATTTTTATATGTACAAATTTGACCAAATTTCCTCATTTGCAATACTCTTATCAGCACCAAGGTTCATAAATTCCTTTACCAACAAAGATTATCTCTACTTTCTATGATCTCATACAGAGAATGGTTACATACTGAGATATACATACATATATATATATATATATATATATATGAAATAGTAGAGCGATTTAATAAGAAATATTGAGGCATTTCTATAATTCATGGATGCACAATGGACTTTATTAGACATGAATAAATAAGAATAATCATTCCTTCAGGCTAATCTTATTTCTCTGCCATCTAAATTTATTTCGATAAATTTGATTTATTCTCATTTTTCTATGCATGAAATAAGAGATGACCCAAGGTGGTGCACAAAAATTTAAGAAAACCTGATTAATATTTTATCCTTTCATTTTTTTCTTACACTATTTAATTTCTTTAAAATGCTAAGTATGATTAATTTAGGAATTGTGATTCATGCTCATCAAAGTGATGCACAGATTAACGTAACTGACAGACAGCATATGGCTAAAGATAGTTGCATCAAATGGATTCTTTTCAACTTTTTTATTTGAATTAGAAGCAGGATTGTTTTACATGACAATCCCGGTTCCCTTCTCCCTCCTGTCCTCCCCTATCCCCGAAATGAAACCCTATCTTTCACATATCCTTTCTGCTCCCCCTGGATGCTGAGGCCTTATAAGGGTGTCATCAGAGTCTATTGTATCCTTTGGGATAGGGCCTAGGCCCACCCCTCTGTGTCTTGGCTCAGGGAGTATTCCTCTATATGGAATGGGCTCCCAAAGTCCACACCTATGCTAGGGATAAGTCCTGAACTACTACAGGAGGTCCCGTAGATTTCTGATAATGAGATTGGTGACTGTCTTACATGCCATCCTATAGCCTTCATCCAACAGCTGGTGAAAGTAGAAGCAGACACCCACAACTAATCACTGAACTGAATTGGAATCCAGTTGCAGAGAAGGATAATGGAAAAGCAAAGGGGTCCAGACCAGGCTGGTGAAACCCACAGAAATAGCTGCCCTGAACATAGGAGAACACTTGCTCCCCAGACTGGAATAGCAGCATGGGACTGATCAAGACCCCAGGAACATGGGTTTCTGTGAGGAAACATCAAATGGATTTTAATGAAAATAATTCTGCCTTGATATTATAAGATCCTGTTTACCTTTCAGTCAATCGATTTTGAATTTAAATGTAAACTTCTATGTCTTAGACTTTATACTGCTCCTTACATTTTCATGAATTATCATGCTCTTAATGTCTGTATTTGGAAAACAGTTTTCTTATCCTCACTTTATATCTTCCATCATTGCATTAACCCTATTGAACACCAACTTTTAACTGATATATTTGATATATTGCAGAAGAGACTAGTTGGGATAAAAGAGCCCAATGATTTTCTGTGGGCCTTCACTATTAATGTCACTCTAGAGGAAAATACAGACTTCCAGTCTTCTCAACCTAAAATAAGATGTATTTAAAGAAAGAAACTTTATCCTGCCCCATGTTTAACAAACTTTTAGTATCAAATATTATTCATTTTTTTCAATTGTTCTTACCATATTTTTCATTACTTAAAATAGTTTTCAAATTCAAGTATATTTTGATCATATTCCCAAGTCCCTTCAGATCCTCTCTCCTTCAATACCCACCCAAATTTAGGTTCTTTCTCTAAAGGAAAAGAAACAAACAAACAAAAATACCAAATACAACAACAAATGTCTCCCAAACAAGTAAACCAAAATAAAATCACATCCAAATGAAAAAAAAAAAAAAACCACCAAAGTGTAACCAAATAAAAGCAAACACACACACACACACACACACACACACACACACACACACACACACATGAAAACATGCATGCACATATACACAAAAAGCAAACAAAAACCATGGAGTTCAATTATATGTTGGTCAACTACTCCCAAACATGAGTCCTGTCCTGGAGTAGTTGATATACCCATTGTCACTCAATTAGAGAATACTAATTTCTCCTCTCTCAGCAGATATGTGATAGTTAAGCGGTTAACTTTTACACAGTAGTTATGTTTTAATCCATCTATCCATCCATCTATTCATTATTTATTCATTTATATTGTAAAAATATAGCAAAGTAAAATTTAATAAGAAAAAACAAAAACTATCACATTGTAGTTGAGCAAGACAAATGAACAGAAGGAAAAGAGCCCAAGAGTAGGCAGAAGAATCAGAGACCCACTTGTTTTAACACTCAGCAATCCCATAGAAACACTAAACTGGAAGCCATAATATATTCACAGAGGATTTGGTACAGAGCCTGGCCATTCTGTTTCATTCTCTTTGAGTTTCATTTATTCACAGAATTCATGTCATGCTTAGTAAATGTTCTGTATCCTCAATTTAAGCAAAGCCATCATTACCTAAGGCCACCTTGAGTGAAGAAGCTTAAGCAAGACTAGATAGACTCCAGAAAGCCTCTATAACCCCATGATTTGTGGGCAAAATAGTCATCCTGACTATTGGCTCTTCTATAACATATAGAATTTGTGCTCAAATTGGGGTCTCTCTGTGCCATATAACAGTTACAATTTGTAGTTTGTAACTCTGCCCACAAGTAAACCTGCTAATCTGCTCTTAGAATCATGAAATTGAACTGGCCTCTTGTGAATGGAAGAAAATTCAAGTGGTCATTAGCATTTTGTTCTATGAATACTATGCAGTAGTATTCAAGCATTCCTATTTTGAAAATGATTATTCTCTATAGTCACCTGAAAGAGCTCCAACTGCCTTCATATGAGCATTCAAATACCATAGCTCTCATATTATATAATTAATAGTCCACGAATCATTGTATATGCCCCCTAACAGCAGTTATCCACTGAGATTCTTTATTATTTGCTGAATGAATTGTATAAAGCAAAATAGCACCTAATCATTCAGAATTGTCTACATGGATACAAGATGTTTATATTCATGTCTGTGTTTGTGTGGGCTACTTGTGTGTGAGGGTTCATGTGCATGTCTGTGGATACATGTGTGAATGCTGGATATGTCCTCCCTGATCATGTTACACTTTTTAAATTAAGGAAGGGCCTTCCGCTTCCAGCCAAATCTGGGCATTTTCCTCAGATTGTTTTGGGGGACCACTGTCTCTGTATCCTGAACACTGAGATTATATGTTGCCTGGCATATCTTCCCACTGTTTATAGGTCTTCTGACTACCTGTACAGTTTACACACTGAAACATCTCCCCAAACTTCAGTTTCCCATATATTTTCTTAAAATTCTGAAAGATTCAAATATTCATGGTTGATACCTTTATAATAGATCTTAGTCTATCTTTATCTCCCATTGTAATATGAAACATAGTTTCATTGCCAAGTCATTGCCAAGACTTTTGCTCTTGAATTTTCTTTATAGAAAGTAATCAACCTAGTTTTACTGCATTAAAAACTTACTACAATTGATTAGTAAATTAAATTGATTAGTAAATTAAATTCATTTTACTCGATATGCTATTGTTACATTGTTCTCAGAAATATTGTAAATACTATTTTATATTTATTCTTGAGTGTTTGAAAACCATGCATTGAATAAAAGTGTTTTTGCATACTAAACTTAAGAAAATTTACAATTAATGTAAGTAATTAGAAACAGAAAAATCCAAGCTTCATATGATTGAGAGGATCCATATTGCAGATACTTTCATTTATTTTATCAGTTAACTATATTTAAATAAATTTTCAATTATAATTTACATTTACAATATTTTTGTTACCCGACACCTTGGGGTTCAATGTGTAAAATATACTTTCATAAACAAGAATGTTGTTATGGATTAAATAAAAGAGAAATCATATTGGTATAAGTAAAATACAACTACCATCATATTAATCTATTAACTATTCCCTAAACCGAGGCAATGCTCTACAGAAAAATATACTCTAAGTACATGGAACTCCTTTGTTGAATATCTTTTCAGATATATTCTAATATGTATATGACTTTGTGACTGGAGTTGCTGTTGATTTATGGTAACAATAAAATTCCTTTCTGTCAAATGAGATGCAAGTAAATGCTATTCATTTATGTGCTCAATATGTTTCTGTTATGAAATATTAACTCCCTCCTACATAATTATCTTTGAATTTTTTGCAGTGATATTTAGTATGGTCTGTTATGCTATAAAATACATTTAAAACCTTAAAGCAATTTTAACTAAATTGCCTTTGAAGATATGGAGACAGTAATCTTTCATCTTACTTAATACTTCACATAATAGTAAACATAGGCATAAACTAGACTTCATTTCACTTTAATATTAAATATAATTTTAGTATTTCTCTAAATAACTTCTTTCCTCATAGATTAGGTATTAGAAGAGATGACATGATTAGTGTGTGGATTTCATGATTTTCAAATCTCTTCTTTTATTATCATGTTTTCATTATTATTCTTTGATTTAAGATTATAGTGTCTTTGAAATAGAAAATATATTATTTTGAATAATTGAATGATCTCAATGTTCCTTAGAAATTGTATCATCACACACTAATGAAACATGAAGTTCTGTTAAATCTGTCATTGTTCAGTCAGTAAATTCATAGCTAAAATAATTTCGTGGGACTCAAAGTAAATGATGAGGCAATTATTTCTATTTCATTACTTAGAATTAATTTTCTTTGTGGGTGATATGAAATTGTTTCATTGGAATAATATAGAGCTTTCTCTTTTTCTATAATACAAAAATAGAAAGGAAAGTTTAAAAGCATTTACAACCTTGATATTTATTTTATATTTTATGGTCTTCTAATTAATTAATTCAAATCTGAAAATCCACATCCTGCTCTAGTGTTTCTTCTATCTATGGGGCTTATTATATTTTATGCCGTGCCTAATATATTTATTGATGTAATTATGATTTATTGGCATTCTCTTTACTTTTTCAGCTTTTAAGGGGAAGAATGTTTTCTGGTTCATTCATTGATTTGGGGGAGAAAAATGCCTTGACATCTGTTCGTCAAAACACTATATTCTGATATTACCCAAGGAAAGAATACATACTCTTTCTCATTACATTTGGTGTCCTGTAATCAGGGTGGTACAAACCATGATAATTCTGGATGGACCACACATCACACAGACACAGGACAAAGCAAGATCATCTACCACAGTATTTGTCAGTCCTCATAGCTAGTGAATCTGTTCTAATAACCAAGACAGAGCAACTACCTGCAAATGTCCATTTGCTTCTCTAGTGCTTCCCCTATGGAAGAACACAAAGTGTTGTGACGCTGCAGGTGTTTTATCAGACATATTTACAAAGAACAAGGGTCATACGTTGAACTTACACCCCAGTACATTATCCTACAGTGTTGGATAGTTGATTTTGATTAAGATAAATTTGTAGGTTAATAAGATGATACTATAAGCTCAGCACAGGCCCTGTGGTCATTTTAACTGCTTTTTAAGACTGTGCTGTAGAATCAGCTCAGAGTAGTGGGGTGCAAAATTGTCTTTCCCAGTAATATTAACATGTAAAAGTAAATTAAATAAATAAATAAATAAATAAATAAATAAATTATGGAAAGAATGCCAATTCATCCGTGCACCCAACCGAAAAGTTTGGTGAAACATGGTCAAAATGGTAACTTTTAAGCTACCTTTTCCAAGAATAATATAGAATTAGCTTTCTAAAAAAACCTTCATATATATCTATATCTATATCTATATCTAGATATATATAGATATATCTGAAATTGCAGCTTATAAAAGATAAATGTCATCAAAATTTAAAAAATACATTCTTTATGCTCAAAAGCTAAAAACGAGACAAGACACAATATGAAAATGTATTTTTAAAATGTTCCAGATAACTTTAATTTGAATAAAGAAAACTTTTAATAAAGTATCCCAGTAAAATTGCCACTTCACCTAAAAACAGAAAAATACACTTTACATCACCACTACAGAAGTGCAAGTCAAAATCCTAATGAGCTAGTGTTATGCGCCATGCAATGAAAAGTATATGGATAATGGAATTCCAAGATGGCATGAAGCTTCAAAATTGTTGGAAAGTTCATGTTGTTACATATAGAAAATGAAGCAGCCATACAGACAAACCATTTTCTGCTCTTCAGAAGTAAATATACTGTAGAGGACACCATAACCATGCCTGCTAGGGGCTGGCTACAAGTATACCTGAACATACCTGCAAGGGCATGGTCAGGGTGACGTAGGAAAGGTTTAAGAGTGAAGGGCATGCATGTGGAGGCCCTGTTCTTCCTTTTCATCTTCGGCTTGCTGTACTTACTCCTGCCCTGCCAGCAGGCTAGGTCGCTCTGTAAGTAAGGCTTCTCTCTAATAATAAGCTTATATTTTTGCCTGACTCTGTATTGGTAATTCCTACATTAATATACAATTACCATAAGAGCCAGAAACCATTCCATAGATATCACTAAACTAATATAAAAACATAAAGACATTTATCACAATTCTTTAATTGTAATTGTCACAAATAGTATCAAATGTATGGATAGGCCAACTAATGTACATGTATACACTGAAATGCTTTAACAAAGATATGGAGAACTTGTATGCATAAATACATAGACAGTGTTAGCATATACAATTTATGTAAGGAAGTACTTTAATCAAAGGACAAGATGAGACTGATTCCATTCACACGTTTTTAAGTTCTGTGAGCAGAAAAAACTATCATTGTTTTTATAAGATGGGTAGGTACATACTTTTGAGAAGTAAATTATTGTCTTGATGGATAGCCAAAAGCAAATAGGAAAGTCTTACAAAACTATGGTTGTTGCTGTCAATGGTTGTTTCTCATTGGTTTACACTCAACGTTCTGAAGTTGCAGATACATCATGTACATCTTCAGCATGTATTTCACTGATAAAGGTCAAAACAGTAGTTTAATTTGTGACTAACCTTGATATTAGCTAGTACTATTATAATTATTTTAAGTTTTATTATCAGAGACTACATTCTTTTAAAACAGCAATGCTAACCTAACTTATAAATGTAGATTTCAATGTAGCTATACTGTGCACTAGAAAGGATACTTCAGAGAGATCCCATATGTGAAAAGGCTTCATATATCCCCAGTCTAAGTCAGCCACAGAGGTATCAAAATTGAAAACAAAAATCCATTTGTGGTTTTATAAAAATGAATTTTCTAGGGCATTATAATGTAACCCCAGTTATTCAGCACTCAGTGGTATTTTGAGGATTATTTGGTCATTATGAAGTTTCAAAAAGTACTTCACAGAAAGTAGAAAAGGATTCAATTTCACAGGATTGCACATTATTTTTTTTGATAAAGAATCTGTAAATGATCCCTTATGATAGTTTCACTAGAGAATTTAACAGACAGTAAAGCTGGAGTTCAAGAGATTTCTTTTGCCTTGGATTTTGGTTATCATGAATTTTATCACTAAAGTTTCATACTTAGCAAAGAAATCATATGAGGCAGAAAGGTATTTCAAATTCCAGAGTGAAGGGCAGTGTTTATATGAGAAGCTGAGTTTAAGCACAAAGTCTTTAAGAATACAGAAAATCAGAAAGTAACATTTTCCTGGAGGCAGAAAACAGTTTGAATAGCTACTCAAATTTAATTTGTATATGTCCACTTATGGTACACAAAATGTTTCCGTACTGTACAGTCTGTTAAGTTGAAGAAAGTATGAATATTCTTGCAATGCAAGAATGGAATTCTGATCTGACCATTTAACTTCTGGGAAAGATGCATATGTTTCAAACATGTTGTACCAATGTCTATCTGTATACAATGGGGATATGCACTCATTTTCAACAATTCTTGCAAATGATCTTTTATGAAATACTTGCCTCTATTATATATCAGCATTTATTAATTTAAAAATAGAGATTGTCACAAAGAAAAAGGAAATTATTTATTGCTTAGGAATGCACAATTTAGCCACCTTGGAGAAGAATTTAACATTTCTTAGAAATTTGATTTTAGGTGAGGAGGACATGAGGGAACAGAATGGTTGAGTTGGGGGAAGAATAGAAGAAAACAAGATAAGAGATACCATAATAGAGGGAGACATTTTAGGTTTACAGAGAAATCAGGCTTAATGGAAATGTCTGGAGATCTACAAAGATGACACCAACAACAATCTAAGCTACAGAGGAGAGGCTACCTTAAAGGTCCCTCCCCCCAATAACAAGATTGATGACTGATTTAAATGCCATCTTATAGCCTTCATCCAGCAACTGGTGGAAGTGGAAACAGACACCCACAGCTAATCACTGAACTGAAATCCAGTTGCATTGAAGAATGAGTGATGAGTAAAGGGGTACAGACAAGGCTAGTAATACCCATAGAAATAGCTGACCTGAACAATGGGAGCTCTTGTTCCCCAGACTGATAGCTGGGAAACCAGCATGGGATATATCCAGCCCCCAGAAACATGGGTGTCAGTGAGGAGACCTCAGAAATCCATGGGTCCTCCTGTAGTAGATCAGTACTTATCCCTAGCATAGATGTGGACTTTGAGAGCCCATTCCACATAGAGGGATACTCCCTGAGCCAAGACACACAGGGGTGGGCCTAGGCCCTATCCCAAAGGATATGACAGATTCTGAACAGCCTCTATGGAAGGCCTCATCCTCTTTGGGGAAAAGAAAGGGTATGTGATTGGTAGGGCTTTAGTTGGGGGAGGTGGTAGGGAAGGAGGGGAGATTTACACAATGAAGTACTATGCAGAAGAAAAAAATGAAATCTTGAAATTCACAGGGAAATGGATTGAACTAGAAGAAACCATTCTGAGTGAGGTTACCAGTCACAGAAACACAAACATGGTATGTACTCACTCATATATGGATATTAGAAATAGAGAAAATGATTACCAGCCTACAATCCACACCTCCAGAGAAGCTAGGAAACAAGGGGACCATAAGAGAGATATTCAAGTTCTCCCTGTGAAGCAGAAAGGACAAGAGCCCCTGAACAAATTGGGAGGATGGTGGAGAAGGTAGAAGAAAGAGGAGGGGGAACAGGAGGGAGAAGGAGAACATGAGGAATCAGGAAGATTGAGTTGGGAAAGGAATAGAGGAGAGCAAGAAAAGAGACACATCAATAGAGGGAGCCACTATATGTTTAAAGAGCAATCTGGCACTAGGGAATTGTACCAAGATCCATAAGGATGACCCCAACTAGGAACCTAAGCAATAATTGAGAGACTACCTTAAATGCCCTTTCCCTATGAGAATGATGACTACCTTAAATGCCATCCTAGAGTCTTCATCCAGTAGCTGATGGAAGCAGAAGCAGAGATCCACAGCTAAACACTGAGCCAAACTCCTGGGAAAACCTGCAGTAACAGCTGACCTAAGCAAGTTGAAAGATTCAGGCAGTATGCTGGCCTGACCCAGTCAGTTACCTGGCAGAATGCACTGAGGCAATACTCTAGTCAGTGCTCCTTTCCTATAACTATCGTTAGCTTTCCCCATTTGCAATATATCTACCTTCCAGTTTCATGTCCTTTTCCTCATAACACTGAATTAAAGCTTTCCATATGCCCATGGGTGTAGAGTCATCCACAGGGGTGTGAACAACTTGAAAGTGACCACGCCTTAAAAATAGTGGCTGTCACTCTCTCAGTAGCAATCAATGGCTAATTGCTCCTCAGAGGGAATATTGAAGAGGTCAGCTCTGGGGAGGAAGGAAAAAGCTGTAAAAAGAGATAGCATCTTTTCAGCAGTATGTGCAAAGTCATTCTAAGAAGTAGATCAGCCTGCATTCTCCCTGCTATGTTCTTTCAGAAAAATACTGCTGTGCAAGTCAGGGCAGAATTCACACTACCTCACCAATGGTGTCTGTTTTACAATGCTTTCAGGAATATCCAAAGTGGCAATATTCTAAAGGGCACATTATGGTGGAGTTTGAAATTAATGGCATAGTTTCTGTAAATTTGCTTTTGAAAGTCCAAAATTGCATTCCCTTACTTGTTTGGTGTTTTGCAATGTTGATATGATTTGAGGAGGTTTGGATGTAGTGGGCACACACAGGGAATTTCATAATGAAAAGGAGCAGTTTCTCATATCACAAAGATGTATAGAAGAGGAAGGAAGAATGAGACGGGATGACTTACTGAATTTCACATAGTAACAGTGACTGAATATTTTTATTTCAATCTGAAAAATAATTTTTAACATGGTAATATTATTTAAAAGGTAAAATATTGCTTCTTAAAAATTTGTTTGAATTTAATAGAATGTATTTTCTTGAGGAAATGATTCAAATGTTCCCTCTGGCCTAAAGAGAAGAAGAGTGCTACAGTCCCTATAAATGAATATTATGAATGGTCTGTGAATATTATTTTACCATCACATATTATACTGTGGCTTATAGAACACTTTCAGAAGTTGGGGAAATCTGAATTTCCTTTGTATATGCTCATAAATGTGGAATTTTATAACCAATTTATGGAGTATAATTGTTAAGGGTATCAGTGTTCTTTATATTTATATATGAACAAGTACATTAATAGTCTGTGTATATGAGGCAATGCATAGGAATGAAGATGTAAAAATAACTAGTCTGGATATAAAGTATACAACATATAAAATTATGCACAAAGCTGTGGCAGTGCTGAGGAAAGTATGCTAGACATCATAAATACTTCTCCAGCTCCTCCTGAAAATGTGTAACTAGTGTTTACCTAAAGGTATTCTCAGAGAGAAAGTTCCACAAAAAATTTTTAAATACTAATGTAAAAGTAAAACAGACATAAGTTCATCTTATTTCTTTTTCAGTATGCTGTTCTTCTTGCCAGAGTACTGAGTATTAAGGGTTTTACACACACTATCTTAGCTAATTCTTAGTACAAAGGAGATTTCTGTATTAATCCTACACGATAAGAAGAGAAAATGGAGGATTAAATGCACGTTTCTTGTTCCATCTAAGGCAAAAAGGGGATAAGAACAAAGGAAAGTTTAATTACCAGAGAATGAAGTGACAAAATATATTAAGATTTCATTTTAAGTAGAGAAGTTATCTCTAAGGATGGGGGTAAACTCAAATATTGATAGATATGAAATAGCATTTCAGGCAAGGCACTGCAAATATTAGGCTCCAATCTGAAAACACATAAGTAATATTTAGTGAATGGCCAAGTGGCCTGTGCTGCCAAACAGGAGAGACAGAGAGTCTAACTGACAGATGGACAGGGCATAGATAGATAGATGATAGATAGATAGATAGATAGATAGATAGATAGATACATAGATACATAGATACATAGATAGATGATAGAAGGATAGATATAGATAGATGAAGTAGATAGATAGATGATAGATAGATAGATAGATAGATAGATAGATAGATAGATGATAGAAAGACAGATGATTGGATAGATAGGTGATTGATAGGTAGAAAATAGATAGATAGATAGATAGATAGATAGATAGATAGATAGATAGATAGATAGATAGATAGAGCAGGCTGACGACACCTGGTGGAGCAAGAAAGTATGCAGCACTCTTCTATGACTTCTGCATCAGCTCCTGTTTTTAGGTTCCAGCCCTGCTTGAGTTCCTGTCCCAACTTCCTTAAATGACGGACTATGATGAGGATGTATAAGCCAAATAAAGCCTTTCCTCCCCAACATGATTTTGGAAATGGTGTTTCATTATAGCAACAGTAATCCTAACTAGAATGTTGATATATAATAGAACTCAGACTGGGTATTGAATACAAACTGGGCAGAAACTTTTGGATTTAAGGGATGTTTTGTGGCATTTTGAATTCTGGAGCCATCAGTTTAAATACAGAATGTGAAATCCTGACATCGTCTGTGATATTCCATAGAGCAGCAAAGACTATGAAACATTTCAATATTAGTAGGTCAGTTGAGTAAATTATCTCATCATTAAAGGACTCTGAGAGGGTATGATGATAAAATTGGATAAAATGAAGAAGATATCAAGTGCCGAATTTAGGAAAATATTAGGTGTTTAATTCATATTCACAATTGTTGCAAGAAGGAGTTAATGATAATATTTGACAATTTGCTATTGGGGAAAGGTAAAGCAAGAGATTTAACAGTTAATAATGGTGTAAAGATCACAGGGGACCCTGGCAAGAAGCTTCTGTGTAAAAAAGAAATATTAGTGGAATTCATGTGACACAAACAGGTAGAAAATTGGGGATGGCATACATGCAGTTGGGTTGAGATATTTGGTGTAATAAGATTATTGTCAGATGCTGGAGCTGTGGCTCAGCAGTTGAGAGCACAAACTGTTTTTCAAGAAGACCTGGGTCCAATTCCCAGCACCACATGGTGGCACATGACCATCTGCAACTCCTATCCCAAGAATTCCAATGCATTTTCAGAACTACATGAACACTGCACACACATGTTGCAAAGACATACACACAGGGAAAACAACTGAACTTACAACAAAGATAACAATATTGACAATAGCAATAATAGAAGACTAGAGAAGAAAGACAAGTTGAAGAAATGTTTGTATTAGTACTATTTGTGTGTCTGCAGAAGAATTATGTGTATTGTTCTATACTTAGAAAACCTTATGATACAGGACAGATAAAGAAAGAAGCTGCTAGAATAGGGAGAACATGGGAACTGGTGGGTAAGAAATAGTATTTGAGAAATTCATCCTTTAAAAATTTTCCAAAGGTAAAGACACAGATTTGGTAATATTTTGTGATCTAACAAATAAATCTTGACTGAAGATCAGAGGGTAGAGCTAGCCACACTAGTTAGCCATAAACTAGACGCCAGGCAATGGTGGCACACACCTTTGATCCCAGCACTCAGGAGATGGAGGCAGATGGATCACTGTGAGTTCAAGGCCACCCTGGGCTACATGAGATTGATCCAGTCTAAAAGAGAAATGGAGTCAGGTGGTGGTGGCTCATACCATTAGTCCAAGTATTTGGGAGATGTACGTCTTTAATGCCAGTACTTAGAGAGGAGGAGACATTAAAGGATATGGCTGGAACATAAGGCAGGAAGAGACAGGGGCTCCAGGCATTCACTCTGAAGATTCCTAGAGACATGAATGTCCATTTTGTCTGAAGATTCACTAGAGATAAGAGGTCTCTCTTGTGGCTGGATTCTTTACTTCTCTGACCTTTCAGCATTTAGCCTGATATCTGACTCTGGTTTTTTTTTTTTTATTAAGACTTAATATAAACTCATGCTACACACAGATTTATTACAAAAATGCAGTGGTAAAACTAAGAAATGTCTTTCAGGTTATTGAAATATTCTTCACATGAGAAGTGAGATCTTCAGCTGAAAGAATGAAGAAATAAGGGCTGGAGTTTGAGGAGGTAATGTGTGTGTGTGTGTGTGTGTGTGTGTGTGTGTGTGTGTGTGTGTGTGAAGTCATCACAGAACATAGAGAATGGATGGGAGAAATGGGGTATTACAATGAAGCCCACTGGAGGCGGAGAGGCATGGATCAAAATTCACTGCCCACAGATAGCACATCTTTTCCCAGATACTCTCAGCTGCCAGCATTGTAGCAATGAGAAGGATTTAGCAGGGCTACAGAGCTTTGTGATTATGAACCCAGAAAATTGCATGATTATTAGTTTCTTGAAATTAAATGTTTATGATGAACATTACAGATAAACTAGCCTCAAAGAGTTCATGGAAATCTTGCAGCAACATAATTTTCTGTTACACTCAATGCATCTTATTTCTAAAACAAAAACAATTGCTTTGTCAAAGGGAGAAGATCGACGGAGCTAATTGGGAGCATAGTGCATGGGCAGAGGGTGCTAGAAGAAAGAAAGGGGAAGGACAAGGGGGGAAGGAGGACATAAGAGAGCAGGAAGATTTAGTCAGGGGAAGAATTGAGGAGAGCAAGAAAAGAGATATCACAATAGAGGGAGCCATTATAGGTTTAATCTTGTTTCTAATTTAAATAAAAATGGAGAGAAAGAAAAAAGTAAAAAATAAAGAGAATTCTGGCACTAGAGAAATGTCCAGAGATCTACAAGGATAACACCAACTAACAATCTAAGCAACAGTGGAGAGACTACCTTAAATGCCCTTCTCTGAAAATGAGATTGATGACTACCTTATATGCCACACTAGAGCCTTCATCCAGTAGCTGATGGAAACAGAAGCAGATACCCACAGCCAAACACTGAGCTGAACCCTGAAACCCAGTTGCAGAGAGGGAGGAGTGATGAGCAAAGTGGTCAGAATCAAACTGGAGAAACCCACAGGGACAGCTGACCTGAACAAGGGGTTGCTTATGGACCCCAGACTAATAGCTGGGAAACCAGCATAGGACTGTGCTGGAACCCCTGAGCGAGGATGTCAATTTGGAGTTCTGGACAATCTATGGTAGTGGATCAGTATTTATCCCTAGTACAGGAATGGACATTGGGAACCCATTCCACATAGAGGGATACTCTCTTAACATAGACACATGGGGAAGAGACTAGTCCCTGACCCAAATGATAGGACAGACTTTAAAGATCCCCCATGGAAGGCCTCCCTCCCTGGTGAGCAGAAAGGGGTTGGGAAGGGGGTTGCAGAACTCCAGGGTAGGAAGGGAGGGAGAGGGAACTGGGATTGACATGTAAAAGAAGATTGTTTCTAATAAAATTTTTTTAAAAAAATCTATAAATAAATAAATCCCGGATGTCAACAAAAAACTAATAATCCACTTACATTATGGCTTAACAGTTGCTTGAATTTGAATGGAAAGACAAAAACATTGATCTTACCACCTTGCTTTCCTAACTGTAAACAAACACTTGTTAACTTGTCTTCAAAACCATGTGTCATGACAAGCTCTGGTGATACTTTAAGGATTGACTTAATTAGATGTAATTATAGTTCCTCATTAATAACTCAGTAGAATGCCTATTTAGCTTTACTTTTTAAAAAAAATATGGAGTTCAGAATATTTTCCCAGAGATTAAACTCTTATGGACACAGTAGAAATAACGAAATCTAAAAAAGGAAGCCAAAATATAGAAGCTGGCAGTGATGACAAGACTAGTCATCCACAATAATCAGAAAATGGGGACTAATTCAATGATTCAAAAGCAACTTGAAATTTATTGGTACAGTTATTTAAAACAAAAATTTTATCCAATGTGTTCATATCTATCACTAGAGGTGAAATAAAAACACTTCCAAAAAATCTATCACTTATAAAATACATTTTGAGTGAACAGTCAGTTCAAAGCTCTTAAGTAAATTACAGTAAAAGGAGATGAAGCATCTTTGGGAGGCTTGAATTTGGAATAGGAGAGCATAAAATAGAAATACTGTCATCAATTTAAGTTGCTGAAATAGATTGCATATTTATAATATGTTAGGGAACTGTCTTAACTTCAATAAAATTTTAAGTATTTATAATTGTCAAGATTTTAGTTTTAATTGAAATAGTATTTTGAAGGCTGTAATTGATGGAGCCCTGGTATGAGGCTTGTCAATTAAATGAGGTACTTGATAAATACAGATTAGTACTGTATTATTTATCTTTCCAAAACACTGAGAATGTAGCTATATATCCTGTTATATTAAAAATGAATATTAAAGACTCAGTTCTCTGTCACTCTGTCTCTCCCATCTTCCTCTGCATACCTCTTTAAAAGCAGATTCATTATTTCTTGTTTTATTCATTCACATTAATTTTGATGTCATAAGCATTACACATCAACTGCAATAATTTCCAAGGAATCACTCCCAGAGTCATGATGAAAGGGGCTCCTTGCTATCCTTACTTATTTGGACACTGAGTACCTTAGCAACCTGACTCACTATCTGGGTCATCACTATGAACTTTCATTCTAGGAAAATTTTGCAGGTATCTTATTATTCAACCAAGTACTGAATCTGTCATTAAGAATTTCCATATTCAATATTATTCACAGAGCACAAAATATTGGTGTGTATCTCATTAGAAAATGGAGCATAGAAGTGAAAACTGATGATACAATAGTATGATACAAGCAGCTAGGAAATTAAGTCTAACAATAATAACAGCTATGAATTTTAATATTCTATAATTTATAAATTCCTGTTACAGACAATCTCACCCACAGTCCAGAAATCTTAGATCAGACAATAAAAATAAAAACATCCAATAGATTTTAATACCTACTAAAATTTGTTGGTAATGTTTTCATATAGTTTGATGTAATTAAGATGTTTTCAAGTAAAACTTGCTATGGTCAATACTAATCCCCCAAAACATTTTACACTGACAGATGAATAAAACTAATTTTATAACAATGCTATAACTTTAATTATTATTGTAATATATATTAGCAATTTTGAAGTAGTCAAACCAATTATGTTGTGATATTTTATAATGTTATAACAAGTAATATTTGATTTACCTTTTAATAATTTGCATTCCTATTATTAGAGACTACAATGATATTAGAATTATTTTATTAATTATTTTTGAAGAGTATTTCTGTGTGATTGTTTGCATTTTCCTGAAGAATTACATTTGGATATGGGACTTAATGATAATTATTTATAGAAAGTACAGGGTACACATATGAAGAAGAACTTAAAAACATTATGGAAATATTTACTATTCAGAGCTGGACTTCAGTTAAAGAGACAACCCAGCATTTAAGAGCTCTTGATGCTCTGGTTCCCAGCACCTACATCAAGTAGCTCACTGTGCACCCTATGCAAACTGTGCCCACAGAGGCGAGAATGAGACATCATTTCCCCAGGCACTAAAGCTAGAATTTAATATCCAGCTCAGGGACAGACTACTTGACTTCTGTGTGCATATGTGAAACACGAAGTTCAAGTCCTAGCATCAAAAACAAACAAAATAATCAATTCCTTATACTCAGCTCTGTTCATGTTTTCTTCCCTTCCCTCTTCATACCACTCTTCTCTGATTTTTTGTGGTAATATATTTATGATTTATTAAAGCTTGCCTGAGGATTCAGAAGCAAAGCCAGCCTCAAGCTATAGAGATCAGGTGGTGGTGGCACATACCTTTAAACCCAGGACTCAGGAGAAAGGCTGATGGATTGCTGAGTCCAGACCACCCTGGGCAGTAGCATGGGAGAGTAAATCACATCTCACACCTTTAATCCCAGGATTTGAGAGTTATAAAAGGTAGAGGCATTCATCCTGACAGTATCTAGCCATTTTGAAGAGAGCATAGCAGTTTGAATGAATCTGAGGAGAAGTAGAAGTTGGGAGAAGTTTGAGAATTGCTCCTTTGGTCTGAGATGAGGTAGAGGTAAGAGCTAGTGGCTGGGTTGTTTTGATTTTCTGATCTTCAGCTTAAAGCTTGAACCCCAATATCAGTCTTTGGGACTTTTATTTATTATGTTACAGACTTCCTTGCTTGGTGATTGATATTCTTGTCAACATTTGTTTTCTTTCCAATATAGTTTCAATTTCATCAGTACTAAGGGAGAAATCCAATTTGGTTTTGATTTTGAAACTATGTAAGTCTACCTTTTGCAGTTTGAAACTCTGTAAAATTAATTCAGAGCTCCCAGCATCCTGATTTTGCTGCATTTTCTGGGTGGTCTCAAAACTAGGGTAAGTATGTCATATTGTGGCAGGTTATAGCTGCTCTGGCAGAGAGGCTTGCTTCTGGTTCCTAGTGGGTGTCTACTGATAATGATTTGCAGCACAGAGCTTTCTGACATGCATAGGCATTCTCTTTTTCTTCTATTTAACATCCTCTGTTTGTCAAACTCTTCCATTTCAAAACAAAGTTCTCTTTCAGTTCATAGATTTTGTAAGCAATTTCTTTCACTCAGAGACACATGTGAGGACGCCTGGGACATTGTCAAGTGAAGGTCAATAAGGTGAAGACCTTATTGCATTGCTCATTGTGTGAAGATGCCATACCATTGAGTCTGCTCAACTATACTGTCCATCATAATGGTGGGGAGTCCAGCCTGAAAACCTGCTGGACCAGAGAAAAAAGTTGGGAAATCATGCCTCTATTTTCAGGTTCATAGATGACATCTGAGTTTCTATTTCAATACCCTCTCATTCAATATCAGACAGCTACTGAAACTTATAGGGCTCAACTCACTGATTTAGATAGCATTTGAATCTTCCTAGAGCTTGATGAAGCTATGAGGTGAATGTCACCTTTGTTTTGGTTTTCTGGCATGCACTATATCCGATACCATGACACCTGCTATAATAAATATTCTTAACATCTGTGCTCTAGGCCTCAAGTGTTGGGCATTTTCAATGTACTTTATTTCAACTGAATATATATATATATATATATTATATATATATATATATGTATATGTATATGAAGCAGTGGGGAATTTTAACCCATATAATATAGCCCATGCCTAATAATCACACCGAAGTAACTGGTAAAACTATGGAGTCTGACTTTATACTAGGAATATTCAAGAGTCCCCCACCCATTAGATCTTTAAAAATTCCAAATTAACGTGAGTAACCTAGTAATCCTGCTGTTTCCTAGGGTATTTGAACAGATTTCAAAATTTAAAAATAAAATAAAATAAAACCAACCCACCCCCAAAAAACCAAACAAACATTTTCCTGCCTTTAAAACATCAGTGCCTAGAAAATGAAAAAAAAATACTTGGTTTCATATCAGTTTTTTACCGGGGGAGAGAAGGGTGGGGTAGGGAGGGAGGAGCTGTCATGTCTACCTTTAAGGGATGCTCAGGGCATTCCTACAGGGGCTTACATGGCCACACCACATATTTGTGTAAGTTATATAAGGCCTGGAATGACTAGGCATTTTACATGTGCTGATAGCACATGTGCAACTGACCTAGAAATGCTAACACCTGGGGTGACTTATGCATTTTGCCTGAATAATGATGGCAACTGTGCAACTGACATCGAAAATACTACCATAACACCTGGAGTGTCCTGGAAATGTTGGGAATGATAGCAAGTACTGTGTCCTGTCTTAACTGGCCCTGGTTAGAATTTATTAGAAGTGTGGCTGATAATCACTGCAATGCCAGGAATAGCATCCACATCTGGAAAGTCTACTGTAAAGTAATTATAGTCTAAATACAAGTTACCAAGAGCATATTTTTACATTTACCTAGATATTAAAATGTAGTCAGTTTGCCATTGACTCAAATTCATTACCCATTTGTCAGTTAAAAAATGCAAATAAATTTTATAAAATCACATTTTTTCACAGAACAATTGCTCCCAGAATATATAATTTCTTTCCTTTGTGATCCAAGAAAAATTTCCTGAAAATAGCTAGGTAGCTGAACAATATTTTTCCTCCTTTCTGCCTGGCTGGTTATTTCAAACGAAACTGTACTGAGAGCTGTTTTGAAGGACTCTGAAGAATCCAGCCTGTTGTGTACTGCTTTTCTGTCTCCAGCTATGAGAAATCAACTTTCTGTGTGGGCATGTTGTCATTTTCATTGTAAAGTTAGATTTCATGCGCAAGAAAACACCATATCATCCACCTCTCCTTCCAATTTTAAATCCACAAATCTTCGTCATAGGCAACTTATTACATTATGTTTACAGAGAAGGAACAAATCTAATAACATGCAGTTTTAAAATAAAAGAAGAAGAATCTGTGTGCATGCTACAAATAGAAACTGAACTTGAAAGCTCACTTCGGCAAGGTGAAGGTTCCTTCATCACACCCCTTGGTCCTGCCAACTTTCCCCATTCACAGATGTTTCCTGTCTAGTAACCCAGCTTTGCATCTCTCTCTTGCAAGTAATCAACAGAGGAGGTACAGAAGACTTCCAGTCCAATGATTTTTCCATTGTAGCTTTGAAAACCTTTGAGTTATTTAAAATTTTCATTTAAAGTTACAGCAACAAGAAACGCAAAGAGTGGTGAAAACACACCTCAAGCATTCTCCAGTGCCTTAAGCTCAGTTATCCCCATCACCCAAATCAGATATTCTAAAGCTTATTCCCATTTAGACAGGAAATATAAAGGTATTTGGATAGCAAGTTATTGTAAGAAATACACATTATTTGATCTTAGCTGCTAAGTTTCATATCAGTTTAGGTTTTATGGGAAACAACATAACTAGGTAAAGATACATGTTGCATCTCACTAGTTTTTAGACAATAGATGAGACTTTTTCTGGTTAGACAATAATGAATAAATGACTGTAATGAAAGTAAACTTCTGTAAGGCAAAGGAGACAGTCAGCAAGACAAAACGGAAACCCACAGACTGGAAAAAGATATTCACCAACCCCACATCTGACAGAGGACTGATCTCCAAAATATACCAAGAACTCAAGAAGCTAGTCTCCAAAACACCAAACAATCCAATTAAAAAGTGGGGTAGAGAACTAAATAGACAATTCTCAATAGAGGAATCTAAAATGGCTGAAAGGCATGTAAGAAAGTGTTCAACATCCTTAGCCATCAGGGAAATGCAAATCAAAACAACTCTGGGATACCATCTTACTCCTGTCAGAATGGCCAAAATAAAAAACACCAATGACAGTTCATGTTGGAGAGGATGTGGAGAAAGAAGAATACTTCTCAAATGCTGGTGGGAGTTCCAACTTGTACAGCCACTTTGGAAATCAGTATGGCGACTCCTCAAAAAATGGGAATCAGTCTACCACAAGATCCAGCAATTCCACTCTTAGGCATATACTCAAAAGAAGCACATTTATACAACAAGGACATCTGTTCAACGATGTTCATAGCAACACTATTTATAATAGCCTGAAACTGGAAACAGCCTAGATGCCCCTCAACTGAAGAATGGATAGAGAAAATGTAGTACATTTACACAATGGAGTACTACTCAGCAGAAAAAAACAATGGAATCTTGAAATTTGAGGAAAATGGATGGAACTAGAAGAAACCATTCTGAGTGAGGTAACCCAATCGCAAAAAGACAAACATGGTATGTACTCACTCATATGGGGATTTTAGACATAGAGTAAGATTACCAGCCTACAATCCACACTGCCAAAGAAGCCAATAAACAAGGAGGAGCCTAAGAGAAACATACATGGTCCCCTGAAGGAGGGGAGAGGGTCAAGATCTGCTGAGCAAATTGGGAGCACACGAAGAGGGGGGAGGGAGCTAGGAGAATGAGAAGGGGAGAAGAGGGATGCAGAAGACATGAGGGAGCAGAAAGTTTGAGTCAGGGGGAGAATAGATAATGGAGATATCATAATAGAGGGAGAGATTTTTGGTTTACAGAGAAATCAGGCACTAGGGAAATGTCTAGATATCTACAAAGATGATACCAGCTAACAATCTAAACAACAGAGGAGAGGCTACCTTAAATGCCCACCCCTGATTATGAGATTTATGACTGACTTATATGCCATCCTATAGCCTTCATCCAGCAGCTGGTGGGAGTAGAAGCAGATACCCACAACTAATCACCGAACTGAACTGGAACCCAGATGCAGAGAAGGACGAGTGAAGAGCACTCAGATCCAGACCAGGCTGGTGAAACCCACAGAAACAGCTGACCTAAACATCCAGGAACTCTTGCTCCATAGACTGATAGCTGGAATTTCAACATGGGACTGATCCAGACCCCAGGAACATGGGTTTCTGTGAGAAAACCTCAGAAATCTATGCGACCTCCTGTAGAAGTTCAGTACTTATCCCTAGCATAGGTGTGGACTTTGGGAGCCCATTCCATATAAAGGAATACTCCCTGAGCCAAAACACATGGGGGTGGGCCTAGGCCCTATCCCAAAGGATACAATAGACACTGATGACACCCTAAGTAAGGCCTCAGCATCCAGGGGGAGCAAAAAGGATATGTGGTAGATAGGGTTTTAGTTAGGGGGCGTGGCGGTAAGGGAAGATGGGTGGGAAAATGGAACTGGGATTGTCAGGTAAAACAATCCTGTTTCTAATTCAAATAAAATTTGAAAAAAAGTATAGCATTGATTAAAAAATCATTCACAATATTATTTTCATAGATCAGATTAGTGATTAAACTATGATAAGCTGCATTTTTATCCAAGAAGCAAAAAATGATTCTATAAAATAAGTTATTTAATTTAAAAATAAAGCTGCCAGTTCATAAGAATATTCTATTACATAAGTGCTTATTAATATGCAGTTGAACCACCATATTCAAAAATGATGTATTTACCTTAGACCAGTGATTTTCAAATGTTTTATACTCATAAATTTGCCATGCTCTTAAATATTAAAGGTAGTCATTTACATATATTGACCTCATTAGATATTGAGGCTTGGGAATTTATAAAATTAAATATTATTAATAACCCATTGTTTACTAGTTTAAGTAATTGACTTTTGGAACCTTCAGATCTCTTAACTGCAATGTCTGGCTTGTTAGAAATTAGCTGGATTGTCTCACCTTCCTCTGTTCTCAGATTTTTGTGTTGCTATATGTATCATGGTACTGGACCACTTCATCATACCCAGAAGAAGATGAGAGCCAAAATGGAAGGATAGAAGGAGAGATTTAAATGCCCTAATAAAACAGACCAGTCTCATTATTCTCTGTTTTCTCTATGACTTATTGAACATGCATGTGTATGTAGGAAATATGAAGGAGATAACTATAAAGAAGACCATTAACATTTAACCTACAGGGAAAATGGGTCCAATTAGAGTTTTCAATATATTATAAAGCAAAAGATATAATAGTAATTGTAGAAGACTGAGGATAATTTTATTAAAATTTAAAGGAAAACCCCCAGAGCAGTCAAGATGCAAATATTTGCAGCATCCCAAAGGAGAATAATGGAGGATAGCACAAAAAAGAAAAATAAAGCAAAATTTAAGTTAAGCCAGTATGGTTAGACACATGGTGGACAGAAACCATATGAAGAAAGGTATCCTTAGAGACAGAGTAAAGCCAGCCAAATTGTCCATACTTAAGTAAGTATGGACATTGTAAGTATGGAGTCAATCTCCATACTTACAATGGAGATCGAAAGAAGAGAAGGGACCCAGATTTACCAAACCCATGGCAGCATCCCTATAATATACTGACAACAATCCCATTCCTTTATATACATTCCACTTAAACCAAAGCCAGCCTTTTGTTAAGAATTCCAGATACAGTAAATATCAATCTGCCACATCTGATTCAGGACACTACTTATATGTATATTCGACATTTACTCAAAGACAAAGCTGATGGTTGACTAATAAAATACAACTGAAGAATGTGTATTAGCCAAACAAATTACCTATTTATATTAGACTAACAATACTTTCTGCTTATCAAAGGATAACTACAGACATGGCTTCAATGAGTAATAATCAGATTAACTTCATATTTTAAATAACTACATTTGAGTATTGAAAGCCTGAGTATTTAACTATGTGCTGATTAATGTGTAGAAAAATATTCTCGAATACTGTGTTCCTACTGATACAAAATTACCTCCATTTGAATTGTCATTAAAAAACCAAATCACTGTGAATATTTCTAAAAACAATAGACTTCTTGAATTTTCATAGTCTATGCTTGAAAATAAAGATTCCAAATTAAGAACAAAGAAAAGCCACTACAATTAATGGGGCTTAGAAATCCATATGCATTGTTTCCCTGTATTATTCTCTTGATAATTAATGATTATATGTGTGTGTGTGTGTTCATACATGTGGCTGAGGAAAACAGCATTGTAAAATATATTGCACTGTATTAATATCAGAAGCTCAAGCACTAATCTTCCAGAATGTCACTTTTGTTTGTAACTGTACATGATCTATGAATGACAAGATTGCTTACTTAATGTTGTATTACTATTCTTTACTAAGATAGTTCAGGCTTACATTATAAACAGTTCTTTGGTCACTATACCATGAGTCTGGCAATTAACAGTAAACTAATCTTTCATAGGCAGATTACATTTTAGATTCTGAATGCTAAATAGTATGAAATATAACATGGCTATACTCATTATTAATGGCCATTAGTTAAAGTCTTACTTATACTCTGGTTTAAAAACAACAACAACAAAAAATAGATTCTTCATCTTAAAATAAATTAAATTTTGTAGATTTTTCTAAAATGTTAATATTCTAGGATACTGTCATCTATATGAAATATAGCTTTAGACAACTATGAAATGTTGCATAATTATTTGAAATCTAAAGACTACCATCTTTTGACCTTATTATCATTGTAAGATTGTGAAATAATATCACATTCACTATTTACATGTTCACTGATATAAACAGACCAGTCAAAACTACCAGTATCAAAACATCTGGTAAACCAAACAACATAGTTTACAAGACTTGATACTAGTAATAAAACCCTATGTGCTTTCAATGCTATGTTTATACATAAGATACATTAAATATTTAATTATCTTTTATGAGACTTTTATTTGATTTATAGTCCTTTGAAATTCCCCATTAATACCTAAAACCATCATATAAAATTGACTTCATTTTTGGAAATGTCCTTAGTGAGTGTGTATAACTACAATTATGATAACCTCACCAATTGCCTACCATTCCTTTATAATTTCTTCCTCTTTCCCAGTTACCATTGTCAAAAATTGCTTTACTTCCCATCATTCAGTTTTTCCCCTTCTGGAAGTTGTGTATTTGGGTCACTCTAACCCTTTAGAGACTGACTTTCTAACAGCTTATTGTCATTGAGATTCAATCAGGTGTTGAAGTCATCAAAACTACACTTTTTTGTTTTTTCAGGCAATATTACACACAGCATTGTTTTCCACTAAAAAAAAAGTACAAAAGATGTTTCCAGATAAGTATGAGGGGAGATAGGGTAAATGTCATATAAAGGCATTTTGTAAACTTTTCAGACAAGTTTCTGATCTCCTTAGGGTAAATCACAATTGTCAGATTTAGTTTGTTTTGCCCTGATATATTGTTTATGATCTAACAATTCACTAGGGATCAAAATGCAAAGCTAGCCACAGCCAGAGAGCCAGGCAGTGGTGATACACACCTTTAATTCTAGCAGTCATACTAGTTAGCCATATAGACCAGCTGGTGGTGGTACACACCTTTAATCTCAGAACTCAGGAGACAGGGCAGATAGATCTCTGTGAGTCCAAGACCACCCTTGGCTACAAAAGAGTGAATCTGCCAAAAGGAGTAACAGAGCACACCCCTTTAATCCCAGAACTAGGTAGATGAAAAAGGAAGAGCAAAGGGTCTCTTATGAGTTTCAGGTTCCTGAAAGGGAAAGCATAACATTTGCCTGTGAAGATTCATGGAGAACATTAGCCTCTGAGGATTCATGGAGAAATTTTATAGAGAGATTCTGAGAATTTATTTATAGAGTCAGGATCACCATTTTAGTCTTAGGTGGAGATCAGAGCTAGTGGCTGGCTGATTTGCTTCTCTGATCTTCCTCTTGAAACCCTGTGTTTATATCCATCATGCTACAGTCTTTCTTTCTTTTCCCCTACCTGTTTTTTCCTTCCTATTTTTTGAGGGAAAAGAGCTGGTTAGAGTCGTCCTGACATCTAACTTGCCACTGATGGAGACTTTGAACTTTGGCTCCTCAACTCCATGGTATAAGAATTAAATGGAAGCATCACCCTACCTGGTTTAAGCAGATTGAACTCTGGACCTTGTAAATATCAGGATAGCACTGTGACGAATAAGCTACATTCACACCACCAGTCATTTGTGTACCTTGGGTGTTTTTGTTGGACTGCTACAGGATAAGGTAGGGTATCTCTGACTCTTTGGCATGCTCTTGGGACCCCACCACAACTTGTTTGCCTCATCCAGTCTTGATATGAGAGATTGTCCCTAGTCTTATTGCACCTTGCTATGCTATACTCAGTTGTAATGCCTGGGGGTCCTACCCTTCTTTGAAGGGAAATAGAGGAGCAGTGGATCTGGAAGAAGGGGGAAATACAATGAGCATGGTTACTGAGAGAAATTGAAGGAGGGCAGGCTGTGGTTGGGAGATATTATATGAAACAAGAATAAGTAAAAAAAAAAACAAAACAAAGGATAATTCAGTAAAATACTACCTCTTTTTAGTTGGCTGACAACACTCACTCCATTGGAATAAGATTTCTGTTGGCTTTTTTTTTTATTTTGCCTGACAATCACAGTTTCCTAAAGTCAGCCTTACACATGTTATACAAGATGGAATTTTTCACATATTATTTCTTCAGATATTTTCCATATCCATTGTTCTCTGTTCAAACTTATAAAAGTGAGCCTCTGTTTTCTTATTTACTCACTAGGATCTATAGCTCTGTTCATTTCTCATTACTTTTTTCTTGTTTGTTTGTAACTTAGTGATATAAAAGTTGACAGTTCTTGTTAGCATATGGTCTGCTGTTCCATGCAGCCTGTGACTTTTGTCACAGCAAAATTCTATGTTTATGAAGATTGTTCTTTTCCTGTTTTATTTGATAATTCATTAATGTCCTATTTCCAGAATTATAGTGATATATTTCTTACTAGAACATGTGCAAAATGGTTATTTTAAAATTGTGTTTTCAAATAATTTCAATGTCTATGTTACTTTCATTTTAAATCTTTCTTAAATTAGAATTGAGTATCCCCAGAGGCTAATATGTTAAAGAGTTGGTAAGACAATGGGAATGTAGGGGATCCTTGGATAAGAAGAACCAATTGGGAAGTCCTTTGAATGTAGTGTGCATGGCTTCAATATATATAGTGCCGACTTGTTTGGGAATGTTGCTTCCTTGTAATGACATGAGTGGCTTTGTACCAGTATGTGCAATTGTCATGATGTGATGCCTCCATAGATGCCCAAACTCATGATGCCAGCCAATAACAGATTCCATCAATGAAATAAGTAACTGAGTTGACAATTTCTTTTCATATAATATTTTCATTATTCCTTTTATAAAATTATGCATACAATGGATTTTGATTATGTCCATCAACATTGCTCTCTCTAATTTCCCCAAGATCCAACTTCATGTTCTCTTGTTTTTTTGTTGCTTTTGTTTTTATAAAATACCATGTAAATGTGTGCTTCCTATATTCATGTGTGTGGATTCATCCACAGGAGGATAGAGGACTTACCACTGGACACTTTTATGTGGATTCTAGTGTTGAATCTATAGATTTGTCATTTAATATGCACTACCTATAGAATCTAGGAAAACAAAAAGTAGCTCTTGGCAGGGAGGGTAAGGATACCCCTAAGATTGGGTGGGGGCAGGTAGAACACAACTGATAAGAACAGAAAAGGACATAAGTTATCTTCTATAAGCAGGAAGAAAAAGGGAATACTGGAGAATTTCTGTACTCTCGAAGCATTACAGATCATCTCTATTCTTCATCAACTAATAATATAATGTACTTCTTAAAGCCATGAATGCTAGGAGGTGAATCAGTCCCAAGTTGTAGGTAGTGCTGAATTCAGGCTAATACCACCAACATAGAAATACATTACAAACTTAGTATCTTCAAGTTATAGCGCCTTCCTATTACTAATTACTTATCATCAGTGTCCTAAACTTTCAATCACTTTTGAGGATTAATTCAGGTGGAGAGAATAGAATGCTCATGTTAACAAATAAGTAGTTTTCAAATGCAACTCCTTCTTATTTTTTTATTTGAATTAGAAACAAGATTGTTTTACATGTCATTCCCAGGTCTCACTCCCTCCCTTCCTCCTGTACAAACACCCCCAACAAAAGCCCTACCTGTCACATATCCTTTCTGCTCCCCAGGGAGGGTGAGGCCTTCCATAGAGGGGCATCAGAATCTATCATATCCTTTGGGATAGAGCCTAGGCTCACCCCTGTGTGCCTTGGCTCAGGGAGTATCCCTTTATGTGCATTGGGCTCCCAAACTCCACACCTATGCTAGGGATAAGTACTGAACTACTATAGGAGTTTGAAGAGATCCATCCGCAGTCCATAAGGCTAAGGTTTCTTTATTCAGATAAACACCAGCCAAGCGCAAGCAAAAGCAAGCCAGGGGAAACAAGGCAGCCAGGCCACAGACAAGGAAGAAGGGGCTATCCACATGTTAGCCGCCCCTTAAGAATCCCCTCCGAATCACCTTTAGACCTCCCCTGACCATTCCCTTATGGGCGTGTTGCAGCACACCTGTCCGGGCTACTAGGAAGCAGGGCTACAGTGTCTCCCTACAATTCGACTTTTAGTCTAAAAGAGGATTAAAACTTAATAGTGTGAAACATACAAAATTAACAATCATAAAGTTGAAATATAAGAAGATACAATAATCTGATATTGCACATCCTAACTATGTCTATTCTAGCTAAACACTAAAGTCATATGGAAAGGGTGTCTAACTTGAACACCTCCTTCCAATCCCAACTATAAACAATAAGAAAGTTATTCCTAACTAGGCTTATGCTACCCTAATAAACAATAATAGGGAGTGGGGGCATAGCATCTTCTAAGTCACTTCCTGATGAAATGGGACGATGGTAGCCTTATGGAGTCCTGTGGAAAAAAATTGCTAGTACAGGGAAAATCTCTAATGGGTTATCTCCAGTCCATGTTAGATGGGATTTGCTTGATTGAAGATCTAGGTTGAAATCCTCAACTTGATTGAAGTCAGTACTCCAGGCTCTGGTTGGAGTTTCAGTTGAAACGGAGTAAGTTGAATCCAGTGCAGTCAGAGAGGTATGGCACAATTCTTTTTCTGGAGCATGCATGGATTTTCGTCAGGCGGGACTTCATTGGCTATATGGGACTCAAACGTAAGTTTCATCAGAGAAATATTTGCTTAGCTCAGTCAGTAGAGCATGAGACTCTTAATCTCAGAGTCACGTTGGGCGCCAGTGAAGAGATCAATCAGCACTCCATAAGGCTAAGGTTTCTTTATTCAGATAAATACCAGCCAAGCACAAGCCAAAGTGTGCCAGGGGCAGCAAGGCAGCTAGGCCACAGACAAGGAAGAAGGGGCTTTCCACATGTCCGCCATCCCTTAAGAATCCTCCCTGAGTCACCATTAGACCTCCCCTGACCACGCCCTTATGGGCATGTCCCAGCACCCCTGTCCTGGCTACTAGGAGACAGGGCTACAGTGTCTCCCTACAGGAGATCCTGTAGATTTCTGAGGTCACTACACTGAAACCCACATTCCTGAGGTCTGGATCAGCCCCATGCTGGTATCCTAGCTATCAGTCTGGGGAGCAAGCGCTCCCCACTGTTCAAGTAATCTTTTTCTGTGGGTTTCACCAGGTTGGTCTGGACACCTTTGCCCATCACTTGTTCTCTGCAAGTGAATTCCAGTTCAGTTTAGTGATTAGTTGTGGGTGTCTGCTTCTACTTCCACCAGCTGCTGGATGAAGGCAACAGGATGGCATATAAGGCAGTTATCAATCTCATTATGAGGGGAGAGCATTTAAGATAACCTATCTTCTGTTGCTCAGACTGTTAGTTGGTGTCATCTTTGTAAATCTCCAGACATTTCTCTATTGCCTGATTTCTCTGTAAACCAAAAGTGTCTCCCTCTATTATGGTATCTCCTTTCTTGTTTTATTCTATTCTTCACCCAAATAAAACTTTCTGCTCCCTCAAGTCCTCAACCTTCCCTCTTCTCCCCTTCTCATTCTCCTAGCTCCCTCCCCCCAACTCCCTTGCTCCCAATTTGCTCAGGGGATCTTGACTCTTTCTCCTCCACCAGGGGACCATGTATGTCTCTCTTAGGGTCCTCATTGTTTACTAGCTTCTCTGGCAGTGTGGATTGTAGGCTAGTATTCCTTTACTCTATGTCTAAAATCCACATATGAGTGAGTGCATACCATGTTTGTCTTTTTGTGATTGGATTGCCTTGCTCACAATGTTTTCTTCTAGTTCCATCCATTTTCCAGCAAATTTCAAGAATCCATTGTTTTTTCCTGCTGAGTAATACTGCATTGTATAAATATACCACATTTTCTCAATCCATTCTTCAGTTGAGGGGCATCCAGGTTGCTTCCAGGTTCTGTCTGTTACTATCAACATTGATGGAGAGATGATCTTGGTGTATGAATGTGCATCTTTTGGGTATATGCCTAAGAGTGGAATTGCTGGATCTTGTGTTAGATTGATTCCCATTTCCCTGAGGAGTTGCCATAATGATTTCAAAAGGGGCTGTACAAGTTGGCACTCCCACCAGCAGTGGAGGAGTGTTCCCCTTTCTCCACATCCTCCCCAGCATAAACTATCATTGGTGTTTTTTATTTTAGCCATTCTAACAAGAGTAAGATGGTGTCTCAGAGTTGTTTTGATTTGCAATTCCCTGATGGCTAAGGATGTTGAACACTTTCTTATGTGCCTTTCAGCCATTTGAGATTCCTCTATTGAGAATTGTCTATTTACTTCTGTACCCCACTTTTTAATTGGATTGTTTGCTTTTGGAGACTAGATTCTTGAGTTCTTTGTATATTTTGGAGATAAGCCCTCTCTCAGATGTGGGGTTGGTGAATATCTTTTCCCAGTCTGTGGGTAGCAGTATTGTCTTGCTGACTGTGTCCTTTGCCTTACAGAAGCTTCTCAGTTTAAGGAAGTTCCATTTATGAATTGTTGATCTCAGTGTCTGTGCTACTGGTGTGATGTTCAGGAAGCAGTCTCCTGTACCAATTAATTCAAAGGTATTTCCCACTTTGTTTTCTAATAGATTCAGTGTGGCTGGATTTATGTTGAGGTCTTTGATCCACTTAGACTTAAGTTTTGTTCATAGTGATAGACAAGGATCTTCTGCAATCTTCTATATTCCAGCATTCATTAATGCCAGCACCAATTGTTGAAGATGTTTTCTTTATTCCATCATATAAATTTAGCTTCTTTGTCAAAAATCAAGTGTTCGTAGGTGTGTGGGTTAATATTGGGGTTTTCAACCCTATTCCATTGGTCTACCTGTCTATTATTGTGCAAATACCAGGTTGTTTTCAGGACTATAGTTTTGTAATAGAACTTGAAGTCAGGGGTGGTGATGCCTCCAGAAGTTCCTTTAGTGTACAGTGTTGTTTTGGCCATCCTGTGTCTTTTGTTTCTCCTTTTAAAGTTGAGTATTGTTCTTTCAAGGTCTGTGAAGAATTGTGTTGGGATTTTGATGGGGATAGCATTGAATCTGTAGATTGCTTTTGGCAAGATTAACATTTTTACTATGTTGATCCTACCTATCCAAGAACATGGGAGATCCTGCCATTTTCTAGTATCTCTTTAATTTCATTTTTTTTTTAGAGAATCAAACTTCTTACTCTATGGGTCTTTCACTTTTTTGGTTAGTGTTACCCCAAGTATTTTATGTTGTTTGTGCAATTGTAAAGGGTTATTATGTTTGTTTCATTACTTTCTCCATGAATATATCCTCTATATATTATGGGGCTACAGAATTTCTTTAGTTAATCTTGTATCCTGAAACTTTGCTGAAGGTGTAAATCAGTTGTAGGAGTTCCCTGGTAGAGTTTTTCTGGTCACTTTTGTAGAATATCATATCATCTGCCAATAGTGAAATTGACTTCTTCCTTTCTGACTTGTATCCCCTTCATCTCCTTTTGTTGTCTTATTGCTCTAGCTAGAACTTCAAGGACAATATTGCAAGAGAAACAATGGAGAGAGTGGACAACATTGTCTTGTTCCTGATTTTAGAGGAATAGCTTTGAGGTTCTCTCCATTTAGTTTGATATTGGCTGTCAGCTTGCTGTATACTGCTTTATATTATATTAATGTATGTACTTGTTATCCCTGATCTCTATCATGAAGGGATGTTGGATTTTGTCAAAGGGTGATTTGACATCTAGTTAGATGATCATGTGTTATTTTTTCCTCACTCTGTTTATATGGTGGATTACATTGACGGATTTTCGTATGTTGAAGCATCCTTGCATCTCTGGGATAAAGCCTACTTGATCATGGTGAATGATTTTTCTGATATGTTCATAGATTTGATTCACCTGTATTTTTTGAGTATTTTTGCATGAATGTTCATGAGGAATATTGGTCTGTAGTTCTCTTTCTTAGTTGTGTCTTTGTGTGGCTTGGATATCAAGGTTATTGAAGCCTAGTAAAAAAAGTTTGGCAATGACCCTTCTGTTTCTATTGTGTGTAATATTTTAGAAGAATTGGTGTTAATTGTTCCTTGAATTTCTGGTAGAATTCTGCACTGAAGCCATCTGGTCCTGGGCTGTTTTTGTTGGGATATTTTTGATGACTGCTTCTATTTCATTAGGGGTAATATGTCTATTTATGTTGCTTATCTGTTCTTGATTTAATTTTGGTAAGTGAAATCTCTCCAGAAAAGTGTCCATTTCCTTTAGATTTTCAAACTTTGAGGGATACAGGTTTTAGATGTATGTCCTGGTGATTCTCTGAATTTCCTCTGTGTCTGTTGTTATGTCCCCCTTTTCATTCCGATTTTATTAATTTGCATGTCTACTCTTTGCCGTTTGGAAATTTGGATAAGGTTTGTCTATGTTGTTGATCTTCTCAAAGAACCAACTCTTTGTTTCATTGATTCTTTGTATTGTTCTCCTATTTCCAATTTATTGATTTTGGCACTCAATGTGATTATTTCCTGGCATCTATTCCTCCAGGACATATTGGCTTCCTTGTGTTCTAGAGCTTTCAGATGTGCTGTTAATTCTCTAAGGTGATTATTCTCCTGTTTCTTCATGTGAGTAATTAGTGCTATGAACTTTCCTCTTAGCACTGCTTTCAAAGTATCCCATAAGTTTGGGTATGTTGTGTCCACATTATCATTGAATTCTAGGAAATCTTTAAGTTCTTTTTTTATTTCTTCCTTGATCCAGGAATTATGCATTTGGGTGTTACTTAATTTCTATGAGTTTGTAGGTTTTCTGCAATTTGTGTGTGTTGTCGTTGAATTCTGACTTAAAAGCATGGTGGTCTGATAAGATAGAGGGGCTTATTTTATTTTTTTGTACCTGTTGAGGTGTGCTACATTGTCAAATATATGGTGGATTGTAGAGAAGGTTCCATGTGATGCTGAGAAGAAGGTATATTGTTTTGTATTTGGATGGAATGTTCTATAGTTATCTGTTAAGCCCAACTGGGCCATAACTTCCTTTGTTTCTTTGTTAAGTTTCTGCCTGGTGTTGCTGTCCAGTGGTGAGAGGGGGTGTTGAAGTCTCCCACTATAAGTGTGTGTGGTTTATGTGTCATTTGAGTTTTAGTAATGTTTCTTTTACAAATTTGGATGAGTTTGTTTTGGGGGCATAGATGTTCAGAATTGAGACTTCATCCTGATGGATTTCTCCTGTAATGTGTAGAAAGTTACCTCCTTCATCTCTTTTGATTGATTTTAGTTTAATCTTTAATTTGTTGGATAGTAGGTTTGCTACCCATGCTTGTTTCTTGGGTCCATTTAATTGGAAAATCTTTTCCCAACCTTTAATTATTAGGTCTGTCTTTGAAGTTGAGGTGTGTTTCTTGTTTGCAGCAGAAGGAAGGATTCTGTCTTCATATCCATTCTGCTAACCCGTGTCTTTTTATGGGCAAGTTAAGACCATTAATATTGAAGGATATTAATGACCATTGATTGTTTATCCTTGTTTGTTTTGGATTTGTTGGTGGTGATGAAATTATGTCTGGGTTTCCATACTTTTTCTCTTTGGGTTGTTGGTAAAGTGGGATTATCCATTGCCTAAATTTTTCTGGTTGTAGTTAACTTCCTTGGGTTGCAGTTTTCCTTCCAGAACTTTCTATAGGGCTGTATTGGTGGATATGTATTGTTTGAATCTGGTTTTTTGTCATGGAATATCTTGTTTTCTCCATCTATATTGATTGAAACTTTTGCTGGGTATAGTAGTCTGGGCTGGCATCTGTGGTCTGTAGGTAGAATATCTATCCAGGAACTTCTGGCTTTCAGAGTTTCCATGGAAAAGTCAGGCATAATTCTGATAAGTTTGCCTGTATACCTTACTTGACATCTTTCCTTTGCTGCTCTTAATATTTTCTCTTTATTCTGTATATTTTGAGTTTTGATTATTATATGGTGAGGAGACCCTTTTTTTGGTACAGTCTGTTTGTTGTTCCATAGGCTTCTTGTATTTCATTGGTATGTCTTTCTTTAGGTTGGGAAATTTTTCTTCTATGATTTTGTTGAATGTGTTTTCTGCACCTTTGAGTTAGATTTCTTCACCTTCTTCTATACCTATTATTCTTAGCATTAATTTGGGGAAATAGAAATGTAAAGAACTTAAGAACTGAGAGTTGATTTAGTTCATTTATTTGTGTCAAACTAGTGGCCATTACTTGCTGTCAAGGTAGAAGAGAAGAGACTTAAATATTTTTGCTGAATAAATGAAATGTAAATCATTTAATAGAATGACTTCAGTAGAATGTTTCTAAAGCCACCCTAAATAAGTTTTTAAAAATAGGCTTATTTTCTATTTTATTTAAAGTGTATTACTCACACAAATTACAGCTTAATAAAAACCATGAAGAGAATAATCTACTCTTATTCTTATATAAATTCAAAGCTAAATATATTTCAAAAATTAGTCCCATTTTGTATTATTGCTTAATAATATAAACATTACAATTATAGAAAAGGTGGTCCATCTCTGTCATTCCATTTGTACATGATTGAAATCATCTTAATAAAAATAACAATGGAAAAAGTCAATATCTCCTTTATTTCTTCCTAAAAGTTCATAGCTAACTGCACACAGATAAAACAATTTTAATCTTTCTACAGAATTCTTCATCTGTATAAGACGTCAGAGTCTATCAATGAGGATAAAACATCATATATTCTATAAACAAATTCTTGCCCATGTTTTTTCTTGAGAAAGTTCTTAGAAACTCAGATAGGAGCTCTTATGCAGAATAGAAATGGTTAACCTTGCTTCTTCTATTTTAAAACGTTTTCATTACAACCATAGAATACCTATTTTTTTCTCTCTTTTTATTATTACTAATTCAAGTTAGGGAACAGGCTTGTAATTCCCCTCTCCCTCTCCCTCTCCCTCCCCTTACCCCCATTTCTTCTCCCCCACCTCTAACCTACCCCCCACCCCATCCACCCACCACTCCCCAGGCAGCATACCTAATTTTTAATGGGTCTATTTCATGAACAACACAACTTTAAATATCACAATAACATTTTTTATTCTTTCAATTAAAAATTATAAAAATGAAAGCAGAATATCTGAGGTATGACTAAAACAATAACAATGAATGCAGGCTGTTTCATTCTTAGAAACATATTGGAGATACTAGAGGAGTAAAAGTCAAGGGAGTAGGCCAGCAACACTAAACCAAGGGGGCACACAAAACCCCACAATCTAGAGTTGAGAAGAATTTGGGTGATGTTGAGGTATCCAAAGGTAGAAACCTTCAGCTGATTGGCTGAAGCTGTCATACTGGAGAGGTAGGAGCTTTCAGCTGATTGGCTGAGACTGCCATACTCCAGAAGTGAGAGTTCAGTTGTTTACCAAGCTCACTATTCTTTCCTTCTACTATTCCCCTTCTGACCCACAATGTGTGTTTGTGTGTGTGTGTGTGTGTGTGTGTGTGTGTGTGTGTATTATATATTACATATAATGTGTGTACACACAACACACATGTATAAACTATATTTATTTATTCAAAATACGTATGTATGTATATATGGATAAATGCTATTTCTATATATAGATGATTGCATATATCTAAGTAAAATAAATGGTAAAACATGAGAAAATGTGATATTCCTTTTTTAGAGTTAGTCCTTCAAATATCATTTATTGTGTAACACAATGGTACACACCTTTAATTCCAGCACTTGGGAGGCAGAAGTAGGAAGATCTTGAATTGAAGGACAGCTAGATTCAGTTCAGCCAGGGACACACAGAGGGACTCTGATTCAAATATCAAAGCCCTCCTAAAAATGCAACTGAAACAAAAAAGAAAGAAAATAATTTAATATGATGATCTCCACTTAAATCCATTTTTTTCAGCAATCATCAGAACTTCATTCTCTATGGCTGAAAGAAAATCCTTTCTGTATATACACCACATTTTCTATATCCATATTTTTATCTTTTAAATATTTTATTGACATACATTGGTTGGGTATTATAATGGATTCACAAATACAATTTCATTCAAGTGCTGTTCTTGCACTGTTTGAATACTCCATACCACACTCTCCCTTACTCCTCTCTTTCTGTTGTTCACCTTCCTTGTCTTAGACAACAGTGCTCCCAGGGTCATGTCTTTCTGTCTCTATGATACCCAGAATTTGCACATGAAATTAAAATTCAAAGTGTTTTCTTCTTCAGTCTGAGTTAGCTCTCTTAATAAGATGGTTTATCTCCTATTGTATCCTCTTGCAAATGGCATAATTTTATTCTTGTTTATGATTCATTCAAACTCCATTGTTTGCTAAGGAGTGTGTCTGAATGTACATCTGGTGCCATTTTTTTTTGGATTTTCTTAGTCACACTCTAACAAGTCAGAAGTTGGAGTGTGCCTACTTAAAGCCCTGGATGTGTGCCTGGGTAGCAGCTGAGTAGTTCATTCCAGGCTCCTGGAACTATTCTTCTCAGGTGAGGAACTTTATTATTTTAACATACATCCTTTGTATCCCTAAAATTTCTGGGACTGCTATTATGAAGGGGTGTTGGATTGTGTCAAAGGACTTTTAGGTATCTAATGACGTGATGTGTTTTTTGTTGTTCAGTCTGTTTATATGATGAACTACATTTATTGAATTTACGTTGAACCTTCTCTGCATCATGGAGTGGATAGTATTTGATTATGGTCCATCATCCTTTTGAGTTACTCATGAATTTATTTAGCAAGTATTTTACTGAGAATTTTTGCCTCTATGTTTATGAAGGAAATTGGTCTATAATCTCTTTTTTTGTTGGATATTTTGTGATTTAAATATCAGGGTAACTGTGGCCTCATTAAACAAGTTGGGGAATTCCCTTCTGATTTTATTTTGTGGAATAAATTGGTGACTACTGACACTAAATCTTCTTTGAATGTCTATTAGAATTCTAGGCTAAAACTTTCTGGCCATGATCGTTTTTTTTTTTTTTTTTTTTTTTTTTTTTTTTTTTTTTTTTTTTTTTTTTTGGTTGCAAGGTATTTAATGTCTGTTTCTTTTAACTAGGGCCCATAGATCTGATTAAATTGTTTATCTACTTTAGATTTAACATTGTTAAGTGGCATGTATCAAGAAAATTATCTATTATTTTTAGATTTCCCAATTTGTTGGAATGCAAGCTTTTAAAGTAAGCCCTTATGATTTGCTTGGTGTGGATTGTTTTGTCTACCTTTTCATTTCTAATTTTGTTAGCTAGGATCTTCTTTCTCTGCCTTTAGTTAATTTGTTTAAAGGTTTGTTGGTCTCATTGATTTTATCCAAGAAACAACTCTTTATTTCATTGACTTTTAGTTTTATTTTGTTTGTTTGTTTCTGTTTTATTGGTTTCTGTTCTAGGCTTGATTATTTCTTGCCCTCTACTATGTTGGGGTGTGATTTTTGTTGTTGTTGCTGTTCTAAAGAGCCCAGTTATCTGTGAAGTTGCTAGTATGATAGCTCTCCAATTTTGTTATGTAAGCACTGAGTAATATGAACTTTCCACTGTGTCCCACAATATTTGTGTGTGCTGCATATTTATTTTCATTCTATTCTAGAAAGTCTTAAATTTCAATATTGACCCATTTTTTCATTTAGTAGTGAGTTGTTCAATTTTCATAAGTTTGTAAGATTTCTATTTTTGTTGATATCCAGCTTTAATTATGACTGTCCAGAGAGGATGTAGGGAATTATTTAAATTTTTTTTGCAGATGTTGAGATTTTTTTGTGACTGAGCATACTCATTTTTTTTGAGAAAGTTTCATTAGCTGCTGAGAAGAAGATATATTTATGAGTGTTTTGGTGGGGACTTTCTGTAAATATTTGTTAGATCCATTTATTTCTAAAAAAACCATTGGCTACAGAATTTCTGTTTAGTTTTTGTCTGGATGAGCTTTCTGTTGGTAAGATTGGGAACTGAAGTCTCCCACTATCAGTGTGTGAGTGTGAATATACAATATAAGTGGTAATGGTATTTCCTTTATGAATTTGGGTACCCTTGAGTTTGGTGCATAGATGTTAAGAAGTGAAATGTCATCTTATGAACTTTTTCTTTGATGAGTTTGTAGTGTCCTTGCTTATCACTCCAAATAGTTGGGTTGTAATCTATTTTGCCAGATATCATTACATTGGCTTGCCTCTTAGGTCCACTTTCTTTGAATGTTATTCTGAGTCCTTTTACACACAGGTAATGTCTATTCTTGAGGTTGATGTATGTTTCTTGCCAAAAGAGGAAAGATGTGTCTTGTATTGACCTCATTTCTTTTAGTCTGTGTCTTTTTATTGGGGAATGTATACCATTAGTATTGTGAGATATAAATAGTGAGTGCTAATTTACTTTTATTATCTTGTTTTGTTGTGGTAGTAGTAGTGGTGGTGCTGGTGGTGCTCTCTCTCTCTCTCTCTCTCTCTCTCTCTCTCTCTCTCTCTGTGTGTGTGTGTGTGTGTGTGTGTGTCCTCTCTTTTGATTTGCTGATTTGGTATCATTTACTCCTTATATTTTCTTGGGTGTTGTTTTCTGCTTTAAGTTGGAGCTTTCGTTCTATCACCTGTTGTAGAGCTGGATTCTTAGATAAATATTGCTTAAAATTGGTTTTATTATATAATATCTTATTTCCTCCATCTATTTTAATTGAAACTTTACTAGTGTTTTAGTTGACATCTGTGATCTTTTATACTCTATAGAACATCTTTCTGGACCCTTCTAGATTTTAGAGTCTCCAGTGAGAAATCAGATGTATATATCTGATTTTTATGTTACTTTGTGTATTCCCCTTAATATTCTTTTTTGTTGTTGTGTATGTTTAGTGTTTTTATTTTCATGTCCAGAGGGACATTTCCTTTCTGGCACATTCTGTTTACTATTCTTTATGCTATTTATGCCTTGATAGGCTTCTCCTTTAATTTAAAATTTTTCTTCTATTATTTTGTTAAAAATATTTTCTGTGCCTTTAACCTGGGTTTTTTCCTTCCTCTTTTCTTATTATTCTTAGAATAAGTTACAGATACAAGCAGACCTATCAGAATAACATTTTTAATGATATTTCCCCTTTCCACTGTAGATTTCAAAAGCCAGAAGAGCTTGGAAATAAGCTAAAGTTACTATTTTGACATCTGACTAAAAGGTCATAAGACCAAAGCTGATTGATGAGATAAAAGTAACTTTATGATTGTCAAAGGAACAATCCATTTAGATAGTATTGTGGGGACTAGAGAGATTATGGTTAGGAATGCTAGTTGCTCTTCCAGAGGACCGATATTTGATTCCCAGAAGACACATGGTAGCTCACAACTCATGGTAACTCCAGTCACAAGAGAGCCAATGCTCTCTTCTGACCTCAGTGGTATCAGGCCTATGTATTGTTATATAACATTATGAAGCTTTCTTCAATATCTTTCCAAAAGCTATTCATTGGTATATTTGTAGATCTTAATGTTGAAATTTATATATAATTTATATATCAATTTAATAATGAAATACATTGTTATTTTGTTCTTTAAAGAGGAATGATTCTTTACTGCCTTGCAAATATCTGTTTTAATGAAGACCCATGCTTTATCTACAAGCTAGTAAATATTATAAAAATTCCATGTATTCTTTAGTGCGTGCTTAAATCAAATGGTCCTTAATCTCCGTAAGCATGTGAGTAAGAAACTAAGGTTGACATCCAATTAACATGGTCTGTTAAAGATTTAATGTGCAGTAATAAATTCACATCCATTCTTTGGCATTTTTCTAAAAAAAATCTTGTATCAAGTGGAATAAACCAGAGGGCTGTTGCTCCATCGATTTGTAATAAATTCTTTTTAAATTATTTGTTTGCAGGCAGGAGGAATTAGTTTTGCAATGGAAGCCATAGGTTATTTAAACTTTTGCCTACACAGTACAATGAAATAATAAAATACAAATCCTTGTGCTATATACGAACCTCATAGGCTCTAAGCTAGGCTTACAATGTTATTTGATTTTATTTTTAGCCACTCAACTTGTAGCTGTTTCTGGAGACTCCTTTATTATTTTATTGCCAGTATTCAGAAAGTTCCATGTTTTCAAGAGATTTTTCCACAGGATTTTAATAAAATATAACAATAAAGTTTTAATTAGCAAGCCAGCTTTTTCCTAAAGATTTATATTACCAAGGTTTTTAAATTGGAACATTGTGTTTGGAAATTATAACATAAGCATTTTGTTTCTAATGGAAAAGTGATAGAAAGAAATTCTAAGATAATAACATTTAATCTTTTATATTCAAGATGTGACATTTTTAAATAACTGTCAGTTATTTAAATTATATTTTATCCAGAGTCATTCTAAAGCTGTGTGATGTGTATTTGATTGTATCATGGCTAACATTTTATAATTAATTATTTCATGTAATGTGATAACTTTATCAGACTGATGTTTCTTATAGAATTAAATTTTAATCATTTTATTATACATGAGTTTTCATGTATTTTGTATCTAATGTGAAAGATATCTGATCCCATGATATATATCTAGTGTTGAGATGAAATAACTGGCAAATAATTAAATTTCTTTGTACACAGTTTGATTTTGTATTTTTATATCTTCTCAAAGGACTACCACCATAAGTCTTTAATGTTTTAACCTCCTCACATAGTTATCATTGTTTGAGTGTGTTGATAACCTTCACAGGTTAAGTATGCTCTCTTAGCCAAACTCATCATTATGAAAATCATGCCCACAGAAATTGTTCATTTTATTACTAGATATTTTATATGTAGTGATTACACTCTTTCCATTTTTTGTTCTATACTGGCTTGACACCAGCATTTTATCCCCTGCTTTGACTTTACCTTATTATTGCCTTATTTCTTGTATAAGTGAGATCACATTGCTTTATCTGATTTAGTTCATATATTATTTCTCAATTTTCATTTGTTCTTGCAAATAGAAGTATATCATTTTGATTCCTCAATTATCATATATGTATATATACATATATATGTATATATATATATGTGTGTGTGTAATAATTTTTCTGTAATAGTCAAAGAATTCAGGATTAGGAATTTTAGAAAATTTTCCTGAAGTAGTATTATTTTTTAATTTTTGAGAATTTGGACATTTTCATTAGCAAACACATCCAAAATAAGCTGTCTACATAGTGCCCTATAACTCACTTCCTAAAATTGTGAAAAAAAAAACATTGCATACTTTCACAACTACTAATCTCATACATATTTGTTCTGGTAAGTAGCATACTATATAACCCTTCACCTTGTTCAGTTGAAGAGTTTAGAAACTCTTCATTTCAAGTTGATTTGTATTCAATCATTCTCTTTCTGCTGAATGATGTTTATAAAACCTCTATTACTTTTGCCATTTCATTCTGCCCTATGTTATAGCTTTCCTTGACATACTTAGTATTCATTCTCTTTTAATTCACTGATTATGTCTTCCTTAGGCCTATTGAATATTTATTATAATATTTATAATTATTCTTTTAAGATCTGTGTGTTGAGGTTGAACTACGCAATTACAATTGGCGAGCACTTGTGTAAGTCCAGAGGGTTTTGGAGAAGATATACCGTTTTGACCTTTAGAATTGTTTATATTTTTGCAACAAGTCCTTGGAAAGCATGTGAACATTTTTGTTGTTGCTATTGATTATGTGCATGATGGGGATATAACCAGCTGGGCTGTATACTGTATGCATCACATCTCAAACCTGGAGGATGACAAAGTATGGGTGGTGCTCCTCACAATGAGCCAGAAGACAGGCTGTGAGACCTGGGTTCCCTTGAGGACTGATGTAAACACAGCAGGATTATGGATAGGAAAGTGAACTCACTAGGCTGCCCAGAGCACAAGATGTGCTTGCTTAGCTGGAACTAAAATGCATCTATTGTATTCTGGGACTGGATAAGGTCTGGCAGAAACAAGTTACCTTGTTAAGAAGAGAGGTGAGAAAATGTCTCTAGATAGAAAGAATGATAAAGATGTGGCAGTAGATAAAATTTTGTGAAGAAATCAGAGCTCATGGATATTGTAATAGTACCTGGAGATATTTGTTTCTTAACAGTGGGACCAACTGTTTTAAGAGAGGTGACCTCTATCTGCCTCACCTTATCCAGGCATCAATGCATTCTTGTTCACCAGGTAGGCACATCCTGTGGTCAGGACGCTTGGTGTCTTGCATGTTCAGGAATTGGCAACATTTTAACCTAAAATCTGATGGTCATTTAAGAGGAAAGTAGACTAGGAAGATGACAACTGCCAAGCAGTGATGATGTCAGCAGTCTTAGAGAGTGAATCTCTTTTAACTCCTACAGCATAAGAGGCAAATATGTGAGGATGGTGCAGTAGTAACAAGATAATTTGTAATTATATACAAATCCAGATACAACTAAGAATACATGAATTATACAAATCAGCAAATATTTTCCTTTCCCAGCTACATAAAAGCCAGAGGAGATTGCCTATGTTAGAGAAGTCAGAGGAGTGGTTAAATCTCTAACCAAGATTGCTCTGTGTTTCAAAAACCCAGCTGTAACCCTATGGTTACAGCTCCTTGCATTCCTTAAATATATCGATGCTCCCCACCCAATTTTTCACAATGTAAGCTCTTCTTACTATAACAAGCAAAACCTTCATTTATGGTTCAATTTCCTGATGATATGTCAACATCACTAATAAGTGGGCATCTCATAAATTACAATTAAGTGTAATATATGGAATAATTCAACCTAAGTAGCAGGGATTATCAGGAAATTAAAAATCCATTGTAATGAGAGAAACTAACATTTAGAATTTGGCAGTAGCAAATGATAAGATATGGAATACACAGAATTCATTCACCTTGGTTTATTTTAATAATTTAATGGAATTAATGTAGAACAACCAACACATATTTCAACAATACATTGTATTTTAACATCTGTACACTGAAACTTTCACTAAATGAAGAGAACTGACATACCTGTAATCTGCCATACTTTTAAAATTTTATTGAAATAAAAAACAAACTTATTCTACATACCAATCTCAGTTCACTCTACCCCTCATCCTCCCATGCTCCCCGGCATATCCCAATCCCACGCCCCATCTATTCCTCAGGGAGGTTGGAGCCTCCCATGGAGGATCACCAAAGTCTGTCAAACCATTTGGGGCAGGATCTAGGCCCTCCCACATGTATCTAGGCTGAGAGAGTAACCCTCTATAGGGAATGGGCTCCCAAAGCCCATTCCTGCACTAGGTATAAATACTGGTTAGCCTGTCAGTGGTCCCATATACTGTCCAATCCCCCCAGCAGACACCCACATTCAGGGGGATTGCTTCAGTCTTATGCAGGTTGCTCAGCTATCAGTCTGGAGTCTGTGATCTCCCACTTGCTCAGGTCATATGATTCTTTGGGATTCCCCAGCATGCTCTTGACCCATTTTCTCATCACTCCTCCCTCTCTACAACTGGATTGCAGGAGTTAGCTCAGTGCTTACTTTCGATCTCTGCTTCTGCTTCCATCAGCTACTGGATGAAGGCTCTAAGGTGACATTTAAGATAGCCTTCAATCTCATTATAAGGGAAGGGAACTTAAGATAGCCTCTCCACAATTACTTAGATTCTTAGTTTGGGTCATCCTTATGGATTCCTGGAAGTATCCTTAGTGCCAGGTTTCTCACTAATCCCATAAGGGCTCCCTCTACTAAAGTATCTCTTTCCTTGCTGTCCTTCTCTATTCTTCCCCCAACTCGACCTTTCTGATCCCTCATGTTCTCCTCCCTCTTCTCCCCTCTTATTTCTCCTACATCCCTCTACCCACGCTCCCAATTTACTATTGTCCCTTTCCCCTTCTCAGGGGTCCATGTGTGTCTCTTTTTGGGTCCTCCTTGTTTCCTAGCTTCTCTGCAGTTGTAGATTGTAGGCTGGTAATCCTTTGCTTTATCTAATGTCCATATATGAGTGAGCACATACCATGTTTGTCTTTTTGTGATTGGGTTACCTCACTCAGAATGATCTCTTCTAGTTCAATCCATTTCCCTGTGAATTTCAAGATTTCATTGTTTTTTTTTTTCTGCTACATAGTACTTCATTGTGTAAATCTACCACATTTTCTGTAACCATTCTTTAGTTGAGGGGCACCTAGGTCCCTTCTAGTTTCTGGCTATTACAAATTATGCCACTATGAACACAGTTGAACAAATGTGCTTGTGGTATGAATGGCATCCTTTGGGTATATGCCTAAGAGTGGAACTGCTGGGTCTTGAGGTAGAGTGATTCCCAGTTTCCTAGAAACAACCATACTGATTTCCAAAGTGGCTGTACAAGTTTGCATTCCCACCAGCAATGTTGGGATGGTCCCCTTTCTTCACATCCACTCCAGCATAAACTGTCATTGGTGTTCTTGATTTTAGCCATTCTGACAGGTGTAAGATGTTATCTCAGAGTTATTTTGATTTGCATTTCCCTGATGGCTAAGTATGTTGAGCACTTTCTTAAGTGTCTTTCAGCCATTTCAGATTCCTCTATTGAGAATTCTCTATTAGTTCTGTACCCCACTTTTTAATTGTATTATTTGTTATTTTGGTGACTAGCTTCTTGCGTTCTTTGTATATTTTGGAGATCAGCCTTCTTTCAGATGTGGGGTTGGTGAAGACCTTTTCCCATTCTGTAGGCTACCATTTTTTCTTCTTGGCTTTTTCCTTTGCACTACAGAAGCTTCTCAGTTTCAGAATGTTCCTTTTATTAATTGTCAGTCTCAGTGTCTGTGCTACTGCTGTTGTGTTCAGGAAGATGTCTCCTGTGCCAATGAATTCAAGGGTACTTCCTATTTTCTCTTCTAAGAGGTTTATTGTGCTGGATTTATATTGAGGTTCTTAATCCATTTGGACTTAAGTTTTGCGCATGGAGATAGTTATGGATCTGTCTGAAGTCTTCTACATGTCAGCATCCAGTTATGTCACTACCATTTGCTGAAGATGCCTTCTTTTTTCTATTGTATAATTTTAGCTTCTTTGTCAAAATTCAGTTGTATTCTTCCTTCTTAGACTCTAATGCATACTCTTGTCTTTAAAGTGAAAGCTTTACATTGAATTTCCTAAAATATCATATGCACAAAACCATGCAGCATATATTTTTGCAGCTTTTAGGCACTACAGTAATTTTGATAATCACTTATAATAATGGGTCAGTTACTCTCATCATTTTCAATTACTTCATAATATTCTACTTTATTTAAAGATTTGTGTAGCATATCTCAATTTTCAGGAGTCAATGAGAGAAAGCCAAAGACACTTTAATTCTGCAGAAAGAACTAAAGATGGTTAAGGAATACTGGGAGAAACAGAAATACTCTCCCTAGAGGGAGATCACATGATTTTTCCAGTACTAAATATTCAGCCTTAAAACATATACATGCAAGTAACATTATAGAGCCTGAGAAGGTATTAATAGTGTGTGTGTGTGTGTGTGTGTGTGTGTGTGTGTGTGTGTGTGTGTGTGTTTAAATGTAAGACAATTAATAAAAAAGATACTATGAATTTGAAGAAAAAGAAGAAGGGATACATGGGGTACTTTGAATGGACGAAAAGGAAGGAAGAAATGTAGTTTATAACCTCAAAAGTTAAAGAAGTAACTATATAAAGAAAATTCATACAACAGACTTTGCAGGACATCTGCTTTTAATTCTCTACCTGGGAAAGAAATGTCTAGATTACATGTTAGTGCTTATTTAAAGCTCTGTCTCCCAAATTCACTGTCTACACCCCTACTATAATTAACTTTGAACCTGATTAAAATCTTGCCAATATGTAGTCATTTCATTTTAACTCTTCTGAAAGACATACATGATATCATTATGATGTTTAATTTACATTTTGATACCTAGAAATGTCAAAATATTTTGTGTTCTTATTGTTCATTCACTTCTCATCTTTGACAAAATATTTGTTCAAAGTGAGAAGCTGCTCAAAATACATCAATGAATACTAATATGAACAGCAACATAAATCTATCTCATAGGTACTGTGATAAAAAGCAAAAGCCAAACACGATAGATACATTTCATGACTCTTTTTATGAACATGCAAAATAAGTTATAGTCAAAAACATAAAAACGATCCAATGAGTTGGTAAGTGAGGAATGTGAGCAGAACACAGGGGTTTGAAACAAGTACCCCATAAGTGGAGTGCAACCTGCATGTGTGTGTACAAATGACACTTGATAAAACTATATATATTTATAAAATAATATAAGTCTTTTGATTTAATTTAGGAAATATTTAACTTGCTTCACAAAATAAAGACAAAGTTTTCTTGACTATATAACCCTTGATCCCCGGAATTTATATGGTAAATCTTTTGTGTGTAATATAGTTTAAAACATCCCCTGGTCTGCAAATATGTATTAATTAATTAATTTATTTATTTATTTATAATTTTTCTTGGTTAATTTATTTCCTTCTTTACTATAGATCAAACTCACGTATTTCACATCCTTAGTAAGTGCTTTATTCTCAGGCCTATAGTCATGCTTTTAAAGAGAAGATACTATTATTTGTATATCATAATTTTGCACGCTATAATTATCATAAAGGTTTGTATTTTTTAGGACCATATATACTTTTCCTTTCTATTGAATCACTGTCATGGAAATAAAACACAGAAAAACAACAGGGTTTTCCAGTTTATAAGGCTATTGGTGCTGGTATCTTGCTCATGCTTTTTGGCGATCTAGAACACTTCTTAGATTCTTCAATACTATATATAGCACTGCAGTACATATTTGTAACCACTTAAAAAGACACATATCTAAACACACAGTATTTTTTTAAATTTCAGTCAAGTACTGTGTGAAGCACTGAGCTTAACTCGGTCACCAGCTGGTGTCTATACCATGGCTCTGCCTCACATTCGAGCCTGAGTTTGATGAATGTGATCCACACTCATGTAAGACAGAGATAAATGCATTTGGGTATGAGAAAGCCTGTAGCCATCCCAAATAAAATAAGAGCTTTATTTTCCATACTCAGAGCTTCAGCAATTCTTGTTTTTTTATTTCCCCCTATGTATTTCAAAGGTTCAAGAATGAATTATTTATTTTGTGGTCTAAAATTTTGAGTAGCAATTCATCCTATTGCTTTTCACAGTTCTTATTCTTGAATAGGTGAGTAATTGAGGTTCAGCCTCATCTTCACAATATTTTTCTGTTTTTCCTCTGTCTTTCAGGCACAACTACAAAATTATCCGTGAAATTGTAGCTTTAAATTTTTAATTTTCCTAATGATACTGTTTTTTTATCATTTTTAATTTTTAACAATTTTAAATGTTTTTGGTATATGTTTTTGAACATGTACTGTTGTTCCCATACACGTTCATATGATGTGATTAACTCTAGCAAATCAAGGTCATATTCCATAATGGTTCATTTATATTCCATATAAATTTGTTTATAGTTTCATTGTTTAATATTATACCTGCTTTAAAAAGAAGTCGTGTGTATAAATAAAATGCTACACACACTTTCTATACCATGTTCTCTATGTGAATAAAATTATTGATCAAAGAGAAAAGAGTTCATGTTCAATGTCTTCAATGTTTCCTGATGCTTTGATTTCTGATAAAACATAATCAAGATGTCTATTTGTAGCATTATTTAATTCAGACTATCATCTCACACATAAAGATCTTTTATCCACCTAGAAAATTTTAACCTTGTTTTGTAACTGATTATTTAAGCACAGATATGAGTTTGGCTTTATACGAAAAAATGGAAAAGCTACTTCAAATACAATTGCTGTTGCTCATCAGAGACAAGTATAGTTGGACTTCAGTGGGATATTTAAAAACTGGAATCCACTATCACTAAAATACTAACTAGGAAAGCAAGGCAAGAAATATCTTGATAGAGAGAGCCAATGTGGGTTTAAAGAGAAACCTGATGCTAGAGAAATTCCAAAGAATCCACAATGATGACCCCAGCTAATACTCCTAGAAATAGTGGAGAGGGTGGGTGAACTGGCTTTCCCCTGCAATCAGATTGGTGAATACCCCAACTGTCATTATAGAACTTTCATCTAATAATTGATGGAACCAAATGCAGAGACCCACAGCCAAGCAACAGGCAGATCTCTGGGAATACAGTCAAAGAGAGGGATAGGGGAATATATGAGCAAGGGAGGTCAAGATTATGATGGGGAAATTTACAAAGACAGTAAAAACAAGCTCATGAACCCTGGACCAACAGTTGTGGGGACTCCATGGGACCAAATTAGGTCCTCTGTATGTGGGTAATAGTTGTGAAGCTTGAGCTATCAGGAAGCCCCTGGCAGTAGGACCAGGATCTATTCCTGGGCACAAGCTAGCTTATTGGATCCCATTCCCTGTGAGGGAATGCCATGCTCAGCCTTACCACAGCAGGGAGGGGCTTTATCCTGCCCAAAATTAACTTGCCACACTTTGACAATTCCCCATGGGAGCCCTTATCTGTTGAGAGGAGCAGATGGGAATGGCTGCAGAAGAGACAAGAGGGGGGCAGGATGAGGGGTGCAAGGAAGAACTTTGGTTAGAATGTAAAACGAAATTATAAAAAAATAAATTTATAAAGCTACAGAGAAACTCTATCTCAAAAATAAAATTAAAGAAATAAGTAATAAATAAATAAATTTAACAAAATATTTATGAACTAGCTTTTCAACTGTTAAATTTCAGGATATTATTTGTTTTGAATGAGACAAAGAACATGAAGTTGAGTCAACAAAAACCTGATGCATTAAAAAAGAAGACATGAGACCTGGATAGCTTAGAGCTTAAAAGCACTAGCTGCTTTCCCAGAGGTCTAAAGTTCAATTCCCAGCAACCACATGATGGCATTCAATCATGCATGCAGTCAGAACACTGTATACATGATAAATAAATAAATCCTTTTAAAGTAAGACATGGGAGACTGGAAAGATGGTTAAGCAGTTAAGAGCACTGGCTACTCTTTCACAGAACTTTGAATATATATATATATATATATATATATATATATATATATATATATATATATTATAGCTCACAACCATCTCAACTCCAGTCCCAAGGCATCCTAGGCTCTCCTCTGGCGTCTGGGTACCAGACATGTACATGGTACACAGGCATACATTTAACCAAAACACCTACATCTAAATTTTAAAAAAGTCTTTAAAGAGGTTTAAAATAAAAAAGGCTTAAACCTAATAATGTGAATTAACACTGTTTGACTTTAATTTTTTGTGCACTTCCCACTTCCATTACACGAGTCATTGTCTTTGAAGCACTAATTGTTTTTAATTGTGTTAGATTAATGAAGGAAACCAGTACCTCTGCCATTGCCCTATTAAGACATAGAGCTTACTTCTATTTTCTTGGGTTATACTAACCTGTATCAGTTGAAATATACTGATTATGTTTCAATTATTACTATGTCCTACTCAAACTGTAAATGATGAGAAGTTTCTACTCAATACTAGGAATCCTCACTCTTGGGGAGTTTGTTCCCAAGGACAGTGTTTTTCTGTGGTAACTATCTCAAATGAATCTGTAAGCAGCATCCATATTCAACTTTCAGCTGAGTGAGTAGTGATTATTGACCAAGAAGAATTGATGATTTTTTTGTGTGTATACATGTATCTCTCTAGACCTAGATATCATCTGTGATACAAATGAAAATTCTTTAATACTTTCATGGAATTATGGAAATAAAATTGTGTAATTTTAGACTCCTAAATTCAGGAATTCTTTTGTTTTGTTTTCACATAGTACAAAAATCTGTGTAGTGTACACTGAAGTAAAAGTGGAAGTTTGCAAGCAGGATAAATACACAGCCTTTCTACTGTGGCTTTACTATTCCTAATTACTATCATGTGTAGTGCTACCCAATAGGCTTAGCCCATAAGTGATGGAGGTCTCCAGTAATTACCCAATACAATATTTGTTGAACTCGAGTTCTCCCTATTGATAACATAAACATTACTTGTGTTTTAAAGCTCATTTATGTTGTGGTAACAAGACAAACTTTATTTGAAAACTCAGATTAAGAATCTAACTGATATTCAGAATACAGTTCTTACAATTCCAGACTGATCAATGTTACTGTCTTATAATACACACTCCCTTTCCTATATCTCATATTTATACACATTTTATATGTACTCATATATACATATTATATACATACATGTTAAGATTTAATTTTCTCCTAATCTTCCTCAAATTCCTATTTCTCTTTTAGGTACAGAGAAGTGTTAGAAGAATAGATGCCACATTGCAGAGCATATGGCTTATACACTAACAATCCAACATTAAAGATATGCTTAGACTGACTTTGTTACTCAATGGGTTTTAATTGTACTATCATCTCCTCAGGACAAGAGCCCATTATCATTATTGGGGAACCATTACTATGATCTCCAGAATAGGTATGACATGCCCAATTATATATCACTCAAACCAAATACTCATTTTATGACAAAGGTCATTGTAGAAAATGTTCAACCAATAATCCATCATATTTTTCAAAAATGGCTTTGAATGTTTCCATTATTATGAAACAATAAGTATTTTAGAAGATAAACTTACTTTGATTTAAATAACATTATTGTTTACTTAAACAATGCTTGAAACCTCCAAAGTTGTACAACTGTTGATGCTCTGTGTAATGTAAAAATGTGAAAATTGGAGCACATTTAAGTCTGCTTTAGAAATTTCATTTTGTTTCATAGACCAACATTAAAAATCAGTTACTTTTTAAAATTTTTTAGAAGCACTCTTATTTACATATCAATTTCCCCATTTTCTTGCTGTCTTATCCTCCCTAGGTCCCCATTGACTTCTCCCAATCCATCCCCCACCCACTCCCCAGGGATAGTGAGGCCCTCCATAGGAGACCATCAAAGTCCTTCATATCATTTGGGGGAGTACCCAGGCCCTCCTTGCTGTATCTGGGCTGCAATAGTATTCCTCCATAGGGAATGGGTTCCCAAACTCCATTTGTGCTATAGGGATAAACACTGGCTCCAATGTTAGAGGTACCACAGACTGCCCTGACCTCCTAGTTGGCACTCACATTCAGAGTGCTTGGTTATGTCCAATGCTGGTTCCCCAGCTTTATGACAAGGGTCCCCATACTCTCATGAGGTTAGGTTAACTGTTCCTGTGGGTTTCTCCATCACGGTCTTGGCTCCTTTGCTCATCCCTCCTCCCTCTCTGCAACTTGATTCCAGGAATATGGTTCAGTGCTTAGCTGTAGGTGCCTATTTCTCCTTCCATCAGCTAGTGGATGAAGGCTCTATTAATGGCAACTAAGGTAGTCATCAGTCTCATTATAGAGGAAGGGCATCAAAGGCATCCTCTCCACAACTGCCTAGATTCTTAGTTGGAGTCATCCCTGTGGATTTCCTAACATTGCCCTTGTGCCAAACCTATACTGGCTCCCTCTATCAAGGCATCTCATTTCTTGCCCTCCCCTATTCCTAACCTATCTCAGTTCTCCTATTCTTCTCCCCCCCCGCCCTTCTCTGCCTCTCCCCTTCCCATCCCCATCCTCTCTCTCCCCATGCTCCCAATTTTCTCAGGGGTTCTTGTCCCCCTCCCCTTTTTGGGGGACCATGTGTTCTTCTCTTGGGGTCCTCATTGATTCCTAGTTGCTCTGGTGGTGTAGTTGCTCTGGAATGTAGGCTGGTAGTCCTTTGCTCTAGGTCTAATATCCATATATGAATGAATGCATACCTTACTTGTCTTTCTGTGATTGAGTTACCTCACTCATGATGGCTTCTTCCAGTTTCATCCTTTTCCCTGTGAATTTCAAGATTTCATTTTTTTTTTTTTGCTACGTGGTACTCCTTTGTATAAATTACCACATTTTCTTTATCCATTCTTTGGTTGAGGGGCATCTAGTTTGCTTCCAGTTTTGGGCATATATAAACAATGCTGCTATGAACATAGTTGAGCCTATGTCCTTTTTGTATGAATTGCATTCTTTGGATTATGTCCAAGAGTGGAATTGCTGGATCTTGAAGTACTGATTCCCATTTTCCTGAGAAACCACCATAACTGATTTCCAAAGTGGTTGTACAAGTTTGCACTCCCACTAGCAATGGAGGAGTGATCCTCTATCTCCACATTCTCTCCACCATAGATTGTCATTGGTATTTTTTATATTAGCCATTTTGGCCAGTGTAAGATGGTATCTCAGAGTTATTTTGAGTTGCAGTTCCCTGATGGCTAAGGATGTTGAACACTTTCCTAAAATGTCTTTCAGACATTTTAAATTTCTCTATTGAAAATTCTTTATTTAGTTCTGCACCCTACTTTTTAATTGGATTATTTGATATTTTGGTGGCTAGCTTTTTGAGTTGTGGAAATCAGCCCTCTGTCAGATGTGGGGTTGGTTTGAGAAAGACATAGCATATTTCACCACTCAAATTTTAGGCAAATGTTAACCATATTTGAATGATAAAATACACTGTTTCCTAAAATTTCAAATGTAAACATCTAGACCTAAAGTTTTAAAGGTAAATTAAATTTGTATAAGGCCAAATATTTTCAGGCTTTTTTTTTCTCTCTTTAAGTGTTCCCTTACTTTCGATTATTTCATTTAATAGAGATGCTAGTAATTTATTTGCATTTATAACAAATAATATTTTACTCATTAAAACTAACAATGATTTAATAATAAAGAATCACTAATTACATAAAAGTAAGGAACATGGATATTGATGAATAAAGGCAGATTCTGTACCTTCATAGAAATGATAACTGGTATATTCCACCCAAAATCCAAGAAAATGGATATTAATGCTCAGACAAAAATAAGAAAGAAGGAAGAAAAGAATTACTATTTGATGATATACTTAAATTTGCAAAATTAAGTTTGTTTTCTGGTGAACAAAAAGTGATCAAAGCACAACCCATAAAGATTGTACCTGAGTTTTTGACAATAATGTTCTCTGCAGTCCTTTGGGCACCTTTAAATTATTATTTTTTTTACATAGGTAATGTGTTTTCATCATCCCCACCTCACTTCAAATCCTTCTGTGATTCCCCTCACAACTGCTTCTCAAATCTGTGGAGTCTTATGCTTTAAGTAGTGTTACTACATACAAATTGATAAGAACACACTGACTTTAGGACTGACTTTAGGAGATTGAATAAACCCAGTTCTCTCATCCACAGAGGAGACTGAATGTCTAACACAGCAGCAATTAATTGCCCAAGCTTTCCATCTGGGGGTGAGACCCTGTGAGATTTCTCTTTCCTTTGTGGTTTTAATTAGCTGCAGGATCTACAAAGGCATTTCCTCTGTCTTCCAGATCATTGATTGATGTGTCTTCTCTTACATTTCTTTCCCATCTTGTTAGAGATTTATCTATTTTAATGATTCTTTTTGATGAAACACTCTACATGTGTCAATTACCTTTTCTTATTTGATTGTGTTGACTGATTTTCTCTTTAGCATTTCAATTTGTTGCTGATTGGCAAATGTTAAAGTCATGTAACATAAGATTGTAGATTTGTCATGTTTTTCACTCTGGCACTGCTAGCATTTGAAGAAGCCCTCTTTTGTGGCAACAATCTTGATGTCTAAGCAATAAATTGTGTCTTCAAACACTGAACAAAATATAGCATTTGCATCAGAAACTGTGACGAGGCAAAAGTCCAATCTTCTTACCCAGTATCCCTAGGTATACTTCTCTAGTGGAGAACGAAAATTTTTGATAGACTGTGAGCCTGATGTATAAAGAGCAAAGAGTCACAAAAATCTCTACATGACAGAAATCAAAGTGCAAAATTAATAATTGAAAGTGAGGATAATAGAAAAATGATGAGAAATTTCCATAAGCCAATCAGGAGGCCTTTGTGTTGGCATTCTCTACTTCAGGGTCAAGTACTAAAAAACGAGGTAGAAGGAATATTACAAGATGAGTAGGAATTTCCCCTCCCTTAAATTCACAATTTGAGGAGAAAACTACTTCACAAACTTTTGTCAAATCACCATATTTGATGAAAAGAGAACCAGGAGCCAAGAGATAGATCTGTCACTGTTTCCTGAGATTGTCTAAGGTAAGAAGACAACTAGATTCCATCATGTTCTGGAAAAGACATTAAAAAAGAGAAATGAGATCTTATAAGGAATCATGATACAGGAGAAAGTCACTTCTGTTTTTTAAAAAGTGCATATGATTAAATGTATTTACAAAATAATTCCTTTAAAACCATGCCTGTCTCGTAGCATTTTTCTACATATTAGCTGTTTTAAACATTAATATAGTTAATATCAGGGATGTTTGTAACTATTACCACTAAAATCCTTTTTGCAGATTCTAAATCTAAAATGAATCTACTCTGAACCTGTTTATTTTTTTAGCATAACAATAATCCACTTTGTTTCACAGACAGGTAAAGTGTAGGTTATTTCCCTTCTCAAAAAACCCTGAGTCTTGGTCTTACTGGGTTTAAGGTTGTAGTACACATGCTAGATATGAATTTATGAGTTAATAACAACAAATTTATACATGTACATTAATATCAAATACACTGAATTTTGATCATTTAACATACCCATTCTATTCTCACTTTAATTCCTTTCTTTCATTGAAAATTTCATTTTCCTCAACAAACCACTATCAACTTTGATGGTTTGTGGTTTTATTTTTCCTTTGTACCTAGTGAGTTTAATTATGGCTGCTTGCATAAGCATGAACACACAGTTATTTACTACAACATAATAAACCATTCAAGACTACACCACCAAAGAAAATGACAACTAGACCTCTTACATCTTCTCCCACAATCATTTATAATTCTTATCGAGTTCACAGCTACTGTGTTATTAGGTGATAGATAGAAACTGTTATGTGAAACCTGACATTAAATTATTGCTGATAATGGAGGTCCAGCCCCCAGTCTACACCAGGATAACAAAGAGAAAGTCTCAGAGTAGTGGGACTTAGAATGATTCTAATCTGAGGATTACTAGACTTTTCTATCTGAGGGGAGAAAATAAGCAAGCACGGGCTTTCTTCTGGTAGCCTCTTCTATTTCAACTTAAATGGACCCTTTCTTGACAGTCTGTCTTTACATACAAGCATCTCTCTCTGAACACACTTTCCTGATAGTAGCATTCTCTTTTACTTCAACCTAAATGGACTCTCTTTCTTGACAGTCTCTCTTTACATGCAAACATCTCTCCTGCCAACCTACATATTTCTACATTCAGTTAGAGTTACAACCCTCCACACAACTTCTCTATGTAGTAACAACTCTTTCACATAGCTCTCTATCTCACACCTCCACATGCACATATCTATATCATCTCACTCACATTCATTCTCTCACAACTTTCTCACACTTCTTCATTTATCAAACTTCTCTCTCACACACAGTAGCCCTTTCTCAATACTGCCTGTTCCTGCTCCTGCTCCTGCTTGACTGCCTCTCTTTCTCTGCCTCCCTGCATTGCTGATGCCTCTGCCTTTTCTCTCTCTGGCTCACTGCGCTCTCTCACAGCCAAACTCCGGATAATTATAAGTTATTTTTCAGTGTCCCACCCATCCTCAAAACAAAGGATGAGTCACATAGTTTCTCTCAGGCTAGGAATGACCATCCCGTGAAACAGTGGTGTAGAAAGTAGCTCTAAGTTGATGAGGGTTCCCAGTAAGTAAGTAAATGATTGGCTGAATCTTGAGGTAGATATGTAGACTAAATTTGATTCACACTTTGGCCTTGAATTATCAAGCAACACCTGTGAAAATGACCACCTGTGTTTGTCTTTAGGGACAACCAGATATTGTCTCTAGGAGCAACCAGCCTGCTTTGAATTTGTTCTGAAGTCTAAAGTTAGATTGTCTGTATAAAAGGCTGTTTTGTGACTTAGAATCTTATGTTCATTTCCCTGACTATCTATAGTTATATGTATGCCCAACAAGTATAAAACATACCACCGAAGGGTTGTGGAAAGAACCCCACAGCCGTTCTTATTAGGGAGGCATAGCAGTAGTACCTGAGAAAGTTACAGGAACAACCAGTCATCCAGTCAATACCTCAGGGTTTTGCCAAATGTGGGTCCCCAATAACATCTGGTGAGTAGGCTTTGCCAAGCTGGACTTTCCAACAATATTTAGTGAGTCAACTTGTTCAATACTAGCTGTCACTGCTAAACAGTCCAATGGGCCTCTGCATAAAATAATAATTCTGTACAGGATGTTATTCTTCTTTCCTATAAAGATTCAAAGATGGAAATCATAGAACATATGTATTAGCTCTTCTCATCTCATATACCACAGTGACAGCACATAGTCCATGTGGCAGAAGAAAGAAAGGGACAGGAGGAAGATGAGGACTTATACTAAATGCATTTTGTGAGAGACAGTGGGCAAGCTGCACACTCTTTATTCTCTTTATTGACAAATACTAAGGTACAAGGAAATAGTAATCCTAACAATATGGTATTATGCTAAGTGTATGGGGAGAGTGTTAGGAGACAGAAGGTTATGGAGGATATCAGAAGAACATGGTCCATGGAATAAACTAAGTGAGGCCCACATGGATTTATGAAGCCGAAACCATGGGGTCTTGTGTGGGTCTGCACTAGGTCCTCTGCATATGTTATGGCTCTTGGCATGGTGTTTTTGTGGAATTCCTAACAGTGGGAGCAGGTGTTTTCTCTGACTCTTTTGCCTACGTTTGGGCTCTTCCTCTTGTTGGGTTGCCTTGTCCAGTCTCCATATAAGGGCTTTTACCTTGTTTTATTATACCAAGTTTTGTCCTATTTGTCTGTCCTCTCTTGGAGACCTGTTCATTTGTGACAAGGAAACAGAGGGGAAGTGAATGGGAAGAAAGAAGGTGTAGGTTACCTAGTAGCAGTGCAGGAAGAGAAAACTGTGGTTAAGATGTATTGTATGAAAAAATGTATTTCCAATAATTTTAAAAGGTGTGTTTTCAGAGGTAAAAATTTGGGACAAGGGAACATGAGGATATAATGAATGACTCTGAAGACTGATAACCCATGATGTGACCATAGGTTTATAATATACCTTATGACATCATGATTCCAAAACATTAATTTAAGACACTCACAGACTTCTATGTGTCAAATATATGTCCAAGAATTTTAAAGACTTTTAATTTTTGTCTAGGAGAACATTTAAGGCAAATTGAAAATCCAAACTGCCATTTAAATTTCCATTTTCTGATGAGCTCTAATTATTCAGCCATTCCTTTCAGTAAAGCATAAATTGAGACTCATGGGAGTAATTTTGTGGGGTTGTCAAAAATGTGCAATTCATATATAAACATTTACCCTAACAGTCTTGATCTGGTTTGTACCAGGTTATGAAAAAGTCAATAAAATTGCTATTAAATTGAACACCCAAGAGTTAATCAATACTATTATCAGAAAGATGAATTGAAAGTCTTTGGTACTAGAAATCCTTTTCAGTACAGATATCTAATATGTCAGTCAACTCATTCTGCTAACTATGATAGTCAATAAGGGCAGTTCAGTTTATCATACTTTAAGTACTGAAGAGAAGTAATGTGTCACATCTACAACAAGATTCCTGCATCTCTAATGTTGGAAATAAACATGGGATTTATTTTAAAAGATGTATTAATTAAAAGGTTATTAAAACTACTATCCTGGGCTTGAAACTGAAATTCTGTAACTAGCAAATTCACTTATTAACATTCCACTTGGCTCAGCTAAAAATTCACATAAATACAAGGATATTGATAATATGAAGATGCTATTGACGGGAAGTGAGGATGCTTTACAGCAAATATAGTATCCTTGGATGATTATTGGCTGAAGTGCCAGGAAGATTCTCTCTAAATATTGAAGTCCATGAAAACACTTGACTGAGAAAGCACATTTTGTCGAGATTATAGCTGTTAAATCAAAAATACATTATGTACAATGGGGATATTATGCAGGTAATAGAACACACAAATTGGTCACTCAGATCATAAATGGGATTAACTGCCCAGTGAAGAAGTTTCTCAATCATTACAAAGACCAGAATCAGTGAAAAATAGAGAGATTATAGCAGCAAAAGTGCATTTAGGCAAGATGAATATTTTGAGTTACTATATAATTTAATATGAAAAAGCTATACTATGGTGCATAATAAAAATAAAGAAATCTCATACCATGTGAATGAATATACACATAGATAAATATTTTATATATGCAAGACTCCTAATATGCTATTTATTATTAATTATATATTAATATTTTTATATTTATCAGTATATTATTCATATATATTAATGGATATTAGCTATTAGAGATGCTTAGATTGTTGAGGGTTCAGTGGACCAACAGCAAACTACCTATCTTGATGGTAAGTCCATGAATAATGTAGTCAGATTGAGTCTCACCACATTTCAGCTAAAAAGGTTTTAGCAAGTACAGTTAAATTGCCTTAACCTAAAATTCGGAAATGTAAACTGCTCCAAAAATACAAAAAATTTTGATTTGCAGCATAGGACACGTTACATTTGACCTCAGGTGATGATGGATCATAATCAAAATATTTGTGAATTTACAGCATTGTTAAAGAAACAAAAACCTGATTATGCTTTGTGTGTATGGTGTGTATATAAAATTAATTTCATATTTAGATTTGGACACCACAACATATATGTGCAATTGTTCACATCAGAAAAATAATCCTGATTCTTCATGATCAGTGATTCTAAGCTTTTGTGTTATTAGATATGTGACTCAGTTCTATTTAGAGAAAAATCAGAAGGTAGAATTGTGCTAAGTGATGTAGAATGAAACACTCATTGGGAAATTAGATGCCACAAATCTCATACCATCATGGGAGTATTTATAAAAAGTCCTTTGGCCTGTGTTTATAATTTGTCTGAATTCAGTGCAGATTAGCAGGGCCAGGAGACAAATTTAAAAGTTGGGCATGACTATTGGAATCTATGAAGAGAAACAGTCTCACAGAGAAATTATACCTCTCCTTACCCATTTTCTTTTTTCTTATTTTAAACATAGTTTATTGTGAAATAACTTCTGACATAAAAATTATAAATATAGTACATAGAAGTTCCATTCATCATGTATTTAACTTCTCTAAATGTTAAAAACTTATATAATCACAGGACAGGAAATTACTGACAGGATTAAGTCAAATCTACATTAGTAATTCAGATTTTGCTCTACTGGTTTCTTTCATCTGATTTGGAAATTAAGCCAGAATTCTACATTGCTTCTAGTTGACAAATCCCCTTTATTTATTCAAACCCGGGGTAATTACTAACCCTTTATTTTATGTGATCTAAACAAAAAGAGTGCTGTTTTGTTATTTAAATGTATCTTAATTTGCACTTGTCTGGATATTGCCTCATAATTAGCTTTTGGTTGTACATATTTGGTAAGAGCTGAAATGATATTCAGTATACCAGAAAAGGGCAGCCTCCCCCATGGTTATCAACAAAACATGGCATATCAAGTTGTGGTAAGACTAAGCACCTCCCCTTTTATTAAGGCTGGTCAAGGCCACCCAGTATGAGAATTTGGGTCCCAAAAGCTAGTAACAGAGTCAGAGACAGGCACCACTTTTTAGGAGTTCCACGAGAGGACCAAGTTACACAATCATCATATATATGCAGAGTTCCTAGGTTATGTTGGCACATTCCAATAGTGTTTGCTAAAGGAGGCAAGGGCAAAAGGATCACAAGTTTATGGCTGGCCTGGGCTACACATTATCCATTTTCAATTTCTCTAAATTTCCATGACCCACCAGAAAAACTGGGTGAAGTTTACCAACAGTAATACAATCCCAAGAATTAGCATGAGATAAGATTAATGGATTGGGACGTTTGCCCCACTGTAGAATTCGTTTACACTTACAGAGTAAATAGCAGAATCATTAAAATAAAACAAAATATATGCAAGTTACAGAAACACTGACTAATTTTCAGAGGTTATTTGTTGGCTTTGATACAGTAATATCAAATCATTTTTCCCATAGACCAAGCCACATTCTAACCGCAGAGAGAACAATGGAAAATGTGTTACCATGTAAGTTAAAATAACATAAGAACAAAGGAGAAAACTAAAGTTTCTGATAACATATTATGTTTTCTAAAATATAATTTGCAATGTTTCACAGAGTTCAGATGAGTTTCAGAATAGGAAAATTCAACACTGCTTTCTCTTCTCAATAATAGAGATAGCTGTATTCTTTTATGCAGCAACATCAATGGTGAGGAGGCACAGTCTGTCATAGAAGCTACAGCTACAACATTTAGGAGGCATAGGAATTTCTCAAGCCATTCTACTGTTTCCCTCATAGGGCTATTAATTTGCAATTCTATTTTAGAAAAACTCCTGATAGAGAAACAGAAAAGGGAGAATTGTCCACTGAACAACTTGCACAGTGTCCAACTGATATTCCAATGTAGATGAGGCATCTCATGAGACCTCACTCCTACTTGAAAAGGTCTAAGCAATTAATGACTGCTACATTAGGCAGAAATATTCTCCTCTAGGGAAGAGCCCCTGACAGCTTAGTCAATTCTAAGTGGTCAACCCTAAATGTATATACACGTGAACAACACACACACACACCAAAGAAGTCAGGTCTTTCCTTGAACTTGGTTCTTAAGAGTATCTGGTAGCTCTGGACTGCCTAACCCACCAGTCTCAAATATCCTCTCTGTTTCCTTGCAGTGGGCTTGGATACAAGCCACTGCACAGAATTTTTTTATTATCTTTTGAGATTATAATTACATCATTTCTCCCTTCCTTTTCCACCAATCAAATCCTCTCATAAATCCACCTTTGTCTATCAATTCCATGGCTCTTTTTTTAGATATACAAATATTATACAGCATGGGACTTTTTATATGGGTTTGGAAGTGGAACACAGGGACTCAGCTCACACAGGAAACATGTTACTGACTGAGCCTTCTTCCCAGACTGCATGTTGGCTTTGTTTAAAGTTAGTAGCAAAGGCTATCCCAAAGATGCAAACAAGATAGTTAGACAATGTTTACCAAAGACAATGACAGGCATGGTATGTTGTTTCTGCAACTGTCAAGAAATGGTCTTAGTCTTTAAAAATTGCATTCATCTTTACCAAGCTTCCATTTGTAATGTTCTAATTAGAATTTTAATCTCTCATTCATTTTCCAAAATGAGAATCAAGTAAATGATTTTACAACAAGCCATCAAGTAATGATATAATAGTTAAGAACTCATAACCATTTCAGTAAAAAGCTGATTATTTTAGCTAGTATATATAAAGATTTAGATAAGAACAAATAGCATACATTTTAAATTATGTTTGAAAAGACATTTTATGCTAATGGGCCATTAAATAGAGGTAGTCTGGTTTATTGACATGTAAAGAAATGAATTAAGGAATAGATCCACATTGTAGAGATTTCTTTTAAAGACAGTTTGTTTCCTAAGAGAAATAAATGAGAAGCAAATTTGGTGTAAATACTTAATAATATCTCCCATCAAAGAGGATAAAAATTACTAAATTCACTGATATAATCTCAGTTGATGAAATTGGGTCAAAGAGACATTTATATTGTACTATTTTTTTCTTAAATAGCTTGAAGCCAATGCCTCTCCAAGAGGCCTTTCTTAGATCAGCTTCTCATTTTGCCTCTTGCATCATAGCCTCGGTGTAAGGTTTAAGTGACAACCAAGAGTCAATTCCTTGTTGCTGCTATTTCAACCTTTAAAAATTTTAATGGTTTATGTTAACTCTACTTTAGAATAGATTTCATCTTCAGAATCAGATTCTTGTTTGCTTATTTGTTTATTAGCAAGGAAGTTTTCCATGCCTAAACTGAGCAGCATTATGCAAGTAAGAGGCTGGTTTTGGAGGATATGTATGTATTCTGGTATTGTAATTTAATTTTCATACATTTATATTTACTTTGTCATGTGAGTGGAGTTGGAATGCATTTGTGTGTTGAAGTCAGAGGTCAACTTGCAAGAGTAGGTGAGTAGGTTTCTTCCACAGTCTTCCATGACTGAAACTCAAATCCTCACTCAGACTTGGTAGTAAGCACCTTTAGTGAAAGAGCTAAAACTCATCTTGTTTGTAAGTTTTGCTTTTGTTATTGTTCCTGTGTGGACCATTTAAATCTGACATTTAAAGCTTAATGTAAATATCTAAATACTAATTTCATCCCTTGTTACAAAAGTTTCCTTCCTGTCCCTTTCTTTTGTAATCAAAATTACTTCTATTACTCTAAGTGAAATTTCACAGGATGTGCTTGTTATCTTACTATGTCTTCTTTTCCACAAACTGTTATCCTGCTGATTCTGCCCTCTGGTTCTTTGGCTCTGGAACAGCAGGAGTCTTAAGTCTCTATTTTTAGCTACAGCAACCAAACTTCAGCAATGTCAGTAAGAGAGAGAAATGGAAACACATTCAGTTCTACTTTAACAGCTTATTTCTCTGAGAAACATTTAAAGTGACATAATATAATGCTTTCCAATAAATTAATCAAATCTAGATATAGAACACTGCTGAATAGACTTGTGGAATTTTTTTTTTGCGAGAAGCATTAAGATTTAAATGAGGAAATAAGAATAATGAGTTAAAATAAAACAGAGCTTAAGAATGATTAATTCCATTGTCCTTGATTTTGTTTGCTTCTAGTGGCTCTATTTGTTTATTTAGTAAAGCAGGCTTTCTATTAAACACACATCATCTGGTAAGGTTATAACAGACAATATTAAAATTGTGTCCAAGTTTTTATATCAGTTGTTGTCTGCTGTAAATCTTGCTGAAGCTAGTGAGACACTTTTGTCAAGATATTCCTTAGCAGAATTTTGGTGTCAAGTTTCTACTGAAATACATAAGCATATGTTGGAAACATTTCATATTGTTTAACTTTTAGCACATTTTTATGAAGTACTGGAGTGATAGTTCCATGAGAGTTTATGGTGTACACCATAGTCCCATCCCACTCCCTTCACTGGGAACAGAGACTCAGCCTGAGCCATCCTGACTTCTGTTCTTATTCTAAGTTTCCTTTCAGTCTTTGCTAATGAAGCTACCTTCTCTTTTCTCTCACTTGTGTCATGTTCTTCCTGTGTCTCATGACAGGTATATGCTGTAGTACTATCCGGGGATTCTAACAGTGAGTAAATGGGCATTATTTACTTTAATGAGGTCCCAACCTCAGCAGTATTAGACCTTGTTATATTTTGTCTGTAGAAATGACAAATTTTGTACAACTCAAAAGATCTCTATTATAGCATTGTGGTAGTTCATTTTGTATTTTTCTTCATCTGTCCATCCAGAATCTTCAGGTTTAATATGCTTTTGATTGGCATTTTGATTTTTCTGTTCCTATTGTTCTTTATTAGATATAAATTGTATTTTGGATTTATATTCTGTTCTGGAATATTAGTTTAAGATATGTTACATCTGTTTATGCTTTGGAATATTTGTTTAGTGATGTAAAGGCACTTTGAATTTCTTTTATGTTGCATTTGTTTAACTATGTAAATCTGTGTTACTTTCCTTATCTAAAACACCTAATTGGTCTAACAAAGAGCTGGGCAGTCAGTAGCTGGGCAGGAGAGAAGGACAGGCAAGGCTGCCAGGGAGTGAGAATAACTAGGAGGAGAAATTTAGGCTCAAGGGAAGAACAAGAAGAGAGAGGAGCAAGCAAAGAAGGAGAGGAGCACACCAGGTGCCAGCCACATAGCCACACTGCCAGCCCAGAAGTAAAAAGGAGAGATTTATAGAATAGAGAAAGGTAAAAGCCCAGAGGCTAAAGATATATCGGATAATTTAATAAGAGTTTGGTAGATACATCACAAGCTAAGGCCATGCATTCATTAGTAAGAATAAGTATCCATGTATTTATTTGGGAACTGGGTGGAGGGTCTCCAAAAAGTAAAGAGTTAAAAAAAGAAACCCAGCAATACACTCAGCCTAGACACAAACAGGGGAGGGCCTAGGACCTACTCCAGATGTTGTAACAGACTTTGAAGTTCCCAAATGGAAGGCCTCACCCTCCCTGGGGAGCAGAAAGACAACAGGATAGGGGGGTCAGTGGGAAGAAGGGGAGGGGGAGAGGGTGAGGGAACTGGGATTGATATGAAAAAAAAGGATTGTTTCTAATTTAAATTTTAAAAAAGAGAGGAGGAAAAAAAGAAAATGCAAAAAAACATACAAACAAACAAACAAACAAAAAACTCTGTTCCTAACTAATACATAAGATTTCCATGTTGGGCTTTTGCCTTTTTACAATATTCTAGCTTAATATTGTCAGCAATCATAACATTGAGCAATTATGAAGATTTTGATATACAAATGCAGTAACCAATTTAAAACCCTAAAAATTTGAATGTACTTGTATTTTATTTTATTTATTTTTGTTTTGTTTTGATTTTTGAAACAGGGTTTCTCTTTATAGCTTTGGAGGCTATCCTGGCACTCATTCTGGAGACCAGGCTGGACTCAAACTCACAGAGAACTGCCTACCTCTGCCTCCTGAGTGCTGGGATTAAAGGCTTGTGCCACCAAAGCACAGCTCTCACTTGTATTTTAAAATACTTTTAAAATAAGAGATATTTAACTAGATATTTTTAAGTGTTCATAGGTAATCTTTAATTATTTTAAGTTCATAAAGTTGTAATCAAATATTAAATTATACTGACACTTATTCCAGGGCTATGTTTTATTGCATTTGGATAATTTTTATAACTTTTATTAGTACATTTAATATATGTTCATTAAAGCAAATCAATAATGTTGAGTAAATTTTTTGTAACATTTTGAGGCTTTCTTATGGCTTCTTAATACATCCATTACTGCCAGGCGTTGGTGGCACACGACTTTAATCCCAGCACTCGGGAGGCAGAGGCAGGCGGATCTCTGTGAGTTTGAGGCCAGCCTGGTCACCAGAGTGAGTGCCATGATAGGCTCCAAAGCTACACAGAGAAACCCTGTCTCGAAAAACCAAAAAAAAAAAAAAATACATTCATTACTGTCAGAGTTTGCTAAAAAACCCTAATATGAGTTGTCGGTCTTCTATAATGCTATAAATTTCCAGGTCTCATATTTTATCCACCTTGGATATTATACTTCAAAATATTTCATTGCTTTTACCATCTTCAATTAATGAATACTGTGAGGTACATGAACTTCAGTTACATGATTATTAGTTTTTCATGATATCAAGCATGTTTTATAATTCAGATATGTAATATGTTTTAGATAACTCTAATATATGAAATCTGGGCTGCTCAAATGTAATATTTGTATTATACACTGACTTATTTCTATAATAATGGTTTGGGCATCTTAACATTTGATTATTAGCTAAAATTTTGTTGATGTTACACTGTGGAAACTTAGGACGACCTTAGTGGATGCCCTATTCCATAATCAAGTTTCATTTGAGTATAAATGTGTTATGATATAACTGGGGCTTCTAGAATCTCACAGACACACTAGTCATTCTGTCAAAGTTTGTGCCTCATATTGGAATCTAAGTCTAAAGGCCCAAATCTGACACTAGTCATAAATATACTCAAGATTTTTTGTGAGCTGGGGCACTAATATCCTGTTTGTTTTTCAAGTATTTTACTAGTGAGACAGCAGCATAATAGAATGGAAACCAATTAGTGTAGAACAAAAACATCATTGCAAGGCCTGCCTTCTCTCTGTTTTACATTATAAAGTTTAGTAAATATGGATTATATTCATGCAAGTTTTAGAATCTTCTACTCAAATTCTAAAACCTATATTACATTTATTATCAGAAACAAATGTTGCTATATTTACTATTCATGTTAATGCAAGAAAAGATACCATAATATTGAAGTACTTGACTGATTTATAAACCTTTTATTTAATTTTTAGAGAATTTCATACATAGAATATTTTTATTATGTCCCCATCCTTCTCACCAAGTCCTCTGTTTCCCACTACTTACTCTCAAAATCATGACTGCTCTTTCAATTCTTACACACACACACACACACACACACACACACACACACACACACACACACCATTTACAGTTGTTTGTATTTCAGTGTATTTAGGGCTGACCACTTTGATTGGATAACTTATCAGGGAGTTCATGTCTGGAGAGATCTATTTTTCCCTATCAACAGCCATTGATTTTCTGAAAGTCTTCCTCTCAAAGTGGGCTTTTATATAACTTTGAGGATGTGCTACTGCCATTTT